>NC_084487.1:45239621-45839621 GCF_030035675.1 Rhineura floridana
GAAGAATAGACTGTGGTTCAAGGGACTCCTCCTTATTTCTTCTATGAATATAAGACTTATTTTGTTTCTAAGTAATAGTTGTGCAAACTGTGCTACAGTGGCATTTAGTGCCTATTTAAAACACCTGTCCAAATGGGGGAGGAATGCATGTTTGAATCCATTGAGAATGCACACTGACAAAGTGCATAGTTAACCAAACAGCAACAGGACAACCCCAATCTATAATTGTGTAAACTTGCCCTATTTCTGTGGTCAGAAATAATAGTATCTCTCCATGTAAATTTTATCTGTAGCTGGCTTTTTACTTAAGGTACGCATTAAACTTTTCTGAGTCACTGGCTCTTGATCTGCCTCTGCCAGTTTATAAGAAGGAGAAGGAGAAGCAGAGGTAAAAAAATACTGACTTTAAAAGGAGACAATCACTGTTCTTTTCTAGGGGCAACATATTGTTTCATGACTCATGGTTGGCTTTATTTTAGATGCCGACAATGACCTGTACAGGTGTTCATTAAGTCCCGATACACAAGATAATAGTGAATTTACCCCCAGAAATCCTATCTTCAATGCCATGGATCTAAACTCTTGGCTGCTATTTAACTTTTCCAACAGAAGTACATGCACAACCACATCCATCCTGAGGCCATGTGAATACGGAAATGTTAGAAGATAGAGGGCAGCAACATTAACAGGTTATAGAGTCTGAGGCAGGTCCAAATGTTAGTTTTTGCCAATGTGAGTTATCCCAGACATCCTTGAATGTGTCCTTGCATTTACAAACATAATGTGTGATGCTGAGTCATCACAAATATCGGCCAATTCCATCAGGTGCACTCACACCACAAACTTAAATCACTTAAGTGATTTAAACCACTTCTGGGTTTACACTAAAGAATCTTGGGCAGTGTGAAGTTTATTGAGAGACAGTAATTTTTTTCTGTTAAAAGGCCATTTTTATAGGACTATAATCCCCAAGGTTTGAGTTTGTGGTCAGGATGAATCCATCCTTTGTGATTGTAGAATAACTTTTTTCCAGCCATTGAGATAATGGGTGGTATTCAATTCTAGTCCTACTCAGACTGGGCTGGCATCAGAGCGCAGCCAGGTTGGGCCCTGGCTGAGGGCCCCTGCGGTCCCAAGGGGACCCTCTTTAGGGTGGGAGGGTAGTGATCCCATTCTGTGATCTGCAGCAGCAGCAGCAGCTCCCGACTCTGCTGCGCATCACGGTGAGGAAGCCCCCAGGCACCTCCCCCAAATACAGTTAGTACGAGCCACACATGCCCCATCTATTATACCTCTATTGCTTCTGCAAATGACATACGTGCTGTGCGTGCATGCCTGCCATCAACCAAGATGGCAGCAGAGGTTTTCCTAAGGGGCTGGTGCCCCTGCTGCTATCTTGGTTGATGGTAGACATGTGTGTGCAGCGCACACATCATTTACAGGAGCAATAGAGGTAGGAGGGATGTGCAAGGGGTTGTACTCCAGAGCTGTGGACCCGGGGCAGGCTGGTGCCCAGGAGCCCAGGCATGATGGTACGGGCCCGTACTCAGAGTGGACAAAAGTGGACAAAAATCATAACCTCGCACCAGTCCTTGAATTTGAATTCTCTGCTGAGAATAGTTTTCTAAAATCACTGTTTTTTCTGATTTTCCTAATTAGAATGTTCTTTTCTAGCACAACAGCTGCTTAAGAGGCAAATTCTTGTATTCATAAAATGCTCTTTCATTGTTTTGAATTGCCTCTAAATCAGCCTTTCCTAACTTGGTGCCCTCCAGATGTTTTGGACTACAACTCCCATCAGCCCCAGTCAGCATGGCTGGAGCTGATGGGAGCTGTAGTTCAAAACATCTAGAAGGTCCCAGGTTGGGGAAGGCTGCTCTCTAAGTGTTGTTTGCAGCCTTGGCATAACAAGGAATAACTGACCTTTTCAATCACTGAAATGTGGCTACTTTTGTATGATGTAAGTGCTACCACCCCTAAAAAAAAAAAAGTAGTGCCAGCACTGGCTATCAATCAGATTTCTATTTTGTGGCCTTTAGATTGGTGTGATTGGTTTTGTGATACTTTGGCTGCAATCCTAATCTATTTTACCTGGGAACAAGCACCACTGAATTCAATAGGATTTACTTCTGAGTAGACATGTTTAGGGTTGCACTGTTAGTTGCATTTTTCCAGACTAATAGAATTATTTTTTAAAAATGGAGTGATTGTTTTTAAGACATTTGCGTCAGGGCTGAAATTATTGCATATTTAATGTGTGTGCATTAATCACTGACTAAAATAGTTGACTTTTTCATAAAGTATCAGTGGGGCCGTATGAGATACCTTCAGTGCTGCTGAAGTGAGTTAATTGCATGGCATATCTCCATGCCAGTGTCAGCTGCTGCCAGGGATGTGGAATTTTGGGGTGGAAATGTTGTATGCCGTTGGGCTGCAAACCCAATAAAAATATTAGGATCAAAGGAAGGGGCTTCATATCAGATTGGACTACTTCTTCATGTAGTCCAGTATTGACTCCCCTAATGGACAGGTTCAGAGACAGGGATCTTTCCCATCGCCTGCTATCTCATCCTTTGTTAACTGGCAATGCTAGGGTTTGAATGTAAGACCTTCTGCATACAAAGCCCTTAGCAGTGGTCCTTCGACATTGTGTTCTACTGTGGAATATAGTCAGCGACTTCATACCATCAGACCTTGGTGCCCCTATCTCAGGATTGTCTACATGGACTGGCAGTGGCTCTCTAGGGTTTCAGGCAGCCCTACCTGGAGATGCCAGGGATTGAACCTGGGACCTTCTGCATGCAAAGCAGATTCTCCATCACTGAACTACCGCCCTTCCTTGTGAATGTGGTCTCCAAACAGGGTCAATTAACATATGAATTAACCCTAAGGGCCAAAGACTCCAATCTCCTGACTGTCCACCCCCATCCTCCTTCTCAAACACCCCTGAATTCCATTACTCTGATGCCTTGGGAAGTAACTAAGCACAATCCTGCTAGAATCTGAGGTGGGCTGACTGAAGGATATTATTTGACTTGGAGGGGGGGTATTCTTTCTCAAGAGGAAGGTGCTCTTAGCTTCACTGTGCCCACACGGGTTAATTTGCCTCTGCATCCACGCAACCTTTCATGAGTTATTTTAGGCTGTGCAAACTGGAGTAGATAATCTATCTGATGCAGTGATTCTCTTGCTTCTTCCTTTTTTGTATATAACAAAAAATTAATTTCTTGGGAACTGCTGAGGCAGTTCTTTCCTCCATCACTGAGTGCTCCTAAAACATAAACTGTGTGTTTCAGTGGCAGAGGGAGTGGTCCTGCTCTTTGCTCTGGCGGATGCCTAGCAGCAGCAAGAGTGCAAAAGAAATCCTGAAAATAAAACTGTGTGTGTGCCTGCGAGAGAGTGGGGAAATGCTAATGAGGTTGCTTTCCATACCTTTGTTGTATTGTATTGTTAATTATGAAGCTTTGCACAGCGTAGTTTGAATTGCCAGTGTCCTCTACTGCCCAGCCCTTTAGAGCTTCATTATAAACAAGCCCTTTCTTCCAGCTGTCCTCACTCACCTTTCTCCTCTGGAATAGGGGAGCAGCATGTTAATAGGCTGCAGGAGAAATCCAGCTCAAAGGGGGAAAAGGAAGAAAGGATCCTCTATGGGCGATGTGCCTTGCAAGTCACTGCTAGGTCATCTGGAATAAATGAATCATCAAAGGTGCAAAAGGTGCATACGTATAAGAAAAATGAGTTGGTGTCTTAGGATTTTTATGGTTTGTTGTGAAAATGTCCTAGTGCTTGGGTTGGCTGGAGGCAGATTTGTATTTGGGATGGGAATGAATGGATGGGCTCCCACATGACTCTTATCTGAATGGTCACAGTGGGCCATGAGGCTATCTTATATTGTCGATCCTGCCACCAAGACACTGCATTGCTCCACTGACCTGTGTTCTCCATGATGGTGATGTAGCCACACCCATGGCATTATGGAAATTCTGTGGCCTCATCTGTAGATTATACTAAAAACCTTTTAGAACCAGACACATGATCTAGTTACTTATAAAGTTTTATTTATTTTTATCTTTGTTTTTAATGTGGGTGGTTTTATTAATGATATTAATGGTGGCTGATATTGAGAATGGGAGGGTAGAAGGCAGAGAAGCCAACAGTAGGCAGAGCCTGAGCCAACTAATTCTAGTTTTACTCCTGTCCTTCTCCCTGCTGAGCGCTACAACAGCAACATGAGACTTGAGGAGGAGGAGGAAGGTGACAGCCAGTGCTGCTGCCTGGACTGGATGTTAGGCAGGCAAGTGGGGGCTGGTTGAGGGCAGACTGAGGCTAATGGGCCAGCCCCCATCAGGGTGCTTTTATGTGTATTTGTTTTTAATTGGCTTATATAGCCATGTGTTGTTTAAACTGTATTAGAATTTTTTTTGACCAGGCAGTTAATAAATGTCCTAAATAAATAAATGGCATATCCATTTGGTATATTTGTCAATGTGTTTGCTGATCCAGTCTCACATCAAAACAATATTGGGCTGTATCCGCAACTTCATGAGCGGACTTCTGCTCTGCTCAGTTTCCTCTCCTTCCCCTCTCCCCAACAATCTGCTTCAGAGGGTCCCCCAGCCTTCCAGAGCTGATTTTGAGGGCATGTGGAAACTGAAGGGGACAGGAGAAGAAAAGGAAACTCCATTGGGCATATAGAAATCTGTTGTGTAAGAAACTTCAGGGTTGGATGCGGTCCAATGATCTGGGACCAGGGTTAGCTATACTCAGGGACCAGGGTTAGCTATACTCAGGCAAAAGAAACCATGTGTCCTGCCAGAAAAGGAAGCAGCATTGCATGGAGCAACAAGTCTCACTGAGTTCAGTTAGACTTGCTCCACTGTAAGTGCGCATAGTATTGTATTCTTACAGCACAATCCCATGCACATTTTCTCTCAAGTAAGTTTTGTTGTTTTTCGTGGGAATTATTTGCAGGTAAGGGGCATTGAGTTGTCACTGTAGAGCAGGGATGGGGAACCTTTGGTGCTCTAGATATTGTTGGTCTCCAGCTCCCATCAGCCCCAGGTAGCATAGCCAATAGTCAGGGGTGATGGGAATTGTAGTCTGGCAACATCTGGAAGGGCACAAGTTCCCTATCCCTGCTCTAGAGAATCAGTATAATATTATGGAATGCTGGCAACACATGCTATCATTTTAATTTCAAATGAAATTTATGTAAACAATTTCTTAGAGCTTAATGTATTATTCAAAGGGTCATGAAAATATGCATACATTTGCCTTATAATAAAGTAAAACAATAACAATCTTGTTTTACTTTTATTATAAGGAAAAACATTTTCATGTTCATATTTGTCTTAAAATAGATTCTAGTAATTTATAACTAACTTCAAGCATTCTTTCAAATTCAGTGGAGGCTGGTGGCTCTGATGTTGGTGGGGCAGTGAATCTGCTCCAGGTTTTAGTCTGAACTTTCAGGGAGCTATCCAAGCACCTTGGACAGCTGCTTGGAAGTTCAGACTAAAACTCGGAGTGTATTCACTGCTCCACTGACGTCAGAGCCATCAGCCTCCACTGTTCACATTATCTATTCTCTGTTACCCTTTTGTAACTCAAATATAACTTTTCAATTTGGACATTTGTTACCAGATCCCACACTCTCAAAATCCCACTGTCTAAGCCATGCCATCCTGAAAAATACATGGAAATAATAGACCCAGATCTGCCTAACGTGATTCTCCAGCTCCCATCAGCCACAGCCAGCATGACCAATGGTCAGGGACTCCAACTCCCAGCAACATCTGGAGAGCCACAGCCAGCATGACTAATGGTCAGGGACTCCAACTCCCAACAACATTTGGACAGCCACAGGTTCCTCACCCCTGTCATAGACCATGCTGTTGATGTCCAAGCTGTCCTTTCATTCATGAAGATTTTTCCACTTTTCCTGGGCTTACAATACTTTCATTTGCACAGAATAAAAAGAGTTGTGCATGTGTCCAACACAATGTAATCTTTCCTGTGTTTGTGCTGCAGTTCTTGATGATATGCTGTGCATGTATAGATGCAATTCCAGTGCCCAGTGTTTAGCTAAACCTGATCAGAAAGAACTGAGATGTAATTTACTAAAACAAAGTAGAGTCCAGGTATAAAGAACACACACAGATTAGAGTGTGAGGTGTTGGCACAACTGTGGGCAAGGTGTGACTGAGATGCCTTAAACCAGATCTGTACAGGGAAGAAGGTCTGTAGACAAACAGCAAGAGGTGCTACACATCTAGACCAAGCAACATTGATTGAACATGGGCTGTATAGCAACAGAACAACAAAGACAAGCTCATGCATAGAAAGATCTGGGAAACACAGGAAAGATAATGCTTAGCTTTTAAAGTGAAGACAGGATTATGAACAGTTAAGGTCTGTGTTTTGGATCTTTGTCACTGATAAATCCTGTACTGTTGACAATTGGATTTGACTAGAAATTGATATTTTAAAATGCTTTTGTATTGGTACATAAGCCATCCCAGTATGACATGCCATTCTGTGATGCCATCTTCATAATAACAGAATGAGAAGAGATGCATTTCACACAGCAGACCGGAACGCCATCGCATAAGGCACCAGGAGGGGGCACAATGCATTCTTCTGTCCATAATTGTACTTCTCCTTGTGCTTTGGCATCTATAATGTTTTTATGGGCTTCATAAAAAGCAAGTGATGTTCCCTGCTAGGGCTCTTCAAATGAAGTGTGTGTGTGTGTGTGGAAGCAACAGGGACCTCATAAATGTTTATGTAGTATCCCCTCCACAATTG
Source organism: Rhineura floridana (assembly GCF_030035675.1). Taxonomy (NCBI): domain Eukaryota; kingdom Metazoa; phylum Chordata; class Lepidosauria; order Squamata; family Rhineuridae; genus Rhineura; species Rhineura floridana. Next base: position 45,246,429 of record NC_084487.1, read on the forward strand.
GTGCTCAGACACTTTGCATCAAAGTTAATTCATTGAACCTACATTTATAAAAAAAAAACCATGCTAAAACAAAGGAAACGCTGAATGAAAGCCAATACTGGCTCTTCATGGAGAAGACCATCATCTACAGGTGCTTCTCAAAATGGATTTATGAATGTATAATTGCAAAAATGTATACATTTTTATTAAAAATGGACATGGAAGAAGAACAAGTAAAAGAGTGTATGGTTAAGTGGGCAAAAATTTTTGGTTATAATATACAAATGGATCAATGGGAAAATATGTGGAAAAAAGGTTTGAAATTTACATTATGCTATAATCTTAAAGAAAATTTTTATAAAATGATGTATCGTTGGTATATGACTCCAGAAAAGTTGTCAAAAATGTATAGTAATGTTTCTAATGTATGTTGGAAATGTAAACAACAAGAAGGATCTTTTTATCATATGTGGTGGTTGTGTAAACAGGCAAAATTATTTTGGGCACAGATAGGTAGGATGATGCAAAAAATTTTAAAGATAAATATTCAGTCAAAACCAGGATTTTTTTTATTGGGTTTTATGGATAAACAAAAGGAAAAGAAATATGGAAGAATAATATTATATATGATCACGGCAGCAAGATTACTATATGCACAAAAGTGGAAAATGGAATCGATACCAACAATGGAAGAATGGCTATTGAAATTAATGGACTTAGTTGAGATGGACAAATTGACATGTCTTACGACAGATACATTTCTTAAGGAATGGAAGCCTCTTTTGGACTTTTTGTTGAAAGAAAAAAATGAAATGATAATGGGATTTGACGATTAATTAAGATAGACTTTGGAAAAAAGTGAATTTCGTATGTTTTAGGAGACAGGTTTGATATATATTATATACTTATAGCTGATCTGTAACAAATCGGAAGTCAGGTTTTTTTTTTTTCTGTTGTATTGTTTTTGTTGTATTTGTATTTGTTTTATAAAATTTGAATAATCAAAATGGATTTAGGAGACAGAGTGTTTCCAGACAGTAGCTTTTTCTGGGTGGAATTCAATCGCATACTAGCAAATTCGGGTTGCACAATTAAAGCTGATGTGGGGCTCTTGCATAACAAACTTACTTCCCTGCAAAATTGGCGTGTTGTGATAAATGAGGGGAAATGCACTGGAAAGTGTGGGATAACATTTGTGTGATGTCATCTAACCTCACCACAAACAAATCAGGAAGAATACTCAATAAACAGGTCATCTGGAAGATATTTAGAAGGAAGGGATTCTGCACTGGGGCGTGTGTGTGTTCCAGCATGGTAAGAGCCAAGTGGCCAGTCAATATAAGACAATAGAGTATAATTCTCAAATAGCAGAGGATGTCTGGAGGACAAAGAGAAAAAAATGCTTTGGTACTGGGCAGCTAATGTCAGAATTTGAAGGATGCTACTGTGATCTTTATTCTTATTTTTTCTCTCTCTTCCCACCCATCTCTTTCCAGAGATCTCAGTCTACCACTGAGCTATATATGAAGTCTTTGATCCTGACCCAAGAACCTATCATGTAACACTTCTCATTCTGAATACAAATATATTTGCACTTATTCATGTGTATTTTATGCGCATTGAAATCAGACCAGTTAGGGTGTAAGCCTGAAGTTGCTTTCAAAAAGAGAGAAAATGGGATTACACACAATAGCTTGTCCTTGTACAGAATGCCTGCAAGAGGACTGATGCGTCCTTGATTAAGCACAATACGGGCATCCCCTTCCTTGGAACAATTATTAATTTGTTTTGCAAACACAGAACCATTATGTTCCTGGTAGCCTGTGTTGCTTCTGATGGGTATCTCAAACCAGAAGCCTGCTACAAGGAACATTCTATTACTTTCTCCAGCTACGTCCCTCAAGTGGCCTCGGTGGTGAGGAGTGCCTTCCGTCAGCTTCAGCTGGTGGCCCAGTTATGACCCTATCTGGACATGGATAGCCTGGCTTCTATTGTTTATTTCTGTTGCTAGATTACTGCAATGCATGATTCATGGGGCTGCCTTTGAAGACAGTTCAGAAACTGCAGCTGGTGCAGAATTCAGCAGCCAGATTGCTCACCAGGGCAAGATGGTTTGAGTATATAACACCAATTTTGGCACAACAGCACTGGCTACCAGTTAGCTTCTGGGCTCTATTCAAAGTGTTGGCTTTGACCTATAAAGCCTTATACAGTTTAGGACCCCAGTACCTCAAGGTACTGAACCACATGAACCAACCTGGACCCTGTGTTCTGCATCTGAAGCCCTTCTTTGTCTTCCCCCTCCAAAGGAGGTGTGGAGAAGTGGTGACATAAGAACGAGCCTTCTTAGTGATGGCCCCCCACTTATGGAAAGCTCTACCCAGAGAGGCATGCCTTGCGCCATCATAATCTATCTTTGGGCACCAGGCAAAACATTCCTCTTCTCCCAGGCATTTGGCTCTTAATTTTTGGAAGCTTTTTGGAGAGCGTTTGATATTGTAGTCTCTTTTAGGGGGTGGATTGTTTCATCATCTTATCAATGCATTGTGTTTTTTAACTTTTTAGTTGTGTTAGTTTTATATTGGTTTTGATCTTTTTATTTTACGTTGCTTTGGGTTCATTTTTACAGCTGGTATAGCACAGTGGAGAGGAGAGCCTGGCTAAGAGTCCAGAGTCTGTGAGTTCAAATTCCCGCTCATGTCTCCTGGGTGTCAAGGGCCAGCTAAAGATCACCCCACAGGGAGTAGCTCAGGGGTTATGTGCCCTGCCACCTGTGCAGCCGTGGGCAAGCTGCATAGTCCCAAGGAGCCCAGTTTCCCCCCAGCTGGCAGTTGTGGACAAGGAAGGGGCTGGCTTGTGCAGCTGTGGCAAGCTGAGCAGGCCCTAGCCAGCTGGGGAGGACTAGCCTCAGAGGGAGGCAATGGTAAACCCCCTCTGAATACCACTTACCATGAAAACCCTATTCATAGGGTATCCATAAGTCGGGATTGATTTGAACATAGTCCATTTCCATTTTGGGTTCATTTTTATGAAGAAAAGCACTAATAAATTTAAATAAACAAAGCTGTCTCCCTGCAGCAATGGCACTGCCAGAAAACTAGCCACTAAGGCAGCCTCTCCAGCCCCAGTAGTGGCTGGTGGTCATTGGGACTAGTAGGGAGGCCAACAGTGGGTGAAGCCAGAGCTGATGACAGGCAGAGCCAACTAATTCTAGTTTTCCTTTCATCCTTTCCCCTGCTGAGTTCTACAAGGGCAACACTGAGACTGAGGAGGAAGCTGACAGCCAGGGCAACCCCCCTGGGCAGGTTATAAGTGAGGCTGGTGATGGTTGGCTGAGGGCAGTCTTAGGTTGGTGGGGCAGTGCCCCATTTGTCCTAAAGGATCAGCCTCCACTGCCCAGCCCTAATTCTCCAGGTGGTGTTGGACCACAATGGCCATACTGGCTGGAGATGATAGGGGTTTAGCCAACAACTTTGGGGAACCTGAGGTTGGGGAAGGCTGCATTAAGGGTTTTTGCATGCAGTGATTGGGAGACTTATGGGCACCAACCCCCCTCCAGATCCATGGGCCCTTGTGTAGTGATCTCTCCCCTGACAGGCCAGATGTTCTCCTCAAGTAAATCCAGTTGAAATCTTGACCTTTCCTCCTTTTCTGCGTTCTATTATTTGAAGGACATGTGTATAATTGTTGGCATTTCCTCTAATTCAGCCAGTCATCATTATGTATTTCTGAATGACTTATACAGCTGTTTGGTAGGGCCCTGTGCCAGAACCAGCAGTGCTTCAGGGCTATTGTGATGGGGCCTTATGTCCTATGCTTTTCTTGAACCTTTTGTGGCCTTTTGATTAATCTTGCTAAAAAGTGGCGGTATTCCATAGTTATTCACTGTGTACAGCAGCACCTTGTATGACATGAAAAAGGGCAGTATGCAATAGCATATCCTCCCATCTGTACCTGTTGAAGAGCTGCCACATTTATATTGTTCAGTTTGCATGTTTGTTTCTAGAGTGCACTGATATGTACTGTGTATTGGAGCTTACCTATCAGGCTCAATTAGTTGCCAGTTTGTTTCTGGGACCAATTAAAGGTGCTCACACCAGTGTTTAAAGCCCTAAATGACTTGAGTGCCAAATATCTGAAAGATGATCTACATCCTTACCTTTAAGATCTGCAGAGGGGGCTCTCTTGGTAGTTCCTCTACCCTCAGAAGTGTGGGGAATGGGGAGCCAAGAGAGGGCTTTCTCTGTGCCAGCCCTTAAACTGTGGGAACTCCCCCCTCCCAAGGTATGCATCTGGCATCTTCATTGTACAGCTTTTGCCATATGCTGAAGACACATTTTTTTTACTCTGGCTCTTTGACAATTAAGGTTTTTTTGCTTTGTGACACCCACCTCTTTTATTTGATTTACACTGCTCTGCTCCATTTGGAATAGTTTTACAATTGTTAACAGTTTTATCTGTTTTTATATTGGTATATTGTATTGTTGTAACCCACCCAGGGACCTTAAGGAAGAAATCTAATAAATAAGCACCCAAACTACACTGATTTGTCTAGTGTGGTATTGCGTATCTTTCTAAGAAACTTGACCTCCTCATAAATTTGCTAATAACAGCTGCATTTTTAAGTTCCAGAAAATGTTAGCATTAGAGAGTGAGGTGTTTATAATAAAAACCATAAAAGTTTGTATTTCATCTAAGGCCACATCCACACTGTACATTTAAAGCACTCTTATACCACTTTAATAGTCATGGCTTCCCCCAAAGAATCCTGGGAACTGTAGTGTGTTAAGGGTGCTGTGAACTGTAGCTCTGTGACAACGCTCTCCTAACAGCTCTCAGCACTCTTAACAAACTACAGTTCCCAGGACTGTTTGGGGGGAAAGCCATGACTGTTAACGTGGTATAAGAGTGTTTTAAAAGTATGACGTGGATGTTACCTAAATGTGCTCTCTGGAGAACCTTGACTCAGGAATTCAGCTTGAAAGGCCTTGAAAAGACAGAAAATAGTTTGAATGTAATGTGGTATTTAGGGAATATGTAGGTCTGGTCAAGCGGCTCACATATTGGATTGGGAAGGGGTGATGAGGTTTGATTAATCAGCAAGGAGGATGACTTTGGCAACAGGATTCTGTAGGGGCTTTAGTGGATGAAGAGGGAATAGACGGGGTGAGACTCCTGTATTTGAGAAAATTAAATGTCAAGTGACACAAAGTGGCATGTTGAATATGTGAGTTGAGTGGATCCTATACAGTGTCAGGTCGCATATGGTGAAACTGTTGGGTGATTGCATCACAGTGTGCATAGATCACGACACGATTCATGTTGATTGTTCCAACACTCGACCCACTATAGGCAGGGGCCTATTACATGTGGGTTGAGTTGCCAACCAAATTGGTCACGGATCCGGTCAACCTACACCCTCAACATGCTAATTCTTAGTTGGGTATAATTAGCCCTAGATTGAGGTCTATTATGAAGTTTCCAAGCCTTTGCTGAGCCTAGTTAGCCATATGTAATGTACATGCTGACAGATTGCACTTCTGCTGCCAGTGGGCTCTGTATTAATATTATTGCCTTTTAATCCTGAATGTTTTCATGGAGCCAAAGTGAAAAGGAGTTATGAAAACTGCTCAATATGGCCTGGAACAAGAAGGACATTAGCAAGCAGGTCTGTTGATACAACATTGCTGATCGGCACTGTCAAAGCAAAAGACAGTGGCACTGTGCATTTTGTGGTGGACCGTTCTTCACCTGTGTCCTTTCCCCCCTTTCCTCTCCAGGGATTCTCATTTCATGCCATCATGGCAGAACATGGCTCCCACCCTTCCTCTGCCTGGCATCCGGGAAACCCATCTGCTTGCAACCCCACTCTATGCTCCTTGGAGCATGTGGATACGGGAATTAGTGAGCAACTGACCCCATTGGAGCAGCCACCACCATCCCCAGACCTGGACGATGACAACAATGGCGACCTTGAGCCTCCGCTGGACCCAGATGTACCCTATCCTGATTTGGCCCCCGTGGTTTTCTTCTGCTTAAAACAGACCACCAGCCCTCGGAACTGGTGCATCAAGATGGTGTGCAATCCATATCCTTTCAAAACCACAAATCAAATCATCCTTTCTCTCTCCTCTCTCGCCTCCCTTTGTCCTCCTGCCCCTGCAGAGCACCTGACAGGTAAGAGACGGTGTTCCTTACATATTTAATGAGTTGCTTTGTTCCCTGCTTGCATTTAAGCACTGCCTTGGCTGCTGCAATATGCGATCAAAAGGAGCTGCCTGTGAAAGAGGGAACTTCAGAGGGAGCGCCTGTCAGTTAGAATCAGAAGAACAGAGATGAGGGGCAGGGAGAAGAGAGGAGGCAGGCATTTTAAAGTGTATCCTTCCCTTCATTTCACTCTTTACTTTTCCTGTGCTGCCAAAGGCATGGCAGCTTGACTCTTGGAAAGCTTCAGAGCATAGGTGATATTGGTGCAAACTCATTTCCAGAAGAAAGTCGCATTGTGCCACGCATTTACTTTGTATGCTTCTCTGATAAGCAGTAAGCTGTCTGGTAGGTATATGTGCAGCCAACCCAAGAAGTATTGCTGTTTGAGGCATAGGACAATTCCCATCCCAATGCATGTACAAAAGCTGGCAGGGCTCTGGCAGTTAAATCTTTCTTCAACACTGGTGAAAGGACAGTGTCTCCACTGCAACCCAGGGTAGTGGGCTAGCTCAGAAGGCACAGGGCAGGCTGTGTGGTATATACAGCTCTGTCTATTCCTCACTGCCTCATCATCTGCCTCCTCAGGCAGCCACCTCACTCTTCCAAATGGTGGGGCTGACCCTGGGTGTATGATCTGGATCTCTGATCCTCTAGAATGGACCAACACAGCCATCTTTGCCACAGGATGCAGTTCAGGTCTGCAATAGCTGGAAATTCATGCAGGTGACAGGAAAAAGCTGGCTATTATTGTGGATGGTCTGGAAACTTTAGGACTAATATTGATCATTAACTAAAATGGGGTTTATGGAGAGGATCTTGTGTGGCCACGTTATACCAGTTGCTTTTTCCACTGCCAGAAAGAGGATTCTGGATCAGGTGAAATCGGGGACAGCTCAAGACATCTTGGTGCCTGGAATGATGGCCAAGATGCACCCCCTTTCCCCATTCCAGGCTTTCTTCTGTCACCTACATAGCTATGCAGAAAATGTCAAGATTGTTCAATCTTACATCAGCACTGCCAACAGAACATCATCTTCTGCCACACCTGAGACAATAGGTCAGCTTAGGGGGTACAGAGCAGGCTGTATGGCACACACAGCACTCTGTCCAGCAATTTGCAGCTCTTCCCTGCCCCTCACCTTCTGCCATCTGAAGGATCTGCCCCTCTTTGCTTAATGGTAAAGCTGCTCCGACGAGTCTGACTCAGTACAGCAATTGTTGCCTTTGTATATGTATTGAATTCATTAATTGCTACCCTGGTCTCCTTCTTGGAGGAAGGGTGGGATATAAATTTAATAAATAAACGGTAATAATAAATAACAACTTTTATTACCCTAGAAGTATCCAATCTGTGTTCTCCCTCAAAATACAAGACATGCTTGCCCAGTGAATCCAGTCACATCTTTTTTAAAATCCTGGGCTAAACACATCCTGAAAGCAGGGCTCTGGGCAAGAATTGCAGTGTAGATTGGCTCTGCCCTGGTCTCCCTTCCTGATACTCTGAAAACTCATTTATGGGACTTTAACCTGGACTTGCCACCTTGCCTAAAAGGACTTGCATGCCTTACCATATGTTGCTTAATAACATTGCTCATGAGAACTTTTTCTGCGTGCACCTGACTTGTACGGGACCAACATATGCTGCTTCATTGCCTGTATACCGATCTGTAATTGAAACATTCTCTAATAAACAGATTAATTTATTACAAACCACCAAGCATTGCTCCCCTGCAGAGCCACTTTTTAAAAAGGGGTTTGTCAGAAGGAACACTTTGTGGATTGTGACCATGATTAGCAGTTCCCTTTATCAGGCATTTTCCTACTGAATAGTTGAGATTAGATCTGAAGCTGCTGCTAGGCGATTCAGCCTCACTCTTACAGTCATGAGGCTAACAATGCCACTTTTTGGAGACTTATGAGTTCATCCCAGTAAATCCAGACAGTGCTTCATGGACTTGTAGTCTGTCATGTGTCTCAGTATTGTCCTGCTATCAGCTAAGATAGTGGAATGTTGTGGTTACTGAAAAGGCAGTTGGGGTGCAATGAGCAGAAACGATCAGCTGATTGCAGCAGTGGCAGCTGTCTGCAGCTGACATGTGAACTCCCATGGATGGCTATGTTGTGGAGCAGCAGTTATTTTCCCTTGACTGTTTTTATAGACGTAGCATATAACAGGAAATCATATTTCTTCCACATGTCCTCTGTGAAGCCACATTTAATGGGTGCCCCACTTGCACCATCTAGGAGCCTCTGGAGAGTGTAAAACGCTATAAGAGCCATGGCCTCTCCCTTCCTTGCCAGCATGAACTCACCACGACCTCACTTACTTACTGTTGCTTCACTTCCGCTTATAATAATAATAATAATAATAAATTTAATTTCTGTGTCGCCTATCTGGCCAAAGACCACTCTAGGCGACGTACAAAACAGTTAAAACACAATGAGATAAAATACAATAATACAATAAAAAACAGTATGAGAATAATACAGCAAGGCCAAAAAGTCACACAAATGTATTCACAATGCCATTAGAAGGAAAAGGGGAAACTGGAAAATGCCAGCAGGAAAATGCCTGATAGAGATGGTGGATATTAAACCCTCCCATCTGTTGTCCAGTTTCTACTGACAAGCATAACTTTCCTCAGTTGAAACACAGTAAGAAAATGGAATACTTAATACCTATATTTGAGCATATTAGATTCTACAGGTGGCACTGACATCACTGAGAGTTTAGAAGTCTGAAAACTTTGAAAAGCTGAAGGATTCCATTAAATCAGCAGGTCATTGGATATAATGTTGCTCTTTAAACTCCTACTCTTTTGAAGCAGGAAACCTGTACCCAGCTTTCCTCATCAAAAGGACCACTTTTATGTGACCACTTCAGCAATAACTTCAACTCTCCCCTTCTTGTGCTGATTAGTGGTGACTGGTGGCTCCATGTCCAAGGTGCTCAGCCCCTCTGACAGCTCCTTGAAAGTTAGGACTAAAACCTGGAGCGGATTCCACTGCTCCACAGATATGGAGACACCAGCCACCACTGACACTAATGTGATGCTAGATCTCACCCAATAATACATAGTCTATTTCATTCCTTATTACAACCATCAAAATAGCACACAAAGATGAGCAAGTATGCCCTTAACATACAGCCTCGCCAAATCAAATTTATCTTTATTGATTGAAATCAGTGTTTAATCAACTTAAACTTTAAAGCTGCCAATTAAAGCCTGTAATCTTAGGACACAATCCATCCTTATGTGGGTGCAGCACCAACACATGGATGGATCATCGTAGGGCTCACTAGAGAAATGGCTGGTGGGTCATAGGAGAAGAAACGAATGTGGGCTGCTATATTTTGTGGACTTATTGGTAAGATATGGTTTAGGTACTAACTAAAAAAATGAATGTAGGATTCTAGTTCTGGTGGGGGAAATAAAGAGCCAGGTGTTGAGACTGATTTTACAATCAAGATTTGGACTCTAAGGCTGTGAGCACACTAGTCGCCTACAGCAAAGCATGTCCATTGGCCACACCTGAAGGGGAAACGAGTTAATTTGCCAATCAGTTGTGAAATCTGTTGGAAGCAAATTAAAACACACACACACTCAAGCTGATCTCACCAGGTTTTACAGTAAAAAGGGGTGACTAGTGTTGTGTGCTTCCATTTTCAGAAAAGAGAGGTGGAGATGCACTGGAATTGGCAGTATAAGTGTCTCTCTCTACCCTATCTTTGATTCTGGCACGAAAAACTACATTTTGGATTATAACTGTTTTGGAGAGAAGTTTAGGAAGGTTTGGTATTGTGTTTGAATGTAAGGACCCTGAAACTGTGGAATGAGAAAAGTCTGCATTAGTATGCACAGATTTACTAATCTGATTCTTACCCTAGTAAAAGGCTGTGTGACTGAATGTACTATTGTCCAAGACAAATAATGGCCTGTGCAACAATGGTGGGTAGAGAGACAAGGGGAGTTGGAATGCTGTTGATGTGATGATTGCAAGCTAAGAAAGCAGCATGAATTGGATGGGCACATGAGAAAGAATGGGTAACTTTACTAGTAGTGGAAAGGCCAGCTTTCTTTACTGGATTTGTCAATCTAAAGGTGTTCATTTTATAAATTCCAAAAATGGAGACAATTCAAACAATCCCACTGCTGTTTCTCAATTGTTGGTTTCCCCCGCTAGCTTCCATTCTTTAATGCTGAAGAACATAACAGTGGTATGGAATTCAGGATTCCCATTTCTTGCTACTGATCATGTGTCCTACATGTAGATGTTGACCTTTGGGTACTGAGTCTCTTGTGCAAACCTGAAAAGATAAAGTAGTTCACTTGTTGCCTTAGGCATCTTTGCCCTAGAGGGGTGTAATCTAGGGCAGTGGTTTCTTTAGCTTTGGGGGGATCATAGACCTTTTTGAGACTCTAATGATGAAAGTTATGGATCCTCATAAAGAAAAAAATATTTTAAATAAATTAAAAATTATTTTATTTCATTGATTTTTTTGTGCCTGGTTCACAGAACCCCTGAAGCCCATCCATGGAACCCCTAGGTGTCCATAGAGTATGGGTTAAGAACCCCTGATCTAGAGGGAAGGACAGTGTACCAGTAGCATCTGCTTTGCATGCAGAAAGTCCCTGGTTCAATCCCCGGCATCACCAAATAGAGCTAGGAAAGATTTCCTGTCAGACACTCTAGAGCAGCCTTTCCCAACCAGTGTGCCTCCAGATGTTGTTGGACCACAATTCCCATCTTTCCTGACCATTGGCAATGCTGGCTGAGGCTGATGGGAGTTGTGGTCCAACAACATCTGGAGGCACACTGGTTGGGAAAGGCTGCTCTAGAGAGCTATTGCCAGTCAGTGCAGACAGTACTGAGCTAGATGGACCAATGGTCTGATTCAGTATAGCTTCCTATGTATTCTGCACACAAGAAATGTAATAACATATGATCCAATAAGTTACCAAATTCAGCACAGCAATGACTGTGAGCATTATTTTGTTGAACCCGCAACTCAGATCCATAAGCTACTTGATTCGTGATAAGAACTAACATCTTCCATGCGTGCCAGATGTGTCACAAATCACCCAAAGTATTGTGTAAATTGGTCTCACTGATTGGATAGGAGGTTCCTGGTGTAGCCTTTCTATCTCTTCATTTCTCCAAAGTTCTGTACAGTGTGAACTGAGGTAGGCTAGACTTCAGGCTACCCAATACATTCATGGCTGAGTGTGAATTTTAATCCTAGCTTTCCCTTGTACTACACTGACTTTTGATTCCAAGAATATTGTTTTTTGGATCTTTTGGATGTGCTTGGGTAGTCGTGTTTTCTTGCATTAACATTGGTAGCTCAGAATAACATAATGCATGGACTAAAATATAAATCAAATATCTATAAGCAAAGCCACACTGACAAACAAAATTGATCTTTTTGATATTTCTTCCTAGGGTTTATTACAAAAAGCGCCTTTCCTCACAGGCTTTTCCCACTATTTTTTTTATGTGTGTGTGCAATTTTTTAGCCTGCCCTTCTTCACATGATCCCAGGGCAGGTTACAACATGAAACAACAACAGTTTGAAATAGTGAAGAGCATATAAAAACATCACTCTAAAATTCAGTCACAAATTGCAGGCTTGGCTAACTTTCCATAAATGTAGCTAACATTCCATAAATGCCCACGCAAATAAATAGATCTTTGCCTGGAGCCAAAATGCTATAAGCTGTCCTGCCTTAGCAGGTATAGACTGTGAGTAGGCCTCGAGGCCTATAGAGTCCAAAGAGGCTAACGCCTCTTCCGATATGAACCGGCCCGTGCACTACGTTCTGCTACGAAGGCCCTCCTCCGGGTTCCAACTCACAGGGAGGCCCGGAGGGTGATGACAAGATCTAGGGCCTTCTCAGTGGTGGCCCCCGAACTATGGAACAGTCTCCCTGAGGAAGTACGCCTGGCGCCGACTCTGCTCTCCTTTCGGCGCCAGGTCAAAACCTTCCTATTCTCTGTAGCATTTTAAATTACACTGATTTAATTTTAAAAATGTTTATTGTGTTGGATTGTTGCTTGTATTTTAGTATTGTTTTGTTATTTATTGTATTTTTATGCTGTTTTATGTTCACCGCCCAGAGAGCTATTGCTAGTCGGGCGGTATATAAATTTAATAAATAAATAAATAAATAAATAACACCAGAGAGTGCATGCTTGACTTCTCCTACCACGGTTTGACAAAGTCAGAGACAAACTGGGGTCAAGCATGAGAAATCAGTCTCAGTCCAAAACATGATCTAGGAGCAGTGTCAGAAGGTAACAATCTAGGGATCAGCAATAGAGGAGATTTAACCTAGGCAAGGTAGAGGGAGCTAGAGACCTGTGTTGTTCCAGCAACTTGGAAGCTCAAAGTAAAGGCTGATTCAGCCTCTCCTCCAAGGGTCACGCCTAATCTCAACTGCTGTGGTTTCAATGTGTTCTGACAGCCCTTCCTCCCAAGGAATACGCTTACTGATAAAGAGTCCTTTATAGAGTCTTCCTGAGTCACATGGCAACTTTAGGCTCTCAGGAGCACACTTCATCATTTGGCTCAGGGTTGCATTTTTAGGTGCCTGCCTGTGCTCTCAAGGGCTGGAGTGTGGCTCAGTCTGTCTCTCTGACTTCACCAGGGGCTCATCTACTGGCAGTCAGCACTAGGACTGGAACCCATTCTGAGAGCCCCTCAAGAGGATCCTCTGGAGGCAACCCTGGGGAGGCTTCTCCTGCGACTCTAAGGATCTTCAGGCTAGCTACGGGGGACCTTGCCTGCTTCCCCAGGTCTTTAGTCAATAAGAAATCCAGTTCATCCTCCAAGGAGTTGGTGTCTGGCTTTGGGTCAGGTTTGGGCATGACATAAGCATCAACACCAGTTGTGCATTCCACAGTCAGGGTGCCACCACAGAAAAGGCTGTATCCTATGCCAGCATCTTGTGTATCTTCCCTGGTGGTGGAACCATGAGAAGCGCCTTCTCTATAGATTAAAGGACCTGGGCAGGCTGATAAAGGGAAAGGGGAGAGGCGTTTCTTCAGATATTGGGCCCCAAGTCATTTAGGCCTTTATATGTCAATGCCAGCACCTTACAACTAGCTTGGAAGCAAATAGGCAGATCTTTCATATAGATCTTTCAGGATTTGTGTTATATGATCTCTGCTAGCTATCCCGTCAACATTCTGGCAGCTGCATTCTGCACTAACTGTAGCTTCCAGACCATTTTCAAAGGTAGACCCACATAGAGCACATTACAACAATCCATATAGGAAGTTACCACAACATGGGGCGCTGTCACTAGGTTATCTCTATTGAGTACAGTTCTTAGGTGGAGAACCAGCGCCTTAGCTGGAAAAAGCACTCAGTGCCACTGAAGTTACTTCGGTGATCAAGGCTGGATTGATGCACCTGATCTTTCAGGGGGAGTGCAACCATCAGCTGCCTACGCAGTTCCCAGACTGGAGAACCACCTACTCTCCAGGCCTCTGTCTTGTCCAGGATTCAGCTTAGTTTGTTGGCTCTCATCCAGCCCATTACTGCCTCCAAGCACCACCTTACCTGACTCAGATAACGAGAGAGATGAATGTCATCAGCATTAAGGAGAGGGGAGGAGGTGGCTTTGGTTTTTAACCTACTTTCACTGCTTAGAAATTTGAACAAAGAACTAGGCAAGCCAGTGTCACTCTTGCTGTTTCCATTTTTAATTTGTATTTAGCAGCATTAGCTGGAAGGGCTGAATCACAGTTACTGCACAAATATTTCTTTTAAAAACATTTAAAAACAACCCTGGAACATCACATTTGAAGGCACTGTGCTTTTGCAAAGCCTAGGTTTTGCCAAATTTTATCTGTGAAGATCAAAATTTAGACTGGAAATGAGAAAATGAAAGGCAAATGCAAGATATTTCTTTACAGTTTTATCCAAGTTTGGAGAGAGAGAAAGAATTTGTTAGTCTTTAAGATGCCGCAAAACTCTTCATCGATTCTGCTGTAACAGACTAACACAGCTGCCTCTTGGAAAGAGATAGAGGCTGAGGTAGGAAATTGTTTCTCTAGCAAAGGAGCACCCAGTGTAACTGGCTTTGACTGTCAGTGAGTCACCCTTCTGAGAATCTTCATCTTCTTACTCCTCCTCTGTGCCACTTCATGCCTTTGGTTGGTCTGCTATGAGGTCACAGTGGGTCTCTGTTGGCAGGATTATTCTAATGTCACTGAAGAGCTTGCTTGTCAAATGCAGAGCCAGAACTGGCAGCTATTTAGGGGAAGTGGTGGAGTTTGGGAAATCTTGCAATCCAAATTCTGAAGTCATCTTGCAGCATAGTTCATTGGTAGAGCACACAATTTGTACACACAAGTCCCAGATCCAGTTTCTGACATCTCCAATTAAAAGGATCAGATGACATGAAAAATATTTGGACAGCAATTTCTCAGTGTAGAAAACATGAGGCTAGATGGGATAATTGTCTGAGCAGGTATAAGCTAGTCTCCTCTGTTCTAAATTGCTTCATCAAAGGCAGGGGTAGCCAATGTGGTGCCCTCCAGATATTATAGGACTACAGCTCCCATCATCCCTGACCATTGACCAAGCTGGCTGGGGCTGATGGAAGTTGAAGTCCAGCAACATCTAGATGGCACCATGTTGGCAACCCTGATCTAAGGCAATGTGCCACAGGCTTTCTAGTGACATACCTTGTTGCATACATATCTGTGACATGGTCATGGAACTTTTTACCAAAAAAGGACAGAAAACAATTTCTCCCTGGTTTTGTATTGGTAAACAGAGTCTCTTACCCATAAGGATCTTGGTGTACTTTATAACATGTAGTTGAAAATCACAATCGGATTGGCATAGGCTGCCTCCGAATATCACGTTTACTCTGTGGCAATGCAGTGGCAAATTGCATTGTGCAGCTCCATTGTCATTCCAAGTTTATCCATGACAGTTAGGGCCTGAAATAGGAAGTATAGTCAAAATAAATATCAAAGTACTATGCAGTAAGAACCATGTATATTTTTAGTGGGTCAAGCATGTAAAATGATAGTGAAAGTGTGGTTATACTTCATGAGCATCTCAACTGACCGACAAAACTTGCTGCTCACAGATCAGAGTCTGAAAGTATTCTTAAGGGGACTTGTTCAGTAATGCAGAGTTCAATCTTAGTGGAACACCACATGAGCATCCACTACTATGGATCTAAATGTGGATTTTTGAATTATAAGTTTACTTTGCCTTTCAAATGTTTGTGCAAATGGAATATCTTCAACAGGCCTATAAACCCAGGTCCTCCTCTTTCCTCAATGGGAAGTCAATATTTTAGATGGGAGTATGAAAACAAGAATGAGCATGCCATTAAAAAAGGTCAATTTAAGGAATGGGAAAATAACGGCATATTATGCAGTTCACTAACTCAGCTGCTTTGCTTTTGTTGCAACTTGGGCACATTCTCCTTTGCTCATAGAGGAGGCTGCTCTTTCTGCAGCTGTTGCGATTGACAAACTTCCCTTTAATTCCATTGGTCTTGAATTAAGCACTTATGGCCCAGCAAGACAAAATATTATGCTATACGCTGGAAATAAATGGCTGGGCTAAAACCACTCACACAAATTCAGTTTACATTGGATGAACATAAGCTGTTTTATTTTGTCAATTTTTGGTACACCGCTTGAAATGGTTTGTCTGAATTTTTGAAGGGGCAGGTATCAAGTCTATTGATTGTTTCTGAGTGTGGTCTGTTGGGGCTTGCCTGGCTTCAAGATTCTGCCTTCTCAAAAACTTTGAATTTTCTTTTGCATATGTTGTCCATGTTTTCAACAAAAAAGTTCTACCTTGTCAAAATGTCATGTTTCAGTGTGGTAACCGAGAGTTCCTTCTAGTGTACCTTTCATTATGCATTCATGATGATTTGTGCTCATAATGGTATTGGGGCGGTTATACATGATCCCAGTTTCAATACTGTTTGTGCCTGCAAAGGTTTCCGGTTGGACAAACTGCTTTGTTTCCAATCAGCATATGTCCTGTAATTTCCTGCTGAAATCCTGTAACGGCAATCCTGGTCCCCTCCCCCAGCTTCGCTGTTGGAGGGGGAGATCGCTTTTTGCACCCAGCCCAGCCTTGTGGGGCATGACCCCTGGTGCCAGGTGCAGATGGTTAGTCTGCCTGGGGCCATGTGTAAAGCCACCTGGTTGGTTGGCTTTCGTGCCTTTCCCTTTCTCCTGCTCATTGTTGTGAGGTAGCACAAGAGTAATAATGTGGCAATTATGGCAATAATGTGATAACACTGAGGAAGCATTTCAGAGCAACTAATAAAGCGGAATGATGTGTGGATGGTCCAGTATAAATCCACCACTAATGCACTATTATTGTATCAATGTCATGTTCAAGAATACACCTGCAAACCAACCAACCAATCACAACAGACTTGAGGGGCCCTGAATGAAAAGTCAGCTCAGCACCTTTGAAATCTATATACACAAAGCCTGGGTCTTGCATCATTTGTATGTAGTCATTTTGGGTGAGAACTGTGCTGGTTTTAAACCCAAACAAGCCCTCTGGGGCAGCATCCTGCAGAGGGGTGCCTCCAATCTGTGAACATTAAGAATTCATAGTGACATTTCTTCTCAGAGCAGGTGGTTATTCCAACTGTCTTGTTAAAATTCCTTTTCAGTTCCCTGGTTCCCAACAGAGTTTTCAATAACTGTGGGCTCCTACTTGGAGGAGAGGTGGGAAATCAAATAACAAATAAATAAAATAAAAATAATCTGCACTTTTGGCTGTAAATGAATATTTTGTGTATAGACCCTGCCACAGCAATAGTCCCTTACCCAAAGGTGATGGTTGTAAATCTCTGCAACACAAATAAAACTATTTTCCCCATAGTATATTTTATATACAGAACTGATTTGGGTAAGTGTTCCCCTAGTTTACAACTGTTACAGTGGAAACAAAAGGATCACAGTCTTATTTAGGAATCCATATATGTGGGAAAGAACATTCAGACATGCTAAATGTCTAAAAGAGCAGCTATTTTGGCATTACATAAATGGCCTTTTTTGATACATGGAGGCTTGAGATATTGCTGCTGCTCTTCAGAACATACTAGAATGTGGATATTGCAGACATTTTGTTCCATCAAAAGGCATAGATGCAAGCATCACATGAAAGTGCATCCTGCAGAGCTCACAGAATGTGTTCTGAGTGACTCCAGAGAGGAAAATGAATGTTTCATTTTTTGTGTGTATGAGTTTGTTTATAGGAGAGTCAACAGCAGGAGGTAGTGACAAAATGTTTACAGCTAAGAAGGGAAGCTGAAACCCTGTGGGTAGCGCACAAGGGATTGAGGCATCACATATTTGAGGGAGTTAGCTGCAAGATCCTGTCTGTGGAGGGTGTGTATAATCTCTCTCTCTCTCTCTCTCTCTCTCACACACACACACACACACACACACACACACACACAGAGAGGCAAACACTATTAGTGTTGCTGTGTTCCTAGGGAAAGGATGCTGAAGTGCAATTACTGTACCATCTCTCTTTCACATCTTCAGCTTGCTATTTTGTGAGCTCTGTCAGAACATAGTTTTAAAATTGCAGATTGTTGCTGTGGAAACAAATTGTAAACATATTTTTACCCCCTGGAACTTCAACTTTTCATGTTGGAGCTGAAGTGGAAGAAGTAACTTGTTTACCTTGGTGTAAATAGGCTCTCTGCACATAGCAGTGACTTTAGTGAATTTAATTTCTTTGCTGTCCCGATGGATGACAATGGGCCTGTTTTTCTAATGGGAAGACTGTGCTAGCTGTTGAGAGATGCTGCCTTTACCTTGATCCACAACATCAACAGATCTAGAAATGTAGAAAAAATTGGGAAAAATGAAAAAAAAAGGAGTTTTAGTTTCCCCAATTTTTCCATTTCCCCCAATTAAAAAAAACACCAAAAGGTTTTGGGGGAAAATGCTGTTCCATTTTTTCAAAGCCTTTTTGTTTTTCCCCAAAAATGTTTTTAAAAAAGAAGGTATTTTTTTTCCTGATTTTTTTTCTGTTTTTTCCCCCTGGGCCTTCACATCTGTAAACGGATCACCCTATAAAGTTCCAGAAGTATCTCATATTTGTTCAGGATATTTGTCATTGTGTTGATCTAATTTTGTTGTTTATGTTGTAGTAGTTTGTCTCATTGGCACTAGAAACATGCAAAACAGAGGATAAGCAACTGTTTTCAACCCATTTGTTTACATGTAAGTAATATGGGTCTTCTTTCAATGATCACATGCACAATGTACATTTAAAGCACATTTAAAGTACATGGCTTCCCCCAAAGAATTCTGGGAACTATAGTTTACCCCTCACAGAGCTATAATTTCTAGCACCCTTAACAAACTACAGTTCCCAGGATTCTTTGGGGGAAGCCATGTGCTTTAAATGTGCTTTGAATGTATGGTGTGGATATGACCAATGTGTCACTTAGGACCTTTTGAATATCTTTTCTCCAGCAACTGTTAGTGAATACCAGTTATCTGTTATATCCCACTAAGTGGTGCAGAGAATTTTACCACACATGTGCAGCCAATCAGAAATCTAGGGAAAGGAGTAGTAAAACTGATAATATAGGATATATATCTGGTAATCAATTTATCCAATGTGTGCCTGTTCCTCACAAGATGTTTCTAATAATATGGAGTTCCACCCAAATCAGGGATGGGCTACCTGTGGCCCTCCGGATGATGCTGGACTACAGGTCCTATCATCCCTAACTACTGGCTGTGGTGGCTGGGGCTGACGGGAGTGGAGTCTAAGAACATCTGGAGGGCCACAGGTTCCCCATCCTGACCTATAGGAGCATCCCTCTTAGATATGCTTATGGTGGCCCCTGCTCCATCATCCTATGCCCTCTATCCTCTTAAATCACTTGTGAGTTCAATTATTGCCTATATGTGATATCTTACTTTGTTTTGTTTCTGTTCCTATACTTTTTATTTATATTTTTACATTTTAAGTAGTATGTAGGGTACTTCAATAGTGCACATTTTAAAACAAGTTCATAAAGTTAATTTGCACCTTGCACAACAAGAAATGATGGGAAGCTCTATCAGTATTTTCCAAAGGGCTTATGGGTGGGGGAAGCTTGGCAGTCCATGGTGGCCATAATTCAGATGCTTGTGTGAATTCAGAGCTTTCATTGCTAACTGTGGCAGGTGGAGATTCTTGGATATAGGAAGCCATTTCCTTTTGTCTTCCATAACCTGGCAATGGGAAAGCCTGGCCTGCATGCGTGGGGCTATAACCCATTTGCCTTGTAATCACCACATCATCATGAGAAAGCTTGACTTCTGCAATGAAATCCTGCTGCTTATCATAGATGGAGAAGGAGCACAAGAGGGAGCATTAGAGCTAGCTCGTGCTCCAGGCTGGGGCCCACATGAGACGATTGTGAAGCTTTGCAGGAGGCCAGTACCATGGTCAGCTCCCTGCGGAGTTGTGTAGAGACAGGCTGGGTGCTGGACACTCACATGCAGCAAATGAGGAAGTTGCTCCAGATCTGGAGCCAATTGAGGGTTTAAATTGGGGTGGGGAATCTTTTTAGCCCGATGGCTGCATTCCCTTCTGGGCAACCTTCTGAGGGCCACATGTCAGTGGTGTGCAGGGACATAGGCAAAAATGGCTGGAGCAACAAATGTACACTTTAGCGTTATACTGTAGGCTAGTATCTACACAGACTCCCACAGCCCTCTCTGTTCTCTATCCAGGCAAGCAAGAAGCATTATCAGAGTTCAAGGACACCTTCCAGCCAGGAAAAAACACTTTGGGGGTGAAGCAGGGCCAGTGAAGGGCGTGGCCTGGGGAGAGCTCCAAGGGCCAGATAGAGAAAGAAGCCTGTCGGGCCACATTTGGCCCCTGGGCCTGAGACTCTCCACCCCTGGTGTAAATAATCCTCCTGCCAGGTTTATGTTTCTAGCGCTGAGGAAATTAGTGCTTAAAGGGGCTGTGCTCTGCCCCTTTTGGTTACCGTGCAGATGGCATGATAACCAAGAGGTGCCGTCCTGCACTGTTGAGGGGGCTGTGGAGGAGTATTTGGACTCACAGGAAGGGGTGGGGCTACTTCCTCAGGCTGAAGGCACTTCTGGCTCCCAAGCTTCCCCTTGTGCTTATGGGGCTGTTTCTGGGCAATGGAGGCTGGTCCATTAGAGTGAATGGGGCACTGCCCCATCAGCCTTGGTCTGCCCTCAGCCTGCCACCACCTGCCAGTCCCAGGTGGTGGCACTGCCTGTCAGCTTCCTCCTCCTTAGGTGTTTCCCTCCTGTAAGACTCAGCAAGGAGATGGATGGGGACAAAACTAGAATTAGTTGGCTCTGCCACTGGCTGTGGCTCCATTTACCTCTCTCGGCTCTGTTGTGTCTGGGGATGGTTTCTGCACCCAAATCTCCCCCTTCCTCTATGTCTAGAGATGGCTTTTCTAATAGAAGGAAGGCTGACTCGTGGGGCATGAAACCAAAAAGAAGAAGTTGGGGCAGGCAAAAAAGTTGGGACCTAAAGTGGGTACTTTATACAGGGATCCTTGCCAATTGGAAGAAAGACCTGGAAGAGCCAGCAACAGTGCAAAACAATATGCTCTGTAAGTAATGAAAGCTATCTCCCAGTTATTCCACACTGGTTAGTTGAAGCCTCTTTCTCATAACCCAAAAGATCCAAATTCTGGTTTTGGGGTGGCAGTGATTGGTCAGGGGAGGGTGGACTGACTGGTACAAATTAGCATTAGCTTTGTTGAATTCAATAGAACTGTATGCTTACTTAGTCTTACACTGAGTGTAGCTTATGTGCTTCAGGCCATCTGTGAAGAGCTGGGTCTGTTCTGTGTCATACACTGTATAGTATAAGCCACTAGATAGAGTGGTGGTAAAGTCAGATCACAGAGCAAATGTAAAGGTGAAGTTTTGTGGATGGGTGGAGAAAAGGAACAGTAAAGTCCCCAGGGATAAGAAGAGGATGACACTTCTCTCTGCCTAAAAGGCCAGTGAGGAAGGAAAATCCCTCCCCATCCATTAAAAAATTAAACTCTTGTAACAAAATGAACACTAAAACCCCATCTGGAGCATATTGTGAGCATTCACTGGAACATAATTTTTCTAGAAGAGAAAACATTTGATGTGCATCAGGCTTTTTTTTTTTTTTTTAAAGAGAACCGCTTTATTTTCTTTACCTCTTTGCATTATTTATTTAAAAGCATTGATAAACCACTTAATATTTTAAAAATCTCCAAGTGATGTACAATATAAAAACAAACAACATAATCAAAACAAAAATGCAACCTAAAGCCAATAAAACAGCAGCATAAAAACATACACAAGCAATGAAAACAGGATTTCAGAGAAATCAAACACATAAAGCAGGGCTGATCTGATGGGTCAAGGAAAGCCTTATATAAGGTGACAATATGTTCAAGCAAGGGAAGAGAACTCCCAGGGAGAATCTAAAGATAACTGAGCTGTTTTAAAGATTTAAAATAAATTGATTTGATTTTTCCAAATGGAAGGCATAAGAATAATAAGAAGAATGGCAATTTGATAGACACTCTATTTAATTCACAAAGTGTTTTATTAAAAGGTTCCAACCTAGCTAATATTCTTCTGCCATGTTTTCCTAAATGTGTCAAAAATGAGGGCTCTGTTGAAACGTAATGAAAATATTCTGACACCCCTCCTGAGACTATCGGTATTATAAGGGGCTATTTATGTGAACACCTGTAGTGATTATAGTTCCAGCAGACAACTACGATAAGGGCGACATTAGGACAGCCATCGCCAGTTATAAGAGTGTCTGTGGAAAAACAGACTCTTTAGAGAAAAATAGATACTTTTTCTGTTCTGGATATCCTTTATTCTACCCCTTCTTCAATGCTGGTAAAACCCAGCGTGTAGGTTTAGGTTGTTTTTAACTGTTTTTAATTATGTGTTTTAAAATTGTTGTAACCTGCCCTAGGCCCTTTGGGTGAAGGGCAGGTAATAATAATAATAATGATAATAATAATAAATTGTAAAAGTGCTATAAACATTATAGGAAGTATGCCTATAATCCTCATTGTTCTGCAAACTCTGTTTCCTTACAAGTAGCAAATATTTCTATTTTCTTCTAAATGTCTTGGGGGTTCATCTCTATTTACCCCCTCCCCCCACCAGCCACCCTGTCCCTTTAACATTGCTGAAATGTTTATGTCAGTTTGCAGTGCAGGGGGCTGTGAATAAATGGCTTGCTCAACTCAGTTGTGATTTCTATATTTGGAGATCAAGAAGGAATCGTGCCCCAGATCAGATTTCCTGGTAATTTTAGGCTTCAATCCTATCCCTTGCATGAATGGAGAACAGGTTGCAATGCCAGCACAGCTTCCCATGAGGCTCCATTTTAACCCCTCCTCTCCTGGCAGATAATCTTTGCAGCTGGTATTCCGCTGCTGTGACTTCACAAATTTTTCACTTTTAAAATGAGATTTGCCAGCTCCTCACAGCAGCCCAACTCTTGCCCAGACCCTTGCTTGTGGCAGCGCTGCTTCTGATGAAAGCAGCCTGGGTGTATATGTCCTGTTCCAGAGAGTTCATAGGCTATGCCAGAAGAGCACAGCAGGGATTCAAGCAAGCAAGCAGGACCATGGAGAGTGGCCAAGTGGAGCCAGGCAAAGTTCCAGGCCTGATATGAGCATCCAAGCAAAGCAGGCTCAGATGTTGCTTCAACGGCAGCCTGGCACTTACTGGGGGTTGATCTAGCCTAGTAAAAGTGCTTTCTTCCACTTGGAATGCCTTCTGTCTTTTAAAGAGCCCCTGCCTGATTTTGCAGGCATTGGTATGGACAGGATGTGGAGGGGGAACTTTGACTCTGTTGCAGTTTCAGAAATGGAGGCATCTGAACAGTGGCCTCAGAATGAGGAGGTGGCAGGACTCCTGGAGCTCTCCTAGTTAAGGGGGAGGGTCTTCTAGGGTCCATGCTGAAGGAATTTCTCTTTCTTAGTCTTCATGCTTCTCAGGGTCCTCTGCCTCATCTCTGGATTGTGGGAAGTCTGCTTCCAGGATCATGACAGTGTCAGGTTCCAGGGAGGTGGGAGGGCATATTTCATATTAAGTGGACACCTGCAGAGTTGGAGCACACTTGGCACAGCAGTGGCACTCCAGGCCTGCTGGTGGCCTGCTGGAGAAGGGGAGTTTAAAGTGGAACCTTATGAGGAGCTGCTCTGCAAACTCCTCTCCAGTCACTTGGGGTGTTGGATGGCAATCTATGCTTGCTTCATTTTCCCTTTAGTGCAGGGTTGGGGAGGAACTAGTGGCCCTCCAGATATTGATGGACTCCAGTTCCCATCATTCCTGACCATTGGGAATACTGGTTGGAGCTGATTGGAGGTGAAGTCCAACTACATCTGGAAGGCCACCAGTTCCTCATCCCTGTTTTAGTGTGAAGCATGGCTTGGTTCTTTGAGTGATCCCAATTCATGCTTGTTCTGACATTTATTCTGCCAGATAATCTTGTAAAATAATAATCTTGATGATCTGACAAATGTATTCTGATATATCTATTTACTCCTTTATAATTAAAAGCAGAAGTGGGTATTTCCCCACATCCTACCTAATTAAGCTTAAGTACGCATAACCCAAGGGAATGTATTTTGTCTGTTTCGTTCTGCCTCCCTCTCTCTCTCACTTTTTGCTTTCCACTGCATCGAATTGCAATTGTACGTCTCTTGGTAAGGGACCTACCATCTTATACTCTGTGAAGCATCATGCATATTTATGGTACTGCTGCAGTAGTAGTAGCAACAATTTATTGTAACATCATCATTATGAAAGTAGAGCAGCTTTCCCCATCCTGGAGTCTTCCAGGTGTTTTGCACTACAATCTCCATTGGCCCTAGAGCCAGTAATATAGTGACCAATTCAGAAGTGCAGGTCCCTTCATGATAGTCACAGCCACACTATTCCCCCCTTCTTTTGCTGCTGGGTTGAGAATGAGATCCTTGTTAATGCCTTCTTCCATAACAATAGATGTCCCTAGGAGCCAATAAGCATGAAAAGATAGTCTTCTCAGTGGTTGACTCACCTCCTTTCACTCTGATTGCAAGGAAGCAAGTTAGAAGACTCTTCTCAGTGGCAACACATTCCCCTTCCATGCTGATTGGCTCATAGGATGCTGGAGACCTAGGGACCCTGCTCCCAAAATGGTAAGTGGTCTAAGACCCCCCGAGACCCTGCTCCCAAAATGGTAAGTGGTCTAAGACCCCCCGAGACCCTGGATGACTATATCCCTGCCTAGTGCAACCTGGAAGACACCAAGTTAAGCGCAGATGGAGTAGAGTATTAGCGACCTGAAATCTTTTATTTTGGTTTCTTTTTAGTTTTTAATCTGTAATGACATAAGTTATATTTACATTACTGCATCTCTCTCTTTCGCGCGCGCGTATGTAATTGATTGCAGGGTGATGACTCTGGAACATAAAGGCATGATATTTTCATTCCTCCTTTTTGTGATAGTCTATGGCTGATGTAAATAAACTTGGCTTAACTAGACTTCAAGGCGTAGTGCAGGAGCTGAACTTCATGACCTTGACAAATTCAAATTTTTCTGTGCCTCTCAATGTCAAAGCCAGCCCTTTGAGTAACAGCCACAAGATTACTGAATAGCAGAACTTAAGTACAGAGCAATATATGATACTTTCAGATAGCTATTTCTGTTTGCTCTTCAAGTGTGTAGCTTAAAATGGAAAGCACTGTTATTATGGGAATTATATCATAATGTATCTACTGAGCTTTGTGTCAGAACCTCCCCAAATTTGAAAGGAAATCAGGAAGTGTTTTGCTGCCTGAACCAACAGGATCTCTCAGTTGCTCACAACAGTGCCCCAATTCCCTCCTGTAAACTGGAAAGACCTGAATAGCCTCATCAGCTATATTTCAGGTGCCCTGGGGAATACCTGTATATTGACTGAATTTTGTACAGTTTGTACATTCTCCAACCTGTTGGAGATTATGTACATTGATCAGAAAATGTGCACAATTTCCTCTTCATGGACAACTTATGAGCACATTCTCCATGAGGCCTGGTGAATGTGCACATTAACCACTTAAACTGCATTACCCCTAGATTTACCCCTAACATATCCATATAGTGGCAGCTGAATATTCCTCACAGGAGGAAGACATAAGGACTATTGACTAGAATAGTTGTTTCCATTAGGGGATAATATTTTTGGCTTTGTTGTCGACATGCTTGCAGGCCCATCTTTATACACAGCGTTTCCAGCAGATGTTGATAACCCACCTGTGACAGCTCTTGAAATCCACTAGATTCCCTACCCACCATTTGGGAATCACTTGGTCAGGAAAGAAGATAGTTCACTTGAGGGGAAGGTATGAACAATAGAGAAGGAACTGAGAGGTGGAAAGTGGAGTAGTATAGTAGAAGATGAAAAACAATGGAAAAAGACAAAGGGTTTAATGAGAAAGTCAGGTTGAACCCAAATGCTGTGGATGGAAGGTGGAAGATTATATACAGACTGAAGATGAAGATATAGGTTTGAGGAGGATGCTTTACATTATAGGGAATCAAGAAGTGATTTTGCAGAGTTTCCCTCTGGCTGTGAAAAGAACAGAGCTGGCTGTAAATCCATGCTGAAAGTCCCAGCCATGTCAACAAATCCTTTTGATTGATGTTATCAGAGGCAGCCAACAGATTTAAAAGATTCGGCATGCACCCAGGAATCATCATGCACCCTTGACCTTATATGTTGCCATCATTGACTAATGGAACCAGAAACTGAGGGGGGGATAGGCAAAAATGCAGTTATTCTACAGAGCTCACATTTGTAGAAAGTAATAAAGAAGCAGGGTTATTTTTCAGACTACTGTTATATATACTGTAAGTGGTGTTTGAAGTGAGAAAAGGAGGCCTAAGGTGGCTTCAGTGCTAGATTAGACAGGGGACATGTAGTTGTGACACATCATCCTAGTGTTTGTAATGGAAGGGTTCCTGCACTGTACAGGTTAACTTCTTTGCTCATAGCTAATACAGGAGACATTTTTGATTCTGCACACATCTTGGAGTTTGAGACGGGGAGAATGTTTTGCAGGATTAGAGGCTGGTTACAACAGCTATGCAAGAGAAGCATAATGCCATGTTTTGTGTTGTTGCACTGGCATCTGAATAATGCCTAAGTACTCATGTTCTGAGATGCAGCAAAGATTGCCTTAGATAGAGCACAGTTTCTTCACATGGTTGCTTCTGCAGCCCCATAATTTGGAACTCAACCAACACTTACCATACCAGAATTGAATAAAGGCCTGTTCTTGCTATCATTTCAATGTGTTATGTCTGTGCAGAAAAAAAAAAGGTTCCTCCACATCTTACTGTATGGAAGTGGCTGTGTGCATGCCACTGTCATATGTTGAATTTAGTTTGCACTAACATAAATGCACCGTTTTGAATATTTGCTTTGGTGTGCTAAAAGTTGACCTCGTCACCGCTCAGTACATGGCAGTGTCATATGCATGTCAAGTACAGGAAGGCTTACGTGACTGCTTGAGCATACTCCAACTCTGGTTTGATACATTCAAAGACACAAGATTCAGTCCACATGCTCATCATGCCAAGTTGTCTATGTAAATTGGCCTTTGTATGTCTCCAGCAAATCTTCATGTAAGGATAAGCATTTTTTACTTCCACTGAAGATTTTAGTGGACGGACTTACTTTGTATTTTGAATATGCTGTACCATCCCCACCCCACTTTCTTTCCTCCCTTTTGTCTCTGTGTCCTTTTCCTCTCTGCTTTTTCTTTCTGCTGTTTATCTCATACTCATTTTTTTTAAAAAAATGTTTTTAATGCTGTTTTGTCAGTGTATTTTAAGATCTGTTTTTATGATGTTTTAAAGTGTTTTAGTGCTTTGTTTGCCGCCCTGGGTTCCAGCTGGGAGGAAGGGTGTGATACAAATAAAATAAATAAATAAATAAATAATACTCATTGATAAGAACCTTATGGAGCAGGTTCACAGGCTGAGAGGCTACTTTGTTGTTATGTGCCTTCAAGTCAATTATGACTTATGGCAACCCTATGTATCAGTGACGTCCAATAGCATCTATTATAAACCACCCTGTTCAGATATTGTAAGTTCAGGTCTGTGGCTTCCTTTATGGAATCAATCCATCTCTTGTTTGGCCTTGCAATATGACCTCTGGTACCTCTTCCTTTTTAAAATCCAGCTTGGACATCTGGCATTTCTTGCTCCATATATGGTACGAACCTTTGTTGTAGAATCTTGAGCATTACTTTACTTGCATGGGATATTAAGGCAATAGTTCGATAATTACCGCATTCCCTGGGATCCCCTTTCTTTAGAATTGGAATGTATATTGAACGCTTCTAGTCTGTGGGCCATTGTTTAGTTTTCCATACTGGTTGACAAATTTTTGTCAAAATTTGGAAGATTCAGTCTCAGTAACTTGTACCAACTCTATTGGCATGCCATCTGTTCCTGGTGATTTGTTTCTTCCAAGTATTTTAAGAGCAGCTTTCACCTCACATTCTAAAATTTCTGGTTCTTCATCATATGGTTCCTCCATGAAAAAATCTGTCATCCTATCATCTCTTTTATACAGTTCTTCAGTGTATTGCTTCCATGTTCCTTTTATTTCATCTCGGTCAGCCAGTGTGTTCCCCTGTTGATTATTCAACATCCATACTCTTGATTTAAATTTCCCTTTCATTTCTCTAATCTTTTGGAATAGGGCTCTTGTTCTTCCCATTCTGTTGTCCTTTTCTATTTCTATACAATAACTATTGTAATAGTTTTCTTTGTCGCTACGTACTAGTAGCTGTATTATTGCATTTAGGGTTCTGACTGTTTTTCTATCTCCTTTTGCTTTCCTTCTCTCTTTAACCATTTTAAGAGTTTCTTCAGTCATCCATTGAGGTCTTTCTCTCTTTTTAACTAGAGGTATTGTCTTTTGCATTCTTCCCTGATAATGTCTCTGACTTCACTCCATAGTTCTTCTTGTTCTCTATCAACTAAGTTTAAAGCCTCAAATCTTTTCATTATTTGCTTTTTATATTCTTCTAGGATGTTATTTAAATTGTATCTTGGTGTTATGATTGCTTTGTTGTTGTTCTTTAGCTTTACTCTGATTTTCGATATTACCAGTTCATGATCTGTACCGTAGTTTGCTCCTAGTCTTGTTTTTGCAGATAATATGGAACTTCTCCATCTTCTGCTATCAATTGTATAATCGATTTGATTCCTACATTGACCATTTGGTGATGTCCATGTGTACAGTTGTCTTTTCAGTTGCTCAAAAAATGTGTTTGTAAGAAACAAATTATTGGCTTCACAGAATTCAATAAGTCTTTCACCTTCTTCATTTCTATCTCCTAAGCCCCCCACAATTTCTGGTTCTTCTCTGTTCCCTACTTTTGCATTCCAATCCCCCATGATTTTCAGCACATCTTTTGGTGTATGATCAATTTCTTCCTGTACTTCTGTGTTAAATCTCTCCAATTCCTCCTCTTCTGCATGTGCCGTTGGAGCATAGACTTCGATAATATAAGCTTACTGAGTTTAGCGTATGTACATCAGGAATGAATTTGTCACCGGTGCAAAGCATAGAGAGAAAAGATAAACTGAGCACACATTGTAAAAAAATAACCTTTGTATTTAAACAGGCTGCTAGCTCATAACAAACAGCAGCTGTTCTCTTCCAGGGTACGTATGAGGCAAGGGATTTCAGTATGCCAAAGTGCAAAGAAACAGTTTCTGTAAAACACAGAGAATAGTAGAGCAGAGGTTCCCAAACTCTGGTTCATGAGCTTCATGCTGGTGGTCCGCGGTGTGATTTTGAACTCACAGGAATAACAGTGGCTGCTGCAATATAATGTAAGCCTGGGCTTTACACGTGGCCAGGGCCACCAACAGATGGGTGGAATGGGTGAATCTTGAGGCCCCACCAATTTCTGTGAAATGAGATAGCCTAGCCTGGCTGCTATAAGTCTCAGTGAGGTCATAGCTGTGTCCCAGGGGGCCAGGAACTGCTAGCAGCCCTGCATGCCTTCCCACCAAACACCCTCTTCAGGAAAGCCAGTATTGGAGGCAGTGGCAGCTTTTCCCCCAGGGCCTTTCTCCTCTCCTCTGGGATGCAGTGAGCTGACTGGTCAGATGGGACCTTTTCTCCATATCCACTCTTCCCTCCTTCTTTCCCTCACATGCCTGGGCGGTGGCAGTAGAAGGACTAGGGTGGGATGGACTGTCCTGAGTGGTGTTATTGGATGAGGAAAGGAGGGAGGATTGTGGAGTGTATCAGGCAGTCCCCTTCTCTCTTCCTTACCCCAGCCTAGCAAGGGTGTGTGTGCTGGTTTATGCTGCAGAGTCCCCAGGAATGAGTCTCCTCATTTACTTTTTTGTTTGCTATCTTGCCTTTCTGCTCCCCCCCAATCACTGCTCTTGAAACTTCCCCATCACTGTCCAAACCTGTGCATGTTTACTCAGAAGTAAGTCCCACTTACTTGAGGCCTACTCTTGGGTAATATAAGATTGCAACCACAATCTTCGGGTAGGGGGTTCAGCTGCTAAGTTTCTGTTTGCTATGTAGGAGCTCAAGGTTTCACCCCTCCCCAATTTATCCTTACAACAGCCCTGTGAGGTAGGTTAGGGTGAGAGAGAGTGACTGGCTTAAGGTCATCCAGTGAGCTACATGGCCAAGTGAGGATTTGGAAACTTAGCTCACTTAATATCCTTCTGTCTTACTCCACATTCTTGCAAAGAAGATGCACAAGTGAACAAGTTGACAGTTCACTTGGGGGTTGGTGGAGATACTCTTTCCCCCTAGAGTTGGAAGCTTCTTTGGCTTCTTGTTAACACTGTTGTGTAGATTCTTTAAGATAAACCAATTTAGGCTACAATCCTAGAATCCTAGAATAGTGGAGTTGGAAGGGGCCTATAAGGCCATCGAGTCCAAACCCCTGCTCAATGCAAGAATCCAACAAAGCACAATCCTATATGCACTAAGGCTGCAGTCCTGTGCACATCTACCCTTGGTCTTGGTGGGGCTTACTTCTGATGCATGGGATCAGCTGCATGATGCCCACCTCCCCTTCAAGCAGAAGTCTTCTTTCCTTCTCAACAGCCTGGATATAAGGAGGGATAAAACCAATAAAGATTTCCAAGCTGTGAACCATGATGCTTACTTACAAGTGAGCATCCTAGAGAACACAGGGTTCTTTTTGAGTAAAGGTGCATGGGATCAAGTTTCTAAGGCTGCAGTCCTATGCACATCTACTATTTATCTTAGTGGGACTTTCTTCTGAGTAAATGTGCATGAGATCATCTGCATGACAAAGTTGGGGAAGAAAAAAAAGACAAAACTGTGATTAAGTTCGGGGAGCAGGGCAGAAGAATGATTTAAGTGGTCTGCCAAGACTGTCAGCAGTTTTCAAGTGGTCCATGGGGGAAAAAAGTTTGGGAACCACTGTACTAGAGTATCGTATCAGGTCTGAGCTCCTAAATTATGACTTCTTGTCCCCTTCATTTTTTTCACAAACTCACATGAACATCTCACAACACATAATTTACATCCTTCTCCACAAGAATTGATACCTGAATGGTGTAGTGATGTTTCATCTGAAAATGATTTCATTATTTTTGCAAAGAATGATGAAGGTAGGAAGCACTGGCATCAATAATTCAAGACAAAATGTGCATGTTAAATAAATGAACAAAGTAGTGGTGAAGGAGCCCCACTTTTAAAGCTAATTAGCTTGCTGCTAATTTGCAAAATGAATTCGCTCATAATGATGGGTGTGTGTGTGTTGTGTGTGTGTGTGTGTGTGTGTGTGTGTGTGTGTGTGTGTGTGTGTGAGAGAGAGAGAGAGAGAGAGAGAGAGAGAGAGAGAATGTGTAGCAACATGAGAGGAAACAAGATTGTGAGCTACCAAGAATTGTAGTTAAGGTTTTTCAGAGTCACTGATTGGCTTACAACAGCACATTAAAGCTAGGTATCTTTTGAACAGGGAAAAGTAGGATTACATGGATGTACTGTAATGTTTTCTGAGGTGTGTGATGGTTGAGAAATCTGTTCCCTTGTACCACCTAGACTATAGCATAAGAGTACAAGAGAAATGTAATTGCCTTGCAGGGACTTTTAAAAGCTTAACTATATTTCCATTCATGTTTCTTTGCTGGAATTTAGCTGAAGAGGCTCTACAGCTCTAACAAATTCTGAAGTCATTTTTGGGAATGAACAGGAAAATGTACAGACATATATAATTTGTATTGGCTGGCAAATAGAAGGTGTCATGGTGATATCATAAACTACCTGAAGCTGAGTATATTGCCAATATTTCATAATGAAGGATCTTATTTTACCTCATGGCAATTACATTGATTGCGGTTGTCTACACAGCCAATTGCTGTTAATGCTATTAAGGGGATAATTTTCTCCCAGTGAAATTTCTCTTTTTAGTTCTTCTCCTTTCTTTCCAGGTGGCTTTTGGTGGAGGGATATGGTATGCATTGTCAGGTGCTCTGAAATGTAGTGCTAAAGCCCACTTTCTGGGTGTGAAATAAGGTGGAGTTGGAATTCAGCACCAAGGCCAGCAAACATCAAAATGTGAAAACAATACAATTTAAAATAAAACAAAAATGTATTTAAAACTATCAAAAACAATTAAAAACCATTTTCTCACCTACTCTGTACTGGGATCATGGGTAGGGCAGTTAGTCAAGGAGGCATTTTAAATAGGTTGATTGGTTTTAGTAACTTTAGAGTGGTTAGAGTGTTGGACTATGACCTGGGAGACCAGGGTTCAAATCCCCACATAGCTATGAAGCTCACTGGATGACCCTGGGCCAGTCACTGCCTCTCAGCCTCAGAGGAAGGCAATGGTAAACCCCCTCTGAATACTGCTTACCATGAAAACCCTCTTAATAGGGTCACCATAAGTAGGAATCGACTTGAAGGCAGCCCATTTCCATTTCAGCAAGTATGTATAGGAAAGAAAACAGGTAGGCAAAATTGGTGAGTATCCTGAGGCACTTTTGCAGGCCGGCAATGATCCCTGTGACTTGCATTCAGTATTATCAGATTCACACAGTTCACTGCTGGGGGCAACCCTCTATCCGAGTTGCGGGGCACTGACTGCACATGCATCAGAAAAGGGCAACCAGAATGATCAAGCAGATGGAGCAATTCCCCTATGAGGAAAGGTTGCAGCATTTGGGGCTTTTTAGTTTAGAGAAAAAGTAAGAGGTGACATGATAGACGTGTATAAAATTATGCATGGCATGAGAAAAGTGGATAGAGAAAACGTTTTCTCCCTCTCTCATAACACTAGAACTCGTGGACATCCAATGAAGTTGAATGTTGGAAGATTCAGGACAGACAAAAGAAAGTACTTCATACAGCACATAGTTGAACTATGGAATTTGCTCCCGCAAGAGGCAGTGATGGCCACCAACTTGGATGGCTTTAAAAGAAGATTAGACAAATTCATGGCAGATAAGGCTATCAATGGCTACTAGTCATGATGGCTGTGCTCTGCCCCCATAGTCAGAGGCAGTATGCTTCTGAAAATCGGCCAGGAGCCGCAGAAAGGGGAAATGCTTTTGCACTCAGGTCCAGCTTGTGGGCTTCCTATGGGCATCTGGTTGACCACTGTGAGAACAGGATGCTGGACTAGATGGGCCACTGGCCTGATCCAGCAGGCTGTTCTTACGGTCTTTCTCCTCACTTGAAAGGGTGTGGGCACAGGGGCAAGGGTGGCATATTTCCCACCTTTCCCCTGGTTGGGTAGGCTCATCTAGTAGTATAAGGCCTGGGAGCTTGTTAAATGGAATGGAAGTTATTCCTGCAGACATTTTCTATTTAATAAACTAGTCTTAGGTTAAAGATCTTGTGTTTTGTCTCTTTATTTCTGGTCTCTCCACACAAAGCCAGTCATGATGTAATCCTGCTATGATGGCATTAAGATTCTTTTGTGCAGTATTCAATTGATGTGCCTATGCACTTGGTCAAACAGCATACAAAAGATGATGATGATTAAATTTAACAAAAAAAATGATGGTGGGGGGAATGAAGGGACAAAACCCCATCAACTCAGATTAAGAATACAATGACTATCAACCATATAAATCGATACAAGCTATCCAAATGTTCTCATTAACATCCATTTTAATATAAGGAGCCAGTGGTTACAGTGCCAAACTAGTATTAAATCACTACTCACTGTGTGATATTGAGCCAGTAATAATCTCTCAGTTTAACCTACCGCACAGGTTTGTTGTGAGGATAACTTGGGAAGGAGAGGAGAACCATGCATACCATCCTGAACTCTTTGGAAGATTTTTTTAAATAATAAAAAAGTAAACATATGGAATGATTCCATAATCATTCCATATGTTCTCTCTGCTTAATGGCAGGGTCAGGCTGGTGAGTGGCCGCAAGGCTTCTGGACATTAAAATCATTTATTATCTAAAAAAAATTATCTAAAATTTATTAGACGCCTATCTGGCAGGTAGAATCCTGTCACTCTAGGCGACGTACAATAAAAGTATAATACATAATAAATGTCAAAACACAAAATACAGAACAGTCAATTATAGAGAGCTATTAGCTATGGGCGGTCTAAAAATGAAACGAAATAAATAAATAAATAAATAAATAAATCCAATAAAAATCAGGAAAACAAAAGGCCAGAACCACACCTTCAACTACCCAGCATGACAAATTGCACCTCCTACCTAATCAAAAAGCCAGGTTTTCAGCAGCTTCCTAAAACACAAAAGTGATGGCGCTAGGCGAATGGCAATTGGCAAAGTATTCCATAGTAAGGGAGCTGCGATAGAAAAGGCTTTAGACCTAGTGCCGGCTAATTTGGCCACTCTAATTGAAGGAACAACAAGAGATCTAACAGCTGAGGATCTGGTGCGACCACCTTCTCCAAGAAGAGAAAGTCTATTCTTTAAATAAGATGGACCAGCATTGAAAAGGACTTGTAAGTTATAACCAATATTAGATTAGTTGGGTGTACTTCCATCCCCCAGACAGGAAGCACGTAGCTTATGGAAGTCTTTCAGCAACCATTTCTTTGATTGCTTCTTTTAAAAGCCTTCCTCCAAGGAGTTCGGAGTCGTAGTGCACAGGGTTGTGTCTCAAGAACAAATAATGAAACCCACGGCTGGCCTGAAACATTTTGCTGCTTGAGATGGAACAGCATATGGTGCTTTCACCAAAACAAAGTCAATAATACCCAAGGGGACCAAGTTATTTTAATATTTGAAAGAGGAAATCCCACAGGTGCCTCTCCCTGGGTGTACAAATGCAATACCTATACATGAAAAGTAACAATTTGCTGCCTTTTCCTGAAACCCAAATTCAGCTGCCTAGGGCAGCTGCCCTACTCTATCTAACGGTAGAGCTGGCCCTGAGGAAATCACTGAAGGACAGTAGGACAGCAATACAGGCACATATAAGAAACATAAAATGGCCTGTTTTAGATTGCAATATGTAATAAGCCAGGGTTCAGTTTTCGAGGGTTACAAAAGTCCATCAGTTTACATAAAATATTTTGCCCACTGTTCCTATAAACATGTACTCCAAAGTAAGTCCTGCCAAGTACTTTCTGTGTTTTGGAATTGCAGCCATAGAAAGCAGTCTCTCTCTTCCGCAGCCAGGCATATGTTGCATGTGTCCATGGAGATAGCACTTCAGCAGCTAGCTGAACTGTAGCCTGTTAGGAAAATCTACTTCCTAATTAGCTCTTTGAAGTAGATCCACCAAGCTGAATACAACCTATGAACTATGTTAGCCGTCTCCAACCTGGTGCCTTCCAGTTGTTGTTGGACTCCAGCTCCCATCCTCTCTGCCCACTGGCCATGCTAGATGGGGCTGGAGTCCAGCAACAACTGGAGGGTACAAGGTTGGGGAAGTCTGTACTAGATAGAGTATTTTAAAGGCTAGTTATTTCTGACATTTGTCTCCCTGAATGGCTGGCATTGTCTGGTGCTTCTTCTCAGCTTCTTCAGGTATAACTATTGCCTTACCTTTCCAACTAGAGTAATAGACTGTTCTCCTTCTCACCCCCAATACTTTTGTTTGAATATTCTTCCCACCTACCATCGTTAACATAGTAAATGATTTTGCATAGCATATGCTATCTCAGCCTTTAAAATTAAAGGCCAGCTGATTTCCCCTCCCCCCAGGAAGCATAGCAATGATTATGTGTATACTACTCTTTCAATATGACATGGTAATTAAAAGCAAACAAGAAGCTTTGAAGATTCACAAGGTTGCATTGGCAGACATGCTCAAGAGCAGCACTTGAAATGGATTAATTAATCCTTAACAGACTTTAAACATTCTGTGGTTCATGGTACACTATGGTTAAAAGTCTGGTAAAGGGGTTCATTTTTCTACCATTTTTTTAAAGGTGTGTGGGTGTGCAGTCTACAAAACTGTTGGTAAGAGTGTAATGCAAACTAGAAGAGTGGATCAATGCAGGATTACAAGAATTCTATGGCCCTACTATTAGGTACGGTGAAGTGACAGATTTTGGGCCGTGATTTTTTGTTGTTGTATGCCTTCAAGTCGATTATGACTTATGGTGACCCTATAAATCAGTGACCTCCAAGGTCAATTATTAGCTTATTGCTATATCTTTTCCACCCTGAGGAGCACCCAAGCAACAGTGCCTTTTTACTCAGTAGGAGGGGAAATGCACGCTATGCGTGCTCAGATGCTTCATGGGTTACATAAATGGTGTCCTTCATAAATATGCTTTAGAACTGGGGGGGGATTAAAGCAGATATACCCCCAATCCTTCCCTCCCCTGCAGATTCTAAGGTTAAATATTCATCAGACATTCAATATTCCATGCACTGAAAAAAATTATAAAATGAGAATCTACCTGCCATATAACAATAACCTGCCTGGTAAGGCAACATTTTGCTTTAATAATAATAATAATAATAATAAATTTTATTTGTTAGTCGCCTATCTGTCCGAATTAACGGACACTCTAGGAGACTTACAACAGCATGATAAAATACAATATACAATCTAAAAACGCAGTCATCAGTTAATCTAACATCAAAACATCAATTAATTAATATATCAAAAAGCTAATCCACCCCAAAATTCTTGTAGGCCTGCCTGAATAGCCAGGTCTTTCGAGCTCGGCGAAAACCCATCAGGGAGGAGGCATGTCGAAGGTCAAAAGGGAGAGAATTCCAGAGGGTGGGGGCCACAACCGAGAACGCCCTCTCCCTGGTCCGCACCAGCCTAGCTGTTTTGACCGGTGGGACCGAGAGGAGGTCCTGTGTGGCTGATCTTGTGAGGCGGCCTAATTGGTGATACTGGAGGCGGTCCTTCAGATAAACTGGGCCGAAACCGTATAGGGTTTTAAAGGTCAACACCAACACCTTGAATTGGGCCCGGTAAACCACTGGTAGCCAGTGTAGATCTATTAACACTGGGGTGATACGATCCCGGCGACAGCTATGCTTAATTAAGCGTGCCGCCGCATTCTGTACCAGCTGCAGTTTCCGGACCGTTTTCAAGGGTAACCCCACATAGAGCGCATTACAGTAGTCTAAACGAGAGGAGACCAGGGCATGTACCACCTGTGGGAGCAGATGTACAGGAAGGTAGGGTCGCAGTCTCTGTATCAGGTGTAATTGATACCAAGCCGCCCGGCTCACTGCTGAAACCTGAGCCTCCATGGACAGCTGGGAGTCAAGAACGACCCCCAGGCTGCGGACCTGGTCCTTCAGGGGTAATTTCACCCCATTAAGCACCAAGTCGATGTCTCCCAACCTTCTTTTGTCACCCACAAGCAGCACCTCGGTCTTGTCGGGGTTTAGCTTCAGCCTGTTTTCACCCATCCATCCACTCATGGACTCCAGGCACTTGGACATGGTCTTCACAGCCAACTCTGGTGAGGATTTAAATGAGAGATAGAGCTGAGTGTCATCTGCATATTGATGACACTGCAGCCCAAAACTCCTGATGATGGCTCCCAGCGGCTTCACATAGATGTTAAATAGCATGGGGGAGAGGATAGAACCCTGTGGCACTCCACAATTAAGAGGCCAAGGGTCAATGCCACCCGTTGGTATCTGCCTGAGAGATAGGAATGGAACCACCGTAAAACAGTGCCCCCCACTCCCAATCCCTCTAGACGATTTAACAATATACCGTGGTCAACGGTATCGAAGGCCGCTGAGAGGTCCAGGAGGACAAGGAAGGTATATTCTCCCCTATCCAACGCCCTCCTCATATCATCCACCAGAGCGACCAAGGCTGTTTCAGTTCCATGTCCAGTCCTGAAGCCCGATTGGAATGGATCTAAATAATCTGCTTCATCCAAGTGAGCCTGTAGCTGTTTGGCCACCACTCGCTCTATCACCTCGCCCAAGAATGGTAGATTTGAGACTGGGCGAAAGTTGTTCAACTCTTGGGGATCCAAGGAGGACTTTTTCAAGATGGGCTTTATCACTGCCTCCTTGAGGGCTGATGGCATTGCACCCTCTTCCAAGGATGCATTTACCACTGCCTTGATCCCTTTGCCCAGTCTTTCTTTACAGCTCAGAATGGGCCATGAAGGGCAAGGATCCAGCAGAGAAGTGGTTGGTTTCACAGTACCAAGCACCTTGTCCACTTCCTCAGTGAGGAGAGGCTGAAACCGATCCCACCGGACCCGTGTGCAACTGGCCGACTCTGGTCCACTTCCTGTATCCACGGCGTACGGAATCGTGCTCTTCAGGCACTCGATTTTATCGGCAAAGTGTTTGGCAAATGTGTCACAGGAGGCTTTAGAATGTTCCATAGGTTCCTGAGCAACTGGATTGACCAGGCTTCGGACCACCTGGAACAACCTCCTGGGACAACACTCTGCCGACGCAATGGAGGCAGCAAAGAAATTCCTCTTCGCTGCCTTTGTTGCCACCTGGTAGGCTGCTATTGCTGCTCTAACCAGTGTCTGATCGTCTTCGGTGCAAGATCGGATCTCCAAGTGCTGCTTCTAAATGCCAGGTGGGTACACAATAAGATCTCCCTCGTCCATGACTTAATTGTTGATGAGGGTGCCGATCTAGCGTGCATAACCGAGACCTGGGTGGGTGATCAGGGAGGAGTTGCTCTTTCCCAGCTTTGCCCACCTGGGTACACGGTTCAGCACTGTGGTAGATCCGAGGGTTGGGGAGGTGGGCAGGTGACGTCCAGGTGATGACTGGCTTGGAATGCCTCCACCTTGTGTTGGGTCAAAGAGACAGACTGGGAATTTTGTTGGTGTACCGTCCACCCTGCTGCCCAACAGCTTCCCTAACTGAGCTGTCAGAGGTAGTCTCGAAGGTACTGTTGAGGTCCCCCAGACTATTGGTACTGGGAGACTTCAACATCCATGCTGAGGCTGCCTTATCTGGGTCGGCTCAGGACTTCATGGCCTCCATGGCAACCATGGGGCTGTCTCAATTTGCCACTGGCCCAACGCATGTATCGGGGCACACTCTTGATTTGATCTTCGCCACTGGACATGGAGATGGTGATCTGGAGGTGGGGAGTTTTGTTTCGACCCCATTGGCATGGACAGATCACTGCTTGCTGAAGTTTAGGCTTACAGCCGCCCTTTCCCTTTGCAAGGGTGGAGGACCTATTAAGCGGGTCCGACCTTGGAGACTAATGGATCCTTTGGGTTTCCAAAGGGCTCTGGGGATTTTCCGGCTGATAAGACAGGCGCTCCTGTCGAAGCCCTGGTCGAACTGTGGAACACGG
Source organism: Rhineura floridana (assembly GCF_030035675.1). Classification (NCBI taxonomy): domain Eukaryota; kingdom Metazoa; phylum Chordata; class Lepidosauria; order Squamata; family Rhineuridae; genus Rhineura; species Rhineura floridana. The sequence continues at coordinate 45,285,402 of NC_084487.1, forward strand.
AAATGACCCGGGCCGTGGACACGATCACTCCTGCGCGCCCTATCCCATGCAGAGCTCAGGCAGCCCCGTGGTATACCCCGGAGCTGAGAGCGATGAAGCAAGAGAGGAGAAGGCTTGAGTGCAGATGGAGGCGTACTCCTGACGGATGCAATCACGCCTTGGTAAGTGCCTCCACTAAACTGTATACAGAAGCGGTGAGGGCAGCGAAAAAGCGATATTTCGCTGCCACTATTAAATCATCTCTCAACCGCCCAGCGGAGCTCTTTAAAATTGTCCGAGGGCTTTTACATCCTAGCCCTCAGGAAATTATAGAACCTTCAGATATCCGCTGTAACAAGTTCGCTGGGCACTTCCAAGATAAAATCTCATGCATCCGCCGGGACTTAGACTCCAGTATTATGGCAGTTGAACCTAATGAGGTATCCGGAGCACGGTCTTGTCCTTATTTATTGGATCAGTTTCAGTTAGTACAGCTTGAGGATGTTGACAATGTGCTTGGACTGGTGCATGCAACCACCTCTGTACTGGATCCTTGCCCCTCTTGGCTAGTGAAAGCTGGCAGAGCTGGAACAGCCGGCTGGGCCAGGGAAGTGATAAATGTCTCCTTGAGAGATGGAGTGGTCCCTAGTTGCTTAAAAGAGGCAGTAGTGAAGACCACTCCTGAAGAAACCTTCCCTGGACCCAGATAATTTGAACAACTATAGACCGATAGCGAATGTTCCATTCCTGGGCAAGGTCTTAGAACGGGTGGTCGCCAGCCAGCTCCAGGTGCTCTTGGAGATCCATTTCAATCCAGTTTTAGGCCCGGTTTTGGCACTGAAACAGCCTTGGTCGCCCTGTATGATGACCTATGTCGGGAGAGGGACAGAGGGAGTGTTACTCTGTTGATTCGCCTTGATCTCTCAGCTGCTTTTGATACCATCGACCATGGTATTCTTCTGGGGAGACTCATGGAGTTGGGAGTTGGAGGTACTGCTTGGCAGTGGTTCCGCTCCTACTTGGTGGATCGTCTCCAGAGGGTAGGGCTTGGGGAACATTGTTCGACACCCTGGACTCTCCATTGTGGAGTCCCGCAGGGATCGGTCCTGTCCCCTATGCTTTTTAACATCTACATGAAGCCTCTGGGTGCGGTCATCAGGAGCTTTGGAGTGGTTGTCATCAGTATGCTGATGACACGCAACTCTATTTCTCCTTTTCATCTTCTTCAGGTGAGGCTGTTAATGTGCTGAACCGTTGCCTGGCTGCGATAATGGACTGGATGAGAGCTAATAAACTGAAGCTCAATCCTGATAAGACCGAGACGCTGTTGGTGAGTGCCTTCTCTGACCAGATGGTGGATGTTCACCCTGTTCTAGATGGGGTTACACTCCCCCTGAAGGAACAGGTTCGTAGCTTGGGGGTTCTTTTTGATCCATTCCTGTCTCTCGAGGCGCAGGTGGCCTCGGTGGCACGGAATGCGTTCTACCACCTTCGGTTGGTAGCCCAGCTACGTCCCTATCTGGAAAGCGACGACCTCGCTTCAGTTGTGCATGCTCTGGTAACCTCTAGATTGGATTACTGCAATGCGCTCTATGTGGGGCTGCCTTTGAAGACAGTTCAGAAACTACAGCTAGTGCAAAACGCAGCTGCTAGACTGCTGACGAGGACTAGGTGGTCTGCACATATAACACCTGTTCTGGCTCGTTGGCACTGGCTACCTATTTGTTTCCGGGCCAAATTCAAAGTGCTAGTTTTGACTTATAAAGCCTTACACGGCGCGGGACCACAATATCTAGCAGAATGCCTCTCCCGATATGAACCTACCCGTTCACTACATTCAACATCTAAGGCCCTCCTCCGAGCTCCAACTCACAGAGAAGCTCGGAGGGTAGTAACAAGATCTAGGGCCTTTTCAGTGGTTGCCCCCGATTTATGGAACAGTCTTTACAATGAGGTGCACCTGGCGCCTACACTTTTATCTTTTCGGCGCCAGGTTAAAACCTTTTTATTCTCCCAGGCATTTTAATTCATTTGTGTTTTTAATCTATATCAGGTTGTTTACTTGTTTAATAATGTATACTTTGCTGTTTTTGTGATTTTATTGTATTTTATCCATGTTGTGCACCGCCCTGAGAGCCCTTGGGCTGTGGGCGGTATATAAATCGAATAAAATAAATAAATAAATAAATAAATAAATAAATAAATAAATAAATAAATAAATAAATTTCCGCCACCGGCGCTCTAGTCGTCTCACCTCCTGTCTCAGACCCCACAACCATGGTGTATACCAGGGTGCTGTCTGAGTTCTATTCGGGGGAGAGGACGTTTCGGAGCCACCCGGTCTACCGCCCTAGTGATCTCCCTATTCCACTTCACCACCAGGGTTTCGACCGGGTGTCCTTCAGTCAGCTCCAAATCCCCTAGCGCATTCAGGAATCCCTTAGATTCCATCAGGCGTCTGGGACGGACCATCCTAATAGGTCCTTGACCCCTGCGGAGGGTGTGCGGCATTGAGAGGTCTATATTCACCAGATAGTGATCTGACCATGACACGGGGTTAGAAAAAACAGCCCCCATTTTCAGAGCACTTCCCTCCCCTCCCGAGACAAACACAAGGTCAATAGCATGACCGGCTACATGGGTGGGCCCTGTATTACTAAGGTGCAGTTCCCAAGAAATCATGGTTTCAATGAAATCCCGAGGGGCTCCCATGAGAGCGGTCTCAGCGTGCACATTGAAGTCCCCCAAACCAATAGGCTGGGGGAGAGCAACCGCACAGCCGAGACCACCTCGAGCCCCTCGGTCAGGGAGTCTACTGTGCAGTGGGGTGTTTTCTCTTAATCAGTGAGCAAAAAACAGTAAGGGAGGAAACAGATTTCATTAGGGTAAAATATTCCTCAGTCTGAGTGCAGGCCCTGTCTTTCATCCCCATTAAACTTGCCTCAGCTACAGATGGGATATAGGGCCCCTCCAGACAACCCATTTATTGAGCATTCAAACCAATTTGCTTCCACAAATATTTAGTGGAGGTTAGATTATAATCCAGCCTTTATTGAGCATTCGTCCTGCAGTTGTTCTGATTTGTTGCAGGGTGTTTATACATCTTCCCATTAGTCATCATCTCACACTTTTCAATCCCTTTCCCCATCACTTTCCAAACCCTGAAAAGTCCAGGTTAGCTTTTAAAGTGGATTTGTTGTGCTAGGGTGACACAGCACTTTAATCCACTTTAAATGCACAAAGTTCTGATGTATGTTTGAATCCCTCCTGTAAAATACTGACAGTTTGGAGGGAGCCAGGGGGAAGGGCATCTTCAATAAATCTTGGAGAACCAGAGGGATAGTGTGGGAGGAGATGGTCCCTCACATTGAATTGTGCCCAGAAACAAATTGATAGCCAGTGCAGCTGTTGTAGAATAGGTGTAACATGGTCCCATTGGTGAGTGCCTACTAACATCCTTGCTGCTACATTCTACATCAGGTGTGGGGAACCTTTGGCCTCTACATGTTGCTGAACTCCAATTCCCATCAGCCCCAGCAAGCATAGCCAATGGCCAGGAATGATGGGAGTTGTAATTCAGCAACATCTGGAGGGCCACAGATTCCCCACACCTGTTCTAGACCAAACAAAGTTTCCATAGATTCTTCAAAGGCAACCCCATGTGGAATGCATTCCAGTAATCAACTTGAATGTGACTAAAACATGAACTGTTATGGCCAGATCTGATCTTCTCAGGGATGGGCACAGCTGGCACCCCCACCTAAGATAGGCAGATGCACCCACCACTGGCCATCTGGAACCAAAGCCAGATCCAGGAGTATCCCCAAATTGTGCCGGTGGCTTTTCAAGAGGAGTGGTATACCATCCAAAACAGGATGGATCCTGTTCCAGAGTCCATCTCTCTTTCCATCACTTCTGTCTTGTCTCGATTAACCAGCTCTAGAATTTAATAGCCAATGATATATTTGGTTTTTAACGTATTTTTGAAGTAACATTTGATATTTTGTATATCAAAGGTGAGGAACCTTTTTCAGCCCAAGCACAATCTTCCAGGGGCTGCATGCCAAGTGTGGATGGGGGAGGCATAGACAGAGGTAGGCAATGTCAAGAACAGCAAGGTTGGCCCATGTAAAATGGCTCAGCCTGAAGGGATTGTGGGGAATATTCTGCATAGGTTCCTGGGATGCTCTAAGCCGAGAAAAACCGGGGCATCTTGCATAGTCCAGCTGCAGCTGGTTAGCCGAGAAGGGAGGCAGCAGAACCTTATCTGTAGTGCCTAGTACCAAGGTCAGGAGGCCTGAGTAGCCGTAAATTAGTAGGCCTGGCCTTGTGGTGAACTCTCAGACTATTCCATCATCAAGAGGTGTCATGATTGGTTAATTGGCCCACTCGCTGTTGCTGGGCAAATTCCCATAAAAGAAGGGCTAGCTTTCATAAAATTGTCTCATTCCATCTTGACTTACTTATGTGATGTCTAGTGGTATATGGAGCCAATAATAATAATAATAATAATAAATTTTATTTCTAGGCCGCCTATCTGGCCGCACAAGCGGCCACTCTAGGCGGCGTACAAGATCAAGTAAAATACAACATACAAACTACATAAAAACCCAAGAACTACAATATAAAACGAAACCAAACCCACCCATAGCTAAAACCAATAAAATTAGGCTATCCCAGGGATCTTGTAGGCCTGCCTGAATAGCCAGGTTTTCAAGGCTTGGCGAAAACTTGGCAGGGAGGGGGACTGGCTCTTATACTTTTCCTGTTTGTTAGTATACTAGCTTAGGTTAGGTAAGCTCTGCTATTTTGTGTTTGTGTTGAACTTTCTTACTGTATTTTGTATATGTGTCGACTATGCCTCTCTGTTCCAGAGTACTGGGCTTAAAGAAATTTGTATGCTGCTCTTTTATATGCACTTTTATTATATTTAATAAACTACCTCATATTACGTGGCTTGTGTTATTGGGGCTGTGGCTCTGAAACCAGTACCTTGACTACAAAGCTACTGACTACTGGATTGGGTTTGGCTGGAGGCTCCAGAGCAGTGAGTGTAAAGTTTAGCTCTTGCCCTTAGGAATCTCTGTCAGTCTAGTCAGTGCTCTGAGTTCCCCTTGACTTAGAGTGGGAAATCAAGTTAAGGGATGGTGGCAGTCTACCTACCTTACAGGGTTGGCATTGGGATTAATTCAGTCCTGGTAAGGAGAGGCACGAGGGGTGCCTGGCCTGGGACAATTGCTCTGGGGTTAGGGGTTTGGCTCCGCGGTGGCATTTTTGACAGGCACAGCAATGGATGTGAATCACAACTTTGTACAGTTGGCTACATTGCAGCCTTGCAAAGTCAGACCTTTCTTCACAGGCACACACACACTTCTTCATTATCTATCCATGTAACCAAGAGGCACTACCACAGTTCACAGACACATTCCAACCAGACAAAAGCACACAAGGAGAGTTTAGGGCAGGTCTAGCGAGGCGCATGACATTGGGGAGAGATGGCAGTGCTGAAGCCCCTTGGAACCTCCTTAAAAGTTTGGACTAAAACCCGGTGGATTCCACTGTCCAACTGACATGGAGCCTCTAGCTGCCACTGGAAGAGATGGTGTGGTCATATTTGGGGCCCAAGCCTGAGGTTTCCCACACCTGCTCTATGTAAAATATGACTTGCTATTTATTATTTATACTTGCTGCTTGATAGCTGATATTCAGTACCAGAAACTTGTAGCTCTTTGATTTTACTATGTAAGATCAATGCAAGTGTCTTGTGACAAGATGGTGCAGTTCATTGTGTTTGGTGCAGGCTCACTTCAGTTGTCAAGGGAAAATGTTTCCCAAGAAGCATGATTAGGTAATGAAACTTCTTATTTTTCTTGGAAAAGAAAACTTTTCTTACCACCAGCCATCATTTTAACTAGAGAGTGTGAAGCATGTGTGTTTGCAAAGGAAACAAACAAACAAACAAACAATGACAGCACTGTCCCTAATTCAAGAGCTGTGTCGGGTTGCCCTAAGCAGGGTCTCTACCATGCTTTTCCTGTTCAAAATATAGGGTTCACTGGTGGAAAGAATTAAACCACAGGAGCATATTTGAATATTACACACTAGACTAAAGCACTGTGCTATTTCATTAGCAGGGTACTTGTCAATTGTAGAGTATCCTAAACTAGGACAGACTGTCACTGAATGCAATCATAAACTAGTGGCTGAAAATTGGAAGGCAAAGTCTCCCTCCAGAAACTCAGAGGTACAAATGTGTGTAGCCAATATATGTCATATATAAGTGCTAAGATACCTTGTGACTGAATTTGCCAGCCATGGAAAAGTATACGATGGCACCTTTAAAATGGTCAGAGACCACTTTCAGTTTCCTATAACTGTGACAGAAAAAGCGTTGAAGCAGTTGGCACTGTGCAACGTGACCTTTCTGCCACCAGATCCAATTGATAGCAATAAAGAAAATAAACAGAAGTCTCTCCACAAAGGGCCTATGGTCAGTCTTTGGAAGACAAAGCAGGGGTGAGGAGGAGGTCAAGGAATCACTTTTAACCAGTCAGGAAACATCTCCTTAAACTGCGGAAATAACTGTCTAACCTAGAAATTTCCTAAGGTAGGGAACCTGTGGCCCCTCAATGTTGTTGGGACTCCAACCACCTCAGACCCAGCCAGTATGGTCTGTGGTCAGGAATGACAGGAGTTTTAGTACAGCAAATATATGCAAGGCTACAGGTTCTCCATCCATGCCTAATGGACATTTTTACTGACAGCATGGCTACAACAGTGGCTTTTAGTATTTTCTACAGAAAACAGTTGAGCAGCTCTGTGCTGCTCTATAATCTTTTTCCCTGTCCAGTGTTAACTTCTGAATTCAAATGCTGGGAATGACTAGATTCCAAAATACTTGATCTAGTACAGACTTCCCCATTCTGGTGCCCTCCAGATGTTTTGGTCTAGAACTCCCATCAGCCCTAGCTAGCAAGGCCAATGGTCAGGGATGATGGGAGTTGTACTCTAGTAACACTGGGAGGGCTGCAGGTTCCCCATCCCTGCCCTAACAAGTCAGATCTGTGCTTCAGCTCTTAGCTGATGGAGACATAAAGTTCCCCAGCCCATTTATGGAATTATGACATTAAGAGATAGTTATATGGTCAAATTGCTTGAGAAGTTATGAATGATCACAGTAACAGAGGTTTGTATTGCTTCTAGATCAGGCCATCCAGATGTTGCTGAACTTCAACTCCCATGAGCCTCAGCAAGTATGGAAAATAGCCAGGAATTATGGGACTTGTAGTTCAGCAACATCCAGAGGGTCAAAGGTTCCACACACCTGTTCTAGATTAACAAGTCTTTAATAAATGGTGGAAATGATCCTCCTGATTGTGCCATATTCTGAGTGGTGATAAAAGCCAAGACGCATGAGGCATGTCCTCTGTGAAATTAGTATTCTAGAGAAATGGATGGATAAGAATCTACCTTCAAATACTTAATGGCAATTTATTATTAAGTGTGAAGGGGCATTTGACAAACAAGGTCAGTTGCGTTTAACCAGTTATCTGGCTTATTGCAGTCCTTGAGATTGTATAGTGTGTGGTAACCTTTAATTGAGCTAGGGATGCACCTTGCAAATTTCCGCTGGATGCTTAAAATTCATCTGGAGGGTTCTCAAGTGGATTAAGCAGATTAGTGTCATAGAATTTAGATGTCTTTAGGGCTGCACCATAATTTATGGCAGAGAGTCTCTATTTCAATGTTAGATAAGAATGATACAGTTATTATGCTCATCAATTTGGACACTTTGAGATAACTGAGAGCAAGGATGAAATACACAAATATAACTAAATAAAAGACAAGCAAAGCATCAACATTATGAAGGTCACATTTGTGCTTGATGCAGTTCTGAAATCATAGAAAGGAGCACAGCTCAACAAATCTGCAGACCAGACAGCAGCTCAAGTGCATTTGTCTCATATAGAATATAGGGGTTTCTGCTACTTGCCTACATTATTGTTGTGCTGCATTGGTGTGCCTTGAAAGCTATGTGAATACTGCCTTATATTTGGAAATTGCACACAGGGCCCAAAGACATTGTAACCCACTCACACATGCCCCACATGGAGACCTAGGTTCAGATGTAAAGCAACTCAGATTGAAATAGTCAAGGATGATGGAGGTGGGTATTGAGAATCAGCCCAGTGAGAGCTCCTGAACAGAGTGCATCCACTGGAAATAAAAGGACCAAAGTATCTGGATGCAAAAAGGATAAGATGGAGGAGAAATAACTGGGGAAGGGGCATAGCTCAGTGATGAAGCATCTTTTTTACATGCAGAAGGTCCAATGTTTAATCCCCAGCATCTCCAGGTAGGACTGAGAATGTCCCCGACCTGAAATCCTGGAGAGCCACTGTTGGTCAGTACTAAGCTAGATGGACCAATTATCTAACTTGTCATAAAGCAGCTTCTCGTGTTCCTATTACACCATTATAGAGATGAGTGGCCTCTCCTAATCTGAAATACTGTCATTAATCACATCTCCTTGGAAGGGTTCTGCATATGGGTTACAGTAACTTATTTCAAAGCAGGCAAAAAGTTGTGGAGGAGATATTCAAATGCCTGGGATGTGGCAAAGAAGGCAGTTTGTCTGTGGGTATGGAGGAGGATGTTACAATAAGGCATTCCTGCTGTGGACAGTGAGTGGGAAATTTTACTTTTCAATAAGAGGAACTTGAACCGACATGAAATTGCAACAATACTCCCCCTGCCCTGGTACAAAGTCACTGGAATTGATTTTTTTTAAATGGCCAAATAGTCTTGGCAGAGCATCAGTCTAATTAGCCAGGTGGAGTACCCACCTTTTTATTGTTTTATTTATTTAATTTATATAACACCATCAAAGTGTATGGTGTATTAAAGAAAAACAGATAACCCTGCCCTGAGAAGCATAATCTAAAAATTGCCATAAATGGGAGACAGATGCCTTTAGTTCAGTTGTATACAGGGTATAAAAATAGTATGGGAGGGATTGCCACCCCCACCACATTTTCCTGTGGCCCTGACCATCTCTATGCTAGAAACACTGCTTCACTCCTATTTTTAAGCATACTGTTAAGACCTTCTGACACATTTCAGTGAGAGAAGTAGTCCTCTGGCAATGACTATATCCATGTGCTAATGTACAAGGAAGAATAATGTGACTGAAGAAATCTTTCACCCTTGTCACGCTAGCTTTCCATGTGCAGGGAGCTCTTTACATAGGAGAGCATTCAAACAAGTTTTTCCTTCACCCACATTCTGAAGTGATTACAGCCTAGTATGGACTGTACCAAGAGTGATCATTGAACTGGCATGTCTATTTCCCTTCCCCCCCCCTGCAATTTCTGTTTTCTATTATTTTCCTGCTTTTTGCCCATATTCCATGCTTTCTGCAGTGCTGCTCCTTATGCCAGGCAGGATTGCCATCACTGTCCATGTTCACTGTCACTTTCCTCCCCCCATTCATATACCCCTCAAATCTAGCTTCTTCAGACCTTTCTTGAAATGTTACAGCAGCTCCTTCGATGTGTTTTCTGGTATTAGCTGGCCTCTCCCTTTGCCCCATAATTAAGCTGAGTTCTTTCCCTCTCTCATTTCTTTGGGCTGCCTGACTTAAGGATGGCTTTACGGAATATGAGCAGCCTGAGGGCAGAATTGCATTTCATACACATACCAGAGGGGTGCTGCCAAAAGGAGCCTTCCTCTGTCAAGTCCCTTCTTACATCATGGGATCATTTGTTCTGTGTCATGACATCACCACATTCTATTTCACCATCCCCACCATACCAGCCAATGGTGCGGGGAGGAGGGCATTGGAAACATAGATTGTGTTGGTGTTAGTGGTGATATCAGTTGCCTTGTGAAAAGCCTTGAGGCAACACACAATAAAAATATACAACAATTTAAAATGCATCAAAATACAAACAGTTCATAGAATAACAAGCTAACAGCAAGAAGAACCAAATACCAGTCATCATCACCTGCTGTTTATTTGTATGCCACTTTCTCACAGAATTCTGTCCAAAGTGGCTCACAACATATCAAATGGACAATTAAGTATAACAATTCAAACAACCTATGAAGAACAATAAAAATAATCAAAATGTAAATAAATACAGAAAGTAAATTCATACAGTATTACATAAAACAATACAACACAAAAAGCTTAGAGAGGACCTGAAAACAAAAAAGGATACATACAGGAAGTGGAAAGAAGGCCAGGCGACAAAGGAAGAGTACAGGCAGGCATCACAGAATTGCAGGGATGGTGTCAGGAAGGCAAAAGCTGAGAATGAGCCGAGGTTAGCGAGAGATGCTAAAAGCAACAAAAAAGCTTTCTTCAGGTACATCCATAGTAAAAGACAAAGAAAATAAATGGTGGCACAGCTACTGAATGAGGATGGCAAAATGATAACAGATGACAAAGAAAAGGCAGAAGTCCTCAATTCTTACTTTGGCTCAGTCTTCTCCCAAAAAAGGATCTGTGACCCTCCCGGGAAACATGAAGTGGAAGAGGTAGGATTGGAGCTTGAGATTGATAGACAAATGGTAAAGAAATACCTAATCACTTTGAACAAGTTCAAATCTCCAGGGCCCAATAAACTGCATCCTAGAGTATTGAAGGAACTGGCTGAAGATCTCTCAGACCGCTGTCTATTATCTTTGCGAAATTGTGGAGGACTGGTGAAGTGCCGGATGACTGGAGGAGAGCTAACATTGTCCCTGTCTTCAAAAAGGAGGAACCGGGGAACTACAGACCAGTCAGCCTAACATCAATCCCTGGAAAAACTCTGGAGCAGATTATAAGGCAGTCAATCTGTAAGCACAGTGAAAACAATGCAGTGATTACTAGGAGCCAACATGGATTTATGAAGAACAAATCCTGCCAAACTAATCTTATCTCATTTTTTGATCAGGTAACCTCCCTTGTAGACTGTGGGAATGCTGTGGACATAATATATCTCGACTTCAGCAAAGCTTTTGACAAAGTGCCCCATGATATTCTGATTAGCAAGCTAGCTAAATGTGGGCTGGATGGAACAACTATCAGGTGGATCCACAGTTGGCTCCAGAATCGTACTCAAAGAGTGCTTATCAATGGTTCCTTCTCAAACTGGGCGGAAGTAACGAGTGGGGTACCACAGGGCTCGGTCCTGGGCCCAGTGCTCTTCAACATTTTTATTAACGACTTGGATAAGGAGGTACAGAGCATGCTTATCAAATTTGCAGATGATACAAAATTGGGGGGCATAGCTAATACCATGGAAGACAGAAACAAAATTCAAAGGGACCTTGATAGGTTGGAGCATTGGGCTGAAAACTACAGAATGAAATTCAACAGGGATAAATGCAAAGTTCTACACTTAGGAAAAAGAAACCAAATGCACAGTTATAAGATGGGGGGTACTTGGCTCAGCAATACGACATGTGAGAAGGATCTTGGAATTGTCGTTGATCACAAGCTGAATATGAGCCAACAGTGTGATGTGGCTGCAAAAAAGGCAAACGCTCTATTAGGGTGCATTAACAGAAGTATAGTTTCCAAATCGCGTGAAGCATTAGCTCCCCTCTATTCAGCACTGGTTAGGCCTCATCTTGAATACTGCATCCAGTTCTGGTCTCCGCACTTAAAGAAGGATGCAGACAAACTGGAACAGGTTCAGAGGAGGGCAACAAGGATGATCAGGGGACTGGAAGCAAAGCCCTGTGAGGAGAGACTGAAAGGACTGGGTATGTTTAGCCTGGAGAAGAGAAGACTGAGGGGAGATATGATAGCACTCTTCAAGTAAATGAAAGGTTGCCACACAGAGGAGGGCTGTGATCTCTTCTCGATCATCCCAGAGTGCAGGACACGGAATAATGGGCTCAAGTTGCAGGAAGCCAGATTTCGACTGAACATCAGGAAAAACTTCCTAACTGTTAGAGCCATACGACAATGGAACCAATGACCTAGAGAGGTAGTGGGCTCTCTGACACTGGAGGCATTCAAGAGGCAGCTGGACAGCCATCTGTCGGGAATGCTTTGATTTGGATTCCTGCATTGAGCAGCGGGTTGGACTTGATGGCCTTATACCATTCCAACTCTACTATGATTCTATAAATACTGTAACCTAATTTAACATCTTAAAACTAAAGAGGGGAGAGACTAACAGACAACACAGAGATAAAATAATAGTATAGAAATCTGAGGGAAAAGGGCATTCCACAAAAGTTCGCAACAATTAGCTGACATCTGTTGGATACTTCTGAGTCAATCATATAGCAATCATATAAAAAGAGTTTTTTTAAGAACCCCGTTTAAAAAAAACCCAACCCAGGAAAGCTAAAATTGATTAAACTCAGGTTAAAAAGATGATGATTTAAGATCACATTAAAATGCTAAGAGATGTTTAAAAGGCTGGGGTAGAGGGAAGGTCTCTACCCAGCACTGAAAAGACATCAAGGAAGGCACCAGATGAACTTCTGTTAAGGAGAGTGTTTTGCAGATGGGGGACAGAGGCACACATCCAAAAAGGGCCCCGTTTCTCTTATTACCAGCATTTATGGCCCAGAAAAAGTGGGCATGCAGTGGACGGCCTCCACACATGATCTTAGGCCATTGGAAGGTAAGTGTGGAAGAGATGTACCATTTGGTACTAGCATCCCAAGCCATGTAGGGCTTTGTAGGTTAAAACCAGCATTTGAATTGGGCCTAGAAACAAATCAGAAGCCAGTACAGGTAGGAACACGTGTCCCGATATGGAAGAGATATCAGTATGGGGATGCTGTTTTCAATGTCGTTACCATGCAGCATGGAATATGCAGTTCCACTTTTTTTTACTGAGACAAGATCTGAAGCAGAGATTTATTTATTTATTTATTGTATTTATATACCACCCCATAGCCAAAGCTCTCTGGGCGGTTTACAGTACCTAAAAAGATTAAAAACACATATACAAATTTAAAACACATCTTTTAAAAACAATTTAAAACACAATTTAAACATTTAAAACAATTTAAAAACACATGCTAAAATGCCTGGGAGAAAAGAAAAGTCTTGACCTGGTGCCCAAAAGATAACAGTGATGGTGCCAGGCGCACCTCGTCAAGAAGATCATTCCATAATTTGGGGGCCACCACTGAGAAGGCCCTCTCCCTTGTTGCCAGACTCCCAGGTTCCCTCGGAGGAGGCACCCGGAGGAGGGCCTTAGATGTTGAGCGTAGTGTATGGGTTGGTTCGTATCGGGAGAGGTATTGTGGTCCCAAGCCGTGTAAGGCTTTATAGGTTAAAACCAGCACCTTGAATCTAGCTCGGAAACATACAGGCAGTCAATGCAAGTGGGCCAGAATCAGTTTTATATGTTCAGACCGTCTGGTCCCTGTTACCAATCTGGTTGCTGCATTTTGCACAAGCTGCAGTTTCTGAACCGTCTTCAAAGGCAGCCCCACGTAGAGTGCATTGCAGTAATCTAACTTGGAGGTTACCAGAGCATGGACAACTGAAGCCAGGTTATTCCTGTCCAGATAGGGGCATAGCTGGGCCACCAACCAAAGTTGGTAGAAGGCACTCCGTGCCACCGAGGCTACCTGAGCCGCAAGTGACAGAGATGGTTCTAGGAGAACCCCCAAGCTACGAACCTGCTCCTTTAGGGGGACTGCAACCCCATCCAGGACAGGTTGGACATCCACCATCCGGTCAGAAGAACCACCCACTAGCAGCATCTCAGTCTTGTCTGGATTGAGCCTCAGTTTATTAGCCCTCATCCAGTCCATTATTGCAGGCAGGCACTGGTTCAGCACATTGACAGCCTCACCTGAAGAAGATGAAAAGGAGAAGTAGAGCTGCGTGTCATCAGCGTACTGATGGCAATGCACTCCAAAGCTCTGGATGTCACTGAACCCAACAGTTTCATGTAGATGTTGAACAGCATGGGGGACAGAACTGACCCCTGCGGAACCCCATACTGGAGACTCCAGGGTGCCCAGCAATGTTCCCCAAGCACCACTTTCTGGAGCCGACCCTCCAAGTAGGAGTGGAACCACTGCCATGCAGTCCCTCCCACTCCCAACTCAGCCAGTCTTCCCAGAAGGATACCATGGTCGATGGTATCGAAAGCCGTTGAGAGATCAAGAAGAATCAACAGAGTCACACTCCCCCGTCTCTCTCCTGACAAAGGTCATCATACAGGGCGATCAAGGCTGTTTCCATGTCAAAACCAGGCCTGAAACTTGACTGAAATGGATCCAGATAATCAGTCTTATCCAAGAGTGTCTGGAGCTGGCCCGCAACCACTCATTGAAGGACCTTGCCCAGGAATGGGCAATTTCTAGACGGCCACTGAGCTTTGGATTTTCCCTCAAAAAGACTGATCTGCCGAGGACCCTGAGATTTGAGCTGGGGCCTTTGCCCTCAGCCCACTCCTGTGGTTGTCCTGTTCTAGCAAAGGTTTCAGCCTGCATGGTGTGTATATGTGTACCTCAGGGTGCTGCTCTCAAAATGGTTCTGTCACCGGCCCTATCACAGATCTCTCAAGATCCCACTGCTAGGCACCACCACCTGACACAATATTGCCTTGAGACTGTGCCTTAGTCTCCTCCTGGCCTATTGCTACGTTGTGTCTGGGTGCACTTACAGGCCTCAACCTCCCTGTATCTTTGTGCCTATAACGATTACAGGCCTGGGTTGTTTTGGATACCTGCTGATGTTACACTATCTCTTCACCGCTACCAATTGATACTGTTTCCCAACCTTGGTATATGCCCTGCTCACCCTTCTGGTCTGTGAAACCCAGCCAAGGATCAGGCATTCTGGTAAACCAAGAACTATTTATTTATTTACACAGGGAATAGCAAGATTATGTAAAGTTTCAGTCAACATGCGTGTGGTTTCATAAGATGTGTTACTCTTGATATTTCTTAGTCATAAATAACCTGCCTCACTACCCACCTAAATCCAATCCACCCCTCCAAAACCCAGAACCAACCACCACCCTCTCCAAAAACCCCTCTCAGCACTCGAACTCCCTCACAACTGTCATCCTCTCATTTATACCTTCAGACACCCAGACGCTCAGCCAATCATCATACAACACTCATCAACATTCCAACCCATGTACTCCCCCCTCTCACTCAGTCTGCTTACCACATATACTCTAATAAACCTGCACTTACCATATTTACGTTTACAGGGGCATCACAACAATCCAAATCCCAGTTATGTGGGAGTAAGCCCCATTGAATTTAATAGGTTTTACTTCTGAGTAGATATGGTTAGGATTGGGCTGTTACTCTATTTATACAGTATTTATACAGGCTGCCCAATAACATTATTTTCTCTGGACTGCACCTCACAAGAAATAAATAATGAATAACAATATTTAAATATGAGAACAAAACATAAATTGCAGCACAAAAACCTTTTAATGAACAAAGACAGAAATGAAACCAGTCACCCATCAGAGATAAAAACCCAGACATTTTGTGTGATGATCAAGACCTAGTGGAGACTGAGCTGTGATGGCAGCAGGTTTCCAGGCAGCTGATGATTCTTCCTTAAAATGCTAAAACGAATGAATGAATATATAAATAAAATGAAGCTAAAATGATGAAACTGAATACTTTGGACATATAAAGAGAAGACATGATTCACTAGAAAAGACCATATTGCTGGGGAAAACAGAAGGGAGTAGAAAAAGAGGAAGGTCAAACAAGAGATGGCTTGATTCCATAAAGGAAGCCACAGACCTGAACTTACAAGATCTGAACAGGGTGGTTTACAACAGATGCTACTGGAAGTCGATAATTCATAGGGTCGCCATAAGTCATAATCAACTTGAAGACACATAACACACACACACGGACTCTTCCAGATGATCTGTCTATCAAGCATTCATCCTGATCTGCTTGCACAAAAGTTATGGTGGGGTTTGATTATATCTGGCCTTTATTATTTGTTCTGATTCATTTGCAGGAAAGTTATGTGACAATGAGCATCATCCTGATTTCCTTGCAGGGTATTTATATGTCTTCTCATTAATCATTTCTTCATTCCAAACTTTTCGATGCATTTCTGTTATTTTTCTTAACTGCAAAAAGCCCATTTCTTTTTTAAAGGGGGCTTGTCATGGTACAGTGATACAGAGTGCTCTAATCCACTTTAATTGCACAAACCTTAATTTCCTCTTGATGGGGATGCTTATGCTTTTCACCTTGCATTACTTTGTAGCTGCATTTTCCCCATAGCAGCCACATAAGACTTCTACCATGGGCTCCGATTTCAGCTGAGCACACCATGCTCTTGCACACACCTTCAAAAAGTCTGGTGAAATGGTGCCATCCGGCCATAGAGGGAAGCATGACTCTTCACAGATGGTTGGGGCGAAAAGCTTGTTAGATGACAAGTGGAATAGTAATGCTGAACTCAATGTTTTGCTTGGGTAGGCAGAGCGGTATTGCTTGGATGATCACGCTGCTGAGGGTAGCAGGTGAATGTGGCAGACCCTAGCACAAATTTAACATGCATGCACACACCCTATCAACAATAGAATCACAATCTGTTAAGGCAAGTTTGCTAGAGAAGACAGTGGTGGCTGGAAGGCATGAGGGGAAATGAGCAGAGAATAGGAGGGCTGGAAAGAAAAGGAGAAAGCCTGTTAGCATGTCTCTGAGCTGACTTTTAAAATCTGGTGTGTTGCCATGGAGTATGTGTCGGGCAGTAAGCTCCCCCCATCATACCTCTGATCCTTTCAGGAAAAGGGAGTTGGGGGGTAGATGACAACATCAAAACAGAATGAAATCTCTCCATTTCTCACCACGACTCACTGTCGTTAGTCAGACAGTACCCCCTCCCTTTTCTGAATGAGCTCAAATGCAATGCACGACTCATTCCATCAGCCTCTGCAAGATGGGCAGAAGTAGCATCTTTGTCATCTGCTTCCCCAAATGTGTGGGTGTCCAGAGTACATGCTTGAACTGGGATGCTGCTGAACTCCTGTTCCCAACAGCCCCAACTACCATGGCCAGTGGTCACGGATTATAGGAACTGTAGAGTTCAGCGACATCTGGATGGCCACAGGTCCCCTGTCCCGGCTTTACATGCAAAAGGCTCCAGGCTCCATCCATAGCATCTCCTATGAAAAAGGCCTGTTTGGTAGAAAGGGTGGGGAAGACCTTTGTTTTAAAGACCTTTGGGTAAAAGTCATAAGTTAGTGGTAGTGATAAAGCATCTGCTTTGCATGGAGAAGGTCCCAGGTTCAGTCCTTGGCATATCCAGGTAGGTCTTCCTTATTATGGATTCCTGCATTGAGCAGGGGGTTGGACCCGATAGCCTTCTAGGCCCCTTCTGGCTGGAAGTCCGGAGTCCGTGAGTTCAAATCTCCGCTCGTGTCTCCTGGGTGTCAAGGGCCAGCTAAAGATCACCCCCACAGTGAGTGGCTCAGGGGTTACATGCCCTGACACCTGCACAGCTGTGGGCAAGCTGCATAGTCCCAAGGAGCCCAGTTGCCCCCCAGCTGGCAGTTGTGGACAAGGAAGGGGCTGGCTTGTGCAGCTGTGGCAAGCTGAGCAGGCCCTCGCCAGCTGGGGAAGACTAGTCTCTGAGGGAGGCAATGGTAAACCCTCTCTGAATACCGCTTACCATGAACATCCTATTCATAGGGTCGCCATAAGTCGGAATCAACTTGAAGGCAGTCCATTTCCATTTTTCTAACTCTACTATTCTGCGATTCTATAACCTTGTCTGAAACCTTGGAGAGCTGCTGCCAGTCACTGTAGACAAAACTGAGCTTGATGAACCAGTGGTCTGACCCAGTATAAAACAGCTTCCTATGTTTCTAACCTGGAAGGCAACTGCCCATTTGGATAGCCGGACCACTAATCTGATCTGGTATAAAGCCGCTTCACACACCAGCTCTGCTCACCAGAATGTTTATGTAGCAAACGGAGGTACAAAGGAGAATAGATGTTTCTTTGGAGATGAGACTGTGCTGATTCTTCTCACATGGATTTTAATGAGCAAAATTGGCACTATAATGTGGCTCAGAACAGTACAATCGTTGGAGCCTGGGATTATTTAATATTTTCATTCATTATCTAGAAGAGGGAGGTTAAAAACCATAAAATGGAAATTTGTTCAAGGCCATTCCATGGAGGATAAGAAATGTAGTGAGTATAGAATTATGAGAAGGAATTCAACCCACTTGTCACCTTTCTCAAATCTTTCTTTGTCACCAACCGTGGCTTCTTGTCAAACACCACCTTTGCTGCACACCCTTTGGCTTAACTCCTTATTCCTCATCCCCAGTTAAACTAAAGCCTAAGTACATTCAACTGTGTTTGCACAGCTTCCCACTTGCATTGCCAAATATTCAGTAGTAAACCCTTCCATAAAGATCTGCCCCTTTTCTGCTTGTATTATTCTGCAAAGTGCCATGTACTTTGATGGCACTGTTTAAATAGCGAAGAATAATTGTCCACCTCTTTTTTCCTCCTTATTTTACTGTCTTTGCTGCCTTAAGTGCCTAATTTTGAAATGACTCCCATTGTTTCATCAATTCACCATATACCATGGGAGCCGCAAGGTCACATCCACATCATGCATTAAAGCACATGGCTCCCTCCCAAAGAATCCTGGGAAGTGTAGTTCACAGACCTACAATTCCTAGCACCCTTAACAAATGACAGTTCCCAGGATTCTTTGTTGAGGGAAGCCATGTGCTTTAAATGTGTAGTGTGAATATATGTATGGTGTGGATGTGACCCAGATAAGACCAGACCTCTTTGTAGCAGCTGTGGCTGGCTTGCTCCAGTGCTCTGACTGGGTGACCTAAGGAATCTCTCTGATTTAAAACAACTTAATCTTTGCATTAAGTGGACAAGGTGCTCTCTACTGTGAAGCTAACCACCTGTTTGCTTGATCCTTGCCCTTCGTGGCTCATTATGAGCTGCAAAGAGAGACTGGGCGAAGGGATCAAGGCAGTGGTAAATGCATCCTTGGAAGAGGGTGCAATTCCATCAGCCCTCAAGGAGGCAGTGATAAAGCCTATCTTGAAAAAGTCCTCCTTGGATCCCCAAGAGTTAAATAACTTTCGCCCTGTCTCTAATTTACCATTCTTGGGCAAGGTGATTGAGCGAGTGGTGGCCAAACAGTTACAGACACACTTGGATGAAGCAGATTATTTAGATCCATTCCAATCGGGCTTCAGGACTGGACATGGAACTGAAACAGCCTTGGTCGCTCTGGTGGATGATATGAGGAGGGCGTTGGATAGGGGAGAATATACCTTCCTCGTCCTCCTGGATCTCTCAGCGGCTTTCGATACCGTTGACCACGGTATCCTCTTAAATCGCCTGGAGGGATTAGGAATAGGGGGCACTGTTTTACGGTGGTTCCATTCCTATCTCTCAGACAGGCATCAACGGGTGGCATTGGGGGATGAGGTTTCAGACCCTTGGCCTCTCAATTCTATCCTCTCCCCCATGGGGGAGAGGGTTCTATCCTCTCCCCCATGCTATTCAACATCTATGTGAAACCGCTGGGAGCCATAATCAGGAGTTTTGGGCTGCAGTGTCACCAACATGTGGACGACACTCAGCTCTATCTCTCATTTAAGTCCTCACCAGAGTTGGCTGTGAACACCATGTCCAAGTGCCTGGAGTCCGTAAGTGGATGGATGGGAGAGAACAGGCTGAAACTAAACCCCGACAAGACTGAGGTGTTGCTCGTGGGTGACAAGAGAAGGTTGGGAGATATAGACTTGGTGCTCAATGGGGTGAGATTACCCCTGAAGGACCAGGTCCGCAGCCTAGGGGTCATTCTCGACTCCCAGCTGTCCTTGGAGGCTCAGGTCTTGGCAGTGAGCCGGGCAGTTTGGTATCAATTACACCTGATACAGAGGCTGTGACCCTACCTTCCTGTGCATCTGCTCCCACGAGTGATACATGCCCTGGTCTCCTCTCGCTTAGACTACTGTAATGTGCTCTACGTGGGGTTACCCCTGAAAACGGTCCGGAAATTGCAGTTGGTACAGAATGCGGCGGCACGCTTGATCAAGCATAGCCATCGCCGGGATCACATCACTCCGGTGTTAGTAGACCTACACTGGTTACCAGTTGTTTACCGGGCCCAATTCAAGGTGTTGGTGTTGACCTTTAAAACCCTATACGGTTTCGGCCCAGTTTATCTGAAGGACCGCCTCCAGTATCACCAATTATGCCACCAGACAAGATCAGCCACACAAGACCTTCTCTCGGTCCCACCAGTCAAAACAGCTAGGCTGGTGCAGACCAGAGAGAGGGCATTCTCGATTGTGGCCCCCACCCTCTGGAATTCCCTTCCTTTTGACCTTCGACATGCCTCCTCCCTGATGGGTTTTCGCCAAGCCTTAAAGACCTGGCTATTCAGGCAGGCCTATAGGATTGCTGGGGTGGATTAGTCTTTATGATGTATTAATTGAAGGCTGGTTTTAGATTAACTGATGAGTATGGCTTTTTGATTTGTATATTGTATTTTACTATGCTATTGTACATCGCCTAGAGTGTCCATTAATTTGGACAGATAGGTGACTCACAAATAAAATTTTATTATTATTATTATTATTAAAAAAACCAACAGCCCCCAGGCTTTTGTCCAAGCATCAGGGCAGCTTCTAATGTGCTCATTAAAAAGAGCACAAGTGACTTGAATAGGGGGATTAACAAAAGGAAATAGAATAACCCTCCAGTTCACTTCTAGTTATGTAAATGAATCCACTTGTTTTTCAGCTGGGGAGTTATAGAGCTGTATCGTGGCTGACCTTTGCTTGTTCTCTGACTTTGCAAAGGCCTTTTTGTCTTGGCCTCAAGACCCCTCTTAAAAGTCTTATATAACTCTGCCAGTGCATCCAACTTTCATCTCCCAGGCCATTGGGACTGCTTGGCCAAGTAAAACAGGTAGCCTTCTCTCTCTCTCTCTCTCTCTCTCTCTCTCTCTCTCCTACATTCCTCTTACTTAACCCCAAACAGCAAATGATAGAATTGAAGAACATGAACCTAGACGTAAAAGTACATTTCCTTCTAAACAAAATAAGATAAAATAAAATAAAATGGGTGGGCAAATGAATGTTTCATGAAGGGATGTGTGGAGGGATGAGAGAAGAAGGACCAAAGATTCTGGATGCTGAAGAATAGTAGCAAAGGTTAGGGGAGATTGGGAAGGGAAGGTATCAGGTAAGCCATGGTGGGGCCAGGGTGGACAGAAGGACTAGCAGATTAGAGCTTCGAGAGAAGGAAAGAGAGACATCCTCTTTCTGCTGCTCATTGTCTCTGCTTAGCACTGGCTGAGTGTGACCTGAAGAAAGGGAAGGGAGGCTCAACCGGGGGGGGGGGGCGATCAGAAAACCAACTGCAAGAGATAAGATGAAATGAAGGAGTGCAAGGTGGCCTAGAGTTGAGGGGGAGGCATTTCAGTCTACCCCAAATGGATGCCTGCCCAGCACGGTGTTTACAGAGTTTCCCCACCTTTCTGTCAGCAGCCTTGCAGAGCTCTAAGTGGTGTCATTCATGGATACCATTATGTGTGGCAAAGTAGGACGTGCTGCCATCTCCATGCAGGTGCATGGGGTGGGTGTGTCTGATGATCTTGTTTTCAGGCCATAAACCCCAACCCCACTTCATCCACCAGCCCTTTGTGTCCTTCACGCCCTGAATGCCATTAAAGGGTGCAGTTTTCTCTCCTGAACTGTGGAAATCAAGAAATCAGTTCCTCGGCGCTCTCAATGTCTATACCAAATGAGGCGAGTCACGCAGGTGAAACAGCTCTGCCTTGTGTATGTCTAGCAGGCCCAGAGGGGGTGCAGTGCTTTCCTCAGGAAGAGGCAAAGAGGCCTGGTGGGGGTGGGGGTGCACTGGGACATAAAGCAGAAGAGCTGTAGGGGGATATATATATATATATATTTAATTGTTTTTTATATTGTTTTGAATTTTAAAATTGTGTTTTAAATTGTTTTTAAAATATGTTTTTAAATTGTATATTTGTTTTAATGTTTTTGATTGCTGTAAACCGCCCAGAGAGCTTCGGCTATGGGGCGGTATACAAGTGCAATAAATAAATAAATAAATAAATAAATAAATAAAAGCAGAAGGGGGCAGCAGTAGCCAAGAGGCCGCATAAAATATTTACAGCGTTCCATAAAACAAAACAAAATAACAACAAAAGCCCTATCTCCCGGCAGCAGCAAGATGCAGGATGAAAAGGAAAAAGAGTAACAATATTTTGACATCTAATGGGAAGGTTAAAACCCACTGAGCTCTAATCCCCAGCTCTCCCTGTCTCCTTTCTTCTCTTCTAGTCTCTTCTGTTTGCTGCTTACCACTTTGCTTGCGCTGCTGGCAGGGAAAGCAGGTTGTGGGGGATAATCCAACTCCTCTGAACACGAGGGAGAGCCTTTTTTGGCCAGCTCCTACTCCCTCTTCTCTTGGCTTTCAGCCTCGCCACTTTTTCAGCATTCACCCTGGATTCAAATGCTCCTTAGTTGCTGCTCAGCTCTTTTCAGATTGTTGGGTGTCCCCTCTGATCAAACCCTGTCTTGCTCAAACTTTTGTCGTCTCAGTCTTGTGATGCTCTCTGCTACTTTCTTTCCTTTGAACTGCGTTAGTTGTCCCATCTGCTGATGACTCCAGTCCAGTTTCATCCTTGCACTCCTCCTCCTTTGGCTTCGGCTGCCAGCTCTAGCCCTGCTTTTCTGAACTTGACCTTGAGCTTCAGCTCATGGCTAGATACTGGTAAGAAGGGCTTGGCAGGATCATCACAGCAATTTAATTTAATTGATTAATTATTACATTTAGATGCAACCTTTCCGCCAGGGAGCTCAAGGTGGCCTACATGCTTCTCTTCCTCCGTCTCCATTTTCTCTTTACAACAACTCTGTGAAATAGGTTAGCCTGAGAGATGGAGACTGGCCCAAGGGCAGCCAATGAGCTTTATACCTGAGTGGGGATTTGAACCCTGGTATTCCAGGTTCTAACAGTCCAACAGTCTCACCACTATACCTTTAACCACAATATCTTTGTGATGTGGCCACCTTCTGGACTTCTAAACGGAAAGCTAAAGCACTTGCCTCCATGGAAGAACATCTTATAAGATAATACTCTGTGCACATTTAATGCCCTTTCCCCACAGCTTAGCCTGCCCCCCGCCAGCTGGTTCTGGAATTCAAACTGCTCATATATTTCAGTAGAGAGAGAGGTCAAAGTTTGGACCTGAGCAAGTTGAGGAAGATTTTGTTCTGGTGCAGCAATGCCATGTTCTAGTGGGGAAAGAAAGATTCATAGGGTAACACAGCAATGACAGAAGAACTGTTTGCAAATTCCATCAGTACTCATCATGTTCTGCCCTGGGATGATGGGAAAATTCATAGGAACACAGGAAGCTGCCTTATACTGAGTCACACCATTGGTCTATCTAGCTCAGTATTGTCTACACTGATTGGTAGCAGCTTGTCAGGATTTTAGGCAGGAGTCTCTCTCAGACCTACCTGGAGATGCCAGGGATTGAACTTGGGACTTTCTGCATGCAAGAGCTATGGCCCTTTCCCAAAGCATGGCTGCCAAGTCTATCCTAGCTACAAACATGAATGAAGATCAAACACAGAGTACACTTGCAGGAAAAAACGCCTTGATTGAAATGAGAGGGGGAGGAAAATTCCAGACAATGTAAATAAGTCAGGATGCCAAATTTTAACCATGAAAAGAAAATAAGGAATTCATAACTGAATACTTTCAACCTAGGATGGTTTGTGGGTATAATAATTTTAGGGTGGAATTTTCAAAGTGGCCTAAGAGGTTTATACACAGATGAACTCCCAGTGGAATTTGGGAAATTTTCTCCCACGTGCTTCCTAGCAGGCATCCAAGATCATTAAGGCAAATTGGTGCACTTGGTCATGTTTTTCAGATGTCAGTAACACAGAATTTTACTTGGAGGTTATGGTGACTGCAACCCTTTCCCCTTGCCTTATGCAGTAATAATGCAAGAATTCAAAACCTGTCAAATGAACCACTATCTAAGAATGTTAAAGGGTTTTTTCCATAGCTAAAGCTGCTGTAATAAAGCTATTTAGCTTGTCTGCAGTATTCTTCTCTATCTTGATTGCCCCTGCTGATCCCAGATCACGAGCAGATGCATTTATACTCTTGCAGTCTTTATTCTTCTGATACCATTAAATTATTTTTCTTTTCTTTTGAACTTTCCCCCCTCCCCCCAAGACCTTTCCTAAGCCATCAGTTCAAAGATTGCCCTGTCACATTTTAGCCAGATTTAAAGGTGGTGGTGTGATATCTAGTCCACACATGATGGGGATGTTTTGTGGAATGAAGGTGGTGAGGGACTGGGCTTTATGATGAGAGATGAAGCCATAGTGCCTTTTGAGGCCTTGATTCACTCAAATAATTTTTTTACATTGCTTCTTGTGCTGTCCTCCACATGCATTTGTTAAATTATAAACTGATTTTCCTTAACAGACTTTACTAAGCATAAACTATGCCTATTTCCTCGGGGTACAGTGTGGTGTAGTGGTTAAGGTGTTGGACTATGACCTGGGAGTCCAGGGTATGAATCCCCACACAGCCATGAAGCTCACTGGGTGACCTTGGGCCAGTCACTGCCTCTCAGCCTCAGAGGAAGGCAATGGTAAAACACCCTCTGAATACTGCTTACCATTTGTAGGGGTGCCATAAGTCGGAATCGGCTTGAAGGCAGTCCATTTCCATTTCATGCTTATTGCCAGTGAAATTGTTCAAGGTAAGAACTATAACGTGGGTAGAGAAAGTGATTTGCTTTCTTCTTCTTCTTCTTCTTCTTCTTCTTCTTCTTCTTCTTCTTCTTCTGTACTAAGTCAATATGCTGATGACACCCACTCTATTTCTCCTTTCCACCTACTTCCAAGGAAGCTGTCTCAGTTTTAAACCAGTGCCTGGCATCAGTGGTGGACTGGATGGGGGCGAACAAATTGAAGCTTAATCCAGATAAGACAGAGGTGCTCGTGGTCAGTCATAAGGCGAATCAGGGAATAGGGATACAGCCGGTGCTGGATGGGGTTACACTCCCCCTGAAGACACAGGTCCGCAGTTTGGGTGTGCTCCTGGACTCAGCTTTAAACCTGGATTCCCAGATTTCTGCGGTGGCCAGGAGCACTTTTGCACAGTTAAGACTAGTGCGCCAACTGCGCCCGTTCCTTGAACCGTCGGACATGGCCACGGTGACACATGCCTTAGTTACATCCCGCTCAGATTACTGTAACGTGCTCTACATGGGGCTGCCTCTGAAGACTGTTCAGAAACTTCTGCTGGTTCAACGTGCTGCAGTGTCAGGCCCAGGATGTGACTCAGGAACCAGACCAAAGGCTGTAGTTAATTCGTGTTTTATTAGGGTAATGTCCAAACAAAGACTGCGTTTTCTCATGAAGCAATACAGGGATACAGGTCCTGCGGCATTGGGAGAAAGTTGACAGAGCAAGGGACTTCTTCCCGCCTGTTCTTTAAGAAGGGGCCAAACGGGCGCGCAATCTTTCGCTCCTCCTTAACTGCCCCTCAGGTACTGCCCGCCTTCCCCCCCCTCTCTCCTGTCTTTTCAGCTGTCTGCGTGTGCGCGGTGAGGGGGGAAGCATCACCCCCTCCTCTTCTGACGTTTCCGATTCCAGGATGGGGGATAGGGGAGGGGCTGATGGTAAACTGCCTCCCCGCTTTTCGGCTGTGAGCAGCCCTCCCTCTTTCCCCTCTTGCTCTGAGCCTGAAAGAGGGGGAGGCGTGAGAATGTCCAGGGAGGGCTCAGGCTCCCCGTCGCTAAGCGACCTTATCACTGGCAGTTCCTCTGTTTCGTCTTCGCTCCAAAGGGGGGAAGTTCCTCCCCCTTCCCTCTGCCATCCATCCGAATACTCTTCTCCCAACTCTCCGGGATCCAGCCCCCCGGGATTGGGACCCCAGCTCTGCCTTCCGACATGCAGCCAGGTTGTTAACTGGGGCTGGTTACAGGGACCATACAGCTCCCCTGTTGAAAAAGCTCCACTGGTTGCCAGTCTGTTTCTGAACACAATTCAAAGTGCTAGTCCAGGCTATTTATCAGACTGTATCTCCCTGGATGAACCTGCCCGGAGAGGCCCTTCTCTCCATACCCACTTCCTCTCAAGTTCGACTGGCGGGGACACGGGATAGGGCCTTCTTGGTGGCGGCCCCTAGGCTGTGGAATTCTCTCCCTAGGGATATAAGAATGACCCCCTCCCTGCAGTCCTTCCGGCATCAAGCAAAGACTTTCCTATTTCAACAAGCTTTTGGTACTGATGGATGCTAAAGTTAGGACTACTGGGATCTGCACTGCTAATGCCAAATATCATTATTTTAAATTGGCTTTGATCCTCTTTTAGCTATCAGTTTGAATGGTTTTAATATTGGATATAGTTTAATTCTATTTTAATGTAGATTTTGTATGTTTTAATTATATGTGTTTTTATCTGGAAGCCGCCGCGAGTTCCAGTGTTGGAAGGATGGTGGGATATAAATAAATAAATAAATAAATAAATAAATAAATAAATAATAAGTCCTGTGGATCCAAAACAGATAATCTCCTCTAGATCATATTCTCTGGATCAATGTAGTGGCACCTATCTGTCATTTTCTCTGATCTCTCTATGTGATCCAGCGGAGGCTGGTACACTGGGGCAAATAGGGCACTGCCTTACCAACCTCAAGTCTGCCTTCAACTAGCCTTCACCTGCTTACCTTCTTACTTACAGCAGCCCAAAGGGTGGCCCTAGCTGTCAGTTTCCTCCTCTTAGTCCCTGTAGAACTCAACAGGGAGGAGGATTGGGATAACAAGAGAATTAGGTGGCTCTGCCTATTATTGGCTCTGGCTCCACCTACTGGTGGCCTCTCTGCTTTCTGCCCTACCAGTCCCAATGTGTACCAGCCATGTGAGTAATGACTTGAGGGTAGACTTGCCATTTAACTATGGTGCATTGCAATTTTTTGTTTCCACTGTCAATGGGATGCATGAGCAGTGGGAGGGAGGTTCATGCCTGGGTGAGACACAGAGGGCTGCAGTTAGCCAGCCTCTGCCCCTGAGACCTTGGATAGCAGCTGCTACTTGGAATAGGTAATATTAGATAGACCAATAATCTTGCTCAGTGTAAGGCAGCTTCAGCCACGATTGCACCAGGGGATGGGAACCTTTGGCCCTCCATATGTTACTGGATGACAGTTCCCATCATCCCTGGTCTTTGGCCATGCTGGCTGAGGCTGATGGGAGTCCAACAACATCTGGAGATCCATAGGAATCCCCACACTGTGCAAAGTGTTCACTAGCTAATTCCTGGTTCTTATTCTTTGCCTTGCCATGAAGAGAGGAGATGGTAACAGCAAGGAAGTGAAGTGCAAATCACTGTCAAACTACAGAGATAAATTACTCTGTTGCCAACGTGTAGTACAGTAATAACCAACACATAATAATAGGAAATTGCTAGCTTGCATCATTCATGGAAAAAACAAAGCCAGGTTTACTGGAGTCTAGTCCCAGAGAGAAGGCTGCTATCATGTAATTTGGCCCCTGGAGTTCAAGCAGTTTGAAACAGCTCAAGCTTGCAGGGCATGTGTGTGATTCCAATCGGGTCTCATTTTCTGTATACACTTACAAAATTCTGTGGTGGTGGAATGAGGATTTCTTCCAAGAGTTTGCACGTGGGTTTGGAAAGGTTTCCACTGACTTTGTTTCCACAGGGCTACAGTTTAACTGCATGTTTTGCCTAACTGATTAGGACCAGGGGCATCAGAGTGGTGGAAGGGGAAACAGTGAACATCTGGCTATGCACAGAGGCTGGGAGCAAGTGGGAATATGACACAGGAAACATCTCCCTCTCGCAAACCAAAGGAATCAGAATTGTCCCCTCTCTCACCACCTGCATGCAGTTCTAATCGGGAATGGGTAGAAAATAACAGTCACAATAACTGCTATGAGCAGAATAACTGTTGGTTCAAGTTTCAAATTAGCCATAAATGCTCTGGATGGCCCAGACAGGTTGCTGCCACTCAGAAGTGTAAGAATCTCAGCTTTAATTATTGTAGAGTTTTAAAAAACAAAGCACAAGTTTTTAGTCCTCTTGGCTGTGGTAGAAATAATGAAAATTGTGAGCAATTGGGCAAAAGTGTGGGATATAAATAAATTAAATAAATAAAGAAAATGGTGGCATAACACACTATCCTGTCTCATAACACACTATCACTATCCTATGCTTAACCACCAGCATAGCCAGCAGCACGACAATAGGTTTAGAAACAAAAGCTAATGTAGCAACAATGGCAGACATTCTCACAGCAGCCCTGGAAACTCTGTCACCACGCACCAATCATGATCTTCTGCAGCACTGACCTTAGCCATACATAAAAAGCACCAATCAACATGCAGCAACAGCCGAAGTGCCACAGTAGTTTCTGTTGTTTGCAACCTCTTTGTACACAAATGTGATTGCAGGGAGTGCCGACACCACCATCACCCTTGTCAGAGCAAATCTTTCCATGATGCAGTGGATAGGAGGATAGCACCTGTAGTCATACGTTTCACAGAACCTCCTGAATCTTCTGGCAATGAAACAGATGATTAAGAAGAGGCTTATTGTGGTCTGCAAGCCCTCTAACAAAAACAAAACTGGAGTTCTGCTGTGGTGGGACCATTGCACAAGAAGTGGGCTTCTTTGGAAGGAAAGGTGGGAGAGAAATGTAATAAATAAATGTGTAAATGAATAATGAAGACAAATCAGAGTGAGGGTAGAAGCAGGAAGCAAAGCTTCTGGCTCTCACTCTGGGATGTTCTGGATAGGAAGTTGAACTTGCACTGAAGAAAAATAGCACCCACCAACATTAGAGAAGTAGGATTGCCATCATTGGCAGGTTTGCCCCTCTGTGTCTCCAATCACCAAAGTGCCCCCAACTTTCATGTGAACATGTTGCAAGTGTGTGGGTATTTTTTGTTCTGCACTGGTTCTATCACATACTCTGTGTGAACTTGCATAGCATATTCCTCAGCTATCCTCCAGCTCTTTTATTGGCATCCTGTGATGTCTGTCTTTGGGAAGCCATTTGTTTGATGGAAGCAATCCTTACCAATCCACTGGGGGAAATTGACTGGGGCTCTCTTTCTAGTTTCTGTCTGTCTGTTTTGCTCCATGGGCCTTGGATCTTAGCTGTCAAGGGGAAACGAGTCATTGGCCAGCTGTGGTAATAGGTGGAGTAGAGTGACAGGTGTTCAATAAGAGAGGGTCCTGTGTGCCCCACTGCCCTCACCAGTGCATGCTTGTGGAAATTCTGATCTCTGTCTTGCAATAAAGCAGGGGTTCATGTAATGCAGAGGTGCATCCTGTGGGGTGAGGTGGGACGTAGTTATCACTCACTGTGTATGGGAAGATTGTGCAAAGAGGACTGTAGGAAGAAAGACACTCTATTTTGACCATTGATTGTTGGATGAACTGCAAGAAGGAACACCCTGTGACTAAGATGCTTTGGTTCCTTGTGGGTCTTTGTGTTTGCAGTCCTGAGGTGGCGTATCTGTAAGAGTTCTGAGGAGATAAGTGTCCTTCATGGGCCCTTCCGTTCTGTTTGTTCTCTCTGGCTGGTTGATTTATGCTGAGTGCCCCATCACCCAAATTCCCACATGTCTAGACTTGAGGGCAGAGTGATGCTGCACTGGGCCGGGCATCTTGATATATGTGAACTGAATGCTCCCTGGATGGGAAAATACATTCCTGGTGGTGTGCCATGGTTGGCAGTTGTGAGTCAATTGAATTGTCTTCCACTGTGGCTATGCAGATAGAGGGGAGGAGGTTGTGGGCAGTTCTTTTTGCCTCAACATTGACTTCAATGGGAATGTTTTAACTTGAGCATCTTCTTTTACAAGAGTCATGTTATGCTATTATTTGTCTAAAAAATTATACCCCACTTTTCACTGTATCTCAAAGTGGCCTACAAGGAAAAATAAAATAAAGCATACAATGTACAAAATTTAAAATGTAAATTAAATAAGAATGTTAGAATAGCATTGCTGTAGGAGAGATCATCCCATACCAGAGTATGAAATTCCTACAGATTTCCACTTCTCCTCCACCATGACCCAAATTCCTCCCAGCTTCCCTTTGCTTAAGAAATCCGATGATAGTTTGTGCCACTGTGGCACTGTTTCAGTTGAGACTCCCAACCCTGGCTTGTCTTTGACCTCCACTAATTCCAAGGGGTGTATAGGTGCCCCTATGTCTTCCCAGTGGGGGACAGAATCACACTCTTGATCACAACTAACTTTTGCTAAGATGGTAAAGAATTTTTTTTTTCATCTTTGTGTAGGAGCCTACAGAGGGTGGCCCTAAAGTTTATATTTTCAGTTCCAGATTGTTTTTGCCATTTTGAGAGGAAATTACAAGATTTATATTCCAATTTACAGAATGTTTAAACTTATCTTCCAGATTTAAGTCTAAAGAGTCATTTTATACTTGAGACATTTTTATTAATGACTTGGATGAGGTGGTGCAGGGAATGCTAATCAAATTTGCAGATGATACAAAATTGGGAGGGATAGCTAATATCCTGGAACACAGAAACAAAATTCAAAGGGACCTTGATAGGCTGGAGCATTGGGCTGAAAACAACAGAATGAAATTTAATGGATAAGTGTAAAGTTCTACATCTAGGAAAAAGAAACCAAATGCACAATTATAAGATGGGAGATACTTGGCTCAGCAATACGACATGTGAGAAGGATCTTGGGATTGTTGTTGATGACAAGCTGAATATGAGCGAACAGTCTGATGCAAAAAAGGCAAATGCTATTTTAGGCTGCATTAACAGAAGTATAGTTTCTAAATCACATGAAGTATTGGTTCTCCTCTGTTTAGCACTAGTTAGGCCTCATCTTGAGTACTGCATCCAGTTCTGGACACTGCACTTTAAGAAGGATGCAGACAAACTGGAACAGGTTCAGAGGAGGGCAGCAAAGATAATCAGGGGACTGGAAACAAAGCCCTATGAGGAGAGACTGAAAGAACTGGGCACGTTTAGCCTGGAGAAGAGAAGACTGAGGGGAGATATGATAGCACTCTTCAAGTACTTGAAAGATAGCCACACAGAGGAGAGTCAGGACCTCTTCTCAATCGTCCCAGAGTGCAGTACATGGAACAATGGGCTGAAGTTGCAAGAAGCCAGATTTTGACTGAACATCAGAATAAACATCCTAATTGTTAGAGTGGTACAACAATGGAACCAATGACCTAGGGACATGGTGGGCTTTCCAACACTGGAGGCATTCAAGAGGCAGCTGGACAGGTACCTGTCGGATATGCTTTATTTGGATCCCTGCATTGAGCAGGGGGTTGGACTTGATGGCCTTATGGTCTCTTTCCAACTCTATGATTCTGTGATTCTACTGGTGGGCCATAGTAAAATTGTGTGGGAAGTATCTGACACATCTAACCAACACTATCTGTCACTCTTTTTCACAAGTACCAAAATAACAAATGTAGTGAGTCAGCTTAAGAGTATTCCTTCCCACCTCTGTTCACGTTATTGGAAACAGTGGATACTTAAAAAAAAAAAAACAGAAAGGCAGGAAGGTTTGTTTGTGAGATTGCAATAGGATTCACACTGTGCATCATAAGTGCATCACAGAACGACACAGCTATCATTGGAAGGAGTTCACAGGAGGGGAACCAAAATGATGAAGACGATAGGCTAGATTGATTTAGGAAAAGATTACACAACTTGGAAATACTTCAAGCTTGGTTAAACACTGTCTGATGAGAGGGCATGGTGGCATCCTTCAACCTGTACTGATCGAGGAAAGAATAGGTGGAGAGTTCATGCAGGGGACCACAGGACAATTGCCTGGGAGAAAACTTAAGCTGTGGAACTGCCTCCCCACCAAGGTGTGTCTGGCAACTTTGTTGTACAGTTTTAGATGAATGCTGAAGATGCACCTCTTTACCCTGACCTTTAACACCTGAGACATGTAGTTTTAGGACCCACCCTATTTGGGGATTTTAATTTTCTAATTTTTAAAGGGTTTTAATGCATTTTAAAATTGTTGTAACCCACCCTGGGACCTTTGGGTAAAGGGCGGATAAGAAATGATAATGGTGAAGATGATGATAATTTTGATATCAAAATTGGTTTTTATTTAAGTCTGCATTTATTGACTGTTGTGCTATGAATTAACTTGTGCTGTTCATTTTAAGTGGTGTATGTGCCTTAAAATTGATTATCTGATATGTTGTTATGCTTAAAATCACAATTTTACATTGCTTTGTGAGGTCTGAAATGTGGACTAGGATTTTTAAATAACTTACGTAAATATTGAAGGTGGAACCCTTGATTGGAAAAATGGCATGGACTGCCTTCAAGTTGATCCCAACTTATGGCGACCCTATGAATAGGGTGTTCATGGTAAGAGGTATTCAGAGGGGGTTTACCATTGCCTCCCTCTGAGGCTAGTCCTCCCCAGCTGGCTAGGGCCTGCTCAGCTTGCCACAGCTGCACAAGCCAGCCCCTTCCTTGTCCGCAACTGCCAGCTGGGGGCCAACTGGGCTCCTTGGGACTATGCAGCTTGCCCACGGCTGCACAGGTGAAAGGGCACATATCCCCTGAACCGCTCACTGTGGGGGTGATCTTTAGCTGGCCTCCCAGCCAGGCTCTCTCTCCTCCCCATTGTGCTATACCAGCTGTTGGAACCCTTGATTAAGGACTGTGAATCCATTAAGTGGTAGAAGACTTGTACATTCCATGTCATAATATCCCAGGTTTACTGGCCATTATGTCCCTACTAGTGATAGTAGGTCATCTATAAGAGATAGGAGGTCATTGGGCTATCATATACCTACTAGGCCATTTTAGACTTACGATGTGCAGATACACCTTCAAAACACAGTGAAGGGGGTAACTGCTCCCCCCTTTTCATCAACCATGCATGAAATAATAAATTAGGTAACTATGGTTGGAGTGAGGGAGACGAAGAGCACTGGTCCTGTTAGGGCAGAGGTGGAGAACAGATCCAGTTGGTGGGCCAGATCCTGAGATGTCTATCCCCACAAGCCATTTTGACAGGAAGAAAGAGCTGCCCACTTGTCTATCATCTGATGTTACTATGATTTCATTGAAAATGGAAATGCACTGTAACAGAGATCCTGCTGAAAGCAGGGATTGGCTGCAATAGGGAGTACCTGATCAGGAAGTCTGTGGTGCAGCCAGTTCCTGCAGGGCTTGCTGCCAGCATTAATCAGCACTGACAGCAAGCCTCACTTGCCGAGGAACAATTGGGAGTGCGCTTAATGGCTCCTGATTGTTCCTTTGCAAGTGCATCTTCACCTGTCCCAAATTTGAAGTCAGGCCTGGGGCAGTTGGGTGCGATTTGAAGAAAACAGCCTCATGGGTCAAATTAGGACCCCTGTTGGGATTAATTTGGTCCACAGGCTAGGGATTCCCCCACCACTGCATTAGGGTGTGTGAGGGAGTGGAGAAGAAATTAAGGGTTCCTGTCTATCAGCCATAAACTGGATTAGAACTGGGTAACTTGGGGCTCATCCAGATGACTGTATAATGTGTAACATGATCGCTTTGTGTATTCATTATTTTTCGGTTGTCCATATGACGCCGCATGCTTTTGCGCATTTTCGCACGGTTAAATCCGCTTTGGCATTACTGCGAAAAATGCAATTTGCTTTTTTAAACCGGTAATCATCCGCTGCAACATTAGGGGCTCGGATGCAATACCATGGTTTATAGAGATCAAGGCGGTCCATGGGCAGACCATGGGCATGTCCCAGTACCCCTTCTGTCATTACCATCCAATAACGGATTTTCACTTGTGCACATGTGCGCGAATGTGCTTGGAAAAGCCCAGGAAACTGAACCAATCAGAGCCATGTACTTCCCAGATGTGGAAATAAGCATTTCCACATTTGCGCACAAGCAGGTACTGCAGTGCACTGGGGAAGGTTTGGGATAGGAAGCGCTGCGATGTAGCAAGCTCAGTGCAGCGGGAGCTGGCAGTGGCTACATTTCCCCCCTTCTGGCAACATTGTTAACAAGCCAGGGCTTGGGGGAGGGGGATATCCGCCTCCCCCCCTCACACCCCTCCCCCCCAGCCCCCAGCAGCCTTTCCTAGCTAAGGAACCCTGCGAGGCTGCTGGATCCCTTGATTCTTGGGGGCTGCTGGTGGTGGTGTGAGTCCAGGGCTTCCCCTCCCCCCTTTTGCACACACACACACATACACACATTTCCCTCTCCTCCCGCCACTGCCATTTCTGCCGGGCCTGGGGCTGATCCTTCCCTCTGGAACCTATTGCTTGCACTTGGACCTTTGCGCTGGGACGCAAAAGAGCGAAATTTGAATTTATGAGCCAGCGAGCGGGCGCAAGGCAAGGGCAGATCGCCTCTTTCCCCTCCTCCTCCTCCGTGTCCCCTCCCTATCCAGAGTTTTGGAGGGTCCTTATTAAAAATTGGTGCTGTTAGAAGGGGGGTGCTCCCCATTAACATGAGACGTCCTTACTTGCTTGCAGTTCCATGAGAAATAAGTGGAATTGCCGGGCGTGTTTACCCCCAGCAAAATACATACATTCAGTTTAGCGCAATATTGCAAATGAAAGCAATAATACAGCAATTATTGTCAGATAAGTGGTTTGCAGGTCTCTTTTATCAGAGGGAACACTTCAAAGTGGAGAAAGGGGAACGGATGTGTCCAACGCGCATGTGTGTGTGCAAAAGGGGGGAAGGGAGGCCATGGAGTAGGCACCACCAGCAGCAGCCCCCAAGAATTGAGGGATCCAGCAGCTGCGTGGGGTTCCTTAGCTAGGAAAGGCTTTGGGGGCTGGGTGGGAGGGGGTGCGAGGGGGGAGGCGGAGATCCCCCTCCCCCAAGCCCTGGCTTGTTAACAGTGTTGCCAGAAGGGGGGAAAATTAGCCACTGCCACCTCCAGCCGCGCTGAGCTTGCTACATCACGGCACTTCCTATCCCGAACCTTCCCCAGTGCAGCTGCTGTGAAGTAGCCTCCTCCACCACCACCCCACAGGAGATGAGGAAGCTTGCAAGGCTCGGGCTGCTCGGGCGCTGCTCGGGCTCCTGCTGTTCCTGGGCTCCAGGGTGGCACAGGACCCTGTCCAGGCGCCCGTTGGGCTCCAGCTGCCCTCAACTGCACAAGGCAGAAATGTAATAGCTGTAAGTGGAGCTGTAAAATAGCCAAAAACTCGGTGAACTCCATTACAGCCACTATTACCAAATCAACAGGAACTTCAAACTTTTGCCCTCTTACGTTCAAACGTTTTTTGCTACAGCATCTCAGGCAGCAACAACCATAGAGACTGGTGGTCTACCTTCCTAGACATGACACGCAGTTCTGGAGAAATAGGTAGAATTGCCAGCTGTGTGTATCTCCAGAATGTTTACTATGCATAAAGGCAAAAACACATACATTCGTTTTTGCGTAATATCGCAAATACAAGCAAAAAAAATATACAGCAATTATTGGCATATAAGCACCTGGAGACACACACATCCCCGCCGGCCCTGCTCCAGAGTGGCGAACGGCAAGGAACTCCATTACAGCCACAGGAAATTCAAACTTTCGTGCTCTTATTGTGCTTCATTGTGAAGGGGGAGAGGAGCATATGTCATATTTTGTGGACCAATTGGCTGATAGGGGGATTATGGGCAGAGCTGGGAATAAGCGAGAAGAAGTATGGATCCTCCTGCTGCGTGTGCGGGTGGAAAAAACCATTTTTTTTAATCGAGAAAGAGCAGACAAACAGGCAAAGTGAGGACTGTCAGATGACAAACCGGATATGGAAAACATGGGTTATCCCGCTCCGTTTGGATGAGCCCTTGGTATAAACAGTTTTAATTGTGAGGAACACAACTAGCCTTACATTGGATGACTTTGGATCAGTTTCCCATGGTTCTGTCTGTATGCCAAGATCATATGCCATTTTGGGATGAGTACTCTATGGACACCAGGGCTGATACTAAGACAGGC
Source organism: Rhineura floridana (assembly GCF_030035675.1). Taxonomy (NCBI): domain Eukaryota; kingdom Metazoa; phylum Chordata; class Lepidosauria; order Squamata; family Rhineuridae; genus Rhineura; species Rhineura floridana. The sequence goes on from NC_084487.1 coordinate 45,321,409, forward strand.
TGAGATATTGAGATCAGATTGCCGTCATTCAGCTTTCATGGATAGGCATGACTGAAATGTCAGAATGAACAAGGCTGACAGAGACAGAAAACACAAGCCACGGTTTGTTTCTTTTGTCATTAAGAAAGGGTTGTAAACAGGTTTCTGTAAGTTGCATGAATTTATCTTCCTCAAAACACCCCCAACTTCTGTTAGTAAAACAACTAGTTTCCAGTTACAGAAAAATCTGATTCATCAAAGTTTTGATTTACTGTTTGGGAGGGCAAGATGGATAACTAAAGGTAAAAGGTCCTTGTTGTTTTAATAAGAGAGCGTAGCACCCTGGTGAGAAAGGTCAGTGGCTGTGTGGCCGTTTTTCTCCAGCTCTCAAGTGGTTTGTTATCCTTCAAAAAGAATCTTTCCATACATTTTATCTGTCTAGGCACCTTCCCCTTCATTCTTATCTATATTTTATGCTGTCTGGATATCTCGGGCCATTAAGCCTATCTCTTTTATCGCTGCAATCTTTCTCTCCTCTGTTGAAGGATGTTTTCTGCTCCCATGTCCCTCTCGCTCTCTCTGTCTTTTATTCTGTGCCTCCCTTTGACCCTGTATTTTCTCACTGGCACATGTAACACCTTCTTCTCCAATAGGGGAGTCTGCCTGTCTGTGTGAGTGAAGGCATTAGGAGATCTGGAGTAACTGGCACTCCTTTAGCACACCTTCAAGGGTAAGATGTGGAAGCAATAGCAGCGCAAGAGAGGGACCTGCAGCAACAACTTGCATTGTTCAGCCATGTTATATTGTACTGACAGATGAAGTACCCCATGGTTTCAGTATCCAGAGAGTGTCTGGTCTTGTGCTATATGTAATACGTGAAGTGATATGAGCAGGGAAGATGTCTAGTATCTGCAAGTATTTGCCACAGAGACACCATCCCCAAAGTTGCACAGCGTCCCCTGGCTCCAACATGTTGCTAACATGTTTGCCGCCCAGGCTGCTACTGGAAGGAAGGCTGGGATAAATGAAGGAAGGAAGGAAGGAAGGAATGTTCTGCAGGGAGAAGCCAACACGCATAGACTTTTCACAGGAGCTAGAATCCTGCACAGTCAAGGTTCCAGCTTCTGCAGAACGTTTATGTGTGCAAAGGCCTTATAAGCATAGGCCTTGCCTACAGATGTCAATGCCCAATGCATTGGCAGGACTAGGGGAAGCCGCACAGCCTCAGGAGTGAGGCCAGCAGCATGACTCCACAGCTGATTTGTACATGTGAAGCCTCTTCATGTGATTCATGTGTGAAGGGGTCTAGAAGCTGAGGTGGCTCCGATCCCATCTTATCGGGTTTGATGGCCTTCATATTGGCCTTGCAGGACTATAGATAGCCTAGCAGCCTGTAAAACTTACATATCACTAAAAGTGGGGGCAATATATGTACCAAGGATTCCTCCCCCCATTAACCTAAGGATTTAACCTAAGGATTTCTTCTGTCCTCTGCTTCTCTCCCTACCCCCAGAAAAAACCAAGCTCCTCATCTCTATGCTTTGCTACTTGCATGGCCTCCACCTCTTCCATGTTTTATCCTAACAACAGTAGAAAGCAGACCAGAGCGGGGAGAGATGTGTCCAGTGAAGAATGAAAGGTTTAGGCAGAAGTAGGAGTGAATCAGAGGAATTTTTCATGTGCACGTTGATAGTCATGTAAGGGATTTGGGGTGAGGCAGGGATGGAGAAATCATGTAAGAGGAAGGATGGAACTGGGAATCAACAAAGTTGCATGCTGTAATTGATTAGAGTAATAACAGGCAAATTGTCATCTTCTCCTGTTGCTGGTTTCACAGCAGGCTGGTTGTTGCCACACCATGGAGAGCTCCTGGTGAGCAACTTGCTCTTACAAAGGTTAGAAATGAACTGAGACCACCTGAGTCTCTGCCCCACCTTACCCATGCTCCACCTGCCTTTGGAGACCAAGAGTCTGGAGGCCCCAGGTTCCTCACCCCTGGCCTAAATGCTCTTATTTTTCTCATGCATTGGCTAATATTCCCATTCTTAATGTCATTCTCTCTGATGTCTGCATTTGAGGAATCAATACTTGCTCACTCACCATAGCGAACTGCAGTGGAACTCTGCCTGCTTCATTTAGGTGATCTCCTGTTCTGCATGGCTCAGATGGGACAGCCACTCAACCACTGGTAGTCCTCTTGATAGCTACATTTGGAACTGCACCTGTTGGGGAAGACAGTGTAGTCAATGCAACAGTCCTCATTCCATCCTCTGCAGAGAGCGGCAGTTGAAATCTGTCTGCCTTTTCTGTTTGTTCTGCAGCCATATGCCCAGACTATGACCCTGCATACTGAAAATACATCCTGAGTGTTTGGCTAGCAGTGCCAATAGTAGGAATGGAGTGTCTAGTGTTTGACCATAAAGGTGGCAGGACTTCCCCTTGCTTTCACTGGTGAATGATGGGATCTTACCTGTATTTGGGGGTTTGAAGTCAAAAGAGCTTCTGTGCAGGTGGGTTGTTTGACCTTTGCACAATTTTCCAAATTGCAGTAGGGAAGAGGCTCTCTCCATGGCCATGGGTGTTTCCTTGTGGTGCTTGGGAGGTATAGAATCTCCTTTCTTGCTTACCTGTTTGGAGTGATGGGGTTGCTTGTCCCTGCAGCCCCTCTTGCAATTGTGAAGATTCTTGGTAGATATTTGTATTTGGAGTCCTGAGGTGGAATCCCATAATTGGCTGGTTGTTGGTGCAAAATGCACTTTCACTAGTGTACCTGTCACCAAGTTCTCATATCTGTGCTCTTAAGTTTTACGAACCTGATGACTGAGTGACTTAGCCATGATAAATTATATCAGCATTCTCTGGCTGGGTCTTGGGTATCTCTGGTAATGAGCTGTGATTGGCTGTAGAGTTAATCAGAATTGTGTTCTTTGATGCAGCCTTGGAGGCAGAGAGGGAGGAGAAAGAGAGGTGGTGGGAAGTCATTTTCACTTTTATCATTTCTTTTGCAGGTACAACATTGCAGCATTGCAGGAAGTGGGGAGAAGCCCTGAGTGCTGTGCTCACTGGTGTAAAGAGGTTTAGACGCAAATCTATCTTGTCCAGTGAGAATAATCTGAGGACAGGATCACTTTTCAAATCCATATCAGGCCACTTAATTATACTCACATGGAGAAAGTTAGAACCAGGACTGTCCTGGTGTTAATTGCATTTATTTTATTCTAACCTGTAAGTTCAGTATTCAGTATTTTAAGGAGCTTCTGTCTACAGAGAAGCCAGCATGAGGATTTTAAACTTGAATGAACTATTTGTTTCGACTGATCCTCAGGTACTTACAAGAATTACTATCAAGGAATTATTACCATGTGTAGGCTACATATTAGTGTTTACCAGGTGTTCCTGTTATGGAGGATCTTCATGTTTTCATTTAATTTTGCAGAGAGTTGCACATTTTTCAAGACCAAATGACACATTTATATCTTTGCTGAATTTTTTTGCGGTTATGAGATTGTTAAATCTAGTTAAATTCAGCCAGTAATTTTATGTCATCCATACATCAAAGGTGTATGCTTTGTGTTCTTTCCCTGCCTTTTTGGAATTAGTACCCAGCGCTAGAGTTGAGAGTGGCACAAGAGCTAAACAAACCCATAATAGTAATAATAATAGTTATTCTTAATAATTGCATGTTTATACCAGACTTCTTCAGAAAGATAAAAATATCCAAATTCTGTGACAAAGAAAAGTACATTTTTCAGCACATATAACAAAGTTTTGCAAGAATATATAACCTTTCTTCATAGGGAAAAATGCTTCTCTTGTTGCAGAACATGAAAATTGTTTGGTACATAATCCACTTAGAGCTGACTGTAACATAGGATAAGGCCTAGCCAGGCAGTATGAGGTATTTGGGTCATATCCGGCCCACTGGCAACTCATCCATAACCTAGTTGTTCCAGAAAGGGATGAAGCAAAATGATCTGAAAGTCCATTTGTCCAAATCTGGGTTCAGCTTAAGCCTTTTGATGACTTTAGGCAAGGGTGGAAACCTTGTGGCCTTCCAGTTATTGCTGGACTCCAACACCCATCAGCCTCAGATAGCATGGCAAATAGTCAGGGATGGTGAGAGTCATAGTCCAGCAACATCTGGAGGGTCAAAGGTTCCACACCCTTGTCTTTAGGGATGACTTAGCCGTATTCTACTATAGGCATAGTTTTATTGGCTTAGCATGGATTTGTCATGGAGGTTACTGAGATAAATAAATATGAAGAACTTGAAAAAGTTCTGTATTGTTATAGGATTGGGGGGGTTGGTATGGATGATGTCTGTGGGTATCTTCCAAGCCTGTAATTCTGTGTCTGTAGAGATGGAGGTTGTAGTAAAGCCATATGCTGAACTGGTCAAACCAATTCTTGTGTTAGAATAATGGGTACTGGCCAAGTCTGTCAAGGACCCAATCTACATGTCTAAAGACTTGGTCAAGAGCAGCTGTGTTGCCATAGGAACAAATGACTAGTGAAGGGGGGATAGATCCTCCCTCCCTCACCTAGCTAGAGCCAGGAAGGAGCCTGTATGTTTTAGTTTTTTAGTCTGATCTGGGAGTTGGAAAGAGATAGAGGCTTGTTCTCTGTGCAAAATCCCAAGCTGTGGCTTTGGGGACTCCCCTAGAAGCCTAAGGGGAAGCAAACTCTGTTGGCATGTTAGTGCTGGGAGCCTTTCCATCTTACGCTTAGGTTGTATATATGTGTAAATAAAACCATATATCACAAAGACACCACATCCTCTAGACACCTTCACTCCAAGGAACCTGAACCCTGGGTTAAGTGCTGGAACCCCTGAAAGTCTCTCACCACTCAGAGATTGGGGTGCATGCAACAATATAAATACAAGATTGCCACCTTCTTGAATGCTTGCATTTTGTAGCATACTTGTTCACCACTCCTTCTTTCCCCACCATCCAGTGACTGAGCATGTCAAAGACTGACAACAATGGATTAGCAACTGTTATCAGCTATTTTAATTGTTGTTCCTCTGAGTCTGTGTGTTTCATGTTTTTCATAATTAGACTACAATAAATATGTTCATTGTTTCTATTGTTTTTCTTAGGCTTTTGAAAATGTTATCAAAATTAAAAGGTTAGGTTTTAAATATTATCAAAATAATTACATTGCCACTGCTTTGATCACTAAACATGTCATCTGTTTCTCACTATTTTAAAGTAAATTATTGTTGGGAGAAGGAAAGCAATGAGGAGGTGCTTTCGGGGGGAGAGAGAGTATCAGTTGAGTCTGTTGCAGTAATTTTGCTTAGAACACTGTAGTATCTTCTACATTTGAGCGAATAACCAGCTTGGGTGTCCTAAACTATAGATCAGTGGTTCCCAACCTTTATGAGTACGGGACCCCCTTTATAAGCTTAAAATGTTTTGTGACCCCCTCTCCCCAGGGAGACAGGCTTGCTGCCAGGAAGGAAGGAGGAAAGCAGCCTTTCCTTGCAGCCTTGCTTCTTTTTTGCTTCAAAAAAAGCCTCTCATTCTAGGTAAGGGCGTTGTCAGCAGCAGCTGTGACAGGAAATGGGAATCAGTGATAGTAATCCCCTCTTCTTCCTGATAGCTCCACTCTCAGCCTTCTTTGGCATCTGCCATGTATTTTATAGGCAGATGCCTGCCCTTGGTGCACCTGAAAGATGCTCTGGCGCTTCAGCAAAAGGCCTCCCCTCTAATTTGAAGCAAGGGGTAAGTGTCATCTGCAGCAGCAGTGGAAAGCAGACAGTGTCCAGAGAATGAAGACTTTTTAAAAAAAAATAAAATAAATAATTCATTTCTTTACCATTCACGGCCCCCTCTGGATTACTTTGTGGCCCCCCTGGGGGTCCTGGCCCCCAGGTTGGGAACCACTGCTATAGATGGTAGTAAAACCCAACTGAGCCCCAGAATTCACATCGCTACATAGCACAACCACATTGTTGCATGGCACTGATATTGGGAGGCCTTAAACCACTGCTTGGGTTTGAAGACACACAATTCTTTAGTAATGGCTCATCTAGATTATTTTTGTTGCAGAAAGAGCAGTTGTTGCAGGGGGAATCACGTTTTGCCAAAACATTTTAACTACAACATTCTTTTCACTAGGAAAATGTGGAGCAACCACATTGTTGCAGTTGTGTATACAAAGCTTGGGTTGTATCCAAAGGTGTTGCTCAGCTGCTAGTAAAGCTTCTGTCAGCAGAACAGGGAGGGAAATAACTTTTGGCCATTTACCCTTCCCCCTGAAGCCCTTTCTCCTAAATCTGTTCCAGAACTTGGAAGACTCTACCGAGTAGATTTAGGGGGAGGGTATATGGAGCTGCAAGGGGGAAGGGGGATTTCTGAAAATGGCTTCCCATTCCATTTTGCTAATGGAAATCTTACCACCAGCTGAGCAACAACATTACTGGATGCAACCTTGTGCTTGCATGACCGTCATAGGCACCTATCAGCCCATAACATCTTTGGTGACCAGCAACACATTCTTCTTCCTCCTGCATGGACATGTAAGTGCTTAAAAGGAGGGTGCGTGTGAAGATTTTGATTTCTTTTTCTGATTGGTCTGAAGGCTGAGTGCTGTGCTGTTGCACCACTCATACAGGGATGCTCCAGTAGCTTTTTAGATGGGGGGGAGGGAGAGGTCAAATCATGTCAAATTCCATTAAAACTCCCCTGCTCTTGCAACATTGCTTTGGTATTTTATAAATAATTTTGTCCTTCCCCACCCATCCTCTTTTCAGTTCTAGGCTCGCATCATTTATGCTCTAGCCCTCCCTTCCCTCTTGGAGTGGCAGCAGTAGCAGCAGGTGTGTCTGCAGCCTCTAGCTACTTAACTGGGAGAAGAGATGATTATTAATGAAATCCAAGAAGTTGAGAAAAAAGTTTCTGTATGACCTGCTAAGACCCTAATCTCCTCTGTCATGGAGGAAAACCACAGGATACTGGTTGATTGGCTCTCGTGGAACTGATGCCAGTATGTGACAAAGTCAGTTTTAGAGATAACCTGGCATAAAATGATCATGCAAATAGCTCTCTTAAACGCTTGAGTTCTTGATGGGAATTGGGTTTGCTAGAGGGATGATTAACTCATGCTCCAGTGTCAGGGCACAGATTTGTTTTTTGTTGTTATGGACACCCATCTGGTCTAATCAGTTGCTTCATACTGAGTGGAATATGTTTAGACCTAAAGCCTGTGCATATATTACAGGGCCTGTACCTTGAAAACAACTGGGTTATAGGTTGCAGTGATGCAAGTAGAACAAGTGTGCATGCTGCTGTTCACTTCTGGGTGGGTTTATCTGTTCATATCAGAATTGTTTCTTGTTTTTGCAAAACACTTTGTCCAATAGAAATAATGCTGAAGAAAGATGTAATACCCCTTGAGGCTGTATCACGTGTGTCTTTCAAGGCAAGGAACCGTTTATCTGTATCTAATTCTGATGCCCAGCAAAGCTGAAATGAAAATTCATATACATTTCAAAATCCAATGTTTTGCAAGTTTTGAATTTGGCACTCCTCCCCAATATTTAGTTTAGACGTAGTTAAAATATTGAAATGTTTAATGCTCAGATAGGGTGCCTGCCTGATGTTGCTAGACTACAAATCCCATCAGTCATCATCATTAGCTATGCTGTCTGGGGCTGATGGGAGTTGCAGTCCAACAATATTGAAGGACACCACATTGACTGTAGACAATACTGAGCTGGATGGACCAATAGTCTGACTCGGTATAAGGTAGCTTCCTATGTTTCACTCCTGTGTGGGCACACAGGCTTGCCACCAGTCCTATCCCATGCTCATTTGCATATGGCAGAATACTTTAAATGGCCCATTTTGTATCATGTAAAGCTGAACTGAGGCCCCCTGAACAGAACCCAGATTGCAAACATATATACATCCTGTATCTAGCAGGGTATTATCTGTGTTATCCATCTTCCAAGGATCAGGGCATTTTATTCCCTAGGAAAAATTCTCAATGAAGAGAATAGGAGTTGGGATGTGTGTGAAGTTGTGTTTTCTATCATGTGCTGGCATGGGTTTGTGCGAGATAAAGGTTTAATCACTTCTGTAGTCCTTTTCCTTTCGTTCCCTTCTGTCCTTAGATGTGCCAAAAGAAAACTGTGAAGAAAACTGGAAACACTTCAACATTTTTGTCACAATTTCCTGTTGCAACTGAGAATGCTAAATTCATTGGATTCTATTATATCAAAACTCTGTTTCTTATCCAAGGCATAGTGCCTCCCCACATGGCACCTTCATCTTCTTCATATGTTTTTGTTTAGCTCAAGGAATTAGCTATCCCACAGGTTGATTGGAATACCATTTGCTATGCAGTAGTGATTGTCTGCTGCCCAGAGAAGCAGATTTGACAGGGTTGATGTTGTCACAAATGATATGTGACCATTTCATAGCTTCTTTTTTGAGGTGCTTCCAAATAGCAGCTTCTTGCAGTAACTGAAGTGCTTTTTTTGTTTCTGGCATACTGAATGAGGACATCTCACACCTTTAATCTAGGTGAGGCTGTGATTATCCCAGTGGAGATCTGCTTATTATCCAAATATTCTAGCACAGTACTTTGTTGTATTTAGGACCACTGTCTTTGTGGCTACCATATTGCCTTCCCTTATAGCCATCAAGCTTGCAAGGCTTCCAAATTAAAACTCAACTGCTCCATTTGCCCTTGATGGCCATGATCCAACCAAGCTATAGGTAAGACCCACACACACACACACAACCAGGGGACTCAGTGAGGTTTGCACTGCAGCTGTGTGAACAGTGAAAGAAGCACAACACTTTTCAGTCTAAATGTTTTAAATGTTAACTTCAGCATGGGATGGAAAGTGGATTGTCTCATCAGGATGTGAAGGAAGCTTCAAAAATGTTATAATCAACAGGAATCACACCCAAAGGTGTAGTAAAAAGTATTTAAAACAGTCGTTTATATAAAAAGGAAAAGTTCTTGTTTTATATTTCATTATACCCTGTCTCTCTCTCTCTCTCTCTCTCTCTCTCTCTCACACACACACACACACTATCTATCTATCTATCTATCTATCTATCTATCTATCTATCTATCTATCTATCTATCTATCTATCTATCTATCTATCTATCTATCTATCTATCTATCTATCTATCTAATTTTAAAAATGCAAACAAATGCATTTAAGGATATAAACTTCCACTGAGCTGTTAAAGTGGACTGTACCATTTGATGTGGGAAGGGAGGATACATGAATTCTGCCTCAGGTAAAAAAGCTTCCTGCAAGTGGAAAAAGAGCTTGGAAAAGTTACTTTTTTGAACTACAACTCCCATCAGCACAATCCAGTGCCCATGCTGGCTGGGGCTGATGGGAGTTGTAGTTCAAAAAAGTAACTTTTCCAAGCTCTGGAACCCCAGAAAGTTGAATGTTGAAGAGAGATGTTGTAGCCTAGTGTCCTTGCTATGCTCATTTTCTCCATGCAGGGAGGCCCCCCACCCTCAATGTAGGGGAGCCTTCACTGGCAATCTGAAGGCAGGCCTCTACCACTTCATTCCCACCTCGCTCTGCTGCATGAGTAAAGCAGGCCGCAGCTCGTCTTCAAGTAATTTATATCTGTCCTCACAATCTGGCCAATACTGATTCATGTAATGACTCTGCTGGCACGGAGGTAGTTTTTCTTATTCTCTTCCATGTTCCCTTAGGAGTCGAGTATTTGCCTCATTCTTCTGTAGGAACAGGTTCCAAGGATGTTGTGAGCATTAAAAAAAAATATGTATGATTTTTTTCATCCCTTCAAACACTTGCCTCCCCCATTATATGATTGTAGTGGTGTCTGGGGACCAACAACTCTCTTTGGCCTCCAGCTGTTACTGTCCGTTCCTTGGCATGCATGGTAACCGACTGTCAGTTGAAACGATGGGTTTGTAGCTGCCCTAGTGAAAATGTAGTTTGTTTTGTCTGTCTTCCAGCTGTACTTGTAAGCTTGGTATTTACTTGAGTTTTGATAACTAGTGTCTTATGGGAAGAAGTCTGTGTTTGCCTGTTTGTTAGCATCTGCGCTTTGGGAAATTAATCCTTCTACTTCTGTTTTAGTATTGGTAGATATGGTGAAGACAGAGCGTTTGGGAGATCCCCCCCCCCGGTCCTGATAGTTTTTTTATAGACACCCCACTAACTTTCGGTATCTTAGTGATGGAATGAAATGCTCACATTAGCTGGGTCTTGAAAATCCATAACTGAGAATTGGACTCTCTTGTCAGCAATCAGACTTTTTCAGTGAGCTATCATATCTGTTATCAGTTTGTGCTTCTTCCACAGCAAGAACAAAATATCTGAAGCTCTTTATCTCTATTTCCTAGCAACTTGATGACAGCTGTGTATTTTAGTGAGCATTTCTTCATTCTCTGCATATTCCTGGTGAAAATAGTCTTTCCCTGGGGTGCACATATAGACATGTGGTGTATTAGATATGGAAATATGCTTGATTTGTAACTCATTGGCTAAACTTCCTCCATTTTAATAAACTATAATAATAATAATAATAATAATAATAATAATAATAATAATAAACTTTAATTTATAAGCCGCCTATCTGGCCGATGGCCACTCTAGGCGGCGAACAATAAAACACGATAAAATACAATAATAAATATAGTCAGTACAGTACAATACAAAGTTTACAATATGATAGATTTATCAACATTTTAGTTCAAGGCTGATTCACCTTAGAGGTCTCAAAGGTTGCGAAGGCCTGATTAAAAAGCCAAGTCTTCAGGCCCCGGCGAAATATATCCAGGGAAGGGGCATGACTTTTTACATTTTTCACTGTAAAATTCTATGCTGCTCCATTTGTTTTAAGGTAAGAAATTATGAAATGCTGTACTAGGCTCTCTTGATGTTTATTGGCACATGTTTACGCAGGGTGGTTTGTAGTCCTACTCAGACCTCCTACTTTGAAGCTGATAAACATGGTGTATTCTGAGTAGAACTTAGTTGAATGCAACCCATAGATTTCTCATCTGTTGGCTTCCCATTTAAACCACAGTACAGTGTGGTGGTTAAAGCATTAACTGTGGATTGAAAAGACCTTGGTTAAAATGTCCACTCAGCCTTGGGTGATCTTGGGCCAGTCACAATTATTTAATTTAATTTATTTATTTACAACGTCTCTTTACTGCTCTTCATCAAAAGATTCCAGAGTGGTGTACAATCTCTCATCCTAACCTATTTCACAGGAGGGTTGTGAGGATTTAACAGGGTTATCCTTGCATGCTGCCCTGAATTCCTTGGAGGGTGAGATTATATAAATGTTTAATAACAACAACAACAACAACAACACCAATAATAATAAAAAATTCTTCCTGTTCATGATGACTCTTCATTAAAGTCATTTTGGGATCCATCCTATGGTTCCCTAAGAGGGCATCCCAGGGGCCATAGGACAGAGGCAAGCTCCCAGTCCACCTGCAGAGAGGGAGGACTGTGGGCAGAGGAGCTCCAACCTTACAAGCCTCCCTGTTACAGGTGCTGAAACCTCTGCTGCCCTTGGTATGCCAGCGGTGGTAGCACCAAAAAGGGTGTGTGCTCTGGGTCTGGGTCTTCACATTCTGCCAGATCCCCGGGTATGCAAATAATATATCCTCATATATGCAAATAAGCACAGGATAAATGTTTGGTAAAAGACAGCAAAGCAGATGTGAAAGCCTGGATATGTAGAGTGAATAAAGCGCAAATGTAAATTGTTTTAGGCAAAGCCTGGGAAGCACAACTCCTCTTGGCATTGCCTGAAATGCTGATCTTTTTTTTTATACCTCAGTTGGTGGCAAACTGTGTGCTGTGTGTGAACTGGCATTTTTATATTTGATTTCCTGTAGCATTCAGTGGCTGTGTATTGCTGATCTAGTCTGGAAGTGAGATATTAATAAACCTGAAGGCAGAGATTTGGTTTTCCCCCCAGTCATTTTAAGTACCTTGTACTCTACTAAATCTGTTTTGCTCTCCCCTGATTGCTGTGCTGGAAAGTAACACAACAAATACACAGGTGCCAGTATTTTCTGCCATCTTCTCCTCAGTTTGGATGCTGTTTCTTCTGGCCTTGTAGCAGGATGTTGTTGCAAATGAATCTGGCTGCTTATCTTGCATTAGCAAAAAGCTCCTTCTGTACATCTTTTGGTATATACATCTGCTGACAGTGCAACTGGCTTAGGGGAAATTATACTTTTAAAACTGATGGACTGTTGATCAGCATGTTTTAACTGCTCATGTGCCTCTTGCTGTCTCTCTTACCAACATGAAGGCAAAGTCATTTTCTCACGGTTTCCTTAAGGGCTTATTAACTATAGATACATTTGGAATGCATTTCTCATAGTAATTTATCATCCTCATAAAACTTGGTAGATCTGCTTTGCACTGTGGCACTGATATTTCATCTGTCTCACTGTGCTTCTCTTTTACACTGATTAATTAAATATCTTTTTACTTCTCAGTTTAAGACCTTGTCTACCTAAAGAAGCACAGTGTAGCCTTGTGGAAGGCTAAAGAGGATGAATGTAATCCTTTCTCATGAAAATGAAGGCTTACTTCCCATAACTAAAACATACCACGCAACTGTATCTATTTTAAAGGAATAGTACCTATCTTCTCATTATGCATGCAAGTTATGGAAAGGTACAGAACTTGGTAGGCTTGCCAACTGTGTACCTATATGGGCCGATACAACATAGTCTTGCTTACTTGTCATTCGTATTGAATTTCTGAAATACTGAACAATTTGGGAATAAGATATGCTGTGCCAGTAAAAATGCACAATATAAAAACATATAAATGAAGTGTATATATTCTGATTTGCAGAGGAGAGATATATATACTTGGGAGTTAATCATTCAAAACTAATAGAGGTGGCTGTCATGGCCTAGGCCCTAGGGCAAAATATGAACTGTGGAAGCTCCTAACTGGCTTTCACTATAGTGCTGGAGGAACCAAAGGGTTTCCTACCTTGGTAAAGGCATGTTTCCAGATCTGTGTTTGCTGAGATAATATGAATGTAGGGCAAGGGGTCTGTACAAGAGAATCAGTGGGTGGAACGGGGGGGGGGATGCTTAACCTTTCAGGTGCCTACCAATTCTTCCTTACAAATTACACTCTCCCAGCCATTTCTCAAATAATCAGACTTATAAAATTGGTTAAAAAGGGCCTGGGCTGGGAGAATCGGTGAGTGAAAGGTAACCTCCCTCATTTTACCCATGGGGTCTCCCCTGCAAATGATTACCACCACTGCATTAGCCTTACAAGGCAAACATGAGGTTGGGAACCCCATGCTTCCTTTCTAAGGTGCTCTAACCTAAGTCGTCCAACACCCTTCAGCAGTGGTTATGGGCTCAGTGAACCACTGACCTTATAGGAGCAACATCTAAGGCAGGGGTGGGGAACCTATTTGGCTCCACGGGCCAGACCCTTATCAGGATTGGTCCCGCAGGCCAAATTTGACAGGTGGGGGTGTTCACCTGTCAATCACTTGACATCACAAATGACATCACATGATTGACAGGTATATTGCCAGGGGCAGGGGCAAAGGGAAGAATTTAAAATGCAGGCTTTCTTCTCTCCCTTATGCCAACAGCAGCAGCCACAGTGGCAGCAGGTGTCAGGTGGAATGAAGGGGAGAAAGAATTATTCAATTCATCCTGCCGTCACCACTGGGGAAGGGCGGAGGAAGGAAGTGGAGAATTATTTCTCCCCTCTCCTCTGCCACCGCTGGGTTAAGGGAATACACTTTGTTTGAGCAAAGGAGCAATTGGGAGCCCACTTTAAGCTCCTGATTAAAGCCCTGCCCTTACTCACCCCACACCTGACATTATCTAGGTGCAGGGTGGATGGGCATGGCTCCCCCAAAACAGCCTCAGGGGCCAAATGGGGAGACTTGGGCAGCCACAGTTGGTCAGCTGACCAGAGGTTCCCACCCCTGATCTCAGGATTCTTGCTGACCGGCTAACTCTGATTAGTACCTTGTCCCTGGTCCTGAACATTTTGATCATGTTTTCTAGCTATTATTTTTTTCTCAAAGCTGCAGCTTAGAACTACTGAACAAAAGTTACTGGACAAAAGGCAATACTTTCCTGCTGCAGGACTGGGGGACTGGAGAAGAACTGACCTGGGAGTGACCATCTGGGTGCTTACTTGCTTGCTGCTCTGGGTAGCTGTCTCTTGAGACAGCTGAAGTTCCTGGTAAGTGCTGCAAGGACTGGGACCCCTGGCTGCCCTTGGGTGGTGGGTCTGCTGCTGGCAGGGTCATCCTTTGGGGAGCCCCTTACAGAATCCCGAGGGCCAGGGCACTACCCCTTCTATTTTTTTTCAACCAATCTAGAGATTAGTAGTGGGGAGGGCATACGATGCATGTGTAGTTCCTGCACAGGGTGAGAGCCCGTGCAGTGAACTGAATGGTAGGAGAAAGTCACCAGATGCCTTCAGAGTGAGAGTCTGCAAGTGGAAGAAGGCTAGCCCTCCCTGAGTGTGAGATGGGGGTGAGAATAGATGTGCCCTGTGTGAAAGATATTGAGTGGGTCTGACTGTTCCCAGTTCTCTCTCAGAGGCCTACTGGGATAACTGGTTCAGGTAGGTTTTGTTGGTGGGCTTTTGTTGTGTCCATATCAGGTGTTTAGGATGAGTCTTAGTAAGAAGGGATGTGGGTGATGTCACCCCAGTTTGATCATGGGCAAAGACAGGTATAGCCATGGGGAGATGGTGAACTACCATTGAGGTGAGGGCAAGGCTATCTATGCCTTGCTGCTCACTCCCACTCCTCCCATAGACTGGTTCCTTGTAGCTTACCTGCTGTGCCCCCTGGCCTCTGTGTGCTGTTGTTTAATGCCAGATCGGTATGCAATAAGATCACCCTCATCCATGATTTGATCATGGATGAGGGTGCCGATTTGGTGTACATTACTGAGACCTGGGTGGGTGAGCTGGGAGGAGTTGATCTGACCCAGCTTTGCCCACCTGGATCCTTGGTACACCACCAGCACAAGCTGCAGAGACCGGGGGGGGGAGGAGAGGTGTTGCTGTGTTCTACAGAACTTCCACCTCTGTCATCAGGAAACCACTCTGTCTTGGAGCTGGCTGTGAGGGCCTGCACCTGGTGTTGGGCCAAGGAGACATTAAACTAGGGTTGCTGCTGGTGTACTGTCCACCCTGCTGCCCAGCAGCTTCTCCGATCATACTGATGGAGGTGTCTTGGCTGTGGTTTTGAATGAGCCCAGACCAATAGTCCTGGGTGATTTGAATGTCCATGCTGAGACTGCTTCTAGTGTTCCAGCTAAGGACTTCATGGCCTCCATGATGACCATGGGGCTGTCTCAAGTTGTCTCCGGCCCAAAGCATTGGGCAGGGCACATCCTCGACTTAGTTTGTGCTCCAGATGAAGGAAAGGGTGGTTGGAGATGGGTCATGGAGGATATTACCCCACTTTGATAGTCAGACCACTTCCTGGTGAAGTTTAGACTTACGACTCCGATCCTCCCCTACAGGGGTGGTGGACAGATTAAGATGGTCTGCCCCCGGAGACTAATGGAATCCACTGGATTCCTGAATGCCTTGCGGGACATCCCAGTAGACACAGCAGGTGACCCTGTTGAAGCCCTTGTCATGCTGCGGAACAGTGAGGCGCTTCAGACTCTTAACACAGTTGCCTTGACTGCCCTCTCCAGCATTGTGGACCCCAGTTTGCACATTGGTACACCAGTGAACTAAGGGCAATGAAACAGGCTGGACAATGGCTAGAACACAAGTGGTGAAAGACATGCTGTGAGGCTGATCAGGCACAAGTAAAACATCATAACTGTGCCTACTGTGTGGCAGTGAGGGCAGCAAAGAAGGCCCACTACTCTGCCACCATCACATCCTCAAGTAGCTGTCCAGTGGAGCTTTTCCATATTGTCAGAGGTCTGTTGACATCAACTCCGGGAAATGGAGTTTTAGACTCTTTGGAGGCCCACTGTGAATTGTTTGCAAGGCAATTTTAGGGTAAAGTTGCTCACCTCCATAGCAATCTTGATGCCCTATCCACATCTACTGTAGTCCCCAGTGAGGTGACTGCTGCAACTTCTTGGGAACGGTTTCAGTTGATGCAGCCTGATGACATGGACAAGCTGCTTGTGATGATGCGGCCAGCAATGTGTCCTCTCAACCCTTGCCCTTCTTGTCTTATTAAAGCTTGCAGAGGAGTTTGACTGAGTGGATCCAGGGTGTGATCAGCATATTGTTATGGGAGGGTGTGTTTCCAGCTGCCCTGAAAGAGGTAGTGATCTGACCACTCCTGAAAAAGCCCACCCTGGACCCATTTGTTTGTGACAACTACTGCCCAGTTGCAAATACCCCCTTTTTAGGGAAGGTAATTGAGAGGGTTGTAGTGCATCAATTGCAAGTACTCTTGGATGAAACAGGTTATCCTGACCCATTTCAGTCTGGGTTCAGGCCTGGTTAAGGGAGTGAATCAGCTTTGGTCACCCTTATGGATGACCTTTATCGGGAGAAGGACAGGGGGAGTGCGACCCTTTTATTCTTACTTGATCTCTTGGCTACTTTGATACTATTGACCATGGTGTACTTCTGAGCCGACTTAGTGAGATGGGTATTGGAGGTACTGTTTTACAGTGGTTCCGATTCTACCTCTAGGGTCGTTTTCAGAGAATAGCAGTGGGTGATTATCATTCCACCCCGTGGCAGTTGTGCTGTGGGGTGCTGCAGGGTACCATCTTGTACCTCATGCTGTTAACATCTATATGAAGCCCTGGGGAGCAGTCAGGAGATTTGCGGTGAGGTGTCAGGAGTATGCTGATGATATTGAGCTCTATTTCTTTTCTTTTTTTTTTACAATAATTTTTATTCAAATTTTCATAAAACAAACAAAACAAAATCATAAAACATTCAAAGACAAAAAACAAAACAAAACAAAAATGATTAAACAAAAAAATAAAATGTTGACTTCCCATTTGTCGCAGATCAGTTATAGGTCTACAATATATAACAATCCTGTCTCTTAAATTATATTATAAAATCACTTTCCTCCAGTAGTTATCTTAATTAATCATCAAATCTCATAGACATTACTTTATTCTTTCCACAAAAAGTCAAAGAGAGGTTTCAATTCTTTAAGAAATATATCTATCAATTTTTCTCCAAATAAACATGTCGATTAATCCATCTCGTTAATAATAATAATAATCTTATTGTCATAACCATAGTCCAAATAAACCTATCGATTAATCTATCTCATCAAATCTGTTAAGTCCAATAATTTCAATAGCCATTATTCCATTATCCATATTAATTCCATCTTCCATCTTCAATAGTCCTGTTAAGTCCAGTAATTTCAGTGTCCAATCTTCCATTATCAGTATTCCATAATAATCTTGCTGTCATAGCCATAGTCATACAATAAGAGTCTGATGGGAATTTCCTCTATCCCAAATATTTTCTTGCCATCGATTCTGAATAAGTTGCTGAAATATTGTTGTAAAGTCATATCTCTGTTCTTCTTTTTTACAAAATGCACTGGCTCATCTCTTGAGAGTTTTTCCATTGTCACATGGCTGCAGTTAATTCCATAGATTTTCTCTATATCAAGCTCCATCACGTCATTCCAGTCCAGAAAATTATCCAAGCCATTGATAACTTTATCTCTAATATCTTCATTAATTTCTTCAGAGATAACGTTAAATTCCAAACAGTAGATTTTATTTCTAATATCCATAAACTCCAGATCTTTTTCCAATTCCACATTTGTTCCAATCTCCAGGGCTTGTATCTTCCCTTTATTTTTTCTTTTCTCATCTCTGATCTCATTCTCCTCTCTCACAGGATCCCCTATTTCTTTAAGCTCCTGCGTCATTTTGCTCAGTTCAATTTTCAGCTCCTTACTGCCCTGTCGCAGGGTTTGTTTCGTTATCTCAATCTCATCCATTATTTTCTGAAACATAATTACTTCCAGATTCTCAGCCACTTTCTTGATTGCCATTTTTAAAACCACGAAAACAAAACAAAACAAAAATAAAGAAGAACCACTTCTTATTTCAGCAACAATTGGGTTAATATTCCAGGCTTGATGACATCACAGTATAAACAGAGCAGCCTGCCTTATCTCTCTATGTTCAAGAATACAAAACAAATTTAGTTCCCAGCATCAAAACAGTTAGTGGCGTCGTGAAGAAGCAGATTCGTCAAAATAAAATAGACCAAAAAGAGAATAGTCCCAGACAATATAATGTTCCAAAGTTCATATTTTTTATTTTTTTCTCCTCGGAATAGAAATCCCTCTTCTGTTTATATCTTTAGAATGCACTTCCAGGACAGCTTTTTGCAATAGAAACAGAGATAAGCTGTTAATTTCGTGAATAACAGAGAAGAGTTATAGCTCACCCAGAAGTTCTTTAAAGCTGATTCATTTGACAAATCTCTTTTTGCTGCAACAATTTAAACCAAGTAGAAAAAAAAATAGAAAGAAGGGTGCTTGCCTGTTAGTCCGTTTTCTCTTTGAAGAAAAGATAAACGTATCGCATTAATCAGATAGAGCTTGTTCGGAAGTCCGTCCGGCATTGCTGGCTGGACCTTTTCTCATAAATTAATGAAATCCAGTCCTCCCAACAAAAACAGGCTTTTGAGGTTGATCTCTACGTTTCTCCCTGCCCGGGAGAAATTTCATCAGTCAAAAAAAAAAAAGTTCTGACTGATTTATATCTGAATAAGCTTCTTCTGAGGCGGGAGCCCGTCTCAAAAGCAGGCAGAAGCGAAGTCACCCTTCCCGGAAGTCCCTTGAGCTCTATTTCTCTATAACATCTGAATTGGGAGAGACCGTGCAAGCTCTGAACCAATGCCTGAATTCGGTGGTGGGCTGGATGAGGGCCAATAAACTGAGTCTGAATCCTAGCAAGACAGAGGCGCTGTGGGTGGTGGTTCCCGAGGTCAGATAATTGGTCCATTGCCTGCTTTGGATGGGATCGTACTCCCTCTGAAAGGGCAGGTTTGTAGTCCGGGGTTGCTCCTGGATCCATCTTTGTCACTGGAGGCCCAGGTGACCTCAGTGGCTAGGAGTACCTTTTACCAGCTTCGTATGATAAAACAGCTGCAACCATTTCTGAACCGGGATAGCCTGACCACTGTTGTCCATGCACTGGTAACCTGCGGGCTGGATTACTGTAATGTGCTGTATGCGGGGCTGCCCTTGAGGTTGGTGCAGAAGCTGCAACTGGTGCAAAATGCGGCAGTGCAATTGCTCACTGAGTCAGGGTATTGCCAACACGTCACCCCGCTGCTGCCTATTAGAATTGTACTGGCTGCCTATTAGATACTGGGCTAAGTTCAAGGTTCTGGTTTTGTGTACTAAGCGCTATAGAGCGTGGGACCAGAATACCTGAAATATTGTCTTACCTCTTATATACCCAGTCAATCATGCTCTGCAGGTGAGGGCTTCTGCAGATGCCATCTTATCAGGGGGTCCATTCCACACAACATAGGAAGTGGACCTTTCGTGTAGTGGCACCTATCCTTTGGAATTCCCTCCCCTTAAATAGTAGACAGGCACCATCTCTGTTAACTTTTTGGTGCCTACAGAAGACCTTCCTCTTTCAACAAGCCTTTTAAGTAAAGACCTTGTCCCAGTCTGCATCTGTGTTGGAATTTGTTTTTTAAGACGTTTTTAAAGCTTTCTTATAATGGTGTTTTGTTTTAATAAGGTTTTAAAGGTGGTTTGTTGTTATATATTTTAAAGTCTGTTCTTATGATTTTTAGAGCATTCTTAGTGCTTTTGTTTGCTGCCCTGGGCTCCTACTGGGAGGAAGGGCGGGATATAAATAAATATAAAATTTAAATAATAATAATAAGATCCTTTCTTGCACTGGCCATCAGATCTTCCTGCAGGTTCCAGCTTTGACTTGTTCTCAGTCATATTATGAACCCTTTTGCTCATTTAAATCTACCTGTTTTCTTCTGAAAATATTAGAGGCTGTGCCAACCTAACAGCACTAGGAAATATTAAGGAGTTCCTGGGCACAACAGTCCCCCATGAAAGCACTCCATGGAAGGTTCTACATTGAAAATTCGTGCAGAGTTGCCAGCCCTAGTCTGTGGGTATTAGTAGGGTTGCTTCTCCAAGCCAAACTAAGTGATATGTTAAATGTATGAATGCATTTATTGTGCCTGATTTTTGTTATGTAAATAGCAACTGCAAAATGCAGTATATCAGCATCAGGGCGATGGTGTATATCCTCTGAGAAGCATCTTTTGCCTTTAAAAGCTAATAGGAGAACTGGCCCTCAGTTAGTTACTGTATCCATTATTTTGCCTAATGTTCACATTTCTACAAGCAATTTCCCCCAATACATGTTATTTTCACTGATATATGTGTTTTTATGCACATTTTCCCCAATACACACATTTTTGTACACATGTTTTGTTGGAAAAGTGCATCACAAAGTTTGGGAAAGTGTGAATTTTGTAAAATAGCTGCATTTTGGTCCCCATATTGTTTCAGGAAGTTCAAAGTAAGTAGATTTGCATAAAACTGCAAACTGAACTGAATGTCTCTCCCATCCCCTCTCTGCATCTCCCCATTAGGGGATGTGCATTATGTGGTGATGTGGGAGAGGGCCTTCCTTGTGGTGGTGGTATATCTGTGGAAAGCCCTTTCCTTCACAGTATGTCTTGTGCCAACACTGGCGAGTATATTTTATTTGGGGCATTGTACAGGGGAAAAGGTTAAATATCCTGCAAGAGCTGTTGCTCCGATAAAAATCATCATCCCAGTCACAGATCTCCCAGGTCACATCTGCTTTGGCCTTCAGCAATTTAGAACACCCAAGTAACAGAATACCCAGGCAATGTGGGGTTATGATGTGGACATATTACCCTACAGTATTCTTAACCAGTAACCATTAATTTGACCTCAGGTAAGTTTGTCATTGAGTGTGTGAAACTGGATATGAAATTGGAAAGAGAAATAAAAAACAGGGACTTTTGTGTGATTCAGAGGAGAAGACAGTTCTTTGAATTGTGAGAACATTGCTCGGTGAGATGGCTGGATGTATACAGGAGTGTATACACACATATGGGAAGTGTGAGCTAGTACACTCATTTGCAAGGCTGGTGTATGTTTCTAAACATCTGAAAGAAAGGTGAGGGAAGCTCATGGCTTCATAAGCAGATATTTCTCAAGGCACAGCTGTGATTTTGTTGCCTTTGGTTAAAGTTATTTGATACAGGTATTTTAGCTATATGCACATAAGTGCACACTAGGAGTTGATTTATTTTCATTTTTAACCAATATATATGGTCAATTATGTTGATAAATATGGCTAGTCATTTTGTCATTTTTATTTACATAAGGGAATAGATGGGCTCACTGTCAAATGTGTTATGGATTTTAAATATACCCTGCCATTTAGCAATGTATCTAATCAGAATGACAGATTGTATGCAATTTTCTGAAAAAAGATTTTGGAAAGTGCCTAGGAGAATAATAATATGCATCAGATTCATATGCAAAAGGCATGACAGATTCTATATGTAGCTGTTGAAGTGCTGAGTGTTGCACAACAAGTGTTATGAATATTAATTTATTACAAAAAATAAATAAATTGGGGAAAGATTCCAGTGATTTATAGAAGAAAGGATCTAATAGCCAGATCCTATGCAGTTTTATTCAGATGCAAGTTCTACTGCATTAAATGGGACTTGCTTTCTAGTAAGTGTGCATAGAATTACAATTAAACCACACTTACTAAGGAGTAATATAAGTCTCATTGAACTCAGAAGAATGTACTTGTGAGAAAATTGCCAAGCATCACACTGAAAGACTTCATACTCACAAACAAATAACAGCACTGAAATGGAACACCATTCCTTTTCTGTGGTCTCAGAGGAGCACACTGGTGACTCATAGCCATTGTCCTGGCCAACCCCAATGGATTCAGACTGAGATTCACTAGTGTATTTTTATCTGTTATGCTTAATGTGGAACTTCAGCTTAGAGTGCTTCATGGATCAGCTTACAGGTTACACATGATTCTGCATCTTTACATAGCATAACTAGGCATGACTACTCAAACCTTGAAATGTTTTCACAGCAATTAGACGCCCCCCCAAAGCCCTTATGTAGGTTCAAGGTGGGCTCTTTCTACTTGTGTGGGGAAGGTGTCATGGCACAGGAATGCGTGAGCAAGCAAGCACTCCTCCTAGTTGGAAAACTGGGGACATTCTGTGCCTGCCAACACAGCAGTCTGTGCATTTGGGGTGATAGCGTTAGCACCTCATCGAGATCCTCCTCCTCTAAAGGAGGTATGCATAAAGGTGCCTTGGGCAGGGGAGATGGAGGGGAGGAGAGGGGGCTGGCCTTGGGTCAGCCAGGATTCCCTCTGGAGCTAAGGGGTAGGAGCTGTCATTGACAAAAGTGCTGAAGCCTTCTGCTTCAGCACCCCCCTGTTGCAAAACACGGGGTCCCTCTCCTGGATCCCATTCTATCTCTTCTTCCTGATCACTTCAGGAATGTTCCACGGAGTTAATGACAGCCATTATTACCGGCATACCATGAAGGAATATTAATTTTGATAAATTGCTCCTCTTGCAAATACACATGTGGTTAATTCCATTTATGGGGTCTTGGACATGCCTCTATGTACTAAATGTAAATGTACTGCCTTCAAGTCGATTCCGACTTATGGTGACCCGATGAGTAGGGTTTTCATGAGGCTGAGAGGCAGTGACTGCCCCAAGATCACCCAGTGAACTTCATGGCTATGTGGGGACTCGAACCCTGGTCTCCCAGGTCATAGTCCAACACCTTAACCACTACACCACACTAGCCAAAGTATAAAGAGGGAGGGGAAAAGATCTGCTTTCTTTGATCTTCTGAACTGAGACCTCTGGAGAAATCAGGGAGTCAAACCAAATCTGAACCAAAAACTGGAACAGCCCTTTATTTGTTCCTGAAGTGGAATAGAACTATAACCATTATCTGAAAGTCTGTGTTGAACTTGAAGCAGAGTAGACCCAGAAAAAACAACATCACCAGAAACAAATTGGAATAAGTGTTTGACCAAATGAGCTCATGGGAGAAAAGCAACATCTGGGAGGACGTATATTGTCCAGACTTCTGTTCTCCATGCTCTTCTAGAGGGCTGGGCCTAGGAAGCATCAGGTTGGATTGGAGGTCTGCTTCCTCTTTAAGGCAGGAGCCACCAGTGGTGCAGACTGAAACATAAACAGGAGAAAGGACACTATTGCTCCCCTCATGCTGCAGTTTGGACAGCCCCTGTAGGTAAGAAGGGGCTGTAAGAAGAGCCCTGATGGATCAGGCCAAAGGCCCATCAAGTCCAGCATCCTGTTAATACAGTGACCAGTCAGATAACCATGGGAAGTCCACAAGCAGCACCTGAGTGCCCTCCCATTTGCAATTCCCAGCAACTGGTATTCAGAGGCATACTGCCTTTGATAGTGGAAGTAGAATGTAGCCATCTTAGATAGTAACCACTGACAGCTTTATCCACAGTGGAGCTGCGGATCGCAGGACAGGAGGAGCTTCCGAGCCGCCCGCCATCCCCCTGCTTCACCTACCTTTCTCTACTGTTCTTTGCGGCTGTGCGCACTGTGCGTGTGGGGTTGCCATCAATAAAGATGGCGGCCGAGGTTTCAGTAAGGGACTGAAGCCTCTGCCACCATCTTGGTTGATGGCAGCAATGCGCGTGCTGTGTGCCATCAACTAAGATGGCGGCAGAGGCTTCAGTCCCTTACGGAAACCTCGGCCGCCATCTTTATTGATGGCAACCCTGCACGAACAGCAGAGAAAGGTAGGTGAAGCGGGGGGGATGGCTGGTGGCTCGGAAGCTCCTGTCTTGCGATCCACAGCGCGGCTCATGCCGCGGATTGCAGAAGGGGAGTGGAGGGGCCTGGGGCAGGCTGATGCCCAAGGGCCCGGCACCCCTGGAGCCGGCCCTGACCGTCACTACTTCTTTTGAGAGCATATTCCATAGTTTAACTATGCACTATATGAAGAAGACCTTTCTTTGGTCTGCCCGGAATCTAATATTATGAGTGGGGGGGATTTTCTCCCTATCCACTTTCTCTACAAGAAATGGGATGGCTGATGAGAGTTGGAGTCCAACAACATGTGGAGGGCCACAGGTTCCTCTCTCCTGTTCTAAGAGATTAGAAAAGTATTTACAGGCAGCATAGGGACTGGCCATATGTTATTGAGCAGGAAATTGGTGGGATGACCC
Source organism: Rhineura floridana (assembly GCF_030035675.1). Lineage (NCBI taxonomy): Eukaryota > Metazoa > Chordata > Lepidosauria > Squamata > Rhineuridae > Rhineura > Rhineura floridana. Next base: position 45,345,650 of record NC_084487.1, read on the forward strand.
TGATCCCATTATGAGAACTGATGTTAGAGAGACGGTAGCCCCTTCATGCATTATATATAATGGAGCAACACATGAGTGGGACTTCATTTTCTCAGTGTGCTTGTGCTTCTATACTAGAGCTATAAAGAAGCATACAAAGACTGTCATGATGAGGCAAGAATGTAGATGTTCCCTTGGTTTTTTGGTATTAAATCCAATTTAGTCATAACTGAATCCTCTGGTTCTAGTACTGACTTACAGTAGAAGAACCAATATTAAAGGGACAGCACAGAAAATTCTGTGATCCTGAGTAGCCACTTTCAACTCAAACAGGCAGAAGATGTTACAGTGACTTTCCTCAACCTGGTACCTTCCAGATGTTGTTGAACTCCAGTTCCTGTCAGCCCCAGCAAGCATGGCCAAAGGCTAGGTAAAATGACAGTTGGAATTTAAAACATCTGGAGACCACCAGGCTGGGGGGGGGGGCTGGACTAGGCTGTCCTCATCAAACACAGTGTTCTTTTTATTCACTGCAAACAACATTGGATAGCCATTCCCAGCATGAACTTTGGGCAATGAAGGAGTACAGAAAGTGGGAAAACAATAATTGTAGTGTGTAGGCAGAGCAGGAAGTAAGCCACTACATACATGTTAGCCTTTGGGATTAAAATACCATTATTCAGGGTGGGAGAGGGAAGAGGCCAACTCTCAGATTTAAGCTATTTCACAGTTTTCATGAGCTCATAGTCAGAATTCATTATTTCATGCTACTTTGGTGGCACAAGGCACATTCATGCTTTTTTGACCTGTCAGTTATAGCCACACAATTGTAATTTGTTGTTCTATTTTTCTTAAAAAAGAAACCTTGCCTCCTTTTTCTTTGTCACCATGTTTTATTTCATCTCTTGGAAGCAAATGGTGATATTCTTGGTGAATGCTCACCAGTATTATTATTAGGCAAGAACAGCCTTAGGCATTTTGAAACCTTAAGAGAGAGATTATAAATCATCTGCCCGCTTCTCAATGTATATGTGCTGACTTTCATCCCTCCTATTCCTGCAGATTTGTTAGATACCCCCTGATGGGGTCTATAGCTTGGACTCCATACAGGACCACCACCACCATCATCTCTTTGTGTGCTGCCTTCTCACAGTAAAACATGCTCAAGGCAGATCACAACATCAAAACGTTTTACACAATTTACTTGCAGTTACAATACATAACAAAATCTAAATAGTCATATAAACAATAAAGTAATGACAATCAAATCCCATAGTAATGAATATAGAATAAAATTAAAGAATCCACTGATAATTCATTATAAAGTCTAATTACAAAAATACATAATCCAGATTAACAGCAAAAATAATGCATCTAATAACGTGAGCTCCTAACTCACTGACATGGGCCCCAGAGTCCACCTTTCCTATTCAATTCCTTGCTGCCTTTTTCTGTCCTAGCATGTTCTTGATCATTCCTTGCCTCCTCTAGTGCCTTGCCATCTTCCTTGCCACCCTCTAGCATTGGAGGGCCTATCCTTCCCTCACTCACTGCTGTTCTGAAGTGACAAAAGCATACTGGTCCAATTCTTGGACCAATTGCTTCTGCCTTCCTTTGTTATAAACAATACGCCCTATTCCTTTTAGGGTCCTTGTGGCTGAGGATTCGCTCCCAAATACTCACCCAATAGAGTTCAAGAACGAACAAAACAAGATGGAGGATAGAGTATATTTATTTCTAACATGTGCACGTGGAGAAGGGCCAAGCCCGTTCTGACAAACTCTGCTGTGCTGGCCCTTTTATAAGCTTTGTTTTACTAATTATTCATGCATCAATTTCATCACATCTACATCATAACTACATCATTAATCCATGCCCATTTCCTCCTAATAACCATATTTAGAAGTTGTTTTTCCAAACTTGTTATGTTCATATTGACCTTGTACATGTGCAACATAGTTTGCAACATAGTTTGATACTTTCTTCGGCACAGGTGCATTTGCAACTAAAAGCCTGTGAGAACACAGTTATCTATTTTGCAGACACAGCTTTACACAAACAATGCTTTTACAATTCAGCATATTAGCATTTCTCTTTCCACACACACACAAGTAACTTAACTGTCAGCATTTTACATTTTAACACACAAACAAGGTAATTTTAGTTCATTTATACTATGGATTCAAAATAGGCCTAGTATTCTTTTTCACTCTAATCAAGCAAATAATTAAACAAGATTTGCACAAATAAGTAGAGTTCAGTGTCACAATTCCCCCCTTAGAAGCTTTTTGATATTTATATCATATAGCTTCTTCATTCTGAATCACTTGCTGATACATAATTCTGCCATACATTTGCATACTACTTTTAGTTACTGCATTATCTATGATGCTGCGAATACCATTCATGATTACAGGCATTAGGCAAGGCAAAAGCATACATCCCAATAAAATCAAAACAACTAATACAATCATTGTCTTCATTCCTCCTAACCAATTGAACCAACTGCCCCAATTTCCAAGATTTATTCCTTTCCAGGTTTGCACTGGGACATGGGCAAGTACCTTAATTTTAATGCCAATCTCTTTTACTACTTCGCCATTGTCATCAATTTTCAAACAACATTCTGTCAAATTTAGGAGTCCACAGACCCCTCCTTCTTTGGCTAACAAATAATCCAAGGCCAGCCGGTTTTGGAGTATTGCTTCTCTCATTTGAGTTGACTGATCAGCAAGCAATATTAAAGCTTTAGCTGTTTGATTGGTTATTACTTCCAATACCGCTTGAAGTCTAATAAGACGATTCAAAATGTATATAGGGCCACGGTATCCTGCTGAACCATCTTGTGCCCATGAAGCAGGATCATAATGTTCAATGATCCGTTCTGGAGGCCAAGTGTCTCTCCAACCATTATCTTGGCCTTTTGTTAAAGAGATATCAATGGCCCGCTTCTTTCTATCAGATTGTTCTTCATCAAATACTGGTATTAAAGGATTTAGATTTCTGCCTTTTATGGTATACATTGGCTGTATGATTCCAACATAACAAATACCAGTCCAATTTAGGGGAAGAATTGCATAAGCCTTTTGATCACAAATCCAATAGTGTCCTTTCAGTGCAGGCATAGTAGTATTGTGTAGAATTGGGGAGTTTTTATTATAAGGAATGTAGTAGGTATCTTTTGAGCCAAGAGGGCCCGTAACAATATGATACCCTTTTCCCAAATTAAAACTACATTTCCATAATTGAGATTCATTTCTGTAGGTACATTTGGTATCATTATTAGTTTGGTTCCATACTGCCCAATAATTCGGAAATCCCGAAATAACAGTTCCATTAAGGTGCTTCCATAGCCAACCTTGATCTTTTAGAATTGTAGGAACAGTTAAATTTCTTTCTTGGCATTCATGCAATTGAATATCTGTAAAAGGATCTGAACACTTAGACCTACATGAACTCCGGTTTCGTGCATCAGGAATACATGAACACCATGTTCCATTTTCAAGTTGGACATGTGTGTTATTCCATCTGGAAGCAAATTTAGTACAATTCGTAACTGGACAACCAGACGAACCACTAATGGAACAATACTCTCGCCATCCTAATGTCCAATTACACTTACTGGCTCCAATATATTTGCCTTTAGAAATGTTTTGTTGGAGACAATATTTGCCAAGACTTGATTTATACAAATCCCATGTATGAGGCTCTGTCCAGGTGCTTAAATTAACATGCACTTCACTTTTATTACTCAAGAGCCATCGGGATGCAAGAGGAAATCCAATCCATGGCCATTTTAGAAATCCCTTTGGACTTCCACAAATCCAACAATTTGTGAGGTTAAACCCTTTGGCTACCTCTTGAGCGAGTTCAACAAACACATTTTCCCTTTTTTCCTTCTGGAATGAGCTCCTTTGACCTCTACATATTCCCGCTTCTTGAGTGGAAAAAGGAGTTGGGAGGCAGATATATACCACAAATAAAGAAGTGAGACACAAAATAATACTAAGGATAAGCTTAAAGCCCAAAGAATTAATATCTGCTGAATTTCCTCCCATTTTGACATGAGATACAACTTAGGCCACAAATCTAATACCACTGTTTGGAATTCTGTGATTTACCCAAGTTCGCACCACTGTATGCCACTGATATGGCCTATCAAGGCGTGAACCAATTAAAGGTGGTCGTTTCTGAATTACCACCACAGGAACTTGAAGATACCTTTGATAGTTCCTTTCGTCTCTTGCAGCTATTATTGCGATTAATGGGGAAGGTAGAACACTTCCTCCCATTGACTTAAGGGCCTTGATCAAGAATGTAGCGACCTGCCCTTACACGCCACACTCGTCGCCTGTACGTAAGATTTGCTTCTATTTCAGGATGATAATAATACTGTCTAGGATCTTTTGGTATTTCGGCAATCAATGGAACATGGGGTAAAATGACAACTACTTCAACACGTCCCCAAGTTCGCAAAGATTCAATTCTCCAGTTTCTGGGGTATGCTTCCAGTGGCAACATTGGTGGAGACCCTCCCATTTACCACTTCAGACGTACAGTCCTGAGGTCAATATCGGGTGGAAGAACAGAATTCAGAAAGGTTCGAGCAATGTTATGTAGATGTTGTTTTCTGTATCTATAAATTGGATTACTATTATTGGAACCTTTCTTCTAGGGTCCCCTGGCACTTGTACACTAGTAGGCTGGATGGGAAAAGGTTTCCTTGAATCTCCCATACAATCTCAGTCTTTCTGTTTCTTCAACTTGAGCTTCAGGTTGAAACCCGGTACGGTTTCCGATAACCACTTTTCTTCAGGTGTCTGATCCTTCGCCTCTCCAGATGGGGAGTCCTTGGCTACTCCCTTCACTGGTTCCTGGGTAATTGTAGGTTCTGCTTTCTTTATCCTGCTGGCATGGACCCACCGCTTATGGCCCACGAGCTTTACGGCAGACTCAGTAATCAGAATGATCTGCTCCGGTGGTCCCCACGTGGGCTGCAAAGGCTCTTGCTTCCACTTCCGAACTCATACCCAATCTCCTGGTTGGCATTGGTGGATAGCCACATCCAAGGGTAGCCTCTGAAACTCACGATTGTGTCTGTGAATAGAAGACAAAACACCCTGCAAGGCAGTAACATATTCCAATAACTGTCTGTTCCCCAGTTCCCCATTAATTTCTGTCTGGGGCCCAGGCTCAATGGGAGGTCTGCCAAACAGTGACTCAAAAGGAGTCAGTTTTGTTTTTCCCCTGGGAGTATTTCTCATGATAGTCAAAGCCAAAGGTAATGCTGTTATCCAATTTAGCTTAGTCTCTTGGCAAAGTTTAGTCAACAAAGTCTTAACCGTCCGGTTAGCACGTTCAACTTGACCGGATGATTGTGGTCTCCATGGAGTATGAAGGTTCCACTTGAACCCTAAGGCCGCACTTACAGCACAAATTATCTTGCTCACAAAGTGTGGACCTTGGTCTGACTCAAATGTCTCTGGCATAGAATATCTTGGAAAGATTTCCTTCAACAGTATCTTTGCTACTATAATTGCTGTTGCTGCTCGCGTGGGAAAGGCCTCTATCCACCCTGTCAACTGATCTATTATAACTAGCAAGTACTTGTACCCTGCACATCTTGGCAATTCTGCAAAGTCTATTTGTAGTCTCTGAAAAGGATAGTAGGCCCATGGTCTTCCTCCCATTGCTGGTGGTGGCTTTGGAGCAGGATTTGTCGCTGCACAGATAGTACATCCATATACTGCTCGCTTTGTTTCTTCATACAATCCTGGTGCAACTATTTGTCTAATTAAAAGATCCCCTAAAGCGTTGCCTCCAAGATGAGTTTGTTTATGAGTCTCTAGTACAAGAGCTCGAAGCACTGCCTTTGGGACAAAAATTGATCCTGTAGGTAATTGCCACCAACCATTGGATAATTTCTGAGCCCCATACTGTACTGCAGCATTTTCTTCCTTCTTAGAATATTGAGGGATCAACTCTCTCCATGGGATCATGATGCTCTTAAATTCTTCTCCAATGGCTGTCCACTCAGTGCGGCTTCCTTTGCCGCCTCATCTGCTTGGTGATTCCCCTTTCGCCTAGCTGGATCCAATTCTTTTCCATGGGCCTTCACATGGATAATAGCTACCTTCTTTGGCAATTGAACACATTCCAAAAATTCTTTTATCATTTGTTGATGCTCAATCCTGTGTCCATCACTTTTAATAAAGCCTCTTTCTTTCCACAACATAGCGAAGGCATGTGCAGTTTGGAATACATACTTAGAATCAGTGTATATATTCCCCTCTTGTTGATCCAATTCTTTCAAGGCCTCTATGGCTGCGGCCAATTCCGCCATCTGGGCTGAATAGGTAGATGGCAATTTAACACTCTTTATAGGCTTCAGGTCCTCACACACAGCGCAGCCTGCATACCGCTGTCCATCTATTACCTTCGAGCTTCCATCCACATACAAATGTCGTCCCATTATTGGCTGATCAGTCAAATCTACTCGAGGTTTCAATGAGCATTCTAGTGTCTGGATACAATCATGTATTAACTCTCCCGGTTGGGGCAGTAGTGTTGCTGGATTCAAGGTATTACAAGCTTTTAGATGTAAGCCTTGTCGTCCTAGCAGCTGTTGTTCATACTGGGTAAGCCTACTTGGGCTAAGAACTTTTGCTGCCCTCTCTCCCAGGATCCTTTTCAAATCATGAGGTCCTAGTACTTCTACAGGAGCTCCCATCATGATCTTTTCAGCTTTCTTCAAAAGAATTCCTGTAGCTGCCACAATTCACAGGCATGCTGGCCATCCTCTTGCTACAGGATCCAATTGAGATGAATAGTAGCCCACAGGTAAATGGTCAGGGCCCCACTGCTGTGTCAAAACTCCACTCGCAGTTCCTTTATTTTCTGAAACATAAAGTCTATATGGTTTAAGCCCATCTGGTAAGGCTAAAGCTGGTGCTTCCTGCAAAGCTCGTTTGATATTTTCAAAAGCGTGACATTCTTTAGTCCATTTCCAATCCATTTCCTTCTTTAATAACTCATATAAAGAAGTGGCATAGCTACTATAGTTTGGTATCCATTGTCGACAAAAGCCAGCTAAACCCAAAAAAGATCGTAGTTCCCTAACATTGGTTGGTGGTGGTAAACCACAGATCGCTGTCCGCCTTTCAGTTGACAACATTCGTCCTTCCTGTGATAGCTGATATCCTAGGTACGTTACTTGCTTCTGGTTCCATTGTACCTTATCCTTGGACACTCGATATCCACAGGCATGTAAATGATTCAATAGGTTCACAGCATCTTGTTCATTGCTCCTCTTATCTGGGCTACAGATCAAGAGATCGTCCACGTAAACCGGCAATGCTGACTTTGGTTGTCGTTTATACCAAGGTCCCAAGTCCTTCTGTAATGCCTTAGTAAATTCAGATGGGGAACTGATAAACCCTTGGGGTAACACAGACCAGGTCAGCTGACACTGTCGGAGGTCGACCGGGTCCTCCCATTGGAATGCAAAAAGGTCTTGGCTATCTTCATGAAGGGGTATTGAAAAAAATGCATCCTTTAGATCAATAACAGTAAACCGGGTAGTATTGCCAGGTACATGAGCCAGCAAAGTATGTGGGTTTGGCACTACCGGAACATCTTCCAAAACCTTTTCATTGATTATTCTCAAGTCTTGTACCAATCTATACTGTCCTGGGCGGCCTTCCTTAAGAACTCCAAATATGGGGGTATTGTGTGGACTAGTGGTCTGATGTAGCCATTGATATTGGATGAAATCCGTCACTAGTTCCTTCAAACTGAGACGTACTTCTGGCTTCAAAGGAAATTGACGTACTGGAGTTGGGCCTACCCCAGGCTTCAATCTGACCTTCACTGGTTCAGCATTGATTGCACGAGCAGGATTATTCTTTCTAGCCCAAACATCAGGATGTATTCCTTCCGGAGGTTCCCATTGTTGTTTCTCTTTAACCTCTAGCTCCCCCCTTAGGATCATTTGGAGAGTGCATTCTTGTTGCTTTGGTATCATCACTTCCAAAGTTTTTCCTTTAAATATGATTTGGGCTTGAAGCTTTGCTAGAAGGTCTCTTCCAAATATTGCAATAGGGCAACCATCCGAAACCAAAAACTGATGTGTAAAATATTGTTGTTTATCTTCTCTTCCTGGAAGGTGTACCTGGATGGGTTGGGACAAAGGAACTCGACGACGATGTCCTTCTATTCCCATTACATCTTTAGTTTCTTTAGTGAGGGTCAAGGGTAGACGGGACATTGCTCGTGGAATCATGGAGAAGGCCGCTCCTGTATCCACTAATCCTTGGACCACCGAATTATTCAGGGTAAGGGACACATATGGTTCTTCTCGTGAGCTGCCCTCATATCCCGTCCACCTTCATTCTGATTCTTCCTCCTGCCCTCTGGCAACTGCGATTCGAGCCTGAGGTGGATTTAAATCGGAATTTGAGGCTATCCTCGATTCCCTATAGTTGTCTCGAGAACCAGGGGCCTCTCTATATCCACCCGAGCTTCTTCTCTCATCTTGGCGGACCCTGTGAATCTTCTCATTTCTACAGTCCCTTGCCCAATGACCTCTTTTCAAACACTTAGCACACTGGTCCTTCTCCACTCTTATCTTTGGCTTTGACTCTCTTTCTTTGTCTCTTTGATTTACACCAACCACTGCTGCAATCAAGTCACATTGTTTTTCAAGCATACTACATTGCTTTTTCATTAGCTTTCCTTCTTCCTTCTTACTTAATTCATCTCTATTTACATAGACCTTGAACGCAATGTCCATTATTTGTCCCAGTCTCATACCCATCACTCCTTCCACCTTCTGCAATTTCTTCCGAATATCCGAAGAACTTTGGCCAATAAACAAAGAAATTAGAAGCCGTTGATTTTCATCAGCCTCTGGATTAAGAGTGGTAAACCTTCGCATAGCTGTGGTAAGGCAATTAAGAAAGGAAGAGGGAGTTTCCTCTTTCTCCTGGTGAATTTCATATAATTTCGCCACATTCATTGGCTTAGGAATGGCATGTTTAAGTCCATGTAAAATCAATCTTTTATATCTAGTAATCTCAGGGGCTCCTATTCCTGGAGTTTGAATCCACCTTCGGGGTTCCTCAGTTGGTAAAACACGTGCTAGGGCTAGACCAGGTGCATTGCCACCCTGTCTCTGCTCTTCCAATGCAAGAGCCGTAGCTTGAGAAAGTACTAATGACTTTTCTTCTGAACTGAGAAGAGTATTCATCAGTGTCTGTATATCTGCCCAAGTAGGATGGTGGCTAGCAAAAATGGTCTCCCACAATTGACAATGTTTATCTTGGTCTTCTCTCAGACCTGGCATCTGATTTTTCCAATTATATAAATCAGAAGTGGTAAAGGGCACATGTACATAAGCAACTTGTCCCTGACCATCTAGCATCTCCCGCATTGGTGCCATAAGATGAGCGGTATCGCCCAAAATATCTTCTGATGCAGGGTTATTTCTACCTGCATCTCTACTTATGGGAGTGGAACTATATGTGCACCCACTCCGCAAAGTGTGTCCATCCATTCCTTGATTTTCCCTCCTAACTTCCTCAATCATTTGGAGGCGTGGATCAATCATTTGGGGCGAGGCTCCTAAATTCTGGCTTTGTCGCACAGAATAAGCATAACGATCCAAAATATCATATTCTTGTCTTATGTGCCTTAAAGATTGACTCAAATCCTGGAACGTCACTGCAGTTCCAGACGAAGTTCCAGCAATAGGTGATTGACTTAAATCTTGTGTCATTGCTGTAGTTCCAGAAGGGGTTCCAAAGCTAGTGGACTGGGTATACGTTGGGGGCTGTATTTGAGCTAATGGAACAGCCTGAATTGATGATCCAGCCTGAGCCTGGGTAGGTGGCACAATTTGGGCTGGTGGCAATTGGACCGCCTGTGGTGGCTGAATTCCCTGTGGTGGCACTGGTAATACTGGTGGTGCTGGCAAAGGAATGGCCGGAGGTGGGGCCGTGGGCGAAACCAGCCATTCTTCTTCTGCCTGAAGAACTGGGGGTTTTATTTCCAATTTCTTTCCCTTATTAATTTGGCATTGAGCCAGAGCCATTTCCAGTGCACACTCTGACGGTGGGTCTAGGCAGATGATTCTCCACCCTCTAGCATACCACCACGAGGTTAACTCGTCTGGCAGCATGTCAAAAAGGGTGGCTTCCAACTGCCAAGCCCTTGTAATGTTAAACGTTCCTCCCAGTGGCCAATCAATACCCAGCTCCACCCATGTTTCATTACAAAACATTGACAACTGCTCTTCATTCGGGACCGGCCCTCCAGAAGAGACAACACTTTTCTTAAATTCAGAGAAATTTTGCAAAATACATTCAAGGGGGGTCATTTTCCAATCGCCCTTTCTCTTCTGACTCTTTCCAAACCCTTTCTTAACTTTCCCGTGCCCAGTCCCCTCTGCCCTTTGCAGATGACGTACGACTCCGGGATTCCCGTGCCCAGTCCCCTCTGCCCCATCCTGCTTCGATGCACCATTCCCCATCTCTCCCGTGCCCAGTCCCCTCTGCCTCTTGCAGATGACTTACGACTCCGGGGGTAGCCTCTCTGTCTACCAGGGGAAGTGTCTGAGACGAAACAACAGGCAGATGACTTACGACACGCGCTTCCCTCTGTTCGTGGCTCAGCCTCTCGTGAGGACGTGAGAAACGCACTAATTAGAGGTCCACACTTGCTTCAGGGTAGACCGCTGCGGATAAGCCCTGTCTCATGCACACACTTTCACACACCACTCTCTCCACACTTAGGCCCAAACTAGGTTTGCCTGTGGGTTAAGGCAGCTTGGCTATTGCAAGCCTAGGCATTCAGTTTAAGATGTACAATGTATGCCCTTGTGTAACATACAAGATTGTTTTGATTAGTAAGCAGATGCCCTACTTTCAGACACTACTCGTATTGTTCCCTGGTATCTACTTGCACAATGCTATGAACTGTGTGATGTAGCTAAATTATTACAAGTATATGGGGTTGAACTGGGCTCCACTTTCAGTTCTAACAATTATATGAGCCTCTTATTTGACCAGACAAAATACCTCTAAATAATATTTTTAGAACTGGTATATGAGACACTATAAAAAAGAGACAAAACTGTATTCATGTTAGTTGCCTATATACTCCAGAATGTCGAGAGACCTGCAACCAAATAGTTAGCTGTTTCAGTTTAGATTCATGTTGGAAGACTTCTTTGGCAAGCTATGTGAAAGGGCCGTTGCTCTAGTAGAGCATCTGCTTTGCCTGCAGAAAGGCCCAGGTTCAATCCTTGCCCTCTCCAGATAGGGCTGGGGCATGAAATCCCAGAGAGCCACTACCACACAGTGTAGACCAGCCTTTCCCAACCAGTGTGCCTCCAGATGTTGTTGGACCACAACTCCCATCAGCCTCAGCCAGCATTGCCAATGGTCAGGAAATATGGGAATTGTGGTCCAACAACATCTGGAGGCACACTGGTTGGGAAAGGCTGGTGTAGACAGTACTGAGTTAGATGGACCAATGGTCTGACTCAGGATAAGGCAGCTTCCCAATCATTCCCTGAAAGCTCCCTTGCCTATCCAGGCCTTTCCTGCCAACAGTGTTCAACCCTGTCGCCTTCATGCAGACTTCTGGGGTACATTTTGACCCCAGGTGCAATTTTCATTGTGTAATATACAGATAAGTAGAACTACAGGGATGCTTGTCACAAATTTTAACCTGTACAACATCCCCAAATTTCAGCCAGTTATCACTTACCATTTTCCTTCTGGAAACAAAAAACGCCAGGGGTCTCAGTGTACCCTAGCAAAAAGCCCTGGGTGCAAATTTCTGCCTAAGGTGCACTTTTCATTGTGTAATTTACACATGAGTAGACCTACAGTGTTGTCCTTTTAGGACATTGTCACAAACTGTCACCCATACAACGTCCCCAAATTTCAGTTACCACTTACTGTTTTTCCTTCTGGAAATGAAAAACATTGGTGTCCAAATATACCCCATAAATGCATTGGCACCTGGTGCGGATTACTCTGGGAAAAGAACTAACTGAAAAAGAGATATGCCAAAGGATACAACACAGTGGTGTTTTTGGCTCAGGGTGCTTTGGTGTCATCAAGCACACTTGTGCTGACAACACAGACAACAATGGTCTCTGGGGGACAAAGTTACCCCATCCTTCCAATGGAAATCTCATTGTGAAATATACCCCAAAGACAGCCAGTGTGATTTTTTTTGCCAGGTCTTCATGAACATAAGAAGAGCCATGCTGCATCAGGTCAAAGGTCCAGAACTCTGTTACCATGGTGGGCAACCAGGTGACCATGGGAAGCCTACAAGCAGGGCCTTATTCTTAAGCCCTGACAGCCCTCTTTGTCCTTGGCCCTTCCTTTTCTTACTTCTCTTCATGTCCTCCCAGGCTCTGGCTTCTCCATCCATCCTTGCCTTAGTTACCTTTTCCCCAACCCACTGCCTACGCTTACCCCCTTTGCTTCGGCCTCCTGACCCTGAAGCTTCCTACCACCTGGACCTTCTTCCTACTCCCTTCCCCACTCCTGGCATTCCTGCTTCTCCAGCAGCCTATCCTCTTTCTCCCCTTCCCACCAGCAGCAACTTCATTACTCCAGCCACTAGGTGCACCAAAAGTTTTTTCAGAGCTTTTATTTCTCTTGCAGAAGAGGCACTAACTGTGTTCTACCACCAGCACCTTCCTCTCAAGCAGTGATTCCATGATAACACTACTGCTTCTCCTATTGCTCGGAGTTGTACATGATAGGATTGTAGCCTAATTATATTCATATCTAAGATACTGAGGATGTGCATGTTTACTATAATCCCTTGGGGTATGACTTCAGATATGGCGATGACCTAGTTCTTTCCAGTTCCATCATGGATTCAACACATGCACATGAAGATCATGAGATCATATATCCTGCTCAGACCATCGATTTTTCTTTGCAGGGCATTTTTTGTGATGGTACTCACCGGTACAGAGTACCGGCACCTCTTTCTTTGCTGCCTGTGGCAGCCATTTTGTACTAGCACCCACTGCTCTTTTACCAAGATATGAATACCAGCACCTCATTTTCTTTTACCAAAAGGGCTCTTGTGTAATTTGGGTGTGGGTGGGAGAAGTAGATGAAAACTTATTTCATATTTTGTGAGAGCCAGCATGGTGTGGTGGTTAGAGTGTTGGACTAGTATTAGGGAGATCTAGGTTCAAATCCCTACTCAGCCATGAAGCTCCCTGGGTGGCCTTCGGCCAATCATTACTACTTAGCCTAACATCCTTAACAGGATTGTTGTGAGGATAAAAGGGGTAGGGGAGAAAAAGCTATGTATACAGCCCTAAGCACTTTGGAGGAAAGGCAAAATAAAATTTAATAGTGCAAAGACTTTTTTTAAAAAAGAAAGCCTGATTCAAAAAGCATGAGATTTTGGGAAAGACAACAAATGTGAGTGTGTCTCTGTGCCACTAGCACCAATAAGAATATGCATGTTATTGCTGATCTGTTAGCGATGGAAGAGCATTTTAAGCATGGCATCCTTTGGAAATATTTCCTTATTCTTTTGCATTTATGGCATAATTGATTAAACACCACATAGGGATTATTTTTGGCTCATGTTCTCAACTCCCTGGAAGCTGGATCCAAGCTTCTGTTCATGCATGTTAGATGGAAATTTTATTGCTGATTTGATTTTTGTTTTGTTTTTCTTCATATCTGATATTGCCCCTTTGAAGGATAAAAATAAAATAAAATAAAACGCCGAACCAGCCCTGTAGCCAGCATTCCTTGTTAGGTGGGGCAGCCACATTTTGAGGTGGAGAATTTGGAGGGAGAGGTGCATATGGCCAGCCAATCCCCACCCCACTAGTGGAGAGGACGTGAGGGCAAAGGGAAGGGAAACACAGTGACCTTCCCTGTCACTCCTCCTCCACCGAGAGAGTGTGTTAACGTACATGAATGAAGTTCAATCTGTTGAATTGGCTCACCCTTTTTTGAGAGATGCCCAGGAGTACCAGACTCCAAAGCTTGTCTTTTCCTACAGCTACAGTCCCCTTTCACCTGTGTTGTGTCCCTGTGTTCTGATTCTCATGAACTGAACTACTTTGGTAAAGATAGTTACTGATCTTGACTTTGATGCTGCATTAGGTATCTCAGTTTTAGATTCCACCCAAACGCAAACTTGTCCATACTACAAGTATACGGAAGGGCAGAGAGAAAATAAATACTTTTGGGTGTGTTTATTAACTCCTCCTTGAGAGTCTCTCTTTCTAGTCATGTTCCTATTCTTAAGATTTTCCTTCCTGTTGGACAATAAAGGGAAAACATTTTAACAGGCTGCTGTATAAAGAACTAATTAATCAAACTGGAAAGTAATTATGGAAAGCAATTTGATTTTTTTTTACTGATTGCTGGGTTAGTCTTTCTGGCCAGAAACCCTGAAAAGGCCTCATACTGAGCTGCACATATTGGGAAAATCTGAAATTAGGCCTGAGTTACAGCCTAGGTGTCCAACCAGCCAGCTAGCTAACTGTAGTGTACACAGCAATATTTCTATTCTCCTAGAGCTGTTTTCATCCTTTGCCATCAAGTACTCAAGAAAAAGAAGAAAAAATATTGCTATGATTGTGAGTAGAATACTCTTTAAAAGGAGTACAAGGTAATTTAGGGTAGCCATTTTTCAGATCACTTAAAGTTATCTCTTTATTTCATCCTTTAGCAATAAGCACCCAATCCTGCTCCACTCATCATAATAACTGCAGAATGAACAAACTCTTCTAACTGTAGGCAAACAAACATGCTGGTTTATTGTTGGCTGGGTAGAGGACACAACTGAAACTGAAAAGCAGAGCAAGGGAAAGTCCAAGGGGTGGAGTCTAACTCTAGCACATAAAACAAGGTCCTAATATTTCACTTTTTAAGGGTCATGTTACTATGTAGGCAATTTTTTTCTTAGAATCGCTTAATAAATCAGGGAAAGTCTTGAGTGAGCAGATTTTGGGGAGCTCTTCCAGATGAGGCTGTTGTTGTGCACTTGCCCTGCCTTATTCACTGATTTTTTCCCCGAAGGGACCTATTGTTAAATTGTTTCTATCCTTAAAACAAGCTATCATTCTTTAAATTGAGGTCTGTCATATCAGAAATGAAAAAGAAGGCAGTTTCCCCCAAAAATTCAGGGGGTGGCGGTGAAGCACAGCTCTAGGGATGGTGATGCCCCCATCCTCTCCTCTTCTGGCTGCAAGGCTGTGCTGAGCATTCAGTATCAGGTCACTTAGTGCATTCTGAAGGAAAAATAGACATTCATAGCTCAGGTAAAGGTTACATCACCTTCCCAGGGCACTCTGTGGCTTGCTTGATCATTTTGCTTCCATCTAATCTTTTATTTAACAGATTCCAAACTTCATGTTCTTAAGCTTTAAAGTCAGCCACATATATCCATTGGGTTTTTTGTTCCCATTTGCTATATATTACAAACAAATGCCTCTCCTTAGTTCCTCTTTTTTCTTTCCTTGAGGTTGCATGTTGCTTTCAAAATGTATCTGTAATCTCTCCTAATCCTCTTTATCTTCTTCCTCCTGCCATGTAAAAAGTACTTTCTGTCTGCAAAAGACCCCTAAGCCTGCAGGCCTTTCTGTAAGATCAGTTGATTGCATAGCAAATGTACAATTTTTTTTCATTTGTTGCACACAGTCCTCATGGCTTTCTTCCAGGCCATTCTTTGGTTGAATCTATGACACTGCCTTATACCAAGTCAGAGTCTAGCTCAACACAGTGTCTACCCTGGCTTCTGCTCTTCAACAGGGAGAAAGCCTTGCTCAGCCCGTTTACCAGCAATCCATAACTCCTAAGGACCAAATCAGATATAGTGTTTACTGCATCTTTGCATTTAGCATGCATTTTTCCCCAGTTTCTTTTATGCCACCACTCAGAGCAGCATACAAGCAGGATCTCAGCAGGTGGGGAGAGGGAGTTTAACCCTTTCCTCCCCTCCTGTAGTCTTATTCCTTAAACACTGCTATTTGCATTGGAAGTAAAGCTCTCATCGATGCCAGTGGGCATAGGTTTTGCATGCCTAAGGTCCCAGGTTCAACTCCACTTTAAATTATGTTAAGGTGCAGGGTCTCTGCCTATGACTTCTAAGAAACAATATTGGGCTAGTGGATCAGTGAAAGAATGGACTGGTGCCTTGATAAATACAACTTTGTGTGGCCAGTCATTATCTTAACTCTTTTTCACAGTAGATTTGGTAGTAGACATCTCTGATTAGGATCTGACTCTTATTCCAGGCTATCACAGCTCCATAGAAACAATGCATATTCTGTATTTCTGAACTTCAAGGCACACTACAGAGTAGATCCAATAAACTCAGAGAATCCTTTTATTGATAATAATTCAATCTAGTAACCCTTTGTTACAATAACATTTCCAAGTTGGGCATTCTCATTTTATAGACAAGGTGAGGGGAACCTCTGACCCTCCAGATGTTGGTGGACTTGAAGTCTCATCAGACACCATGGCACATAGACAGAGATAATAGAAGTTGTAGTCCAGCAACATCTGGAGGGTCAACCCTAAGACTAAGGTGGCAAGGTTAAGAAATAATGCCTTATGTTCTTAGTAAATTCATGGGTATACCAATGATCTGTTTGTGACATCTCAACAAACCATTTCCAATAGTAACTCCTGTCTGGAAGTGCCCAGTTTGGCCTTCAGGGTTAGAGTCTGTCATTTCCTAGGCTGTTCTGAATATTCTTTATTGGGGAGGAACTGGTTTCTGTCTCTCATTCATTCATTTCCCTCTGCAGTCCTTAATGTATGTTCCTGACAGTGCAAACCTATGCATGTCTGTTCAGAACTACTGAGTTAAATGTGGCATGGGTGAATATGTCAATTATGATTTCTCCCTTTCTCATTTTTCCAATCTTAAATTTAGTTCTCCACATTTCCACATCAGTTTATGATTATTATTTTTAAAAAAGCCCACACAAAAATTCAGGAACATTTTAGTGTGAATTTCTGCTAATATATATATGGGGTTTTTTGCCTGATATACACATTTTTGGAAAGCAGTTTTCCCTAATACAATGCATTTTTGTATGTTACTGTTACCAACATATTATTTTAATGCACACTTTGCAAAATTCAGAGAAGTGTGAATTGTGAGGGATGGCTGTGTTTCAGTTCGCATCTTGTCTTGGAAAGTGTGAATTAGGAAAGTTTGCTTTTAAATGTGAACAGAAATGAATTTCTCCCTCATACCTTCTCTCAAGTAAGTGCATCTAGGACTGTAACATGAGACACCTGTCCTCTCCTAATTGGCAGATGCTTTGTAGATGCTGCAGCAGTTGAAAGTGGAGCAATGAACAAAATAAGGTTGAGAAATAAAGCAGGGTCTCTCTCTCTTTTTGTTCTTACAAGAAACAAAGGAATTACTTTTTTTTAAAGAAAACTTGTACCAGAGAACAAGGAGCAGAATGAAGAGAAATGCATTCTACAATGGGGTAGTTACTGCTTCTTTCCTCCTTCTGTGTACACTCTATAATTAAAATCCAGAATAGAGCAGTGTTGGATGTGAGGGAGGAGAGGGGTTGGGTTCCTCACTTCAGAACTATTCTCTCCAGAAATAAAATTTTCCCACACTCTTTGCTTCTCAAGTGGATTTGTTTCCATGTCATTGTTCTTCAGCGCCTTTTAAAGTCTTCCTCTTCCTTCCTTTTCTACTTGCTTTGGGTCTGCCCCCTTCTTTCTCATGTAGTTAACCAGTGAATGGGTTCATATATTTACAGTATAAAGTCGAACAATAAAGGCTTCCTCTGTCCATTGCTGTATCAGTGGCAAAATAACTTCAAAGAGGTGTATCGTTCTGGGTTACAGCTCATGGCTAAGTTGACCATGATCCCCAGTTTGGACAACACACTACATCAAACTTTGGCTTAGCATAGTGCAGCGCAAAAAGGACTGAGAAAGCAGGGCTAGTGCCAGGCATGACTGGGGCCTTGGGCACCAGCCTGCTCCAGGCCCATGATGCCTGCCTTGGCATCCCACCTACCTTTCATGTTGTGAAGTCTCATGCATGTCTGCCATACAGTGCATGTCTGCCATCAACCAAGATGGGGGGGGCATTAGCCCCTTAGGGAAGCCTTTGCCACCATCTTGGTTGAAGGTAGGCATGCTCATGCAGCACACACTGCATCCACAGTGACAGGAGAGGTAGGTGTGGCATGTGTGCAGGCTTATTGAAGCCAGCACACTGTCTGTACTGAGAGGGATGCCTGAGAGCCCCCTCCCTGCAATCCAAGGCAGGGTCAGGGGCCCTGCCCTCTGGCACCAGCCCTGCAAGGAAGAGCAAGTGGCTGTGAGCTCCTCTCCAGGAGTCCACACAGTCACAGTTTCTCTAAGCCAAGGTTAGGCTTAATGTGCCATGTGAACCAGGCTACTATATAAGATTTAAAGAAAAAAAGACAGCAACAAGATAAATTTGCAATAAACTGGATTCCCTTCATTGAATATAGTAAGAAATATGGGTGGTCACCCAATATAAAGCTTGTTTTTCACAAGGGTTGGAAAGTTTGGAAGTACAGTAACTTGTTATTGTACAAAAAAATTTCTGTGTTCTACAACATTCATATTCACTATTATGGATTTTAGAAGATCTCTGATGATGATGGTGGCGGTTGTTTATTCATTTTTTTAATATTAAATTTAACAAGAAGAAAAAAAACAAAGGGAAGGGGGAAAAGACACAATAACAAAAAGCATTGTCAGGTCACTTTAAGGATACAATAACCATCAGTACATTCAACTGAAATTAAACATATAAGTTAATATACACCTTCCAGGTGTCCAAATAGGTATCCACACAATAGGTGTTTATAGAAAATATGTTCAAATGTAGGTTGGTGAGGTCCTCAGACTGTTGCATAATAGACGGTGGGTGTTTATCATTCCAGACTCAAAGTATAAGTCTCTTACCAACCATAAAAGCTCACAAAATCCACTTTTGTTGCCCTGCCATTAATCCCCATATTACATGAATATAATTTAAAAGTACATGAACATCTGCAAATATCAAAGATTTTGCCAGTGCAAAATTGATGCAGATAACAACCTCAGACCAAAAATAATTTATCACTGGACATGCCCACATCATATGCTTCTAGTGAGGCATTTTCAGCATTACGCCTTTAGCATCTATCTATATTAGTCATTGCCTCTCTGTAAAGATGTGGAGTCCAATATACCCCAAACATCCATTTTCGTTGGATCAATCTCAATTTCAAATCTAGAGAAATGGTCCATATAGATTCAAAAGCAATTTCCCATTGTTTAGGTTGTCTAGCACATTCTAATTCCCTATTCCATACATCTCTGAGTTCCTGAACATCTGCTTTTCAAAGATTCAATAAGCATTTATAAACAGCAGTCATGAGTTCCCACCAACAATTTAGAAGATGCCAAAGCACTCAAAGCAGATTGTTCATAAATAGATACCAACAGGTGTTGTGATTGAAGATAGTGCCATTCAGCACTCACCAGTAAATTTTATTTTAACCACATTATGGTTTAAATAAAAAAAGATCCATCTAAACCTATCAGCTGCTCTAATGTCTAAATCCCACAATCAACTCATTTCTTCCACAAAAAAGGCTGCCACCTTCAAATCTAGATTTTCTCATAAAATAAATTTGGTGTGGTCATATGGGTCAAATTGTAACTGATGAGACAATATATGCTATGTCTCTTTAGTTGCTAAAATCGTAGGTGGTAAAGTCCTTTTTTTTTTTTAATACATAGACACCAAAGCTACCTATCCAAGGAGGGATAGTAGGTAAAACAACTCTATAATTACCCATGCTGGGGTATTCAAAAAGGAAGAAATTTGCCAGTCATTTGTATGTGCTAAAAGATATGCCTTATGATATAAGCTAATGTCCAGAAAATTATATCCTCCTCCTGATACGGGCAGCTACAATTCAAGTGACACATGAGGTGAAAAATATTCAAAAATAAACTTCTGAAATATCTCATTAATTTTTTGACAATACACTTGGAGAATACATAAAGAAAAACCATGTAATGCTTATATTATCCATGGCAAAATACTCATTTTAAGTGTGTTAGCCTTATCCCAAAAAGTAAATTTAAGTAATGCTAATCTTTCCAGATCAGTATAAATCTGTTATCAACCCATTTAAATTCATTTTAATCATTTGAGGGATATCTCTTGAAACCAAAATGCCTAGATATGTTATGATCGAAATTGCCAGTTAGTATACAAAGTACAAACACCCACCGGCATTTTTTCAGATTTTAACCAGTTAATTGTATATCCTGACATTCTGCCAAAATGTTTTTATTAATTATGGTATAGATGTTTCAGGTTTACTGATAAATAGTAATAAATCAGCAGCATACAAAGCTAAATTCTACTTGCTCATGAATAAAACCAGAAAATTCCCTGTTCTGGCTACCTGCACATGCCAACAGTTCCAAACATAGATCAAATATCAATGGAGAAAGAGGGCAGCTCTGTCTTGTACCTCTCTCCAAACCAAACAGATCTGAAGGAATTCCATTTGTCTTTACTTGCGATTTAGGTGAGTGGTATAATATTTATTTATGTGATTTATATCTCGCCCTTCCTCACAGTAGGAGCCCAGGGCAGCAAACAAAAGCACTAAGAATGCTCTAATGCATCATAAAAACATCCTTAAAATTTTATTAAAACCAAACATTCTTAAAAATATATTAAAACAAAACCTCTTTTAAAAATCTTTTTTAAAAAAGCTTAAAAACCATTTTAAAAAGCAATTCCAACACAGGTGCAGACTGGGATAATGTCTCTACTTAAAAGGCTTGTTGAAAGAGGAAGGTCTTCAGTAGGCGCTGAAAAGATAACAGAGATGGTGCCTGTCTACTATTTAAGGGGAAGGAATTCCAAAGGGTAGGTGTCGCTGCATTTAAGGTCTGCTTCCTATGTTATGCAGAACAGACCTCCTGATAAGATGGTACCTGCAGGAGGCCCTCACTGGCAGAGTGGAGTGATCAAGTGTGTATGTAAGGGTATCTCAAGTATCCTGGTCCCAAGCTGTATAGGGCTTTGTACACCAAAACCAGAACCTTGAACTTAGCCTAGCAGCTAATATTCAATTCCACTTTATAAATTCTTGAGAAAATCCAAAACTTTTCCAAAGTAACAAGTGTAAATTTTCAATAAATGTTGTCAAATGCTTTTTCAGTATCCAGGGAAATAAGTGCAGCTGGATCCATTCTATGACTATTTAAGGCGACCAAAAGGGTTACCAAGCTTAAACGGTCAGCTCCCTGTCTATGCCAAATGAAACCTACTTGATTCGAATGTACTACTGTTATCACTGCCTGAACTCTGCTTGCCAAAATTGCTCTTAGTATCTTAACATCTACATTAATTAAAGAAATTGGCCTATAATTTGCACTTAGTATGGTCTTTTCCAGGTATGACAGAGATATATATGTCATACGTTGAAGTTGACAGGCTGACTAATTCAAAAGCCTTTTGATAAACACAAAGAAACTTAGAGGCCAGGAAATCTGAACATGACTTAAACCTTCTATTGGAAAACCATATGGCCCTGGCCCTTTCCCAGTCTTCATTTTATGAATGACATTCTAAATTTCTTCCATCTGTAATGGTTTTGCAAAAATTTCCTTTATTTATTTATTTTATTTGTTTCATTTATAGACCGCCCATAGCGAATAGCTCTCTGGGCGGTGTACAAAAGGTTAAAATACAAAATATGACAATAAAATCAAGCTACACACAGTAACGTTATAAACATTTAAACATTTAACAGTTAAAATGCCTGGGAGCATAGCCAGGTCTTAACCTGGCGCCGGAAAGACAGCAGCGTAGGCGCCAGGCGTACATCTTCGGGGAGGCTGTTCCACAGTTCGGGGGCCACTACAGAAAAGGCCCTGGATCTAGTAACTATCCTCCGGGCTTCCCGATGAGTTGGTACCCGGAGGAGGGCCTTAGATGCTGAGCGAAGTGACCAGGTAGGTTCATAGCGGGAGAGGCGTTCCACAAGATATTGCGGTCCCACACCGTGTAAGGCTTTATAGGTCAAAACCAGCACCTTGAATCTGGCTCGGAAGCAAATAGGTAGCCAGTGCAAACGGGCCAGAACAGGTGTTATATGCGCTGATCGGCTAGTTCCCGTCAACAATCTGGCTGCCGTGTTTTGCACTAGCTGGAGTTTCCGAACTGTCTTCAAGGGCAGCCCTACGTAGAGCACGTTACAGTAGTCCAGTCTAGAAGTTACTAGAGCATGAATAACTGAGGCGAGGTCATCCCTGTCTAGATAGGGACGTAGCTGGGCTACCAGCCGAAGGTGGTAGAACACATTCCTCGCCACCGAGGCCACTTGTGCCTCAAGAGACAAGGAAGGATTGAAAAGAATCCCCAAGCTACGAACCTGTTCCTCCAAGGGGAGTGTAACCCCATCTAGAACAGGGTGAACATCCACCATCTGGGCAGGGAAGGCACTCACCAACAGTGTCTCAGTCTTGTCTGGATTGAGTCTCAGTTTATTAGCTCTCATCCAGTCCATTATCGCGGTCAGGCAATGGTTCAGCACATCCACAGCCTCACCTGATTCAGATGAAAAGGAGAAATAGAGCTGCGTGTCATCAGCATACTGATGGCAACGCACTCCAAAACTCCTGATGACGGCACCCAGAGGCTGCATGTAGATGTTAAAAAGCATGGGGGACAAAACCAACCCCTGAGGGACTCCACAATGGAGAGTCCAAGGTGTCGAGCAATGTTCCCCAAGCACTACCTTCTGACGATGATCCGCCAAGTAGGAGCGGAACCACTGCCAAGCAGTGCCTCCAACTCCTAACTCTGCGAGTCTCCCCAGAAGGATACCATGGTCGATGGTATCAAACGCCGCTGAGAGATCAAGGAGAATCAACAGAGTCACACTCCCTCTGTCCTTCTCCTGACAAAGGTCATCATACAGGGCGACCAAGGCTGTTTCGGTGCCAAAACCAGGCCTAAAACCGGATTGAAACGGATCTAGATAATCGGTCTCATCCAAGAGCACCTGGAGCTGGCCGGCAACCACCCGCTCCAAAATCTTGCCCAAAAAGGGGACATTCGCCACCGGTCTATAATTGTTCAAGTTATCTGGGTCTAAGGAAGGTTTCTTTAAAAGAGGTCTCACTACTGCCTCCTTGAGGCTACCAGGAACTACTCCCTCCCTCAAGGAGGCATTTATCACTTCCTTGGCCCAGCCGGTGGTACCAGTCCTGCTAGCCTTCACTAGCCAAGATGGACAAGGGTCCAGAGCAGACGTGGTCGCACGCACCATTCCAAGCACCTTGTCCACTTCCTCAAGCTGCACCAACTGAAACTCATCCAATAATGAAGGGCAAGACCGTGTTCTGGACACTTCAATGGATTCAACTGTCATAACATCAGAGTCTAGGTCCCTATGGATGCATGCGATTTTATTTTGGAAGTGCCCCATGTGAGGCGTCCTTCCCTGGCTCTCCCTGTCAGGTTCCTACCTGCTCGTGGTTACTGCCTGTCTCTAGGCACCACCAGGGACTCCACCAGTCCGGACCGCTCTCTCTTATGGTTTCTCTCCCCGCTCTAGCACAGATCTCAACAGATCCCCCTGCTAGGCAACCACCAGTAACGTCCCAATACTAGTATTCCCAGAGACTCTGAATACTGGTATTGTTATTCTCTTCACCGCTGCCACCATTTGTTACAGTTCCCCTTCAGCCTTGGTCATTACCTTACCCTCCCTTCTGGTCTGTGAAACCCCAGCCAAGGATCAGGCCTTTGGTAAACCAAATTAAGTATTTATTACAGATAACAAAGCTAACAAGATTAACAAGATTTCTTCTTAAGGCACATAAGCATATGGTTTTACTCAATACTAATCCGAACTCCACCTCCCTCCTGGCAAACAACTCTCTAAACCCCACCAAGCAATCCACTCAGTTCTCTTCTCCCCCCCGATTCCACTCTCACTCTTCCTTTTATACATTCAGCCATTTTAAACACTCAGCCAATCATCTCGCATTCTACTGCCCATTCACTCCCCCTCTTTCACTCCACTTACCATGTATCTTCTAAAACAACAACACTTACCATATATACATTAATATAGGAACATCACATTTCCCCCCCTTAAACAACAGCAGAGTATTATTCCTGTTCCAGGATTTATACGTCGCGTTAACAAATAAAAGTCTCTATGGGGAAAATGTCTTTCTTTGTTCCTCTGTCTGGTCACGTCACTGCAGTCCCAGCCACTTGCCTGGAAAGTCCATTGGCCAGTACATTGTCCTTGCCTTTTATGAACTGGAAGTCCACTTGATAGTCCTGTAGGGCCCAGGACCACCTCTGCAGCATAGTGTTATGGTTTTTCATAGTCTGCAACCATAACAAGGCCCGATGATCCGTAGTCACTGTGAATCTTCGTTTCCACACGTATGGGCGCAACTTGTTCAGTCCCCACACGACCGCTAGGCACTCCTTCTGGACCGACGAATAGTTTTTCTCCCTCGGCGTCAGCTTGCGACTCAGGTACGCCACTGGATGTCTGGTGCCTTCTCTCTCCTGTAGCAAGACGACTCCCAGCGCCAGGTCCGACGCATCTGTAGCCACGATGAATGGTTTCTCATAGTCTGGTGCTATTAATATGGGTCCTTGGCACAAGGCTTGCTTCAGTAGATCAAAAGCCTTCTGACATTCATCCGTCCATACCACACGCTCAGAACACTTCTTCTTTGTTAATTCATGCAAGGGGGT
Source organism: Rhineura floridana (assembly GCF_030035675.1). NCBI lineage: Eukaryota > Metazoa > Chordata > Lepidosauria > Squamata > Rhineuridae > Rhineura > Rhineura floridana. The sequence goes on from NC_084487.1 coordinate 45,370,451, forward strand.
TGCTATTTCCCCAAAATTTCTCACAAACTTCCTATAAAATCCAGCCACACCCAGAAATGCCCTTACTTGTTTTTTGGTTAAGGGGATCGGCCACGCTTGTATTGCCTCCACCTTGCTCCATAAGGGGGTGATTTTCCCACTCCCCACCTTATGTCCTAAATAGATTACTTCCTTTAGTCCAAACTGGCATTTCTTAGCTTTTATTGTGAGGCCTGCTTTTCTTAAGGCCTCCAATACTGTTGTCAGGTGTTGGACATGCTCAGGCACCGACTTGCTAAAAATGGCTACGTCATCGATATAGGCCACTGCAAAATCTGACATGCCTCGCAACACCGTATTGATTAGCCTCTGAAATGAACTTGGTGAGTTCCTTAGTCCCATGGGTAAGGTCACAAACTCATATAACCCATCTGGTGTACTGAAGGCAGTTTTGGCTCTGGATTGCTCGTCTAGTTCCATTTGCCAAAATCCTTTACAGAGATCTAGTGTAGAGATAATGGTTGCTGCCCCCAATAACTCTAACATTGCGTCTACCCTAGGCATAGGATACGCATCTGGGACAGTAATTTTATTGATTAGCCGATAATCAATGCAAAACCTTGTCGTTCCATCTTTTTTCGGAACCAGGACAATACTTGAGGCCCAGGGACTGATGGATTCCCTGATCACTCCTAGTTCCAGCATATCTTCCACCTCCTTTTTGATCTCATTCAAAACTTTCCCATTCGCACGGTACAGAACAGATCTGATTGGGGCATGATCTCCAGTATCAATGGAATGTATAACTATACTGGTTCGGCCAGGTTTGTTGCTAAAGAGATTCCTATAGGTTTTCAAAACTCTCAGAATCTCTTCTTTTACTTCCTCCTCTACCTCCTCTGACCATTCCACTTGATCTACCCCTCCTTTGTCTTTGCTTTCCTGTACTAAATCTGGAAGTTCAGGCCCACTTCCCTCAGGGAATAAGGTAACTTGCAACACCTTTGCATCCCTGGTATGGTAAGTCTTTAACATATTTACACGAACCACTTTGCTTTTGTTTAATTGGTCTGTGGTAATTACATACGTCACTGTGTCAAGCCTTTCTCTGATGGTATATGGTCCTTCCCAGTTAGCCTGTAATTTGTCATGTTTCCTGGGTATGAACGCCATAACCATATCTCCCACATCATACACACGTTCCCTGGCTGTTCTGTCATACCAGTAATGTTGCTTCTCCTGTGCTTGACTCAAATTCTCTTTCACCACTTCCATCATTTGTTTCACTGGTTCACATTCACCCTTTCTCTCAGCAGGCATCCACAGTCTATATAAAATCCTATTCTCACACACAACTTGATTCCTCAGTTTGTCAGTGAAAGGAATCTGTTGGGTCAGGGCTTGCTCCTTTATTTGATTCAAACTGGTATCCTTATTCAGTTCTTCTCTGAAATGCTCTGTCTCTTCCCCAGAGACCAGCTGATACAGTTTGTCTCCTTCAGCAGGCCTGCTAGTGGTTGTTATGGTGACCTGAGGCTCGCTAACAGTTTCCACCCTGTTTGCTTCAGCCCCCCTTAACATGGCTTCTTTTTCTCTGCCAAGTTGCTGTCTGGTCACTACATATATTTTCCCTTGCGCTCCCATTACATCTCTTCCCAGTATCACTGGTTCTTGTTGTTGGGCATTAATACCCACTTTATATTCGCCCTCTCAGCCTCTCCACTCCATTTTCACTAGAGCCATAGGCAAACTCTCTGGTTGACCCCTCACTCCTTGGATAGTCACTGTTTCCTGAGGTAATATTTCTTCAGATTTTATTAAATCTGGCCTCAGTAACGTCTGAGCGGCACCAGTGTCAAGCAATGCCCAATAATTTGCCCCTTGTACACTCACTTCCTGTCTCAGACTTGAATCAAGGTCTGTTACTTCTGTCCAGTTTATCTGGCAAAACTGAACCTTTTTCGCTGTTTCTAAAGCCTTGGGCTCTGTTTTCACTGTCCTTGTCTGAGCAGGATTACTAATGGGGTTGGCAACCTCACATTGAAAACGTAGGTGCCCCGGTCTACCACATTTATAACATAATTTCTCCTCACTTTTAGGGTACACAGATCCACTCTGGGGTGTCCTGTGCCCTTCAGATTTTAATGGAGGACTCACTCGCTGTGGTACCACATCCCTTCTGCCAGCACTATATGGTCTGGGTTTAAACTCTCTTGATGTTTTCCCCACCCAGCCAGTTCTATTGGAGGCGAAGTGATCCGCCATCTCTGCGGCCTCCTGCACAGATGTAGGGGAACGGTCTTTGACCAGGAGCCTTATTTCTGGTGGTAACTGATGGTATAATTGATCCAGTATCATGAGGCTTTTCACCTCTTCCACTGACTGAGCTTTGGCACTACTCATCCACTTTCCAAATATATCCATCAACTTTGCTCCCAGTTCCACAAAATACCTCCCTGTCTGTATCTGGCAATTTCTGAAAAGCTTTCTAAAATAATCAGGCCCCAGTCTGAATCTTTTAAACACTGCTTCTTTGAATTCAGCATAGGTGACGGGCCTGTCTGAGGGGAAATATTGGTATACCTCAGCCAATTCCCCTTTAATCAGATTTGATAAATACTGCATGTATTTATCTTCAGGTAGCCCCCACAACTGAGCTGCTTTTTCAAAGGTGCTGAGGTAAATTTGAGGATCTTGACCAGGTTCATAGACAGCAAAGTCCTTTGGAGTAATTTTTATTTTTGCTCCATCTCTGTCCTTTCTTGTTTCATCAGAATGAAACTTCTCTCTTTCAAATTTTAACTTTTCTACTTGTAATTCGGCATCCACTGCTCGTTGCTTCTCCCTCTCCTCAAACCCCATTCTCATTCTCTCAGTTTCCATCTTCAACTTCTCAGCTTCCATCCTCAATCTCTCAACTTCCAACTCTCGCTGTTTATCTTTTTCCTCAGCCTCAAAGACCCGCTGCTTTTCTTTCTCATCAGCCTCCCTCCTCAATCTCTCAGCTTCCAACTCCCTCTGCTTGTCTTTTTCCTCAGCCTCCCATCTTAACTTCTCTCTCAAGTACTCTATATAAGCGGGATTGCTTAAATATCCTTCTGGGGTCTCTTCTCTGACAGGTTGTTTTTGCTGGGCAGTTGCAAATCCTATAAGTGCTACCCTCAATTCATCTACCCCTTTACCCTCGTGAGGTAAATTGAATGTTATGCACTTCTCCACCAGCTCCTCTCTTTTCATTTTTATATATTCAGCCATGGTGTTTGAGTTCACTCACTCTTTGCCACACACTCTTTGCCAGTCACTCTCACAAGAAATCTTGTTTTGTTATTTCTGTTTGCCACACCACTGTATCTGGATTCTCTGTTGTTCGTATCCCACCGCTACTGACACCACATGTGATGCGTCCTTCCCTGGCTCTCCCTGTCAGGTTCCTACCTGCTCGTGGTTACTGCCTGTCTCTAGGCACCACCAGGGACTCCACCAGTCCGGACCGCTCTCTCTTATGGTTTCTCTCCCCGCTCTAGCACAGATCTCAACAGATCCCCCTGCTAGGCAACCACCAGTAACGTCCCAATACTAGTATTCCCAGAGACTCTGAATACTGGTATTGTTATTCTCTTCACCGCTGCCACCATTTGTTACAGTTCCCCTTCAGCCTTGGTCATTACCTTACCCTCCCTTCTGGTCTGTGAAACCCCAGCCAAGGATCAGGCCTTTGGTAAACCAAATTAAGTATTTATTACAGATAACAAAGCTAACAAGATTAACAAGATTTCTTCTTAAGGCACATAAGCATATAGTTTTACTCAATACTAATCCGAACTCCACCTCCCTCCTGGCAAACAACTCTCTAAACCCCACCAAGCAACCCACTCAGTTCTCTTCCCCCCGATTCCACTCTCACTCTTCCTTTTATACATTCAGCCATTTTAAACACTCAGCCAATCATCTCGCATTCTACTGCCCATTCACTCCCCCTGCTCTTTCACTCCACTTACCATGTATCTTCTAAAACAACAACACTTACCATATATACATTAATATAGGAACATCACACCCCGCAATGTCATTACAGCGAGCTTCAGATGTTTCTATGGTATCTTGAGGACCAGAATGTAAGAGTCCTCGTACAACCCTAAAAAGCTCTGCTGGACGGCAGAGAGATGTCCTAATAGAGGTAGCAAAATAGGACTTCTTCACCGCCCTTACCGCTTTCATGTACAATTTAGTGGAGGCACTTACCAAAGCATAAATGCATCCGTCTGGAGTTCGCCTCCATCTGCACTCTAGCCTCCTTCTCTCTTGCTTCATCACTCTCAGCTCCGGGGTATACCACGGAGCTGTATGAGCTCTGCAATGAAGAGGGCGCGCAGGAGCGATCGTGTCAATAGCCCGGGCCATCTCTGTGTTCCACAGTTCGACCAAGGCCTCGACAGGAGCGCCAGTACTATCAGCTGGAAAAACTCCCAGGGCCCTCTGAAAACCAATAGGATCCATAACCTTCCGGGAGCGGACCAACTTAATAGGTTCCCCACCCTTGCAGAGGGAAAGAGTCGTCATGAGTCTAAAACTCAGCAGGCAGTGATCTGTCCATGACAATGTAGTAGATGAAAAACACCCCACCGCCAGATCACCATCTCCATGACCAGTGGCGAAGATCAAATCAAGAGTGTGACCTGACACATGCGTGGGGCCCGTAACAAATTGAGACAGCCCCATGGTTGTCATGGAGGCCATGAAGTCCTGAGCGGCCCCAGATAAGACAGTCTCGGCATGAATGTTGATATCCCCCAACACCACAAGTTTGGGGGACCTCAACAACACCTCCGAGACTATCTCTGTCAGCTCAGCTAGGGAAGCTGTTGGGCAGCAAGGTGGGCTGTTACTTATCTAGCTGTGGGAGAACTAACAGCATTTTTTTTCAGATTCACAGCCCATGGGATCATTATTCTTCCTATATAATTTAGAATAATACTTATTTTTATTTATTTATTTAACAAAATGTATATACTGCTTGACTGTAAGAAACTTCTAAGTGGTTCAGAAAAAACTCTAAATGAATTTCTTTAGCCAATGGGATATAATTCCCACTTGGTTGTTTTAAATGAAAAGCCAATACCTTACTCAGATTCTCACAATTTTTCCAGTATCTTTAGAGCAAACATGCCAATGCAAATTCATCTCTAGCAGAGAATAAATTGTTCAGTTCTGGGGGAGGGGATGCTGCTGTCATGAGTCCCATTGAAAGGGTGTGGAATGACAAGGAAGAGGAGGATGAGACATACTGGGACTTGGGAGAAGGCACTAGTGACGCGGCCCCAGACATTGTTGAGCATGAAGGCTTCTGCACCGCTAACAGTGACAGCTCTGCCCCAGTGGATCCAGTTACCATTGAGAAGGCACAGCCTGATCTGGAAGTTGCCTCTCCACCTTTCCTTCACCCCCTTCCTCACTCACACTGCTGCCGTCGCCACACGGCCCCCCTCCTGTGGTGAAGGATGTTGATGAGGTGTTCCACCTTGTCTCACCTTGGACACTAAGGCTGTCATGCCGGCAAGCCCAAAGACTTCTCACTGTCCCTCAGTGACACTTTCCTCCTGCAAGTGGGAAGCCCGCCCATCGTTACTTTTAAGGTAGTAAGGAGGCATGTCTAATTGCTGCGACAAAGTCTTAGTGCAGTGTAGCCATGCCTAGCTATTCCTAATAATGATGCTGAATTTTGTGTGACCTGTAAGCTGATTCATGAAGCACTCTAAATGGAAACTTTCCATTAAATCTATTAAGGAAAAGCACACCCACATGTCTGTGTCTGTCTTTGACCAGTGCAGGCAGGACAGTTTGTCGCAGCCACTACCTCCCTTCCCCAACGACCCCATGAGTGAGATGGAAGTGAGCGGTGGGGCAGAGGAGGACATGCAGCACACCTTGGAAACCATGTTAGCTGAGCTTCAGCAACTCTGAGCCGAGGCCCAGACTCTTCGAACTGAGACTCAGACTCTTCTAGTGGAGAATCAGAACTTGCAAGTCCAGTTGACCCAGCTCAAAAACAACATGATGGCTCTGCAGCAGAGGGTCACTCCAGCAGGGGGTTGCTTCAGCCCAGCCTGTGCCAGCACCTCATATAAAGACTCCCATGGAACCCCGGTCAGATACAGTGGGAAGCAGGAGTAGTTTGCGATATTCATTGCTCAGTGCAAACTGTACATCAGAGTGCGGCAGTTGGACTTTCCCAACAACTCACTAAAAGTGGCCTTTGTGATCAGTCTGTTGGAGGTTAGGCAACCCCACTGCTGCTATAGAATGATCCAGTGTTGGGACAATATGATAATTTCATTGCTGCCATGGCAGACATCTTTCAAGATCCTCAAAGAAAAGTCACAGTGGCCCACCAGTTGAGAAACCTGCAGCAGGACAAGGATTCAGTTGGGACTTACACAGGGCTGGCTCTAAAGGGCGGCAAGGTTGGGCCCTGGCTGAGGGCCCTTTGGCCCCTCTTTAGGGTGGGGGAGTAGTGCTCCCCTTCTGCAATCTGTGGCAGAATCGCTGCCGCAGATAGCACCGCCCACCCGTTCCCTCACTCCACCTACCTTTTCTGTGTTTTGTGCCTGTGAGCGCAACGCTGCCCTTAACCAAGATGGCGGCTGAGGTTTCCCTAAGAAGCTGAAGCATCTGCCGCCATCTTGGTTGATGGCAGCCCTGCGTGTGCATAGTATGCATGCGTGCCATCAACCAAAATGGTGGTGGAGGCTTCAGCCCCTTAGGGAAACCTAGGCCACCAGCTTGGTTAAGGGCAGTGCTGCGTGCACAGCTGCAAAACACAGGACAGAAAGATAAGCAGAGTGAGGGAACGGGTGGGCGGTGCGATCCATGGCAGTGTGTGCTGGGGCCCGGGGCAGGCTGGAGCCCAAGGGCCCTGGCATGCCTGGAGCCGGCCCTGGACTTACACCAGTGCTTTTTGAATTTTGGCACAGGAAGTGGATTGAATCGAGTCAGCCAGACCCAGATGTATCAATACCAGAAAGGCCTCAATGATGAGATACTGGATGAATTTGTGTGAACTTTGGCTCCCAGCACCTTATCAGAACTCTCCCAACTGTGTCTGCAGATTGACAGCAGGCTTGAAGGTTATTGCTTGGAGTGCAAGGCTTCCTTGGCTCAACCATTATCACCCATACCTCTCCCCTGCACATGCTTCTCTCCCAATGTGGAAACCTCCACTCGGTCAGGGTTGGAACCCATGCAAATCGGAGGGACACAGCTATATCTATGGAAGAGGAAAAACAGAAACATTGCTGAGAGGGACTGTGCCTATACTGTGGAAAGGTGGGAGACCTTGTGAAAGCCTGTCATTCCGAGAAAGCCCCAGTGCAGGAAAACTCCAAATCCCAGCTCTCGTAGAGGTCCACGAGCTGGGATCGACTGTGAGCAAAGAACCTCCCAACGTTCCCACAATGCCAAAGCTGGTCTTGCATCTACCACTTCGTTTGGGCTTACCCTCGGGTTGGAGCATCCTAGTAGAAGCCATGGTGGACTTGGGGGTATCTAGCAATTTCATGGACTTGGGCTTTGCTAAGCAACATGATCCTAGGGTTGCCATATTGCCCGGTTAGCCAGGTTTTACCCGGATTCTATGCATGCCACCTGGCCCCCGGCTAGTCTTTTAGGTGGCCCGGATTCTCAGCTTTAATTTAAAAAAAAAATTAAGTTTCTAGGTGGTCCGGTTCTCGAGATATACATAAAAACATCAGCCGCCCCCCCGACTGTTAAATCTTTCTTTAAACAGTATAGCACTTCGTAGCTTTAACCCTGCCCGTTCAGGATTGCAGCCAATCAGGGATTGTGTTTCAGTTTCATTGACCTTAGGCAGTGTCTAGAAAACAAAGTGGTGGTTTCACCCCCTGTTTATCTGAAAATCTCATAAATTGGGTAAGTATATACATTTCAGTTTTTTTTCCTCTTGTGTGCAGGAGTCAGATCTTGGGCAGTGTTTTGAAAACCTTCCCAACGCTTGCTTTTTGTAAAAGCAATGCTAATCCCATATGCCCAGAGTAAATCCCATTGAATTCAATAGGACTTACTTTTGAGTAGACATGATTATGAATGTGCTGAAAATCAATGGGACTTTGGAGTGAATGTAAAAAAGAATTGTGTTTGTGCCCTCCAGTCCTATTTTAAAGCAAGTAGGCAGGGCTTACTTAGGTATTACAGTTTTTATTCTGTAGGAAAGTAATACTGATTTTTTAAAAACTAATACTGATTTTTCTGCAATGACCAACTGGTTTGACAATAAACTATTATATGGGCTCTATGTATTTATACATCTGCAGTGTGTGCGTGTGCGTGTATGGAATCTTTCCAACACCCCTGTGAGGTAGGGTTGGAAACCAATGCAGCTCACAACAAGAAATAAAGCCATTTAAAATCCAATAACCATAAAAACAAGTATAAACAGTTGCAAAACAGCGTAAAGTGGCATGATTCGGAATTTTGGGTTGTGTGAATGAAGTTGCTTATCACTTGAAGTTGCATTTCTGTCCCTGTTTGAGTAAGCCCCACTGAATATGCTGGGACTTGCTTCTGAATAAATAAACCTAGGATTGCACTATAAATATATTTACAGTTTGTGTAAAAAATAAATATATTTGATAGTCATGCTTTTATATAAATATTTCTTCATTTATCATATTTTTGGTTGTGAGATGCTTAGTTTTCTGCCTTACTCATAGGAATCTTGTTGTGGTTGGTATGGTACATTTAGGAAAGTGTTACTGCCTTTTGTGTTTTTTTTTCCTATTTGCATTTCACTTATCTTTAACCTCACTCTGTTACAGCCATAGAAGCAACAGCAGCATATGCAAGATAATTAACTCCCATTAGTGATAAGAACAAGAATTTATAATTATTATTTCAATTAAAACAAGAGGCTTATCAATACTTTGAAGAGGACCAGATATTTATTTTCTTTTTGAGCCCAGGACTGGGTCTTTCATGATGCCCGGGGGGGGGGGGAGCAGGAGAGTAGTCGATAAGACAGACATCCTGGCATTGGTAATCTAATTAGCAAGGTATGTGTGGGGTTGTTGCACACTTCCAGGCCCAGTTTCATTTTGAGTATGGAGGTGGAATCTGTGTAGATGTGGTTGATCAAAGGGAGAAGAAATTTTGAGTTAAGCAAAGCTCTGCTTTTATGAAACCTAAGAAACATACAGATACTTTGAATGTCTGAGTGCCTGCACCAGTGGAATACTGGAGGAACTTGTAAAGCTTGCTGCAACAGTATTTAGAACTGAGCATGTGGTGTGAAAGACTCATTTTCCTAACATTTTGACTTCTTGTTTTTCTCCACCCACCACATCTTTGAAATATATCGTATATGGTTAACCGTACTGTTGCCCTGACCTACTTTATGTTTGTTGCTATTTTGTGTTTTTATTATGTTTTTATATTGATTGTGTATTTTTATTGTTTTTATTATATTTGTAAGCTGTGCTGAGCTCTGTTTTTAACAGCAAAAGGGCAGGATACAAATTCTCTTAATCAATCAATAAATACTCCATAGTGTTGGAAACTAGAGTCTAGGCATTTAAGGCTAAAAATGTTGCTTTAAAAAAAAAGATTTCTCACATCTTTCCCCAGTTTTTGGTGGTAATTCCTAGGCACAAAAACAAAACAACTGGACAATCCAAGTATTAACATGCAAATATTTGCATAATATGCAAATAATATGTAAATAATTTGCATAATATGCAAATACTTTACATAATATGCAAATTAACCTGCCCGGATTTGTGGAACTGGAATATGGCAACCCTACATGATCCCCATTACTTCACTAGACACACCTCTATCTGTGGAAACTATTGATAAGCAGGCTGTGGCCTTGGGGGTAATTACTCAGGCAACCATGGGGCTGACTGTGGAGTACCAAAGCATCAGGAACAGCTTTTTTTTCCTTGCCACTTTATCTGCTTTCCTGTGGTCCTGGGGATGACCTGGCTAACGCAACAAGATCCTACAATTTCATGGGGAGATGCTTCCGTAATGTTTCAGTTGGATTACTGCAGGCAGCACTGCTATTGGGCTATTGAATGCTCCTGCATTCTTTGAAATTGTATGAATGACATATTTCAGGAATACTTGGATCACTTTGTGACTGTTTATTTAGATGACATCCTTATTTACTCCGACTCCCTGGAACACCATGAGGCTCATGTGCAGGCAGTATTACAGAGACTGAGAGAGCATCAGTTGTATGCCAAGATGGAGAAGTGTGGGTTTGATTTCACCACCTTGGACTTCCTAAGACAGCGTTTCCCAACTAGTGGGCCACCAGATGTTGTTGGACCACAATTCCCATCTTTCCTAACCATTGGCAATGCTGGCTGAGGCTGATGGGAGTTGTGGTCCAACAACATCTGGTGGCCCACTAGTTGGGAAACGCTGTCCTAAGCTATCATATCACCCCAACAGGTGTGGAAATGAATCCAGGGAAGGTGCATTGTGTGCTGTCCTGGCACCTCCCTAAAACCAAGAAGGAACTGCAATGCTTTCTGGGGTTTGCCAACTACTACAGATGGTTCATAGCTGCCTTTTCCAACATGACTGCCCTTCTGACAGACTGTCTTAATGATTCAGGCCCTTTACAATGGACCAAGGCAGCCCCAACAGGCTTTTGATAATCTTAAAACATTATTTTCCTCTGAATCCATATTGCAACATGCTGACTTCCACCAGCCTTTTGTGGTGGAAATGGATGCCTCAGACATTTATTTATTTATTTTATTAATTAAATTTATATACCGCCCCATAGCCGAAGCTCTCTGGGCGGTGCACAACAGACAAACAACCAATACACAATTTAAACCATATGTTAAACAACTTTAAAATAGATTCATTATACCATAAATCAAACATAATTAAACACAGAAGTAACTAAAAAACTCAGTACATGATAATAAATATTAAAATTAAATTAGTTAAGATATTAGGATGTGAAGATGTTAAGGTGTTAAAAATTACAACATTGAATATTAAAAGTATTAAAATATTAAAATGTTAAGATGCCTGGGAGAAGAGGAAGGTTTTTACCTGGCGCCAAAAAGATAATAATGTTGGCGCCTGGCGTACCTCATCAGGAAGAGTATTCCACAGTTCGGGGGCCACCACTGAGAAGGCTCTTTTTCTCGTTGTCACCTTCCGGGCTTCTCTCTGAGTAGGCACCCGGAGGAGGGCCTTTGATGTTGAGCGCAGTGTACGGGTAGGTTAGTATCGGGAGAGGCGTTCCAGCAAGTATTGCGGTCCCAAGCCATTTAGGGCTTTATAAGTTAAAACCAGCACTTTGAATCGAGCTCGGAAACATATGGGCAACCAGTGCAAGCGGGCCAGAGTCGGTGTTATATGATCGGACCGCCTAGTCCCTGTTAATAGTCTGGCCGCTGCATTTTGCACGAGCTGTAGCTTCCGAACCGTCTTCAAAGGCAGCCCCACGTAGAGTGCATTGCAGTAGTCTAGTTTAGAGGTTACCAGTGCATGGACAACTGACGCAAGGTTGTCCCTGTCCAGATAGGGGCGTAGTTGGGCCACCAGCCGAAGTTGGTAGAAAGCACTCCATGCCACCGAGGCTACCTGTGCCTCTAGTGACAGGGATGGTTCTAAAAGAACTCCCAAACTATGAACCTGCTCCTTCAGGGGGAGTGCAACCCCATCCAGGACAGGATGAACATCCACCATCTGTTCAGGAGAACCACCTACTAACAGCATCTCAGTCTTGTCTGGATTGAGCCTCAATTCATTCGCTCTCATCCAGTCCATTATCACAGCCAAGCATCGATTCAGCACCTTGACAGCCTCACCTGAAAAAGATGAACAGGAGAAGTAGAGCTGCGTGTCATCAGCATACTGGTGGCAACGCACTCCAAAACTCCTGATGACAGCACCCAGTGGCTTCATGTAGATGTTAAAAAGCATGGGAGATAGTACTGACCCCTGTGGAACTCCATATTGGAGAGCCCAGAGTGCTGAGCAAAATTCCCCAAGCACTACCTTCTGGAGACGACCCGCCAAGTAGGAGCAGAACCACTGCCAGGCAGTGCCTCCAACTCCCAGATCAGCGAGTCTCCCCAGAAGGATACCATGGTTGATGGTATCAAAAGCCACTGAGAGATCAAGGAGAATCAACAGAGTTACACTCCCCCTGTATTTCTCCCGACACAGGTCATCATACAGGGCGACCAAGGCCGTCTCCGTGCCAAAACCGGGCCTGAAACCCGATTGAAATGGATCCAGATAATCCGTCTCATCCAAGAGCGCCTGGAACTGGTCTGCAACCACTCTTTCTAGGACCTTGCCCAGGAATGGAATATTTGCTACCGGCCTGTAGTTGTTAAGATTTTCTGGGTCCAGGGAAGATTTCTACAAAAGTGGTCTCACCACCGCCGCCTTCAGGCAGTCAGGGACCACTGCCTCACGCAAAGATGCATTAATCACTTCCCTGGCCCAGCCGGCAGTTCCAAACCTGCTAGCTTTTATTAGCCAAGAGGGGCAAGGATCCAACACAGAAGTGGTTGCACGCACCTGTCCAAGCACCTTGTCAACGTCCTCAAGCTGCACCAATTGAAACTCATCCAAAGAATCATGACTAGACTGCGCTCCGGACACCTCATTTGATTCCACTGCCAAAACGTTGGAGTCCAAGTCCTGACGGATGCAAGAGATTTTATCCTGGAAGTGCCTAGCAAATTCATTACAACGGGCTTCCGATGGATCTATCATGTCTCTAGGGCCAGAATGTAACAGCCCACGGACAATTCTAAAAAGCTCCGCCGGCAGGCAGATAGAAGATTGTATAGTGGCAACAAAATGTTGTTTTTTTGCTGCCCGCACTGCCCCTAAATACAACTTGGTATAGGCACTTACCAGTGCAGAATTGCATCCATCAGGAGTTCGTCTCCATCTGCACTCAAGCCGTCTCCTGTGCTGTTTCATCGCTCTCAGCTCTGGAGTATACCATGCAGCTGTATGAGCTCTACCCAAGAGAGGGCGCTTGGGAGCGATCGTGTCAGCTGCCCGGGTCATTTCAGTATTCCATAATTTGACCAGGGCTTCAGCAGGAGGGCCAGCCCTATCAGCCGGAAAACTCCCCAGAGCCGTTTGAAAGCCTTCAGGATTCATTAGTCTCCGGGGGCGGACCATCTTAATAGGTCCCCCACCCCTGCGGACATAGCCATTGGAGCGGTGTTGCTACAGCCCGCCAAGCAAAGGGGGGGATTTACATCCCTGTGCAAACTTCTCCCGTGCACTGATTGACTCTGAGCAGAACTACACGGTATGGGAGGAGGAACTCCTAGCTATCTGTGATGCCTTTGAGACATGGTGGCATCTCTTCTTCTTCTTCTTCTTCTCATTATCATTATTATCATCATCATTATCATTATCTGATTTATATCCCACCCTTCTTCCCAGCAGAAGCCCAAGGAGGCAAACAAAAGCACTAAAAACATTCTAAAACATCATAAAACCCTTTAAAATACATTAAAACAACACATCTTTAAAAATATTTTTAAAAAGCTTTCAAGACATATTACAAAGCAATTCCAACACAGAAGCAGACTGGGATAAGGTCTCAAAAGGCTTGTTGAAAGAGGAACAGGTGCAAAAAGAGGGAATTCCACAGGTTAGGTGCCACTACACTAAAGGTCCGTTTCCTATGTTGTGTGGAATGGACCTCCTGATAAGATGGTATCTGCAGGAGGCCCTCACCTGCAGACTGCAGTGATCAACTGGGTATATAAGGGAGAAGATAGTCTTTCAGGTATCCTGGTCCTAAGCTGTATAGGGCTTTGTACACCAAGACTAGAACCTTGAACTTGGCCTGGTAGCAAATGGGCAGCCAGTGCAATTCTTTCAGCAGCAGGGTGACATGTTGGTGATACCCTGCCCCAGTGAGCAGTGTCACTGCGACATTTTATACTAGCTGCAGCTTTTGGACCAACCTCAAGGGCTGCCCAACATAGAGTGCATTACAGTAATCCAGCCTAGAGATTACCAGTACATGGACAACAGTGGTCAGGCTATCCCGGTCCAGAAATGCCCACAGCTGTCTTACCAGCCAAAGCTGGTAAAAGGCACTCCTAGCCACAGAGGTCACCTGGGGCTCTAGTGACAAAGATGGATCCAGGAGTACCCCCAGACTACAGACATGCTCTTTCAGAGGGAGTACAACCCCATCCAAAGAAGGCAACTGACCAATTATCTGAACTTGGGAACCACCAACCCACAATGCCTCCATCTTGCTAGGATTCAGACTCAGTTTATTGGCCCTCATTCAGGCTACCACCGAGTCCAGGCAGCGGTCAAGGGCTTGCACAGCCTCTCCCAATTCAGATGTTACAGAGAAATAGAGCTGGGTATCATCAGCTTACTGCTGATACTTTGTCCCAGATCTCCTGATGACCGCTCCCAAGGGCTTCATATAGATGTTAAACAGCATGGATGACAAGATGGTACCCTGCGGCACCCCACAGCACAACTGCCAGGTGGCCGAAAGACCACCACCCAATGCTATTCTCTGAAAACAACCTTGAAGATAGAACCACTGTAAAACAGTACCTCCAATACCTATCTCACCAAGTCGACCCAGGAGGATACCATGGTCAATGGTATGAAAAGTCACTGAGAGATCAAGTAAGAATAACAGGGTTGCACTCCCCCTGTCCTCCCAATATTTGAGGTCTTAGTTAGCAAAATTAGAAAACACCCATCTGGATCAACTACTGTTTTTAACATTTAAAAAGGAGCATTTTTATGAATAAGTATAGGCATACCTTTAGAATTCTTAGAATGACCACTAGCAATACTTCCCCTATCCAATCCTTACACAGTCTACCTTTATCTTCCACCAAGAGATGTGTCTCTCACAGTAGTGCCTCATCAACTTTAATTTTTTTTGTGTTTAGAAAGCACTTGTTTTCTTTTGTTAGGAGAGCCTAAGCCCTTACTATTTCATGTGACAAAATTTAAAGCCATAATAAATCTATTAATCTGTCCACGATGTAACTGTCACCTATATGTATAGGACAATATACATCTGTCCTTCTCCTGATAAAGGTCATTCACCAGGGCAACCAAGGCCGATTCAGTCCCATAACCAGGCCTGAACCTAGACTGGGATGGGTCAAGATAATCTGATTCATCCAAGAGTACTTGCAATTGCTGTGCCACAACCCCCTCAATCACCTTCCCTAAAAAGGGGGGTATTTGCAACCAGTCGGTAGTTGTCACAAACCAATGGGTCCAGGGTGGATCAGATATGCTCTCTGTACCACAAGCGTTAGCCCTTCCACCTTTGTCCCACCCAAAAGGTGATCTCTGGTGTGCCCTGTTAGCACAATTGGATGTAGGTACAGGAACTGAATGGGACCCTCATATGGTAGCACACATGACCAGGCAGGCACACAGGAAGCGAAATGAACCAAATAACGTTATTAAAATATAAGATGCTAAATAGTATATTGATGCATAGTCCCTGTCTTCCCTACCTGTCCTATTCTACTCTAACTAATATGTAATCCACCCTTTTCTATCCAGCTCACTCCCATAACACAACCTCCCTCCTTCCATTCCAAATCCCAACAACAAAAAGCTCCTAACTGTCAAAACCAACCCTAGAACTCTCACTCCCACCCCCTGTCCCGCCTGGCAGTCTTACATCACTTATACTCCCAGGCATTCCATTAACTCCTTCAAACTTGTAACACCTTTAATAACAGTTCCCAACACCTGGTTTCATTACACCAACCAAAAACAAAAAAGGCCAAAGAACAAAGGAAAAAGAAAAGAAAAAGGAAACAAAAAGAACAGTGTATGTCCAAAAGAGGGGGGGGGGGACTACTAAAACGTCTATATTAGACATTGGCACACCCTATAACTGCCCCTTGGCTCTCCCTTCCCATTGACTAAATAATTATACTTGCTAAAATTAGAAAAACACACCTGAACCCAATAATGCAATGAGAATATGGATAAACTCCAAATATCAACATTTTCCTCATATTGTCATATATGTATATGTCATATATGTAGATTGTAGAATAATTTGTAAGAACACAGTAAAAAGGCCACAGTTCTAAACTGAAGTCACAATAGGATTGTTGTTCAAACCGTAAGGAGATCTCCAAAGTAACATAGCAGGATTAAATTGTATGTAGGGCTGTGCGAGGCCCCCCCCCCACTTTGCTTTGGGGCTTACTTCAGCACTTCAAATCTGGTCCCTATTCACTTTGGATTGCTTTGTGGGGAGCTTGCCTGGGACCCCAAATTTGAAGGAACATTCAGAAAACCAAAGGTTCGGTTCTCCCTTTGACTTCACAGGGAAACCAAAATGGCCATAACATTCTGGGCCCCTCTAAAGTGACCCCCTTGAAGTGAACCAAAGCAGACACCTCCCCCACATTTCTTCAGAGATATTCAGAGTTAGAACCATTCAGTAGGGCACGATTGTGTAATATGTACCTTTATGTTCCAAGAGAATAAATAAGCAGTTAACCATAATTAAATTAATTAATTACATTTATATCCCCTTTCCTCCAATGAGCTCCAGGTGGCATGCAAACATGGTTCTGCCCCTCCTTATTTTATCCTCACAACAACTCTGTGAGGTAGGTTATAATTTTGTGAATAATAAATAAACATAGTGCATTATTACTTTGAAAAGTGTTTAGGTTGCTTTTAACTGTTTTTAATTATGTGTTTTAAAACTGTTGTAACCCACCCTGGGACCTTTGGATAAATGGTGGGTAATAAATTCTAATAATCATAATAATAATTCATCCTTACAACAGTCCTGTGAGGTAGGTCATTTATTGTTCCCATTTTATAGTAGTAGCCTAACTCATCAGCAGCGCTTGGAAAAGTTACTTTTTGAACTACAACTCCCATCAGCCCCAGCCAGCATGGCCACTGGATTGGGCTGATGGGAGTTGTAGTTCAAAAAAGTAACTTTTCCCAGCTCTGCTCATCAGATATATGAAATGGAGTGAGAATGGGGTGTGTGAAGTACAGTGAAAGGCACCAAGTCATAAGGGGAAGCCACTGTAACTCTCCACTATTCCAGCGGAAATTAGTCTGGTAAAACCAGTCTTGAACTTCCTTGAACTTCCACTTGTGGAAGGGATAATGAATAAAAATAGATCTAATATGTCTAAGCTGATAGGTTTTCAACTGGATCTGCTGCTCTCAATGGAAGTTCTTATAATTAAGTTGCAGATAGGTAGCGTTGCCCAGAGAAATGGCTGGGGGCTCAATTTTTAACCCCTTCAGAGACTATGTAGCAAATGAGAAGTAGACAAATAAAAATATAAGTGGCTCTATCTGGTCTCTAATGCCCTGTTAAGGCTGAGAATACATAAATCAAACAAAAGCAATTATATTATTAGCATTATATATATTAGCAGTGGCAGATATTAACTTGTAAATAACATCAGGTAAATAATAAATTGTCCACTTTCAATGTTATTACCTAAATGTTGCTGTTATTACCTAGATATTTGTTAAACATGCACATAATGTTACTCTTTTTAAAACACATAACGTTCTGGTCCTAGTCATAAATACTGCATCAGTTTTCCCCACAATAATAGTTAGCAAAGACTTACAACAAACAAAAGAGTTAGTCCAAGAGGCTGAGGTCTTTATGCAGCCCTGACTATGATACCGTTTATCTGCCTCCGCTGCTCTTAAGAGGTTTAGATTGAGGAACAGGAGTCCAGAGCTGAATTAGTAGAGGTCCAGTGGAGAGGGGGGCCAGGCAGTGTGGTCTGGATTAGAGGTGTGCATTGGACATTTGTTTCTGTCACAACAATGTGCAACTTAATTTACAGTGCTTCAAAGGTAAGTGGCTAGTAGCTCAATGGGGAAGAACTCCAGAAGGAATGTGAAGTTAGCAGGCCCCATTGGACCTTATAGGCTCCAGTTGTCCTAATTTTTGCCTTTAGGGACTCCCTTGTGAAAGTTGTGAGTTGTTGCTAGACTTGTCATCAATCGTGGCTGGTGCCCATTAGGATGAAAGGCAGAGAGGTCAGCAGTAGACGGAACCGGAGCCAATGACAGGCAGAGCCAACTAATTCTAGTTTGTCTCTATCCTCTTGGTAGAGTTCTACAATGGCAGTACTGAGATTCAAGGGGAGGAAGGTGACAGGCTCTGCCACTCTCTTGACTGGCTGTAAGTAAGAAGGCAGGCAGGTGGGGGCTGGCTGAGGGCAGACTGAAGTTGGTGGGGCAGCACCTTAATTGCCCTAATGGACCAGCCTCTGCTACTTGTCATTTTCAAGGTTCAGCTCCCTTCCCAGTGTCTTTAAAAGTGAAATCTCTCAGTAGTGGGTGGCTGCATCTTGGCTTTAATGCACATGCATGTAAACACACATATAAACATTAAGGTCACGTGCAAGTGAAGCTCATTATGAGATAACAGATTGCAGGACAACTGCATTTTCCTCCCACTAGCATATCTTTAACCTATTAGTGCAGGAGGTAAATGAGCATAGCATATAGCCGAGAGAGCCAAGCCTTTATTAATGTATAATGGGACAGCTCAGGCAAGCATTCTTGATGTGAGAATAGCCTGTTCATAACAGAGACACAGCTTCCACTAGACAGGTGAAAAAGTAGATGGTGCAAGCCGAGCAATCACACGAATTGACTGTGAGTTAAAAGGAAAATGTGTGAAACATATGTCAGAAAGGATACAAACTCTGGGAACAGGACCTTCCTATTTGTCTTCTTATCAGGATGAAACAGTCCTTGCCTGCTGCCCCCAAAACCTGCAGCAAAGTATATTTTGGGCCCTTCAGGCTCATAACCATCCATATCTAGGACTGGTGTGGAGAAGTGGATAGGCCTCTCCAGTGCTTTTTTTGTAATGGTACTCACTGGTACCAAGTGCTGTCACCTCTTTTTTTGCTGCTCATGGCAACTATTATGTGCTGGCACACAAGGCACTGTTATCAAGATATGAATACTGGCGCCTCATTTTTTTTTTAAAAAAAAGAAAACCACCACCACACTGGGCCTCTCTCATAATACTAGAACTTGGGGCTACCCAGTGAAGCTGAATGTTGGAAGATTCAGGATAGACAAAAGGAAGTACTTCTTCACACAGCACATAGATAAGCTATGGAGTTCGCTCCCACAAGAGGCAATGATGCCCACCAACCTAGATGACTCTAAAAGAGGGTTAGACAGATTCATGGAATATAAGGCTATCAAGGGCTACTAGCCACCATGGCTGTGTTCTATTTCTGCTTTTGGAGGCTGTATGCTTCTGAATACCAGTTGCTGGTAACTGTAGGAGGAGAGGATGCTGTTGTGCTCAGGTCCTGCTTGTGGGCTTCCCATAGGCATCTAGCTGGCCACTGTGAACACAGAATGCTGGATGAGAACACAGAATGCTGGATGATCCAGCAGGGCTCTTACATTTTTACCATCTTCCTTTTACTGTCTGTTTATCACATTAACCAATAAAGTCCCATAACCTCCAAGATTTTACAGGTGGGAATAGACACATTTGTAACACCCCTATTCCATTTGCATCATAAGCAGAAGCTGCAGTTTTGTATGCTACTACAAATCTTTTCAGGATGGTTTGAGAAGCGGTGAGCAAAACTGCCATTTCCACTTGTTGCCCAAAAAGGAACCAGCTCATCTACCGTGAGTGAGGAATAGGGTGGTCATGTGAAGCAGCCTTTGTTGTTTGCCTCTCCTGTCCTCCCACCCCCACAAATTTTGTTCTATTCTTGTTTTCCTTTCCTCTGAGCCCTCTTCTGGACTGTGTCTATTTTGTGGGTGGGATTCAATCGCATACTGGCACATTCAGATTGTGCAATTAAAAGGGATAGGAAAGTGTGGGAGAACAGCTGCATGACATGATGTCTCATAACCCCTTCACTAACAAATCAGAATGAATGCTAAATAAACAGCGGATGTTGTACAACCTGCCCTCAAACTTTTGGGCAAAGAAATCCGGATAAATACGCAATAAACAGGTCATCTGGAAATGACCCAACTCTCTTTTTCATCTCTCCTTTGGGGAGCCGTTTTCTCCTGTTTGATTAACCTGTGTGAAGTTCCACAGACATCCTTATTAGGAATTCAGAGGGCCTTTTCTGTGTTAGCTTTAACCTTCATCCCCAAAGTTTAATCTTCTCTGTGAGAAGGCACTTTTTATTGATAATGAGCATATGGGGGTTAATACTGGTGGGTTAAATGATATTAATAAATAGGAATTCATTAAGCCACGTGTAGAGAAATCCTTCTCCTTAATTTGTTTTGCTTCACTTTTTGTTTGCCTTCCTATTAATTTGATTATTTAGCTCCAGCTGTGCCCACATTGTGCAGGGTTTATTCCAGACTCCTTTAAATGCATGATCTCTGCCGCCTTCCCCAAAGAGCGTTTAATCTGAGAACAAACAATCAGAGTGGCACAAGTACAAGGCCAGAAGGAGCAAGGACTTTCAGACTGTGCTACTTGTGGATAAGACTCTTACTCTTCATCTCTTTTTCCTTTTCTTGTCCCCCTTTATGCACTGTCCCTTTTCCCTCCTTTATCCTCCCTGTCATATGTGCACTCTCTCTTCGTTTTTCTAGGGCAGGATAATTATAACATAGCCACAAGGTAAAGGCCAGGAGGCTTACTAAAGAACTTATTTTGCAACAATGTGTGAAATTCAGGTTAATTTCATGCAATGAGGTAAAAAAAAAGTTAATCTTTGTGTGGGTGTAAGCATGTGCAAGGAGTTGTGATTCTTATGGATGTGGGGGGAAATGGGGAAAGTGTTAGCGGTCCAGGCTTATCTGTCCCAGCCCCTCTTGAGTGCTCAAATATACTCGGCTTTTGGCAAAATGATGCACTGCTGCTGAAGACAAGCCAAGATATGGTATAAGGTTTCTTCTCTTCAGAGCAGCTGTCCTTGCCAAATTCTACATGAGAAATGGCAGTGACAGAGCATCCATCTAGTAAATAAGAATGTCTGTGCTCAAAGGAGGTTGGGGCCAGGGGAGGGAATGGTGAGTGAGGCCTGCATGAAGAATGAGGAGAAGAAAAAGGCCTTGCAGTTGCCTTATTGATCCTCTGTAATTAAGGAATACATTTAAATTTCTGCAAAGCCATCAAAGTTATTCAATTACTGAGATGCCTTTTGGTGTGCAATGCCCAGCTCATTTAGAATGGATGAGGAGGTTTAGGATGTGTGTGAGGGAGGGAAATTTACTTCCCAGTTTGTAAGGCAAACAAGTCCTTGGTTGGCTAGAAAATGTACTGAACACTTGATCCCACTCTGATCACTGTCTGGAAGTAGGAATTGAAAATTGTGTCCGTCTTGGTTCTCTCCCATTTTCCCAATCTTAAATTCAGATCTGAACATTTCTGCAGCAATTTGTGATTTTCTAAATAAAAAATCCTCATGAAAATTCTCCAGCATTTTAGTGTGAATTCTTTCTAATAAACACATTTTTGTAGGCAATTTTAACTAATGTACACATTTTTGCAAGCCATTTCTTGCCATATAATTAATTTCT
Source organism: Rhineura floridana (assembly GCF_030035675.1). Taxonomy (NCBI): domain Eukaryota; kingdom Metazoa; phylum Chordata; class Lepidosauria; order Squamata; family Rhineuridae; genus Rhineura; species Rhineura floridana. Next base: position 45,391,997 of record NC_084487.1, read on the forward strand.
TTTGTTACTTTCACTCATATATTCATTTTTATGCACACTTTCCCCTTACATATGCATTTTTGTAAACATTGATTGGATGGTGAACTGCATTGCAAAATTCAGATAAGTGTGAATTTCAAATGATGACTGTGTTTCAGTTTTCATATTGTTTTGGAAAGTGAGGATTTGATCGATTCAGCTTGAAATGTGAACTGAATTGAATTTCTCACCCATCCCTACCTGGAATATGAGATTGGGGGTTGGTCTGAATGATCTTTTGGGTTGTCTATAACACACTAGTTCTTAATTCTAAAATGGGAGTTAATGTTTGAGCCCAGGACATCATTTTGTCCAGCATGTACTATTCTTAAGGAAACTAAAGCCAACCAGTTTCCTTCTAGAACAGAGGTGGGCGACCTGTGGCCCTCCAAAATGTAGTTGGAGTCCAGCTGTCATCAACCCTAGCCAGTATGACCAACGGTCAGGTGCAACAGGTGATAATAATAAGAAAAAGGATAATTTTTATATCCCACCCTTCCTCCTCAAGGGAGCCCAGAGCAGCAAACAGATGTCACAGATGCACTAAAGAGATAACAGGTGCACTAAAAGCACCCAAAGAACAAAACATCTGGAAAAAAATCTTTAAAGACATCTTTCAAAATAATTCCAATACATATTCAGACTGGGATAAGGTATCTATTTAAAAGGCTTGTTGAAAGAGGAAGGTCTTCAGTAGGTGCCAAAAAGATAAAAGAGATGGTGCCTGTCTAATATTTACGAGGAGGGAATTCCAAAGGGTAGGTGCCACAACACTAAAGGTTCACTTCCTATGTTGTGTGGAACAGACCTCCTGATGACACAGGATCTTCAAGAAGCTCTCACCTGCAGAGCACAGTGATCAACTGGTATATAAGAGGCAAGATGATCTTTCAGGTGTCCTGCTCCCAAGCTGTACAACAAAACCAGCACCTTGAACTTAGTCCGGTAGCTAACTGGCAGCAGTTCCATTCTTTCAGCAGTGGGGTAATATGTTGTCGATATCCTGCCCCAGTGAGCAGCTTCCAGACCAATCTCAAGGACAGCCCCACATAGAGTGCATTACAGTAATCCAGACTGAAGGTTACCAGCACATGTACGACAGTGGCCTGGCTATCCCGGTCCAGAAACAGCCACATCTGTTTTACCAGCCTAAGCTGGTAAAAGGTACTCCTAGCTAGTGAGGCCACCTGGGCCTCTAGTGACAAAGATGGATCCAGGAGCACCCCCAGATTATGAACCAGCTCTTTCAGAGGAAGTAAAACCCATACAAAACAGGCGGTAGACCAATTATCCAATTTGCTGACAGGCAGTAAGAAGCATAGGTTTTGATCCCCAAGGATGCAGGGGAACAAAGCGTTAAAAGGACAAGAGAGAGCTGAAACAAGGCTCAGGTTGCAGCAATTACACAGCTGCAGGAACTCAACCCTAATTGCTGGAGGGCCATAAAAATGGAGCTAGAGATGTCAGCTAGTGTGGGGGTGTGAGGAGAAAAGTCGATGAGAAGTGTATTGCTGAAAGTGCTTGTGCCGCGTAAGTGTCTATGCCTGTTTATTGGACTTGTTTGTGAGCAGCAAATAAAGTTCTGTTTAACTACGCTCCTGTGTACGTCTGCCTATTACGTTCTACCTGGTTCTGTAAGTCCACCGCTAACACGGGAATCACCTTCCCACAGCACCTTCATCTTGCTAGGATTCAGGGACAGTTTATTGGTTCCCATGCAGCCCATCACTGAGTCCAGGCACTGGTCCAGGGCTTGCATGGCCTCTCCTGATTCAGATGTTACTGAGAAATAGATGTGGGTACCATCAGTGTACTGCTAACACCTCACCCCAGATCTCCTAATGACTGTTCCCAATTGCTTCATATAGATGTTAACCAGCACTGGGAACAAAAGTGTACCCTGTGGAACCCCACAGCACAACTGCCAGGGGGCCGAAAGACAATCACCCAACGCTGTTCTCTGAAAATGATCCAAGAGATAGGATCGGAACCACTGTAGAACAGTGCCTCCGATGCCCATCTCACCAGCTCACGTCAGGAAGATACCATAGTCAATGGTATCAAAAGCCACAGAGAGATCAAGTAAGAATAACAGGGTTACACTCCCCTGTTCTTCTCCCGATAAAGGTCATCCATCAGGGTGACCAAGGTCTGTTTAGTCCCATAACCAGGCCTAAACCCAGATTGAAATAAATCAAGATAATCTGTTTCATCCAAGAGTACTTGCAATTGTTGCACCACAACCCTCTCAATTACCTTCCCTAAAAAGGGAGTCATTCATTTTCATTCATTCATTGGCGATCACTCGTGGCCGAGTAGGATTGTCTTCCAAGATAATGTCTTTAACGGTGGATACATAAGTGATGGTGGAGGCCAATTCTAGATCCACACAGCATCCCACAGTGAGGACATAGGTTTCCAGATGGAAGACAGTCACAATGAGGATTTGCTTGACGTGCCTTCTGCTTAGCTCATTTGTCCCTTTCGCCCTGTACTTGTGCTTCTTCATAGTCCATAGCACCTTTGATAATAGCCAACCTCCAATTGGGACGCTCATGGGCCAAAGCTTCTCAGGTCTTGATGCTCATGTTACGTTTTTGTAGATTAGTTTTAAGAACATCTTTAAACCTCTTTTGATGTCCACCGATATTCCGTTTTCCATCCTTAAGTTGGGAGTAAAGTAGCTACTTTGGAAGATGGTGATCAGGCATTCGAACAATGTGGCTGGTCCAGCAAAGTTGATGTTGAAGGATCATTGTTCAACACTGGTAGTCTTTGCTTCTTCCAAAACGCTAACATTAGTCCGTCTGTCTTCCCAAGAAATTTGCAGGATTTTCAGGAGGCAGCGTTGGTGGAATCTTTCAAGAAGTTGGGAGTTGCATTTATAAATGGTCCATGTTTCACAGGCATACAGTAAGGTTGGTAGTACAATGGCTTTGTAAATAAGTATTTTGGTCTCCCTGCTAATATCCCGATCCTCAAACACTCTACGCTTCATTTGGGAGAATGTGGCACTCGCAGAGCTCAGACGATGTTGAATTTCAGCATCGATGTCAGCTTTTACAGAGAGATGGCTGCCAAGATAGGAAAAGTGATCAACGTTCTCCAGTGTTGCACTGTTAAGCTGGATTGATGGTGCTACAGATGATAATGTAGTCTCCGCACATTCAGAGAAAGATCTTCAAACTATCCTAAATGTTTTTTTAGAAGCATATGGAAAGCTTCGGCTCTCGCTTAATATAAAAAAACCCAAAGTGCTTCAAAGCTTTCCATATGCTTCTAAAAAAACATTTAGGATAGTTTGAAGATCTTTCTCTGAATGTGCGGAGACTACTTTATCATCGGCATATTGAAGTTCTACAACAGAGGTTGACATTACCTTACTTTTTGCTTTCAGCCTACTGAGATTAAAAAGCTTTCCATCTGTTCGATATGCGATTTCCACACCAGTAGGAAGTTTCCCCTCAATAAGGTGTAGAATCATAGCAATGAAGATAGCAAATAAGGTCGGAGCAATGACGCATCCCTGTTTTACGCCTGATCCGACTGTGAATGTGTCGCTCTGAAAGCCATTGTTATCCAAAATTGTCGCTGTCATGTTGTCTTGAAGGAGTCACAAAATATTCACAAATTTATCAGGGCATCCAGTTTTCAGAAGGATGGTCCAGAGAGCGCTTCGATTCACAGTATCAAAGGCCTTAGTCAGATCAATAAGCGCCATATATAAAGGTCAATTGTGCTCCTGGCATTTTTCTTGAAGCTGTTGTGCAGTGAACATCATGTCCACTGTCCCCCTGAAAGGGCGGAAACCATTTTGGATTCGGGGAGGATATCTTCTGAGATAGGTAGGAGGCAATTTGTGAGGATCCTTGCAAGGATTTTACCTGAAGTAGCAAGAAGAAAGATGCCTTGATAGTTCCCACAATTTGTTCTATCACCCTTCTTAAAAAGAGCGGTAATTATGGCATCCCTAAAGTCTTCCGTGATCTCCTCCTTCATCCAGGTTTTTTTGATGAGCTTATGAAGAGCCAGTGTGGGGTAGTGGTTAGAGTATTGGACTATGACCTGGGAGACCAGGGTTCAAATCCCCACATAGCCATGAAGCTCCCTGGGTGACCTTGGGCCAGTCACTGCCTCTCAGCCTCAGAGGGAGGCAATGGTGAACCCCCTCTGAATACTGCATACCATGAAAACCCTATCCATGGGGTCACCATAAGTCAGAATTGAGTTGAAGACAGTCCATATCATCCATATGAAGTTGTTGTGTAAATTCAGGCCCACCTTCTTTAAAGACTTCAGCAGGGATCCCATCAGGTCCACTAGCTTTGTTATTCTTCATTTGATTAATGGCTTTACTGACTTCATCCAAATTAGGGGATACTTCAAGCTCGTCTCTAGTTTGTTGTTGTAGAATTTGCGAGAAGACCTCACCAGCCACAATAGAGTTACGATTAAGGAGATCATGATAATGCTTTTTCCAATGCAGTGCAATAGATTCTTTATCCTTAAGAAGTTTGGTACCATCCATTGAATGTAAGGGATTTGTACCATAATTTGTTGGTCCATATATGGCCTTTGTGGCATTAAAAAAGCCCTGTGCATCATGAGCATCTGCAAAATGCTGGATTTCTTGAGCTTTCTTTTTCCACCAGGTGTTCTTAAGTTCTCTCGTTCTTCTTTGGACCTCAGCCTTTGCACTGGCATAAATTTGTTTCTTAACAGCACAGTTAATGTCTTTCTGCCATATCTGGAAGGCTTTACTTTTCTTGTCAATGATATGTTCAATCTCACTATCATTCTCATCAAACTAGTCCTGATGTTCTTAGTTTGGTATCCAATAGTTTGTTCACATGCTGCAATAATGGAAGTCTTCAGTTTAATCCAGTGTTCCTTGACATTTTCAGGGAGTTCCATCAGTAGATGTTTCTTGAGAGTTGTTTGAAAGCAAGCTCGCTTGATAGAATCTTGAAGGGCGTGGATGTTCATTTTATGCCTTAGTTTTCTTCCTTTTTTCTTCCGTAGAGCCTACGTTGAGGAACAATATTAATGGCCACAGTGGATCAAATTAAACAGTGATCTGTCCAGCTAAGGGAGTATTTGCAACTGGGCAGTACAGTAATACCTCAGATAATGAAGTAGATGCATTCCTGGACATTACTTCTTTAAAAGAAACTTTGGTACCAAAGGTAGGAATAACATAGAAAGAACTGGGATAGGTTCCTACACCACAAAAAAGAAGAGCAGTTCAACATCTTTCAGCAAACTTTTTGTTCAAAACTAACAATATGCGTCTGAAATGAAACAACCAGGTCAAGTTAACTTTGCATAAGCTAACAAAAACATCTTGAACCTTCTACAGACCACTTGAAGGCTTCTTTGAAAATGCATCCAGGGATCCCTACGTTGTCTTTTTACTTTTATCATGTAGCATCTCACTGTAGCAATCTAAACCTTTGAGCACAATTCTCCTCACCATACAGCTTCACTCAAAGTCAGGATCTTTTACTGATAGAACCTAAACAAATCGTTCAGAATTTGTGACTTGTGATGGTTATCGGTATTTTGATTGTAAAGCTGAAATATTAAATTAAATAAATTGGATCATCTGAAGAGAAGGCTCCATTGAAACACATTATAAAAGAGCAAGATCAATTATATCATTGTCTTGTAATGGCCACTTGATTGATTGCTTCAGGCAAATCAAGTATCGCTTCCAGGCCAACCAAACAGGAAAGGTTTTGTACATTGAAAGAGTTGGTTTGTTCTTTCTGGGTGCCACAAATGAACAATGTAGGCAGGCTAATATATTTAATAAAAAGTACCTTCTATGATCATTGTTTTTATATTGTTTTAAATTTTAAAATTGTGTTTTAAATTGTTTTTAAAATATGTGTTTTTAAATTGTATATTTGTTTTAATGTTTTTGATTGCTGTAAACTGCCCAGAGAGCTTCGGCTATGGGGCGGTATACAAGTGCAATAAATAAATAAATAAATAAATAAATAAATAAATAAATAAATAAATAAACCTCTAAGGCATATCTCACTTAAACAATCACACATTAAGTGGTGTTCCCCCCTCTCTCTGCCATCCTTCCCTACACTTGAGTGGGCAGCCACCCCCCCATGCTCTCTCTCGCTGTCTCTGCCATTCTCCCTTACACTTGAGCAAGCTGCCACCACCTCCACCACTCCGTGCTCTCTCTCTCTCTCTCTATCTTTCTCCCATCTTCCCCTGCATTCAACCAGGCAGCTGCCACCCCCACCACCCCATGCTCTCTCTCTCTGTGCCATCCACCCCTACATTGAACCAGGCAGTTGCCACTCCTACCACCCCATGTTCTCTCTCTTTCTCTGCCATCCTCCCCTACATTCAAGCAGCAGCCCCCACCCCCATGCTCTCTTTCTCTCTCTGCCATCCTCCTCAAACTTGAGCAGGTAGCCGCCGCCACCACCACCCTATGCTTGCTCTATCTGTCTCTCTGCCATCTTCCCCTACATTCAAGCAGGCAGCCCCCACCCCCCATGCTCTCTTTCTCTCTCTGCCATCCTCCTCAAACTTGAGCAGGTAGCCGCCACCACCACCACCCTATGCTTGCTCTCTCTATCTCTCTGTCTCTCTGCCATCTTCCCCTACATTCAGCCAGGCAGTTGCCGTGCCCACCACCCTGTTCTCTCTCTCTCTCTGCCATCCTCCCATACACTCAAGTAGGTAGCCACCACTCCCACCACCCTGTGCACTCTCTCTCTCTCTCTGCCATCCTCCCCTACACTTGAGCAGGGAACAGAGGAGGAGGAGAACGATGATGAGGGGGAATGCTGTCTTGAGTTGACAAAGGGAAAAAATGAGAACATAATAGCCTGACCTCAACTTGCAGCAGCTCTTGGGGGCAGGCAGGAACTGAGAAAGAACTGTGCATTGTTCTTGTAAAGGCTGACTTCTTAGCCATTTCTCTCTCCCTCCCTTATCTCTCTGTCTTTTCCTCCTGTGAAGTAAGTGAGTGTGTGTAAATCTCAATCAAACTGCGATCACGGGCAGCTGTTTTTCTTCCAGTTGAGCTGCTTTTACATATGCAAACACACACACACACACATAGAGAGAGGGGAATAGAGACAGAAAGGGGGTCAAGAGTCGGAGCTTCATTGCACTGAACTGAGTGGGCAGGCAAAGGAAGAATGCATCCAACAGAGGAGAAAGTGGAGAAATTAACCAGCCTGGTTTCTTTGCTAACCATGGGGTACAATACCCCCTCCCCATTCCTCTCCTTCCCTCCCTCTCCCTCTCCCTCTCTCTCAGCTACTAGGCAAGGAGGACTACCAACTGCAGCTGCTGCAGGAACCTCTCATACACGGCCGGCATCACGCTCCTTGCCGGATCACGTAGGTGTGTCTACAGCAGAAAGGGCTTCCAGGGCATCAGAAGCACAGTTTACTGCAGAGGTACCTGCGCCACTTGGCAAGGAGCACAATTCCAGCCACATGTGAGAGAGGCACCTGTAGCAACAGCTGCAATCCAGCAGGCAGGGAGCCACATTCTGACCATGTCAGAGTGTGCCCCTGCCCCCCATGCCCAAAAATCCTTCATTGAAAGGAACTTTGTTCCTGGAGGATTTGTTAACTGGGGTATTACTGTAGTTGTCACAGACCAATGGGTCCAGAGTGGGCCTTTTCAGAACCAGTCAGATCACAGCCTCTTTCAGGATGGTTGGGACCACTCCCTGTCACAAATATACATTAACCACATCCGCTCAGTTATACCCCTTCGGCAAGCTTTAAGATGCCAAGAAGGATAAGGGTTGAGGAGAGACATTGCTGGCCGCATCATTGCAAGCGGGAGAGCAAAGAGGGAGGCACCCCAAATCCTCCGCAGACAAAGAGACGGAAGCCCTCGAAGTGCCGAGCCAGCAACCAGCCGAAAATGAAAGTGGTAATTGTTTATTGCTCATCCAGTGATGAGATAGCAGCGTGTTACTTGCACAAGATTGCCCTTGGCAAAGGGTTTTTTGATACCCGATACATGTCAGGCTGCAATAAACAATTACCACTTTCATTTTCAGCTGGTTGCTGGCTCGGCACTTCGAGGGCTTCCCTCTCTTTGTCTGTGGCACATCTTCGCAAGCACCTTGTGCACAACATCAGGCCTCATCAATTGAAACTGATCCCAAGAAGTTGCTGCAGATGTTGCACTGGCCACCTCACTGAGGACTACAGTGAATGGGATGTGGTATCAAGATTTTTGTGGAGGCGAGCAACTTTACCCTCAAAGTGCCTTGTAAACAATTCACAGTGGGTTTCCAAAGGGTCTAAAATCTATTTCCTGGAGTAGATGTTAACAGACTGAGTTGGAATCTGACATCTGGAGGGCCACAGATTGTCCACTCCTGTATGAGAATGGGACACATCTTTCTTCCTCCCCCTTCTCTTCTCTGCTGATAATGTATTCTGCTGATAATGCAGTCTGTAGTGTAGTTTTGAGACAGGCAGACTGAGGGTCAGAGAGCTAAGCTGGAACTATGAAAGACTGGAGAGGGCATTTACTGGAGTATTAAGCTGTGAATCTCCACTTATGCTCAACTTGTATATTTGTAAATAAATGCAAACATTACAAAATGCCAGTAAGCCTCCAGTGAACCTCATTCCAAAGGAGACCAAATCTGTGAAGCACTCTAACCCTGAAACCTCCCTGCTTAGAGTATTGGGGTAAGTGTAGCAATTATTTTAGGGACCCTCAAGGCATTCATTCCCAAGAGGAATTGTAACTCAGGAATAATTCTACAGATGGGGTGATTATGGCAACAGGTGGGTAGATTTGAGGCAAGGCTTGAATTTTGTAACTGTGTAAAGGATGGAAAGCTCAGTCCTTGCAAAGGAAAGATTTTTTCTTGACTAAAGTAGCTTGAGATTGGGAAGGCTAGTAGTTGTCGTTTTCATTTTTCAATGCCAAGACAACTAAAAAGAAATAAGTGCAGACAATTGTTCAAGGTTCATGAGGATTGCAAAGATGAATACATGTTATTGTTTTGTTAGGCATCAGGGGATATACGTATAACTGTGATCATGCTGCATAGCATGCAGTCTAGTTGTTTAAAGTGAATATGCAAATATTGGAGAATCTCAGCTTTCATGGAAGGGAGACTGCATTTCTGGCACTTGTGGAGAAAGGCTTACAAGTCTGTGAATATTATTGGCAAAAACACCTGAAATTAGAAGTCTGAGGCACTTTCAGGGAGGACAGAAAGCATGCCGCAGAGGCCTCTGTTGTCTCTTCCTCGGGGAAAGTCTGTAGCATAGTGGTAGAGCACATACTTTGCGTGCAAAGGGTTCTAGGTTCAATCTCTGGTGTCTCCAGATAGGGCTGGAAAGACTGTTGCCTGAAATCAGGGCTGGCTCCAGGAATGCCGGGGCCCTTGGGCATCAGCTTGCCCTGGCCCCCGGCATGTGTGTGCATGTGTGCATGCCTGTGCACCCGCACACGCATGCATGCCCCCCCACCTACCTGTCTACTGTCTTTTACCATTGCCCTTAACAAAGATGGCGGCCGCAGTTTCCCTAAGGGAATGACGCCTCCGCCGCCATTTTTGTTGATGGCACGTGTGCGTGCTATGCGCGCGCATCTCTGCCATCAACTAAGTTGGTGGCAGGGGCTTCAGTACCTTAGGGAAACCGCGGCCGCCATCTTCGTTAAGGGCAATGGTAAAAGACAGCAGACAGGTAAGTGGGGTGTGTGGGGGCCCCGTGGATCGTGGAAGGGGAGCAGAGGGGTGGCTGAGGGGCCACCTGTAGCTCCAGGGACTGTCGGGCCAGTGCCCCACCTGGCCGCCCTTTAGAACCGGCCCTGCCTGGAATCCTGGAGATTTGCTGCCAATCAGTGTCAGCAATACTGAGATAGATGGACCAATGGTCTGATTCTGTATCAGGCAGCTTCCTGTCTTCCTATGATCCCTTTTCAGGCAATCACAAAACACATACTGACCCTCTGTGACCTGGAGTCATAGTGCTTCTGCTGCCGCCACCTCAACCCTTTCCAAATAAATCCAGATTCAGATAAAAGATGGCATTTATTTTATGAAATGAAGAAGGAAGTTTAACTAATTTTACTTACATTTGCCTGATTTAATTACAGAATTTAAGATATTTGGGTTTGGGACTGGGAGTGTTTAAAATTCAGAAATCTAGGCCCATGCTCACTGTTTAGAAAATGAAATTTAATGATGTTACATAGTGAAGTATTTTCTTACTACTAGAGAAAATTTTATCTTAATAGCATATAAAAATAAACTAATTCTCGATGAAGCACTGATAATTAATTGATCTTTTAATTTTATCTATTTATTTTCTTGCATCAGTATCCTTTCTTCTGTCATGGAACCCAGGGCAGCATATATGTAGTTCCCAGGTAATCCTCTTTCCAGGCACACAACCTAGACATGCTTAGCTTTAGCAAGCTGGTGGCCTTATGTGCCTTCAGACCATACCCTGGTCTTGAAAAGACACTGCCTTGATTAAAATTTATGGCACAGATTAACCAAGAAGTCAAATCTGCTGATATGGTTTTAGTAGCTATAAAATGATCCATTTTAGCCCATCTGGAAGAGAAAATGTCACAGTGGGAATGTGACATTTAGGATCTTTCCACTTCAGTACTTTTGACTAGGAATCCTAACATTATAAAAAGAGCTTTTTTAATCAGGGAATGGGATTCTTAGTTTGAAATATTGGCCCTGCAAAACAGTTATGCATGGGGGGGTTAGTGAAAATACAGTCGTTGGAAACACTTTCAGATTGTGTAACAGATTGTGTGACAGTGATTTTGTGTGCTTACATGTGTGTGAGCAATTTTTCACTGCTGACTTAAAAGTATATATAACATAGCATCAAGCAAATCTTTTCCTATGTGATTATGTATCATTTATCTAGGATGCCCGGTTCACACTGTAATACTTGTGTGACATTTTTGCAAATCCCAGATGACTGGCAATACCATGCTATACAATTCACATGTAATTAATGGCTTTGACGCTGTTGCTCCTCCCCCTTTAAAAGGCTGGATAATACATACACTCCAGCCACCTTTTTGGCCCAGCTGTGATTTTACCTGTGTTACACCTGACATCATATATATGATGTCATGTGTAGGACAGGTGACTGTGGCTTGGCCAAAATTACTTGACAGGTCAAATAGGGAGGTCTGGTGGGTCTAATTAGGCCCTTGGGTTGGAAGTTCCCCTCCTCTGCTTTAATGCATGAGAGGCTCAGCAACAAATTTATAAAGGTGCAGAAACAGCCTTAAGTCTGGAGAAGCCCATTATCAGTTTAGTATGTCTTGCTGCACTTAAGATGAAGTATGAAAAGTGCACACCTATTATTATTATTATTATTATTAATATAATAATTATATCCTGCTCTTTCTCCCAGTAGGAGCCTAGAGCGGCAAACAAAAGCACTAAAAACACTTTAACACATCATAAAAACAGACTTTAAAATATATTAAAACAAAACCACCATTACAAACATATTAAAACAAAACATCTTTACAAACATTTTTAAAAGCTTGCCGCCCTGGGCTCCTGCTGGGAGGAAGGGCAGGATATAAATAAAATAATAAATAAATAAATTAAAAACATCTATTTTTTTAAAAAAAGGTTTAAAAACATGTTAAAAAACAATTCCAACACAGATGCAGAGTGGGATAAGAGCTCTACTTAAAAGGCTTGTTGAAAGAGGAAAGTCTTCAGTAGGCACCAGAAAGATAACAGAGATTAACAGAGATAACATTCACCTACTGAATGGTTTAGGATTGCCCAGTGCTATGGTATTGCTGATGCTACGCAGGTATGGACCTCACTGATAGGCTGTATAGGAGAAAACTAAGAGCCCCATATAAGGGCATGATATAAATTTTTGTGGTTTTTTTGTGGCAGGGGACCTTTCCATGCTTTACTTTTTCATATTGCATGCAAATCTGTAAGTTACTGGGAAACTCAAACCAAGAATTCCAGTAATTCCTTTCTCCTAGTTCAACTGGAACAACTCTCAGGGTGAGACATTGCTAGCCCAGTCTCTGTTCCTTTGCAAGTTAACTACTGGAGAGCAGGCACCAAAGTTCTCAAGCCAAGGACTCTAGCAACCAGATCCAAGGACTTTACTCTCAGCATGGTAGCTTGCCACTGGAGGAGGTTGCTGGCTTGCTCTCCTCTGTGCTTAGGCACTACTAGTCCAGCAGCCCAGTAGGTTAGAAACAGTAGGCCAATAAAGTTTCTTCCAGGCATATAAGCCTCTGACATGGGTTCTCTGAGCAGGGCCAGCCCAAGACGTTTTGATCCCTGAGGCAAAAGACAAAATGGCATCCCCCTCCACTCCACATGCAGAAATCAATTGGATTGGCAATTGAATCTTAGTTCAATCCTGGTGATGGAACAGTGTCCTCTATTGCACCTGAAGGCAGCAGACTAGCTTGGGAGATAGAGGGCAGGCCACATGGCACATACAGTTGTGTTCCCCAGTACCTTGCCACACGTACCCTACCCCCCCCCAGCATCTGCTGCCTGAGATAGCTGCCTCACGCTGCCTAATAGTTGGGCCGGCCCTGCACTGTTGCTTGAACTGAGACCAAGCTGTTTACAGATTGCATTTGCCTGCCCATATATTTGCCTATATGCTTTTCAGAGCTTGCTTTGCCTCTAGACCACCAGTCCTGACATAGGGTATAATCATGGTATAGGGCATGAGTGTAGGACAGTTGTGTTACCCTCCTCAGCGATGACAACATGCACACTTTTCAATGACTGCAGTCAGATTCCAAACTTTATAACCAATGGTAATGACCTTACCAGCTGGGGAAAGTAAGCAATTTCCCAGCAACGATATATTGTGGTTTGAATGTTTGGCGGGAAGGAGAAAATGGTATCCCTGAAGTAGAAATACTTCCTTGAGGGATGATATCTGACTCCCATGCAGCAAATAGATAATAAGTACACATATGCCATGCAATAAATTGGTTGGAAAGCAGCCTAGCTGAGCCACTGAAAGAGAAACACTCTAAGGGAAGCCAGTGGGGACTCTCCATCAGCTGCTCAACAAAGAAGTAATTAATTTGAATCTCAGGTTATAAAGAAGGAATGATGAGGAAATTTTGGAAGGTTCTAGGATGACAGATTTCTGGGGAAGAATAAAGGGAGGCTGCACTAGGGCACATGAAACAAATCTGCATGTTGCTTAGGAATGGAACTGATAGGATTTTTGCAGTGTCCTGATATGACTCCTGGGAACTGAAGAGTAATCCTGTTTGAAAAGCTCCTGGAGGCAAGAGCTGCTGAAACTATGCAGTATATGTGTTGGCCCAATGGGGGAGCTTGTTATGCCTGCGGTAGGCCTAGTGTTTTGCAACTTCAAAGACAAGCCATTCTGTACTATGTGTTAGACACAAACTTCTTAATTATGTATCAGGATCAGATGATTTATCTGGCACTCTCAGGACCCCCATTGAGGCATGTGTAGCAAAATCCATTACATTACATGTGCTGCTGAGGGCCTTGCATGAGCAATAATTGGGGAATGGGGAAATCCAAGAATAATGAAGCACTGACAGGAATTAATAATAAAGAGTGATAATACAGAAAAAGACAAAGAAGTGGAGTTTTGTCTGTCACTATTGGCTCTTATCTTGTTGCAGAATCAGAATTTTAAACTATTGGGGGCATGTTTGTGCAGCAGGCTAGAATTAAAACAGACAAATGGGACCCTGCAGCAGATTTTGCAGTGTGCAATGCCTCTGTACAGGAAAGAAGAAGCAGAAATACTGGTTTCAGCTGCTGCTTTCCATTCCATATAAGATGATGTTGAAGAAGTGCACTTTCCTCCTTACAGTCTGCATGTCCTGCAGTGTCATGCTTTGCAGTTTCATGCCCATCCCTTACGCATTTCTTCCTGCCCATGCTGCAGGTTGTAGCAATGGAGGGCAAGGCCATGTCATGGACTGCACAAAGCAAGTGTCACACTTTTTGGCTGCAGATAGACTATAGCTTTTTAAAGAGAAATGAAAGTGCTTTGAGAGAGATAATTTTTTTCTGATGACGTACAAAAATTGCTCAAACAGGTTTTGCAGACTTTTGAAACTATACAAAACTGTATTTACCAGTGGGGAGGAGAGCCTGGCTGGGAGTCCAGAGTCTGTGAGTTCAAATCCCCACTTGTGTCTCCTGGGTGTCAAGGGCCAGCTAAAGATCACCCCCACAGTGAGTGGCTCAGGGCTTACGTGTCCTGCCACCTGTGCAGCCGTGGGCAAGCTGCATAGTCCCAAGGAGCCCAGTTGCCTCCCAGCTGGCAGTTGCAGACAAGGAAGGGGCTGGCTTGTGCAGCTGTGGCAAGCTGAGCAGGCCCTAGCCAGCTGGGGAGGACTAGCCTCAGAGGGAGGCAATGGTAAACCCCTTCTGCATACCACTTACCATGAAAACCCTATTCATAGGGTAGCCATAAGTTGGGACCAACTTGAAGGCAGTCCATTTCCATTTTTCAAAGTGGGTTGAGTTGTGTATACCCTATGACTAGTGATCCTTCTGTCAAAACTACCTTTAGCTCTCTGGAAAAACAAAACTAAACCATTGTCCCTTGTTAGCTTCAGGCAGCAAATAGGTTAACAGCTTCCATTTCTCTTCCAAATGCCATCTCCAATATGTATCACGTTGTGCTATATGAAGCAATGTTGGTGGGAGTTGAGTTTTCAAGCAGATGGGACTGAAGCAAGATGCTTCGCTCCATCTCCTTGAGCTTTCTTGTTGGTTCCAGGCCATCCAGGAGAGCATGTGGGACAACAGCCATAGTATACCGCTAACCCAGCAATGCCCCCTCCTGTCTATAGGAAAGTGTGTTTACCCTGCCATTTTTCACCTGCATCCAAAGTGGCCCACCATCAGCAAGATAAATCACCAGCCACATTTTTGGGTGCTTCTAGCCATTCACTTAAATCAAATGGATTAATAGCTAACCCGCTGAGGTGCAACTTAACACAACACTGCCCTTGTTTTGGCATCATGTGAAGATGCACCTCTTTGCCCAAGCCTTTTGGGGAGGATAAGATACATTGTACAGGATTTTTATTTCTTACCATTTTAATTTATATGAAATTCATGTTTGCTATATATGTTTTAATATTACTGTTGAACTTACTGTTTTTATGTTTTTCCACTCTGGGACCTTTGGGTGAGGGGCAGACTATAAATATGGTAAATAAACAAATTAATGGGGAACACGGGAACATGGCGGCAAGCACTACAGGCGGTTTTACTTCCTCTCCAAGGTTCAGATGTTTTAACAGTTTTTAACAGCTATATCAGCCAAACTGATTTTAACAGTTTTGCCAGTTTTAATAGGGATAATAGTTTTAACCAGTTTACTGTTAAAGAGCGGGTATATACCTCCCCCGTTCTGGGAACAGCTGCAGCTTTGTTTGTTCGCTTGCCTGGTTCCCGTCAGCCTGCCTAAGATGATTAACTTAATGGACCCTCGATAAAGTGTTTGAAGTTTTACGGGAGGCCCTCCTCGTTATCATCCCACTGATATTATACGGTAGGAGAAAGACTCGAGGGCAAGGAAAAAGGAAAGAGAAAGCAGAAGTAACCTGGCGTCACGCTGAAAACTGAGGAGAAAGACCAAAGTTACTAGACCCCGGAAAGACGAGGGAGGATTTTGCCCTGTCACGGACAAAGGAGAAATAAAGATAAGGGCTTTTTGTATTTTAAGCAGCATTTTCCTCTCTCTTTCCGACATATCCCTCGCTAGGCTCGGGCTGGGGTTTTTGGCACCACCACTATTATGGTACTTACAAGGAGGAGGTGTAAAATCTAGGTATAACGCATCAAATAGACGAGGCTCCTTTAAATGACTCTCAGGCAAAGATCACACAATTATTCGGGTCTAAGAAGGATGAGATCCAGCCCCACGAGAAGGACTCCCTTTCCCCAGTGGGACCTATTCTCGATTGGTCCCTGGACTTTAAAACCTATATCCATGGGCTAAGAGAAGAACCCCTCCCCACTCCAAATCTAGCAAAAGAACTAGCGGATGCAGACCATCGGGCTTCTTTACAGTTCCAGGTGAGTGAACAGGCATAAGTTCTGGAATCAATTAACTCTGTGCCCAAAAGGGGGAATTCGAACAACGAAAATACAAAAAAAAATCGGATTCCCCTCTGCCCTGTACAAAGAATATTTCCCTAGCAGGATGGTCCTTCCTGATTTTGGAGGAACTTGATCTCATCAAATCCTTCATTTCTGAATGCAACAGCTTGTTGAGCATCCTGGTGAACGCTGTTGGGAAGTCTCCACGAGGGAAAGGAGACAAAGAGGTGGATCTCACCTCCAGTCAGCTTCCCCTGACAAGGAAAGGGGCTCCTAAGTGTAAAATCACCCCCAGACGGCAGAGGACAATTGTAAAAAAGACCAAGAACATAAAAAATCCAAGATTTCCCCGGTATAAGAAATTGAATTACAAGCCGCTTTTCAAATTACTTGACTCCTCCACCCAGACTCCTGAGATGCACCCAGCCAAGACGTCCAAAGAACCACTAAAGGGAACGAAGGCAACTAAGCCTATGGCAGCAGTCACTACTACACTATTTGCTCAAATGCCAGGGCCTTCGCCCACACCAACCGATAAGGTCTTGGGGCATTCTCAAGGTCATTGCATCTCCTCCATCACCGGATTGCTTAGGCGGGAGGATCAGAGGTACCTACCCAAAGCACCTTGGAATTTGATCCTGATCCAGGACAAGCTGGCCTTTGTAAATTATCCAAAGTCGGGGGGATTCCAATCACAATACCATCGGAAACTCCATCTCCTGGACTTATTGGAGCCTATTCTTCCTGGACAGATTCGTACATTTCATATTAACCATATTGAATATTATTTTAACAATTACAGGACTGCACGTGCCATCGTCTCTTTTAAGAACGCTAGCTTAGCCAGATCAGTTTACGATAGCAGGGGTGCCTTGGAGGAACAGGGGATTCGAATTAGGAGATTTTTTGAGAATGTGGCCCCTCCCCAACCCCTGGATACTGCCTGCTGGGGTTTAACTACTAGCAGGAAAGGCACAGAGTTCTCAGCTTCGAGAAGCCCGTTATGTTGTATTCATCCAAGGGTCCCGGCCCTGCGGACTTCTCTTCCATTGGAAAACCAGGACGGTACACCAGTCTCCCATGATGACCCACTGCATTTGGAAGAAATTCAGTTGAATGAATCCTTTTGTGGACTGCCAACCAATGAGCAGAGTGCAATTGTACCGAGGCTGACACGCCTAAAAACACTTTTAGGAAAATTGCAAGCCGGTAATTATATTCCTCTTAATAATGGTGGGCTGCAGCACCCCAAATCATTAGATGCTTGTTCTGCCCAACATCTTGGGAGGCCGGCAAATCAATCTAGGCCACCCTCTATAAGTCACTCTACTCACCAGGTAATGGTGGAAATTAATCTGATCCCCCTTAACACCGCAGCCCAAAATGAGGAGAACTTGGCTTTGGCCAAGCCCCCTAGCAATAGGGCCAAGCCTGCAGATGGTCCCTCTTGGCTGGAAATGTGCTATTTAGACCCGGAGGAACTGGGATCTCCTGGGAAGCCAGTGCCTCAAACGATCAGGCCAGCTCGCCAGAAGGGCCCAATTTCCTCCAATGTAAGTATCCTGAATTCAGACATAGAGCAAATCACGGCTCTGGGAAATCCCATGATATGACAGAGCCAAATATCAAAAGGGATCCCACCCCCCTCGACTTGCTCCATGGGGCGGGCATTAGCACCTAAAACACCCTTCACAAGACATCCCAATTCCCCCGGCTCTTACAGTAACTTGTTATCCTGGAACATTGCCAGATGGAAAAATAAGCTGGCTGACATAGAGCTCGCTGGCTTCTTATAGTCTTTTGACATCATCTGCCTCCAAGAGACTTGGCTCTTAGATACCAACTCTCTCTTCCTCCAGGGCTTTAAGGCTTGGGAAAAACCGGCAAAGAGAACAGCAAACATGGGCCGCGGAAGTGGCGGCTTAGCAACCCTAATCGCCACGACTCTGGATGTTCACGTCACTGAACCCCAGACCGCGGCCCCCGACATCTGCTTGGCCTTAATAATTCACCCCCCTGGCTTTCCCCCTTTCATATGCATAAATGTATATTTTCCTCCTCTTTATATCCATCTCGCAATGCCCATCTGGTCGCAATTGGAGAACTATTTGGACAAGCTCTTATGCGACTACCCCTCCCATCTATTGCTCATTGGTGGTGATTTTAATGCCAGAATGGGCGCTAGTTATCCCTGCATAGAAAACAATCAGGGGGCCCTCTCGAGCGACATGGCGACTCTACCACAGGCGTCCCGGAATAAGACCTTAAACAAAAATGGGCACGCTCTTTTCCATTTGATTGTTAGATTCCAATTAATTTGTTTTAATGGATCGTATTTGGACATATCTAATGGTTACTATACCTCCATCACAGGAAAGGGAGTAAGTGTAGTGGATTACATCCTGGGGTCACCTTCATTAGTGGACTATGCCAAGGAATTTTCCGTTGAAACCAGGCCAGACAGCAATCACCTTCCTTTAAGACTAACCTTCTGCGCCCTCCCCCATGTCTTTCAGTCACACATATCTGCCCCGTGGCTGGATAGTGTACAAGGGTCAAAGCGCCTTAAGTGGTCCATAGTCATCGGGTCTGCAATAAACCGACTACTAGAGTCAAATACCCTGACAGAGCTTCGTCAGGCGGCCTCAGATACCCCAGAGGACATCCCTAGGGTATACGAGGACACTATTAAGGCTCTTAAACTGCTAGTGTCTTCAACAGCGCCAAGTAGGAGCTCAAATGGCCCCCCATCATGGTTTGACAAGGACTGTAGAACCAAGAAAAGAGAACTATGCACCCAAATCAGAACCACCAGGCGAGATAATACTGGCGAAGCTATCTCCCAACTTCTCTTATTAAAAAGGGCATATAAAAGATTACTCAAAGAGAAAAAACAGGCATTTTACTCTAATAATTGGTGGGCCCTGGGCCTAGCGGTACGCCACGGAAATGATTCTGAATTCTGGAGGTTAATTCAGGGGGGGCTCACACAAATTACTTTGTGCCGGTCCCCCCCATCCTCCCAGAAACATGGGCCGCATATTATCGTGCTACCTTCAGGAGCACGGTATCTGTGTGGCTGTCCCCTCTTGATGACCCAGCCTCACTCCCAGCATGGCCTCCCGTTACCAGTGCGGACATCGGGGACCTAATCATGACCCTCCGTGCCAGCAAAGCCCCGGGGGAAGACATGCTCCCCCCAGAATTATTCCTCACCGAAATCACCTGGTGGGGTCCTCTCTTAGCAATACTCTTCACATACATTAATTCCCCACAGGTTGGCACACCAGCATACTGGTGCCCATATTTAAGAAAGGTGACCCCTCGGACCCCCACAACTACAGACCCATAAGTTTGTTAGCCGTGACATCCAAAATGTACGGACGTTACTTGCTAAACAAACTGCTTGATTGGGACTCTAAATATAACATCATTCACCAAGAACAGGCTGGTTTCAGGAAAAACAGGAGCACAATAGACCAGGCCTTTGTTCTCCATCATTTAATAAAAAAGTCCATATCTGGGACCAGCAGGTCTCTATACGTGGCATTTGTGGATTTTGCCTCCGCTTTTGACTCAATTGATAGAGACCTGCTATGGCACAAATTAAGCCAACCGAATATCGATAAAAGATTATGGCTTATACGGTCTCTCTACCAGGCAAATCTTGTATGGGTCCGACTGGGGAGGAATGGAACCCTTTCGCGACCAATTCCAGTTGAGAGAGGTGTCAAACAAGGGTGCATACTGGCCCCTTTCCTTTTCAGTTTTTTCATAAATGATATCATTACAGCACTGGCTTCTCTGTCTTTTTTTCCTCCAGCGGTAGGGCCCAGGAAAATATCGTCTTTACTATATGCGGACGACCTGGCCTTGCTTTCCTTAAATAAAATCGGTTTAAAAAGAATGCTGGCCCGCCTAGAGGAATATTGCAAAGCCCACCGGTTGCAAGTCAATCATTCCAAAACTAAAATAATGATTTGCGGGAAGCATAAGAAAGCAAAATCAACCTGGACCCTAAATGGGCAACCACTAGACCAGGTCCACACCTTTAAATATTTAGGTATAAATTTCAGTGACCAACTCTCATGGAGACCACAGTTGGAGGCTACCAAAGTATTGGGTGCCAGAGTGACTGGCCAAATAAGAAGGTTTTTTTATACCCATGGGGGCCAGCTGATTG
This sequence comes from Rhineura floridana, assembly GCF_030035675.1. Taxonomy (NCBI): domain Eukaryota; kingdom Metazoa; phylum Chordata; class Lepidosauria; order Squamata; family Rhineuridae; genus Rhineura; species Rhineura floridana. The sequence continues at coordinate 45,412,312 of NC_084487.1, forward strand.
ACCCGATGTTGAAAATCTATAGGGCCAAAGTCCTACCAAAAATCCTGTACGGGTCAGAGCTTTGGGGTAGTTCACTTAAATCCAGGCTTGAGTCACTACAAAATGTATTCATGAAACAGATTTTGGGGCTCCCTCGAGGTACACCTGCTGCCCACTTAAGAGCCGAACTAGGCCTCCCCTCATTGTCAGCCAAAATCGATCTGGCCCACTTAAGGTATTGGAGGAAAATCTCTATCATGGAGTATACCTCCCTCACAAAGTTCTGCTGGCAAGAGCAACTTCGGATTGGGGGCTGGGCTCAAGGGGGTCGGGCAATACTGGAAACCTATGACCTCCCCCAAAAGAAATTCATAGGCTTCAACTCATCTGAGCTCCATAACTGGGTGTTCGATTATGATGCGAACCAAGATAGGGCAATGATAGCTGTGGCCCGTTTCTCATCCTGGTTCCCTCGTTTTAAACCCAACCACGCTAAATCACGGTACTTCGACACCCTGACATGCCCCTCTCTACGAAGAGCATTCACAGAACTCAGATTCCAAACAATGCCCACGGCCTATTTGGAAGGCAGGTATCTGGGGACCCCGATCGAGGAGCGCTACTGTGTCTTTGGTTGTAATGTGCCGGAAGACTTAGTGCATTATATGTTTACCTGTGCCTTATATTCAAATCCCAGACACAAATTCTTAGCACCTCTGATTAGCCCCAGAGTAAGGACACCTGGCGACCTGGTGGCTGAGCTCCTGGCTGACAACCATATACAGGTCACTATGGCCGTGGCAAACTTTGCTCTAGCCGCAAAAAAGCTAAGAGCAAACTACGTACAAGCCCAGCGAGCATAAATTTGACATGAGCGTGTGTTTGAAGTTGTTTTAAGCTGTATGGTTTTAATTGTTTGTTTTACACTGTGCAATGGCCTATGGCTAAAAGCAAATAAAGTGGGGGGGGGAAAACAAATTAATGAATAAAAACACCGCTATCAATCCACCCATCTCCACAGAAAACCCAGATCTGCTGTTCTCAAAGGGACAGAACACCCCAGCTTACCAGTTCAGACAAATTAACACTCCATTGAAAATTTACAGCATTTCAAGCCAGCTCCAGTAAAATTAAAAGTATACGTTTATTAAAGAAAGTCTTGGGAGTTCAAAAGAGAACTGAAGCAGGATAAATCAAATATTCGTTACACAAAGTAATGCAGTCTTAAATGTATGCAAAGGCAACATGCTGATGATTGAATCTTTGCCTTCTTGTCGAAAAGACTCCAGTTGTAACCTGTAAGGGATATTAGCAATTTCCTTTTTCTCCTGCACAAGCTGATGTGGAAGTAATTCCCACTGAGTTCAATGGTACTTCATCTGGACAACTTTCTTCGCATGGATTAACCATTTCTTTGCCCTATCATCATTGCAACTCTGGGTACTTGGGAAAAAAGTGATGGAAGCCCTAAAAACACAGAAGAGGACCAAACCCCCTCCTCGCATCATTTGAACGTTACACCCTTTGGAACATACAGATTTCTAAAGCTTTTGGTCTGGAACATCCTGTGGTTTTTACTTATTTATTTTTTACTCCCTTTATATATTTCCCCCTTTTCCATGCTAGGTTCCTTGTGTGACTTTCTGCATTTAATTAATAAAAACAAATGGTTTTACCAGGCTAAGTTCAAGGTTCTGGTTTTGGTGTACAAAGCCCTATACAGCTTGGGACCAGGATACCTGAAAGAGCCTCTTACCCATTATATACCTAGTTGATCTGTAGGTGAGGCCCTCCTGCAGGTACCATCTTATCAGGAGGTCCATTCTGCACAACATAGGAAACGGACCTTTAGTGGAGTGGCACCTTCCCTTTGGAATTCCCTACCCTTAAATTTTAGACAGGTGCCATCTCTGTTATCTTTTCGGTGCCTACTTGAAGACTTTCCTCTTTCAACAAGCCTTTTAAGTAGAGACCTTATCTCGGTCTGCGTCTGTGTTGGAACTGCTTTTTAAGATGTTTTTAAACCTTTTTTTAAAAAAAGATGTTTTTAAAGATGTTTTGTTTTAATATATTTTAAAACCTGTTTTTATGATGTTTTAGAGTGTTTTTAGTGTTTAGTTTGCCACCCTGGGCTCCTACTGGGAGGAAGGGCAGGATATAAATGTAATAAATAAATAAAACAACCCCATCAAACCATGCTTTAGTAAAATCTACTAACAGCAGTACAGCTTACATTTTTGCATTGCTTCCTATTGCAGAAATTTCAGAAGTGAAAGTAAAGAAATTTCCAACCCCCAAAATGCTAAGGGCCACAAGCACTGCAGGCGGTTTCTGTACACAGAGACAATAAAGAAATAGGGGAATGTTTTTGGCTTTTCACATCTGTTCTGTTCCTTCTTTGGCTTGTGACAGTAAGGAGCAAGCTGCTTCAATGCCCACAATTCACCAGGTCTAGAGGGTACCCTGTGGGAATTTTACTTTGGAGTGCCATGAATGCTGTGATCACAAAACCATGCCAATTGAAAAGTTTCTGTCCAAATGCCTACTTTTGCTTCTATGCTTCTATTTTCCCCACAGACAAATAAGGGAGATCTCAGCCTTTCAGGTTGCTAATAGCAAGAGTGACCCAGTCTGGTTTTTACATGTCACATTTATCAGTCTGCCCAATTGTACAAGTGGTCGTAGTGCTCTCTAAGTCTTAATTTGTACAGTCTTAAATTTTGCAGTTTAATCTGTTCAGTTGCATTTTACATGATCTCATAAAATGGAAGACATGGGCTCAGTTTAGACATTATGCCCAGTCGTGGTTTGTGCTCACCATAATTAATAACCCACATTGTGGTTTGTACTTCTATAGACGTACAGCAGGCAAGCTGTGGTTTAGCGCTGCTTCTCTTTGTTCATTTTCCATCTGCTCAGCACTCAACTTCAGAAATCAGAAACATAAGGAAGCTACCTTATATTTTGTTAGAGTATTGATCCATATAGTTCAGTATTGTCTACAGCAGGTGTGGGGAACTTTTGGTCCTCCAGATGTTGCTGACCCACAACTCCCACCATTCATGACCATTGGCCATGCTTGGTAGGGCTGATGGTAATTGTAGTTTAGCAACATCTGGAGGGACAAAGGTGCCCTACACCCGATCTACGGTGTAGATTCTACACTGACTAACAGAAGCTCTTGAGGGTTTCAAGCAGATGTCTTTCTCAACCTGTCTGGAGATGCTGGAGATTGATAATAGGATCTTTTGCACGCAAAGTCTGTGCTCTACCACTGAGCTATGGCTCTTCCTCATAAATTCATCCTTCTTAGTGCAGCAGCCTCTTGAGGTGGAGTAATGACCCTAACTGTGGTTTATTGGTGGTTTTGAATTCAGACATAACAGCAAACTACAGGCAGCACAAATTGTGGTTTACAAACCAGCTTTAAACCATGTTTTGATATCCTGGTGTGGCAGCCCCTTACAAACCATAGGTTCAGAGATAATGCCAAATTATAGGTTGGCATCATATTTGAATGAAGCCACAGACTTGATAAAGATGATATCTAGTATTTTAGACATGATTACTCAGGAGGCTCTCTTGGCTGTGCTACCTCGAGCAGAGGCTGCCTATGCAGCATCATGAGGGAGAGTTTTCTAGGTGGTGGTGCCCATTTTGGAGCCCCTTCTCCTTTCAGATACAACTAGTACCAACTCTTTTGAGTTTTTGCTGCCAGCTGAAGACCTGGCTGTTCATCCAGGCCTTTATAAGAATTGAGTGCCAGCATATGCATATATTTACTGCTTGGTTGTAAAAACTGATCTGCTTCATGTGCTTAAATGATTGTACTGTGTACATGAACTTGTATGCTAACTGTAACCCACTCTGGAATTGCATTTTCAATGAGCAGATAAGAAATATTTTAAAATAAACAACAAAAAAGAATAGATAAAAATATTTTGGCACCTTTTATCTCCTACAAAACTCCTAATTTTTATGATTATTTTTCCTACTCTGTTTTTCATTGAAAAACTAGGTCCCAAGGCACCAGCACAAAAGTCTAAAATATAGTGCTACATGCAATGATAAAAACACCAAATAAACTGCAGTAAAACAAAACCAACAATCAAGCCATCAATCAGCAGCAAAAGCCACATTAAAATATTATCCACGAAGAGCTTGGGAGAATAAAATTATCTTTACCTGATGCCTAAAAGCTACTATAAATAAGCACCAAGTGAGCGTCTCTCAGTGGTGTCACTAGGGTTGGTGTCACCTGGTGCGGTAACTCATGGTGTCACCCCCATGGACCTCCTCCCGTACCAGACCTAGGGTGCCTAGGGGTGGGGTGGCTCTGGGTGACACCCCCCTCTCATGGTGTCACCCTGGTGCGGTCCGCACTCCCCGCACCCATTGAAGTTTAACAGGCACAACTACCTGTAGGCCATTAATTTCAGTGGGCCTACTCCAAACAGGGCTTCACTGGAGACAACTCACAGGATTCAACTAAATCCTACTCACAGCAGACACTCTGAAGTTAATGCATCTAAGCTGGCCATGTCTACTAACTTCAGTAGGTCTACTCTGAATAGGCCTAGCATGGAATATAATCCATGGCGTGTACGCTGCCCCCTCCAGCCATTCTTGCCAGTACCTTTCAAGCACCTTCCCACCCCTTGATGCCACCCCAATCCCAACGTGGTGTAGTGGTTAGAGCGCCGGACTGGGACCTGGGCAACCAGGGTTCAAATCCTCACTGGCCCATGAAGCTCACGGGGTGACCTTGAGCCTGTCACTGGCTCTCAGGCTAACCTACCTCACAGGGTTGTCCTGAGAATAAAACGGAGAGGGAGAAGACCCGCATAGGCCTCCTTGGAGTAAAGGTGGGATAGAAATGTAATAAAGAGATAAATAAAAAAACAAAGAAATATGTACCCTCCGCAAGGCCTCCTTGGTGGTGGCGAGCTGCCCCTTGAGCGCTTTCCTACGGAACTCCTGCAGGTTCTCGAAATACTCGTCCTCCTCGTCCTGGTCATGGGCGAAGAGCGAGTCCAGCAGTGCTTTCCGGCCGCACATCTCCAAGGCCCAGCCCAGGTACCTCTCCAAGTGGCAGCACAGCGCCTCCAGCTCCACCTCGGCCAGCACCGGACTGCTGGGGAAGAGCAGCGCCCACAGGCCGCTGTAGCCGCCCAGGTCCGGGGGCAGGACTGGGAAGCAAGGCTCCAGTAGCGGATTCAAGGCTGCCAGCTGCCGGTGGACACCCTGCAAGGCCTGCGGGGAGTACAAGCTGGCCCAGCTCATCTGCTGCGAGTCGCTGCCACCGCCGCTTGCTCCTCCTGCAAGGTCCGGTTGTGGCAGGTCGTCACTGCGAACTTGCTCTCAACGCCATTCGCCCTCTTCCCTCACAGCGCTCACACCTCCCTCACGGCGCTCACGGCTCCCTCATGTGTTAGCGCGCTATGCGCGCGCCACACATACAGGACAGGTCTCCGCTGTCCGCCTGCCCTGCTTCCTGGTGCCTAGGGGCAGGGCAGCTCTGGGTGACACCCCCCTCTCATGGTGTCACCCTGGTGCGGTCCGCACTCCCCGCACCCGGCTAGTGATGCCACTGGCATCTCTGGGGAGAATATCCCACCAGACTTTCTCAGTGGTGGCACCCCATCTTCAGTTCTCACCTGCCTACCCTCTGATGGTGGGAACACTGATGAACATTTTAGCGATGTGAACAGGCAGTCCTTCAAATGCACTAGTGATTGTTTAGGGCAAATATAGTAATCATAGAATCATAGAATAGTAGAATTGGAAGGGGCCTATAAGGCCATCAAGTCCAACCCACTGCTCAATGCAGGAATCCAAATCAAAGCATTCCCAACGGAGAATGTCTCCCAATGTCGGAGAGCCCACTACCTCTCTAGGTAATTGGTTCTATTGTTGTATGGCTCTAACAGTTAGGAAGTTTTTCCTGATGTTCAGTCGAAATCTGGCTTCCTGCAACTTGAGCCCATTATTCCGTGTCCTGCACTCTGGGACGATCGAGAAGAGATCCCTGTCCTCCTCTGTGTGACAACCTTTCATGTACTTGAAAAGTGCTATCTCCTCTCAGTCTTCTCTTCTCCAGACTAAACATGCCCAGTTCTTTCAGTCTTCCATAGGGCTTTGTTTCCAGTCCCCTGATCATCCTTGTTGCCCTCCTCTGAACCTGTTCCAGTTTGTCTGCATCCTTTTTGAAGTGCGGAGACCAGAACTGGACGCAGTACTCAGGATGAGGCCTAACCAGTGCTGAATAGAGGGGAACTAATACTTCATATGATTTGGAAACTATACTTCTGTTAATGCAGCCTAATATAGCATTTGCCTTTTTTGCAGCCACATCACACTGTTGGCTCATATTCAGCATGTGATCAACGACAATTCCAAGATCCTTCTCACATGTCAAACTTGACATATTCAAACTTTACATACATAATCATTACATATATTACATAATCAAACTTTACATATTCAATATAAGTTTTCTTTTCTATGATACAACATAATTTCTTTAAAAGTTGTAAACATGAGTAAGGGTTCCTGATGGTATTTGTATCTAGGGTTTTGAGGCAGGGTATCTGTAAGGGGTCTGAGAAGTCAAACTGCTTTGTTGTGCATTTTGGTATTTGTGCCAAAATTTGTGCATTTTATCAGTGTGTCCACCAACAATTTTCCACTTGTGTGTTCAGTTTATAAGAATATAAGAACATAAGAAGAGCCCTACTGCATCAGACCAAAGGTCCCTCAAGTTCAGCATTCTGTTCTCACAATGGCCTACCAGATGTCTAATGAAGCCCACAAGTAGGACCTGAGTGCAACAGTACTCTTCCCACGTGATTTCCAGCAACTGGTGTGCAGTGGCATACTACCTCCAGTAGAGGTAGAGCATAGCCACCATGGCTAGTAGCCATTGATAGCCTTATCCTCCATGAATTTGTTTGATGGACATGAGGATAAAGTGATATCGCCCCACCCGACCTGCATATAATATATCTGATCTGTAATCTATACCTGTGCCATTACATTCCTAGCCATGATTTGTTGCAGAGTTGAATCCTCTCTTGTGGCTGTAGGGGTGGATGGGGAAGAGTTGAGGAGGCAGTCATCCAAGGTCTTACCTTACACCACCACTTTTTCAGACATAATGTTACACATTCCAGGGAGCAGGAGTGAGCCCAGAGAGAGCAGAGAGGTCTGTCTAGGCTTTGCTTCTTTCCCGTGAGCCCCCTCTGCTCACTTTCTGCCGCTTGTGCTGGTTCTGCTCATGGTAAGTGCCAGGGGCAGAGGAACAGAGAGCATATATCAAGGATAGGATTTCTCTGTAAAAGGAGGAAATAGGTGCAACTTGTCTGCAAGGGATATAAGAAGAGATGCCTACATTGGTATCAAAGACGTTGTTAGGCCTGTAGCTGGGGGGGGTGCCCCCTCGAGCTTACTTCACACACACCCTGGATTTTTTTGGGGAAATTTCTTTTTAATTTGTGACATGACAGACAATGGCAATCTCCATTTAAAGAATGATAGCTTGTTTTAAGAACAGGAGCAATTTAAGAATAGGATCCTCTGAAAAATGCAGTAAATAAGTCAGGGTGATTGCACAACAAAACTCTCATCTGGAAGAGCCCCCCAAAATCTGCTCGCTCAAGATTTCCTCCGACTGAGGCTGGATTTTTCATGATCACAATCACTCTATAATTACTTAAGTGATCCTGAATAAAGCAGCTTGTATAGTAATATGACCATTGAAGTTAAATAGAACTTTGTATTATGGGGCTAGAGTTAGGCTCCACCCCTTGGATTTCCCTTTGCTCTGCTTTCCATTTTCAGTTTCAGTTGTGTTTCTGCAGTAAGAAGTGAGAGCTTGTTTATTCTGCAATTATAAAGAGTAAAGCAGATTTGGGTACATACTGCTTTTAAAGCACTCACTATACTCGCAGTCATAGTGGCTATTTTTTCCTTCTTTTTCTTGAGTACTTGATGGTAAAGGATGAAAACAGCCATAGAGGAACAGAAATATTTCTGTGTTCACTATAGTTAGCTAGCTGGCTGGCTGGCCACCTAAGCTGTAAATCAGGCATAATTTCTGATTTTCCTAGTATGTGCAGCTCAGCATTTTGCCTTTTCAGGGTTTCTGGACAGAAAAATCAACCCAGCAACCAGTAAAAAAAAAATCCAATTGCTTTCCACAATTAGCTTTCAATTTGTGTAGTTCACCTTTTATATAGTAGCCAGTTAAAAGATTTTCCTTTGATTGTCCAGCAGGAAGGAAAATCTAAATGCTAGGAACAAGACTAGAAGGATGGACTCTCTGCTGTTCCCTAAACTGGTAGTATGGACAGGTTTGTTTTTCAGGTTGAATCTAAAACTGAGATTCCTAATGCAGCATCAAAGCCAAGCTCAGGAGCTCACTGTCTTTACCAAAGTAGTTCAGTTCATGAAGAATCAGAACATAGGAACAGACCATAGATGAAAGGAGACTGTAGCTATAGGAAAAGTCAAGCTTTTGAGTTTGGTATTCCTGGGGATCTCTCAAAAAAGGGTGAGACAATTCAACAGATTAAACTTCATTAATGTAAGTTAACACACTCTCTGAGTGGAGGAGTGATGGGGAAGGTCACTGCTTTTCCCTTCCCTTGGCTGGCCCTCACGTCATCTCCACCAGTAAGGGGGGATGGGCTGGCACTATGCACCTCTTCCCCACAAATGCCCCAATAAGCCATACTTAGAGTAGACCCACTGAAATGTCCATTGATTCCAGTGGGTCTACTCTGAGTATGATTACCACTGGATATCACCCATTAGGTATAATGATAACAAATGCTCTTAAAGTATGTGCAATGTAATCTTGAGATAACTAAAAGCAGCCCTCTAAATATTTCTGAGAATCTTGCTTCTTCTACTGAAAATTCTTTACCCGCATTCCTCCCCCACCATTGGAACGGTGCCTCTGTGGATCTCCCTTTGCTAGTGACATTTAAACACAGGTAGATGAGCCAATACTCTATTCTGCTGGAAGAAATGTTGTTCCAGCCCTAGAGAGCTGAATTGCTTTGGCACAACACAGTGCCAGAGTATCTGAAAAGAACCTAAGAGGGTGTGATGAAGCAAAAAAGCAACTTTTAGAGAAGGGTGCACAGTGATAAACTTTACCAGAACAAAGGATTTTTTTTTGTTATGAATATAGTAGTATCTAACACTCTTCTCCCCATCCCCTTGCACATATAAGTACAAAGGCTGTATCTGAACCAGGGATGGAATCTGCAGCCACTGATCCACTCCATGCCCACCCACCCCCGCCACTATGGAAAAGGAGGAGGCAGGAAAGGAGACCCCCCTCTGGGCAGAACGATAGAGTGGAGGCTTCAGCAACAGCCTCCCAGACAGCAGAGGAGGTCAAGTCAGAATGCAACCGATCAAGCAGAGTCGTTAGTCGTCTGTTCATTAATAGCTCAGCTGGGCTCCTTCCAGTTGTGGCACAAGGTGTGATGTGTTGTGTCAGGAGAAAACTGGCAAGGCATCGGTCCCAGTCACCTTCTACAATCCATTTTAATGCATCCTTTGTTGGCCAGGCCGAGGGGATGGTCAGGACAACAAAGGATGCATTGAAATGATTGTAGAAGGTGACTGGGACCATGCCTTGCAAGTTTTCTCCTGACACAACACATCACATCCTCTCGGCCTGGCCATTGATTGCTGGATGAAAAGGGGCTGAAGTGACATGCCGACTCAGTTCATTATCCAGGAATGTGCGGAATTCCGCAGATGTGAACTGGGCCCCATTGTCTATGACAATGGTGTTTGGCAACCCATGTGTTGTGGAAAGCCTGCGGAAGGTCTTGATAACAATACGAGATGTCATTGACGATACTGGAACCACTTCTAACCATTTGGAGTATGAATCAACAACAATCAAGAAAGTTTGTCCCTAGAAGGGGCCTGCAAAGTCAATGTGAAGCTGTGACCATGGCGTTTTTCTCAATTCCCATTGGTGCACTGGGGCATGAGGTGGAGCTGGTCTTGAAACCTGACACTTCTCACATCTCTTGATGCATTCTTCAATCTCGCTGTCCATCTTGGGCCACCATACATAGCTGTGCCCCAGAGCTTTCATTTGCACTATACCAGAGTGTCCCACATGTAGGGCCTCCAACACCCGATGTCTCAACACAGTAGGAATGACAACTCTATTTCCCCACAGGAGGCATCTCTTTTGCACTGATAGTCCATGTTGTTTGGATACAAATGGTCTGGATTTCTCCTCAAGCTTTCCTAATGGCCATCCCCTCCACACCCAGTTGAGAACACGGGCAAGAACTGGGTCCTTGGACGACGCAGTGGCAGTATTCCCAGCATGGGGTGGTGGTTCCGGTAACGACTCTAACAACAGCACATCCAGCAGAAGGGTTTCATCAACCCCAGCAGAAGGGAGAGGAAGGTGGCTCAATGCATCAGCATGGGCAGTGCTCCTGCCAGGCCAATGTTGCAATGTGTAATCACACACGTTCAAGAAAATCACCCACCGCAACATGCGTGGAGATAATATTTGAGGTGTCTGCTGGTTAGGGGCAAACAATCCCAATAACAGCTTGTGGTCAGTAGCAATAGTGAATGGTCAACCATAGACATAGTCATGCAATTTTTTTATGCTAGCCACAATAGCTAGGGCCTCCTTAACAATTTGGGCACAATTCCATTCTGTTAAAGACATGGTTCTGGAGTAGAAAGCAAAAGGCACCTCACGAGAGTCCTCAAGTTGGTGGCTCAGGACAGCTCCAATACCATATGGAGATGCATCATGTGTGAGAATCAAGGGCTTCTGTTCATCATAGTGCACCATGACACTGTCAGACGATAACAGGTGTTTTACATCACGGAAAGCCTTATCATGCTGGGCTGTCCATTGCCATGCAGCATGCTTGTCAGCAGGTGATGCAATGGTTCTGCCACTGTAGCCTTACGTTTCAAGGTGTGACAGAAATTCAAGAGTTCCAAGAGGGCTTGGAGTTCCTTTTTATTACAGGGCACTGGAGCTTCATGGCTTTAAATTTTTCTGGGGTAGGCTGAATGCCAGCTGCATCAATACTGTAGCCAAGGAATTCAATTTGGGAAACACCAAATACACATTTCTCATGCTTGACCCGGAGACCAGCAACAGCAAAACGGTGCAGTACAGCCCGCACCCGTGAGGCAAGATCAGCAATGGAGTTGACGGCAACCAAGACACCATCAAAATATGGTGTGGCATCTGGTACTCCTTTGAGAATATCCTCCATTAACCTCTGAAAAATTCCAGGGGCCACAGAAACACCAAACTAGAGGTGTTTTACTCTGAATGCTGCACGATGAGTGGTGATAGTCTGAGCATCGACAGCAGCATCATCCACAGACAGTTGCTGATAAGCCTGGGCCAGGTCAACCTTTGCAAAAACTTTACCTTGTGAAAGTGATGCCAAAAGATGACTTACCACTGGGATTGGATATGGATGCTTTATTGATAGTGCACTTGTAGTCACCACAAATGCGTATGTCACCATTGGCCTTCAATGGAGTGACAATGGGTGTCTCCCATGTAGGGTGTGTCACTGGCTCCAAGATGCCTTGCTCTATGAGGCGATCAAGTTCAGCATCAATCTTTGCTCGCAGTGTGAATGGAACACAGCAGGGTTTCATACGGATGGGGGCCACAGTAGGATCCAAGAACAATGAAATAGGAGGCCCCTTATATTTCCCAAGATCTTTATCAAAAACAGCTTTGAAATCATTTAGGATGCTATCCCATAATGATTCACCAATCTGGTGGACCCCCATGAGAGCAATGCCCAATGGCTCAAACCAGTCTAAGCCAAGGAGACCGGTGCAATGCCCTTGAGCAACCAATAACTGTAAAGTCCCATGGAAAGTTTGGTAGTGCACCTCAGCTTCACAGACACCCTTTATTGGAACCTGATTTTCCCTGGTAATCAGTAAGTTTGGAGTGGAAAGGGACAATTTGTGGTCCCCCACAAGGAAATATTTGCTGGTAGGTTTCAGATGAGATGATAGTATAACCTGAGCCCGAATTAACTTCCATGGTGCATGGAGTGCCCTGGATGGTGACTGTCACCTTCACCTTCCCCACATTGGCGGAGTACTGCAACCCTGGCTTGATGTTGTTGATCACCTCCTCTGCGTTGTCATATGTGGAAAACTTATGTGCAGTGCGTGTGGTACTGCTTTGTGTCCTTGATGGTGTTTTCCTTTCCACCGCACTTCTGGGGGCAGCTGCTTCCGCTTTGGCTTGGCATACTCGCTCAATATGCCCAACTTTTTGACAATACGGACACTGTGCACCTCTGAAACAGCAGGCACACCCGTTCATGGGATCCGCCACAGCTCATACATTTCACTGGAGAAACTTGTCTGGATTTCAGAGGTCGTACAGCACCTACTCTGATGAGCATTTGCACTGCAGGCTGTGGATCTCTAGAAGTTGTTGATTTAAATCTTTAGCCAGCTGGGTTTCTGAACAGGGTGAGTTTCTTGCCAAGCGCACTTCTCGGGCCCTTGCTACTGCTGCTTCTGTAGCCAGAGTTTCCTCTAATGCAGTCTTGAACATGAGCTGTCCTTTTGCAAACAGACGCTTTTGCAGGCCCTCATCATGCAACCCACAGACCAGGTGATCACGCAGCATATCCTCAAGGTTTGGGAAATTGCAGTGTTTCACCATGCGTCTAAGTTCAGCAACATACAGTGACACACTCTCTGTTGGGACCTGATTTCTTTTGTAGAAAGAATCACGTTGTGCTATTTCAGACAGTTTTGGAGATAAATGTCCTTGTAGAACATTCATGATATCCTCATAATATGTATTAGCAAGTTTTGCTGGTGCTATGAGGGCCTCGGCTAGGTCAGAAGTGTCTCGCCCACAGACACTGAATAACACAGCATGCTTCTTCTCTGTCTCTGTAATGCCATTTGCAGCCAAGTAAAACTCCAGCCTGGCTGCATAACTTTCCCACTTGCTGGGACATGCAGGGTTAAATTCTTTAAGATGCCCTTGGGTGGCCATTTTCCACAAGATACACACTGACCTGGAGTGCTTTGCAGTGGTTTCCACAAGGCCCAAGCTGATGTCCTAATCCAGTCTAAGGAGAAATGTTCTCTCCCTTTCAGCCTCTAATGCATGAAGAAAACACTCTGTGTGCCTCAGTAGATCCCATCCTCATCGCCAGTAAAAAGTATCATGAAGGAAGAGGTCACACAGAGAATCTAAACAATAACAAGAACTTTACCATAACTAATTATATACAAAGAACAAGGCCCACAGCATGGTGCTGCTTCTAAGGCGGGCCTGGAACTGAAACTGCCACAACCTGGGGCTGACTCAGCAGTTTCTGGTATGGCAAGCCTGGAGGGCCAATACACTACAGTATCCTTCTGAGCCAACTTAGTGAGATGGGTATCGGAGGCACTGTTTTACAATTGTGATGTGGGGTGCCGCAGGGTACCATTTTGTCCCCAATGCTGTTTAACATCTATATGAAGCCCTTGAGAGTGATCTTCAGTAGATTTGTGGTGAGGTGTTAGTGGTACACTGCTGATACCCAGCTCTATTTCTCTGTAACATCTGAATCAGAAGAGGCCGTGCAAGCCCTGGACCCATGACTGGACTCCGTGGTGGGCTGCATAAGGGCCAATAAACTATGTCTGAATCCTAGCAAGTCAGAGGTGCTGTGGGTTGGTGGTTCCCGAGTTCAGATAATTGGTCAGTTGCCTGCTTTGGATGAGGTCATACTACCTCTGAAAGAGCAGTTTCGTAGTCTGGGGGTGCTCCTGGACCCATCTTTGTTGCTAGAGGCCCAGGTGATCCCAATGGCTAGGAGTGCCTTTTACCAGCTTCAGCTGGTAATACAACTACGGTCATTTTTGGACTGAGATAGCCTGACCACTGTTGTCCATACAATAGTAACCTCCAGGTTGCATTACTATAATGCACTTTATGTGGGGCTGCCCTTGAGGTTGGTCTGGAAACTGCAGCTGGTGCAAAATGTGGTGGTGTGACTGCTCACTGGGGCAGGATATTGCCAACATGTTACCCCATAGCTGAAAGAATTTCACTGGCAGACTATTAGCTACTGGGTTTTGTTCAAGGTTCTGGCTTTGGAGTACAAAGACCTATACAGCTTGGGGCTAGGATACTTAAAATATAGTCTTACCTCTTATATACCCAGTCAATCACTGCATTATGCAGGTGAGGGCCTCCTGCAGATACCGTCCTATCAGGAAGTCCGTTCTGCACAACATAGGAAGTGGACCTTTAGTGTTGTGGCACATACCCTTTGAAATTCTCTCCCCTTAACTATTAGAAAGGCATCATCTCTGTTATCTTTTTGGCACCTACTGAAGACCTTTCTCTTTCAACAAGCCTTTTAAGTAGAGACCTTATCCCAGTCTGTGTCTGTGGTTTGGAATTATGTTTTTAGAGGTTTTTTACAGCTTTTTTAAAAAAGGTGTTTTAATGTTTTTAAAGATGTTTTGGTTTAATACATTTTTGAGATGTTTTGTTTTAATATGTTTTAAAGTCTTTTGTTTTTAGAGTGTTTTTAGTTTTTTTGTTTGCCATCCTGGGCTTCTTGCATAATGCATTTTATGTATTTTAATAGTATTTTATGCATTTTAATTTATTGTAATGTTTTGTGTTTTTATTGTGTATTTTATTATATATGTGCGCAATTTTATTGTAGCTGCCCTGAGTGCCCTATTGTAGGGTAGAAGGGCGGGATAGAAATATTTTAAGTAAATAAATCAGTGCATGTAAGTAGACTATGGCTCTTGTGGTTTGCTATTAGTTTTCATTTATTTCCTGTTGCATCATAAGCTTCTTGTGGCAAAGCCCTACCTATTCTTATATTTTTTGAAGTGCACTCCATTGTTATGCTGGAAAACAAAACCCACCAATAAATAGTTTCCCAAAGGAATTGTCTGACACACAAAAAAATCAGAATTGTCTTGAATTATTAAAATTCTTTCTGATTTCTGTTTTCAGCTAACCTTGTGAAAAAACAGTTTGTATCTAGATTTTGTCTACAAAGTACTATAAATTCATCTGTTGGAGTTTACTACTTGTGACAGCAAAATTTGTAGCCAAAAATAGAGAGAGGTAAGAGCCAGTGCCAGTTCTACCCACTGCAACCTCGCACACTGTTCTCCCTACATGGCTGAAACATTATCTACTACAGAATTACTTGCTACTTTCCAGGTGTGGGTCCTCTAGGGGGCTTTCAGTGGTAGACAACATGGCCTACTGCATTTCTAAATATTTTTAGCAATATTCCAAAAAAAGAAAAGGAAAAAAAAGACACAATATAATGATAAGCCAATGTCTTTAAAGAAATAACACCATTGCTAGGAATCCAAGCAAACAGCTTTCTTAGGCAAGAGTAACTTAGACAAGGCATGCCATTCTCAAAGGATATGGTTCCATCATTAACATCAGTTCTAACACAATGTTTTGCCTGCCCTGGATGATTACTAGGGATGCATACACATGCAAAGAGTTTGCCAAAATTGCATCATCCATATAAGTTGTTGCAGGAGGGATGACATGCTACCTAGAATGCCAATATCATGAACGGCTTCTCATAGTAGCCTGACAGCACACTTCTTTTGGATTATGTCCATACTTCACATGTGCAGACAATCTGGGCAGCCCTTCCACACCTCATCTTCCCACTGTTTTGTGCAGTGAGAGAAAGAAAACACCCATGGTGAGGAAAGATCCCGTGCACAGTTCCTTTCAGAGTGGCACAATCCTCCAGAGCCACAATGATGGTGCAAGACAGAACTCAGAGGTGTGGCCATTCCACAATCTGGGGCCACCACAGAAAAGGCTCCCTCATGTACCACCATCCCTCAGACCACAGATGGCCAAGGACAAGACAGCTCAGGCCTTTAGCTCTACTGCTGGGAGATGAGGAAAAGCAGGAACAGGGTCAAGAACCGACTGCTTGTTTGACTCTTCCCCTCCATTTCAGAAGCCAGGGGAACAAAGGGGAAACCAGAGCACAGGCAGGGTTTAAGCCCCCTGCCAGTAGCAGTTGGCAGGGCAGCATTGCTCACTTGCCTTCTCAGCTGAGCATTCCTGAGAGGGGAAGGGGCAAGGGGCTTGGAGTTCAGCATGGTGCAGGCACGGCAGCAGGAGTGTTGGATTGGCGTTGCCATGCCCACATCACGCTGAGCTTCCCATACCTCTCCCTCTCAGGAAACAGTAGTGACACTTGACGTTGGGAAGGCAGGTGAGCAATGCTGCCCTGCCTGCACCACTCTGCGGACTGCTACTGCCCCCCTCCCACTATGAGTAGCATGGAACCCCCATAAAACTGTTTCCTGCCAGCAGTTAAAGAACTCCCCAAAGTGGAAAGATTTCTGTTGGAGAAAGCAAAGCATGCACGCTTTCCAGATGTGGAACACTGCAGGGGAGAGAGAGTCTAGTAATGGAAATTGAAATGCAAATTCTTTTTTCTGTGTGGAAAAGGCCCAATAAATCAGGAGTGACAGGAACACAAAGACACCATCAGGATGCATTTGCACAATCAAGAGATGCTTCATATATCAGAGAATACTCAGTCTCTGCCTCTGTGCTGCAAATAAACCAAATTCATTTTTCCTCATTGTAGAAGGAGCAGTCTCTGAATCTTGAATCTTCCCTGTTTGAAGAGCAACAGGAAACAGATTGTGTTCCATTTCAGTCAGACTTAGCATGTTTTCTAACACAAACAGGATCATATTTATTGGGCCAATTTGAAAGAAAACGAGTCAATTCTGAAACCTCTTTCTGATGAAAGAGGAATTCCAGGAACAGAACTTGCCCTTGCCAGGCTCTCATATAAAACAGAAACACAGGGCTTCAGAAATAGAGTGGTGGTGGAGGGGACAGAATCCTTTAGGAGGAGTGTAGGATCCAGGCATTAGGAATGTGTTGCCAGCAGTCCTAACTGACAGCTCTCTAGACTATGTATCTGCCTCTATTGATGTCCCCAAATATTTCACCCGATGCCTTTTGCACTCAGGCAAGAAACCCTGCCTGCTGGGGCAAAGTGTGGAAAAGGATGGATTTGGAGAGCAATTTGTCCTTCGGCCATTGCTGAAAAGGCTGATGATAATTACCTCTTTCTGGGTCTTTACACTTCATTTTTATGGCTGGCCAGCACTGGAGGTGACTAAGGAATTATCCAGGCTTGTTTGCTGCTCATAGATCCTTTTGCAATTTCTGCCAGTTAATAAAGAAGCAGTTGTAGGGAGAAGATTATCCAGCATTAACACTAACAATTTTCAGGCCTTTTAATAATAATAACAACAGTAACAACAACAACAACAATAATAATGCATAAACTCTAACTATTGGTAGGTATTGCTATTATGAGATGGGCAGAATAACAGTGTCAACTACAGCTACAAGGGACACACAAAGCTATGTGGACCAACCTAAATAACTGGAATTCAATATTATATAACAGGAATTCCTTCTTTTAGGAGTACATTCTGCACAGTTTTTTGAAATCATGGACTGAAGTCAAAAAGGTATGCTACCATAGTTGTTTGGAAGGGGTTTACATAGGTTTGTATATGTGTGTGTGTGTCTCCTCACAGAGCAGAGATTTGACACTTAAATATGTACAGTGAATTTAGATCAAAGAGAACCAGTGTGGTGTAGTGGCTAGTTAGAGCGTTGATTTAGATATGGGAAAGCCAAGTTTAAATCCCCAGTCAGCAATGATGTTTCCTGGATTGCCCTGGACATGATACAGTAGCCCAAATCAGTTACCAGGGAGCCATGTCTTGAACATGCATGCTTCCTCATCCTCCCTTCATTGATTCTAATTCTCTTCCTGACTTCCTCATTTGAAGTAACCCTAGTTTGCTGTAATGCCCAAATCATAGTTTGTCATCAAACCAGAGCTGGAAACAGCTCAACTGTGGCTTTCAATTCTGATCTGGAGGCTGCTTGAGAAAGATCAACAAACATTCTCCAGGGCAATGACAATCTGAGTGGCAAAGTCCTCTCTCTTCTGTGGCCCCTTTATAATAAGAGTGTTTGTCACCACCATGCCACGGCAGCACTCTTAATACAGTTTAAGTTAAAATAACGTTGTTCTTTGAAGTGGTATAACATTTTTAAAAAATCTTGTGGGAATGCAACCCATGATTCTTTGAGCTTCTCTGACCTCTGGATATTTTTTTATCTTGAATGTTAATTTGTGAGAGTTGAATCTTTCACCATACTAGGGTTTTGAAGACAGGACCAATATGCAGATGGAGCTTCTACAGGATTATAAATGCATGCTAAGACGACATTCATTTAGTCATTTGTTACTCTTGACCCCAACTCCCAATTCTTATGCTTTTGCAAAAGAAACTAATGTTCCTGAAAATATGCAAAGTCACAGTTGTCACTCTTCCCATCAACACATCACATAATTGTTGATGCTCTGTGGTAGGGTAGATGTGTCTCTTTCTATGAAAGCTGTGTAGTGTATGCAGCAAATTGCAGACTATTCTGATAGCAATACAGTGCATCATTTCTTTTTACACGCTTTCACAGAAACCTCTGAAAGGCAGCAGCCAGGAGGGAAAAAAGAAAGGCATGTTCAAGATAAGTGTGACTGCTAATGGAGAAGGATCCTTGACAAAGAGGAGACTTCACTGAAAATGGTCGGAAAGCACAGGAAGACAGGAGCTTTGTAGATGACAGCACAGCCTACTTTGCTAATTACTGCACAGCAACTGAAGCTGAATTGTATGTCTGAAAGGTTAACAGAACCAATTAGGAAACAGAACTTGGTTTTGACCATTAAAAAAACCACTCTACCACACATGCAAATTGGCAAATATTTGTGATCCCCCTCTCCACCTACCTATTCTGAAATACTTGATGTCACACAGGTGGGAAAAAGAGAGCGTAGAGGAGGAGAAATGTCTTATCAGCCTTGCACAGAATGTTGGGTTTTGAATGTACCACTGGCACCGGGCACCCAGCATCTGGCCTGACTTCCAGCTGTCAACCAAGCCGGCAGTTGTTGCCTTGGCAACACTTTGTCAGTTCCTGAGGTATAAGGAACTTTGGCCATCTGGTTATTGACTGATGATTTGTCATGTTCCATGGTGGCCAAGAGGGTTCAGACTCTGAGATGGCTCAGAGGATGGGCTGTTCTTTCTGGAAAGGAGCTGGCAATGGTTTTTTTCTTTTCTTTTCATCTAACAATTTATGGGCTGGGGTTTTATTAGCTGCATCTTCCCTTGTGCTGTGACTTATTCTTGGCCATAAATGTGTGTGTGTGTGAGAAAGCGAGAAAGCGAGAGAGAGCTTTGCCTTCCGTTTGCTTTTGCTTCACATTAAAAAAGCTGTTTGAAATACTAAAGCTAGGCCGCTCTTAACCACTTTGGGGGGGGGGGATTTGCCATAAAGGCACATGTTCCAGTTTTTCTTCATTCTTTTTTGTCAATGTCAGTCACCATTTTGGGATGCCTGGAAAGAATGCCATAGTTCAGAATTCTGATCACATAAAATTAAGGTACAGTGAGTGACGTGACTGACTTAGGTAAAACAATCTATATGTCAGAAGTACAAAAATCAGACCTCTCCCCTCCAATCAATATTAATGAAAAACATCCACGCTTTACAGATAGCTTTAAGGGCTTAATGCTTATACCTTCTTGTCCTCTGAGTCTTTTCCAGAGCTTCTCAAGGAATACATCTGTTGCATTTCCCCCTTGTATTCCAGCCCCCCATCTTCTCTTCTATTATAAAATGGAAAGTTAAACCCCATGTAAAAGGTTCCCCTTCCTTTAAGTGGCTTTTCTTGCTCTATTATTGACTACCAGTCCCTTGAGGAAGGACTTGTGGTGGTCCAGCTGTCCTGTTCATTCTAGAGTCAGGTGGCATTCTGCATTTTGGCCAGATACGTAAAGATTAACTGAGGCTGGTAGTTAGCACTGTCTCTGCAGAAGCTTAGTGCAATTTACAGCACCTAAAAAGCTTTTGAGAGATTATTATTCTTTCATATGGAATGGATATCTGGACATTTGAAGGCTGAGCCCTATTCCCCTCTCAGAGTTACAATTGCCAGAATGGTTTAACAGTCAGTCCCTGTTCCCAGAGAACTCTGGGAATTGTAGTTATGTGAGGGGAACAGGAGTTTCCTAACAACTCTCAGCACCCTTCACAAACTACACTTCTCAGGATTCTTTGGGGGAAGCCATGACTGTTCAAAATGGAATAATAGTGGAATAAATGTATGATGGCCTGTGTTTTGTTAAACAATTTTTGTTACAACTTTGTGGCTACTACTTACTAGCAAGTATTCTAGGGACCAGGCTTACAGTTATGTCCTCTAAAAATAAAAATAGATTTTTGTTTTGAAATTTTGCCTGTTCCATATCTTCAGCCATCTGAATACAATGAATTAGAGGCTGAGTGAATGCATTGAAAGATGCTGAAGAGAAGGGGGATTTAAATAGGAACTGTTGAACCTTGTTGAAAAGATACTCTCTATTCATAAGGCATATTCACCTTCCAGAATGGGAACATCAGGAATTCTTGAAAAGGGAATCCCTATTCATAAGGCATATTTAGTTTCATTTAAAGTATTTATATCCTTCCTCTTAATCATACTAATTCATTGCAGCTAACAAACATAAAATCACTCAACTCTCCTTCCCATACTGTTTAAATAAAACATTTGTATGCCACCTTTCTTTCATAGCAGCTTTCAACTCAAGAAAATAATATATATAGCACAACAGAAAAAAACATAATAGCATGGGATAAAATTAAACCAGCAAAAATCTAACCAGCAGTAAAAGCAAATCAAAGTAGAGCCTGCTGCACCCCACAAACCACACCCAACAAGAACCATAGCACAAAAAAATCTCCATTCAAAAAACCACCTAAAACAACCTGTTAGGGAAAAGCTGGAATAAACAAGATAAGCTTTACCAGGCTTCTAAAAGGTAGCAAATCAGGCACCAGGTGGATCTTCGTTGGGAGAAAGTTCCACAATCAGGGCAAAATCATCCTATCCTGTTACCCAACTAGAAAGAAAATGTGAATCCTGTAAGATCTCCTGGGGTGCAATCCTATACACACCTGGAAATAAGGATGCTACCAGACTATTGCTCTTTTCACGTGGGATTCATTCACATACCAGCAAATTCAGTTATGCACTTAAAGTTGATTTGGAGGTCTTCTGCGACAAACCCACTTCCCCATAACATTGGACTTTTTACAATACGGAAAATGATGGGAAAATGCACTGGAAAGTATAGGATAGCATTAGCTTGATGCAATGTCATCTAATCTTTCTGCAAACAAAGCAGAATGAATGTTCAATAAATAGCCAGCTTTGTCTAACCTCCCTGCAAACAATTCAGGATGAATGTTCAAGTAAAAAAGGTCATCTGGAAGCAACCTCAGTCTCATTGGACTCAGTGAGACTTACTTCTGCATAGAATTAAGCTGTTAATGTCAGTACAACAATTCATTCTTGTCCTGGTTCCTGACCAGAGAAGCTGATTCAGGACTAAAAGACTAGGTTTTTATGAAGCTTTATTCCAGAAGTCAGTACAGGAACATAGCATCAAACATTCTAGGCACGAATCAGGATACAGAGCACTGGCAGGTGCAAACTCGGCATAGAAGCAGTAATGGAGAGTTGTCGGAACAACCTTTTAACACCCAGACTCTCTAAATAAAAGAGAGGTGGACAGGCACCGTACTTGCCCGAGGTAACAATTAGCTTACCAGGCCAAGCTCAAGGCTCTGGTTTTCATGTACAAAGCCCTATGCAGCTGGGGACCAGGATACCTGAAAAACCATCTTACCCCTGACATACCTAGTCAATCATGGCACTCTGCAGGTGAGGGGCCTCCTGCAGATACCATCTTATCAGGTGTTCTATTCCACACAACATAGGAAATGAACTTTGAGTGTGGTGGCACCTACCCTTTGGAATTCCCTCCCCTTAACTATTAGACAGGCACCATCTTTGCTATCTTCACCTACTGAAGACCTTCCTCTTTCAACAAGCCTTTTAAGTAGAGACCTTATCCCAATCTGTGTCTGTGTTGGAATTGCTTTTCAAGATGTTTTTACCGCTTTTTGTTTTTAAAAAAGATGTTTTTAAATATGTTTTGTTTTAATAATTTAAAGTCTGTTTTTAAGATGTTTTAGAGTGTTTTTAGTGTTTTGTTTGCTGCTCTGGGTTCCTTCTGGAAGGAAGGCTGAGATATAAATTTAATAATAATAATAATAATAATAACAATTAATAATAATAATAATCTACCACTTCCTAAACTTTGCTGAAAGATGGGAGTTCCTTCTGGGGAGAGATGCTTTCCTTTAGCTGAAGCCTCATTTTTTGTGTTTTGTATGACCTTGGATAAATTTTTATCCCTGGCTCTGACAAACTACTCTCATCTCACTGGAAGAGTCCAGTCTGTTCATTAGAATCTATCCATTCAAAAGCTAGGTCAGGGCTGAGTGCCAGTGAGGATTTCTTTCTCTGTGTCGTAGGCAAAGGGAGTTACTGACATCTATTAACTCTCTAGACACACAGCTTCCAGAGGTTTCTGAAAAAATTTCTCCAGTGTTTTCCCTGGCATCCTCCACAACATCTGTAACCCACTCTCCATTCTCCCAGTTCTGCCAAAGGTTCTCTCCAAAGAGCCCATGACAATTTCTCTGTCCCCCATTAGTAACCTGGCCACCATATTTTGAAACAGCTGAAGTTTTTGATAAGTTTCAAAGGCACTCCTAAACATAAGACATTGCCACAGTTGAACAATGTTATTGAAGCATGGATGATCATGAAAAGGAAATTTCTTTCCAGCTGGCAAGCCAACCAAACTTGGAAGAACTACCAGAAGGAGAGTAATATGCTAAGTAGAGTAGTCTGATTCTGACTGGAGACAATTTATACTTTGAGGAAGACACAAATAGCCACTAGGAATGGAAGGAATTGTCAATTTCAGTTCTTTCAATTTCTCATTTTTCCAGTCTTAAATTAGGTTCTCCACATTTCTGCAGCAATTTGTGAGATTTTTTTTAAATCCTCATTAAAAAAATTCAGCGTTTTAGTGGGAATTTCTAATAAACAAATTTTTGTATGCATTATTTTCTAATGTACCCATTTTGGCAGGCAATTCCTCCTATTATAATGCATTTTTGTATGTTATTTTCACTTATACTCATTTTTATATACTTTTCTCCCTAATATATGCATGTTTGTAAACATTGTTTGGAGAACTGCATCACAAAATTTTGGTAAGTGCATATTCAAAGGATGACTGTGTTTCAGTTCTCATATAGTTTTGGAAAGTGTGAATTTTATAGATTTGGCTTTAAATGCAAACTGAATCAAACTTCTCCCCCATCCCTAGTAGCCACAGCCTATAACTTACCTTAATAAATTCTAGTGAGGTCAAAATAATACATGCTTTAGTAATGTGCTTAGAATTGTGGCCATAGTGGTGAGGATGGGGTGCTCGATCATCTCACAATAAAGCTTTATGAGCATGGATGAAAAATATTCTACATGTTCACATGGCAGCTGCCTATGATTCTGGTTGTCTGTTGAAGCCACAGCCAGGAGAGTGGGAAGGGGTCCCAAGAAAAGACATTGGTACCTTTTATCCCAGAGACCTGCATGCACACTGTCTGGATCCAACCCTATGTAGTTTTGATGACAAAAGTCTACAGACTTGTGAGCAAATTTGCAATTTAAATGCTACCAAATCCAGGAAATGCAAACTTCAGTTGATCCTTACATTAAAATTTTGCCCAACACCTTCATTTTGCTTTGTATTAAAAGAAAGTTGACAGCTGTAGTAAATTATTTCTCTGCAGCATTTCTCTGTTGCATTATTAGTAGGGATTTTTACTTGCATGTTTAAGAGTTGTCTTACCCCTCCCCCACCTCTCAGTTTCCTGGAAAAATGTTTTAGAATAGTGAACTGGTTTGTCTGGGTTAAGATGCATAGCACTGAGATGAAATACATGCTTTTAATAAATTAGTTGAGAGGTATATTGAGTTGTTGGCATAATTAATAATTGTAAATCATAAATGCTAAAATGTGTATGCATATTCAGGTCAAGCAAGATAATATGTATGTGAGTATTCTGCCTCTGTTGAAAGAACTGAGGAGTGAGGGTAATTAGAATTGCAATTACAATAATTAAGATAGAATGAGAAATCCTTTTTGGTCTGGGGACCATGTTGCCAATTTTAAATAGATCAGTGGTCTGCAGTCACAACATACTGGGCTTCTCATTCATGTGTCTGCATAATGCATGACAGCTCCTCTATACCTATATACATTTTCTTTCCCCATCATCTTTGTTGAAATCAGGATACAACATCTCAAATCATTATCTGCTCCTCGAGATGGAATATGTTTTCACCTCCTCAGGAAACTCTCTTTAGTCTGCAACCCTATATAACTTATCTGGGAGTAGGGATGGGTGAGAAATTAAATTCAGTTCGCATTTCAAGCCAAATCTATGAAATTCGCATTTTCTGAAACAATATGAGAACCGAAAAACAGTCATCGTTTGAAATTCACACTGTGTGCATAAAAATGAACATATGAGTAAAAATAACATACAACAATGCATTATATTAGGATAAATCGCTTGCAAAAATGTGTACATTAGTCAAAACTGCCAACAAAAATGTTTTTATACGGAGAAATAAAAATGCTGGAGAATTTTCATGAGTATTTGTTGAAAAACAAATATGCAAATGGCTGCAGAAACGTGAAGTTAATTTAAGATTGGGAAAAAGTGAAACTGAGAGAAGCAAAGCCGACAGATCTTTCCATCCCTCCCTGGGAGTAAGAACAATTGAACGTAATAATGGCCCCACTCATTTGGAATGTACTACCACATGGGATCCATTGAGCCCCTAAAGGCCCATTTGATTTCCTTAGTTTTCTTTTGAGTTCTTGTTTTATTGGGTGGCTGATGCTCTTGGCTATATTATGGCTTTTAAATTTTGGCTAGCTGGCTGTTAAATTATTCCTGGCTTTTATTAATTAATTGTGGTTATTTTCCATTGTTTTTCTTCTGTATGCCACCTTTGAGAGGGTGTTCTAGAAATATTTGAAACATAATATTTGAAATATAATAATTAATTAATTAATAGGACTTACTTCTGAGTAGACATGCATAGGATAGCACTATTAATCAGGCTTTTCCCATGTCCTTTAGAAATGTTATATCTAATGATAAGGATAAATAACCCCCTTAGTATGTTGTACCTTTCAAATGTTACTTTCATTGCAGTCACGTGAATATTACCGCCATCTTGACACGTATGCACTTGTTGTTTTGCTGTATTCTTGGCCTTATAAGGCAATGTTCTTTTGTAACAGTTTGTGACTGAAATTATGGGATGCAGAGACAGAGCCCAGGCAAAGTGTATAAGTATTCTCTGTTCTTGCATTTTGGCGTGCTGTTGGCTGAGCTTGACTCCCTAGCGCCTTGCTGCAGCAATAAAACTTTGTTATACCTACCTTGATCTAGTAATGCTTATTCTCAAGGACATCCCTTATCACTAGTGGTCCTTTGAAATGGGGCTGAGGCTAAGAACATAACAGGGGCCACAAGGGCATTGTGAGGGGTGAGGCAGAACAAAGAGAGAGAGGCATTATTTGGGTGGTAGGTTTGATGCCCCTTGTCCCTGAGAATGACTGTGAAGAAAGATGTGTATTATGAATGCAAATTCCAGATAAGAAGCTTATAAAAATTAGGTTAGCAAATTACTTACACTCTGACAGCTGAACCAGCATGGTGAATGCAGAATGTAATTTTTTTAAAAAAAAATGGATCTGCAAGCCTAATGTACTTGCTTGTATGAATAATGGGAGACTTCAGTTATCCAAATGAGTGGCTTGAGTGCCCATTATATGCTGTAATCTCTTTGTGCAATAGTTCATTCTCTTGATAGTAAGAACAACAATAGCACATTCCCAAGGTGAATTAGGGTATTAGCAAATGTGTTATAGGTGGACAAAATTTAGCATTTTCACATGTCCAGCTGATCTGAGTTTCAGCCCAATTCTGGGGGAAGAGGGATTTTTCTTTCAAACATGTCAGTATGTTCATTTCCTTGGCCCTGGCTGAGCTGGATTGTTTTTGCATCTACAGCAAGCCAAACAATTCTGAGCAGCTTCTTCTTTTCATGGTCTCTGGGTCAAGCTTTTATCTAGGTCATCTGGACCTCGGCTGCTGCCAAGATATTTGACAGCTTCATTAACTATCTGTGGATACATTACTATGGCTTCTTGTTGTTCCTGTTAAACAGCCAAGTGAAATCTATAGCCCTAGTTCAGATTGAAGGTAGCCCCACACAAAGACTACGAGAACACGTGAGGCTACTACAAGAGTTGTAGCCCTGCAGAACTCATGCAGAAATATCATTATGAGAACTGCACTGTGGCTATCTGCTTAGCCACTATGATTTGTGCAATTGTGGTGGCCCTTGTTTGAGCAACTATGGATGCACAAACTGCAGCAGCCACATGAACAACCTCCACATCAAAGAGCTAGTTCTTATAAACAGTGCCTTCATGTGAATGCTGTCAGGGTGTGAGCCCAGTAGTGGCTTTTCATACTGGCTTGGTTTGCACATACCACTAAACCATGGTTTATTAAATCATAGTTTGGGATTGTCTCCAACTAAGTTTTACTCAGAGTAGACCCACTGAAATTAATGGACCAATGTTACTCATGAATATGACTACCATTGGTTACAACCCTTAGTGTTATATGTGAACCCTGTCCAGCAGCTTAACTATGGTTTGTTTACCAACAAATCACAATAGGAAGCAATAGTTTGTTATTGGCTCAAAAACCTTGGTTTGCTATAACTATTATTTGGCATTACATGTGAACCCAGTACCCTACTTTAACCATGGCTTGTTTGACCACCCCACTCCAGACACTTCCCAAACTACAAAACCAAGAAGCAAAAGCTGCTGGAAAACAAATGTAACTTTGGAGAAACCAGTTGTAGTTTGGGAAACTTGTGGTTACTCAAATCAGGCCACTCTAAATACATATATACCACAAGTTGGCAATCTTGACAAAAAAAGTGGAGCAACCAGTTGCAAAGCATTTTAACATCGAGGGTCACAGCCTGTTGGACTTTTCCATTACAGTGATAGAGATGCCAGCAGATCCAGCAGCATTGACTAAAAGGAAGAACTTTTGGATATACTCTCTGGACACATTGGCACCACATGGCCTGAACCTGGAGGACAGTACCACCACTACTTAGCTTCTGCAAACAAAGCGCCTCTGAGCATTCCATCCTCAAAGCTCTATAACTGCCACCTTGGTAACAGCATTCGTATGTTAGCAGCTGATGAAGGCGGAAGCTGAAATGTTTTGTTTCAATGATAATTTTATTACAATTGCCCCATGTCTCTAGTGTGTTTTCCTTGTTGAGATATAACTAGGATCCATTTTTGCTTGCATTTAGGAGATCCTGGAAACTTCTAAGCAGGCAGATGTTTAAGGGGGTTGATATTAGTGTAGGCTTGTGAATAGCTACTTGCCTGGTCATCTAGTTGGAGGCAGCTAGGTAGGGAAGCTTTTGTAAATGGGAAGTTGTTTTTCTGTTGTTCAAGCCTTAAATGAGGTACATAGGTCAACAGAAATGTCCATTTCTTTAGAATTTACAGCGTTGGCTTACTCATTTGCTAAAAAGCAGCCTTCCCCAACTTGGAGTTTTCCAGCCATTTTGGACTACAATTCCCATAATCCCTGACAATTGGCCATGCTGGCTGGGACTGATGGGAGTTTGAATCCAAAACATCTGAAGGGCACTTGGTTGGGGAAGGCTGCCATAGAGAAGCCAGATAATATCACTATCAAACAGATGTATTTTAGTGTTTCTGTGTTATGCTGTCTTTTCAAGAACCTGATTTCTGGACGTTCTTCTGATTTGTTGCAGTGCCAGCTTACCCAGCATGGACTAGCAGTGCTATTGATGTATGTTTTAGGAGGATTGGTTCATGAGGCAGTTGGTGGCACAACTAATGAAAACTTACCTTTCTGCATTGTTTACCTTCAATTTCCTGACTGTACTGCATTACATATCCTGCTATGTAATCTCTTCTCCAATAGCTGGAATTATGATTCTCTAAAAATCTCATCATTGCACAAATAAAAAATAAAATAAGAAAGCAACTGGTCGGATTGCTTTGGTTGCCACAAGAAAACAATTAATTACAAGGTTGGTTTGCCAGGAGAAATTAGGAAATGATTGATTAATGGGCAAATTTCAATAATGGCTGTGGCCAGGAGGAAGCAGGAAATGACTTAATTAGCCATCTCCATAAAGCCAGGAAAAATAGGAGCTGCTTCACACCACACAAATTGGGGGGACCTTTATTGATTGATGTCTACAATCTAAGCACACTTTCTAGAACACAATGGAACATTAAGTAGGGATAGAAAGATCTGTCAGTTTTAGTTCTCTCAGTTGCTTATTTTTCCAATAATAAATTCGGTTCTCCACATTTCTACAGCAATTTGCGTGTTTGCTTTTAAAAAATCCTCATGAAAATTCTCTAGCATTTTTATGCAAATTTCTCCTAATAAATACATTTTTGTAGGTTTGACTAATGTACATTTTTTCAAGCCATTTCTCAACAGATAATGCATTTTCGCATGTTATTTTCGCTCATTCATTTCTATATGCACTTTCTCCTAATATATGCATTTCTGTAAACATTGGTTGGCAAATTGCATTGCAAGTTTGAGTACGTGAGAATTTCAAAAGAAGGCTGTGTTTCAGTTCTTATACTGTTTCAGAAAGTGTGAATTTGATAGATTGGCCTTGAAATGTAGGCTGAATTGAAATTTTCATCCATCCCTACTTTTAAGTAAACGTATTTTTGGTCTTGCCTGTGGAGATGGGCATTACGGGTTTTGTATGGGGAAAGATACTATATTAAGTTCTGTGTAGAACTAAAGCTTTAATTCTGCTTCCAACTTTATTGTCTACTTTTAATTGTTTTTATCATTAACCACCTAAAATCTCCTATAAAGATGAGAGTGGAATGTAAGTATTAGAAATGCATAAATAAATTGTATTATATTTGTGGCTATTCACTGGATGATCTTTTCGTGACGTACAGATATAGCAATAGTTAACAGGCTTTGCACATATTTTAGCTATAACCACATTAACAGAGTAATTAATCATGTGAGTAGAACTCTTTGCCATCTGACTCAAGAAGTTGAGTTTTTTCCATTCATAGCTGCAACACCAAGATGAAGTCTGCAGATTTTGGTGCCAACGTTGAAACATGGAAGTCCCTACTACACTGTAAGAACAAGTTTGCCCAAACACATGCCCCCTGAATAAATGCTTCTGTGTGTGGATGAACTCACAGATCATATCCAGGTTTTTTTAAAAGCAGTAGAAATGTAAATGTGCAGTGCAGTGGAGACAAGCACTTGCATTTACAAACTGTAAACTCCTCCATGTGTTCAGTGTGTGAACATTTTCCTTCTTCTCTGATATTAATTTTCCATTCTTTTGTTTATAACAGTTCCCATGCTAAAGCTAGTAGCATAACACCCTTTTACATTATCTTCAAGAATACAAGGTAAAAGTTGTCAAACTACTATTAAAAATACACTGGCTTCTTCTTTTGCCTTTAATTGCAGCTCAACTCAAGTGAAATTTTTAAGAGCATGGAGCTGATAGGGATGGAAGGGTCTGTCAATATTGGTCCTTTTAGTTTCTCATTTTTCCAGTCAAATTCAGTTCTCCCCATTTCTGCAGCATTTTGTGATTTTTTAAAAATCCTCACCAAAACACTTCACCATTTTAGTGCCAATTTGTCCTAATAAATACATTTTTTGAATGCAGGTTTGACTAATGTACAGATTTTTATCCTAATATAATAATGCATTTTTGGATGTTGTTGTTATGTGCCTTCAAGTTGATTACGACTTATGGCGACCCTATGAATCAGCGACCTCCAACATCATCTGTCGTGAACCACCCTGTTCAGATCTTGTAAGTTCAGGTCTGTGGCTGCCTTTATGGAATTAATCCATCTCTTGTTTGGCCTTCCTCTTTTTCTACTTTCTTCTGTTTTTCCCAGCATTATTGTTTTTTCTAGTGAATCATGTCATGTCATTATGTGTCCAAAGTATGATAACCTCAGTTTCATCATTTTAAGTGATAGCTCTGGTTTAATTTGTTCTAACACCCAATTATTTGTCTTTTTCACAGTCCACGGTATGCGCAAAGCTCTTCTCCAACACCACATTTCAAATGAGTTGATTTTTCTCTTATCTGCCTTTTTCAGTGTCCAACCTTCACATCCATACATAAAGATCTGGAATACCAT
Organism: Rhineura floridana; assembly: GCF_030035675.1. Lineage (NCBI taxonomy): Eukaryota > Metazoa > Chordata > Lepidosauria > Squamata > Rhineuridae > Rhineura > Rhineura floridana. The sequence goes on from NC_084487.1 coordinate 45,442,711, forward strand.
GGTCTGAATGATCCTGACTTTAGTGTTCAGTGATACATCTTTGCATTTGAGGACCTTTTCTAGTTCTCTCATAACTGCCCTCCCCAGTCCTAGCCTTCTTCTGATTTCTTGACTATTGTCTCCATTTTGGTTAATGACTGTGCCAAGGTATTGATAATCCTCAACAAGTTCAATGTCCTCGTAATCAACTTAAAATTACATAAATCTTCTCTTGTCATTACTTTTGTCTTCTTGATGTTCAGCTGTAGTCCTGCTTTTATGCTGTCCTCTTTTAACTTTCATCAGCATTCATTTCAAATCATTACTGGTTTCTGCTAAGAGTATGGTATCATCTGTATATCTTAAAATATTGATATTTCTCCCTCCAGTTTTCACACCTCCTTCATCTTGGTCCAATCCCGCTTTCCGTATGATATGTTCTGCGTATAGATTAAACAAATAGGGTGATGAAATACAACCCTGTCTCACACCCTTTCCAGTTGGGAACCAGTTGGTTTCTCCATATTCTGTTCTTACAGTAGCCTCTTGTCCAGAGTATAGGTTGCGCAACAGGACAATCAGATGCTGTGGCACCCCCATTTCTTTTAAAGCATTCCATAGTTTTTCATGATCTACAGAGCCAGTGTGGCATAGTGGTTAGAATGTTGGACTATGACCTGGGAGATCAGGGTTCAAATCCCCACATAGCCATGAAGCTCACTGGCCATTGTTTAGTTTCCCATATTTCTTGACAAATTTTTCTTGACAGATTCAGTCTCAGTAGCTTGTAGCAACTCTATTGGTATGCCATCTATTCCTGGTGATTTGTTTCTTCCAAGTATTTTAAGAGCAGCTTTCACCTCACATTCTAAAATTTCCGGTTCTTCATCATAGAGTTCCTGCATGGATGAATCTGTCATCCTTGCATCTCTTTTATAGAGTTCTTCAGTGCATTGCTTCCATCTCCCTTTTATTTAATCTCAGTCAGTCAGTGTGTCCCCCTGTTGATTATCCAACATCACTACTCTTGGTTTAAATTTCCCTCTAATTTCTCCAATCTTTTGGAATAGGGCTCTTGTTCTACCCTTTTTGTTGTCCTCTTCTATTTCTATACAATAACTATAATAGGTCTCTTTCTCCCTAATACTAGTCGCTGTATTGTTGCATTTAGGGTTCTATCCATGTTTGTCTCTTCTTTTGCTTTTGCTTTCCTTCTCTTTTTAACCATTTGAAGAGTTTCTTCAGTCATCAATTGAGGACTTTCTCTCTTTTTAACGAGAGGTATTGTCTTTTTGCATTCTTCCCTGATAATGGCTTCACTCCATAGTTCTTCTAGTACACTGTCAAGTAAGTTTAAAGCCTCAAATCCGTTCCTTATTTGATCTTTATATTCTTGTGGGATGTTATTTAAATTGTATTATGGCATTATGATTGGTTTATTCTTCTTCTTTAGCTTTACTCTGATTTTCAATATTACCGGTTCATGATCTGTACCGCAGTCTGCTCCTGGTCTTGTTTTCGCAGAAAGTATGGAACTTCTCCATCTTCTGTTTCCAATTATATAATCAATTTGATTCCTATATTGTCCATTTGGTGATGTCCACATGTACGGCCGTCTTTTTGGTTGCTCAAAAAATGTGTTAGCAAGAAACAAATTATTGGCTTCACAGAGTTCAATAAGTCTTTCTCCTGCTTCATTTCTATCTAAGCCCCATTTCCCCACAATTCCTAGTTCTTCTCTGTTCCCTACTTTTGCATTCCAGTCCCCCATGATTATCAGCACATCTTGTTTTGGTGTGTGATCAATTTCTTCCTGTACTTCTGCGTAAAATCTCTCCAATTCCTCTTCTTCTGCATTTGCTGCTGGACTGTAGACTTGGATGATGGCTATGTTAATAGCTTTCCTGTTTAATCTTGATATAACTCGCTCAGACCTTACGTTATAGTTCCTAATTGTTTTTGCTACATCACTTTTCACTATTAGAGCAACCCCGTTTCTTCTTAATTTCTCATTTCCTGCATAAAATATTTTGTAGATGCCTGATTGAAAATGTCCCATTCCTGTCCATTTTAATTCACTCACATCATGTATTGTAATGTTGATACGTTCTATTTCTTGCTTGACAATTTCTAACTTTCCCTGGTTCATGCTTCTCACATTCCATGTTCCTACTGTGTGCATCATACCACTCCGGTCTCTCTTTTCGCATCTGTGCACATCAGCCTCTGGGCTTCCTTTCAGCTTTGACCCAGCTGTGTCATTAGTCACAGCGCTACTCATACTTGTCCATTGTTCTTCCCCAGTAGCTCAGTGAGTGCCTTCTGACCTGGGGGTCTCATCTTCCAGCACTATCTCATGTTGTATTTTGGATACTCTGTTCATAGGGTTTTCATGGTAAGAGGTATTCAGAGGTGGTTTACCATTGCCTTCCTATGAGTTTGGATGCGTCTTAGTCTGGTGTCTCAGCTTTGACCATTCCGCCTTGGGTGACCCTGCTAGGAGTCTAGCCTCTTGGTCTAGACTCCTGATGGCATTGCTGTCAGTTTCTTTGACACTTTCAAACCCCCTCACCACATTAAGGTGTGCATCCTAGAGAGGGGTACATCCTAGAGGGGTGTGTGCATTTTTGTATGTTATTTTCCTCAATATACTCATTTTATTGCACACTTTCCCCTAATACATGCGTTGATGTGAATATTGTGGGTTGGAGAACTGCATCACATAATTCAGAGAAGTGTAAATTCTGAAGAATGGCTGTGTTTCAGTTCTTATATTGTTTTGGAAAGTGTGGATTTGATAGATTCATCCCTGACAGCTGGTGTCTGCAGGTCATGGTACTGTTAAAAGCACTGGAGTGACCCAGTGCAGGATATTGCTTGAGAGTGCTAGACTAGGATCAGGCAGACTGTTGTGACCAACGACAGGGGGGAGGGCTTGCAGGAGGAGGACTCTGACTTTGAGGACTCGGGTGTGGGGTTGAGGGCGGAAAGATCTCAGCGCACCCAAATCCCAACTCCTCCCATGGAAGCGCAGGGAGAGCTGTCACAGGTTGCATCTGAGGACACGCCCCTTTCTCCTGCACCCAAAGAGCCACTTGATCCACTTGCTGATTCCCAGCCAGGCACTCAGCAGTTTCCCACGCCTATCCAGTCAGCTAGCCTCCCTCAGTTGGAGGGAGAGGTTGAGGTCCAACCCCTCTCCCCCCACTCTCACAGAATTCAGAGGCGTGAAGAACAATGGCCGGCGGTGGTTAGGAGGAGCCGTCATTTGCATGCGAAAGTGAAACCTATTTAAGGGGGGCATTAACAAGGAGGGGATGCTGAGTCAACGTCTGTAACCAGAGGCTTGCTTAGTCAGTGCTAGTCAGGGAAATAGTTCTTAGAAAGCATAGTTAGGTGAATGAGTCAAAAAACTTTTGATATAACTGTAACTTTAATATAAAGAGAAAACTTTACTGAACCGTGTGCGCCCACGTTCCTCGGCTCCAGAAGGAACAGAGACCCAGTTTCAAACCCTCTCTCAGCTTGACCTTGGGCCAGTCACTATAATTCAGCTTGCGCTCCTTGGAGAAAAGATAGGTTAGAAATATAATATGTAAATGACCAATAAAAACAAAAGGTGGCAACCCTCCTGCAAGGCCAGTGTTCACTTTACATTAAGAAGATTCTGTGGTTGCGTAAGGGTCATCCATTGCTCAGTGGTAGAGCACATGCTTTGCATGCAAAATGTCTCGGTTCAGTCCCTGGCATTTCCAGATCGGGCTTGAAAAGACTGAAACCCTGAAGACCTGCTGCCAGTCACTGTAGACGATACTGAGCTAGATGGATTAATGGTCTGACTCTGTATAAGCTTCATCTGTTCCTAAGAGTTTTGGCAGTGGAAGTGAATGAGCTGAAGGGGGAGGAGGGAGAAGCACTGAAAATTAAGTGAACGGATAAAATGGATTGGAAGTCCCATATGTAAAACTTTAGCAAGTATGTCTAGAGAGGGAAAAAGCAAACTGTGGAAGAACCCAGAGCTAGAGAAGAGAAAAAGTCACCCATGAAGCTAGGAAGCATGAAGTGGCCTGAAGGAAGAAAACTGGAAACTTTAAAATGCACAGCATCAGCAAGGAGGCAGCTGAAGATCTAATTAGAGGCCCATCGCTGTCAAACTTTGCTACAGTCAACACAAGAGTTGCATCACTGCAAAAGGAGGCTGTCAGAAAGCAAGCAAGCAAAGCAAGGGGAATCCCCTTCAGCAATTACGTGGGCATGTACATGAATTTATTCAGGCCAAAATAAATATCCTTTAAACATGAACAAGTGCTACTAATGGAACAGTCCGGCTTTGCCTGCCAAACAGTCTGAGGAATTTTAAGAGGCTAGAAAAGACATCTGGTGTACTAATAGCTGAAGATATTAGGACAAATAATCTTTTTATCAGAAACAGGAAACAGGCAGGCAATTAAAGAGGGTAACAATATCATCAGTGAAGCTAAGACAGTCCATAGCTTTTGGTCCTCACCAAACAGAATTGGTACAGATATATCTATTTCAACTGTTATTCTTCTCAGGGTGATGTCCTCAGGTACAGGTGCTGTTGTTGCTGTGCTGATCTCACAAAGGAAGGATGTGAAACATATTGAAGCTCAGAATTTGAATTGGGCTCATTCCCATTGTATGGATGTGCCAACCAGGTTATTTTCCAGCCACAGGTGTTCATAGAAAAAAGAAAGCAAACAGGCTTGCTGTAGATTATAAAGCCAGGATTGGTCTTTTATCAAAAAGCTACGTTGATACAGGGCCAGGGCTCAGCAATAGCCCTTTCAGGGCCCGCCAAGACATTTTCCTGCAAGAGACAGATCAGCAAATCCTGCCCCCAGCCCCTGCCAGCAATCATGTGCACGCTTACCCCATTGAACATACTGACACTTACTTCTGAGTAAACATGCATAGGATTGTGCTGGTGAATAATGACAGCAGCTTGGGTGGCCAGATGCAAAAGAGGACACAATTTCCTGCATCAGAAGAATAAAAGAAAAGCCTGCTGGATCAGGCCAAAAGCCCATCTAGTCCAGCATCTGTTCTTACTGTGGCCAACCAGATCTCTATGGGAAGCCCACAAGCAGAATAGGAATGCAGCAGCACTCTCCCCACTTGCGATTCCCAGCAACTGGCATTCAGAGGAGTACTGCCCCCAACGGTGGAAGTAGAACAGAGCCACCATGGCAGCTAACCATTGATAGCCTTATTATTCTCCACGTATTTGTCTAATGGTAGGGCCAGCCCTGAACTGAGCCAGTTTTGAGCTCAAAACCATCCCAACTTACCAGCTGCCGTTGATCTTGTGAGCCATATTCCATAAATTTGCTCTTGCTTACCAAATTTTAAAATGCTAACATATTATTCGCTTTATATAGAACAAATATACTTTCTTTCCTCTGTGCATTGTTGGAAGATGTACAGCTGTTTTTCTGAGAAAGGGGGAGGGAAATGCAGGATTCATGAAACCATAAAACAAGCCCTACTGGATCAGAGCCAAGGCTGGATCATACCAAAAGGCCCAAACCTCAACCTAGTCTGCATCTGTGTTGGAATTGTTTTTTAAGGTGATTTCAAAGATGTTTTAAAAGACTTTTAAAAAATGTTTCTAAGATGTTTTGTTTTTAAGATGTTTAAAATATGTTTTTAGTGTTTTATCTTTTGTTTGCCATCCTGGGCTCCTTCTGGAAGGAAGGGCAGGATATAAATTTAATAAATAAATAATACATTATCTAGTCCAGCGTGCTGTTTCCCACAGTGGCCCACCAGATGCCTTTTGGAATCCCTTCAGCAGGACAGGAGTGCAATAATCCTCAAAGAGCTCAGTGATGGGCTACAGCTCAGTGGCAGAGCAGCTGCTTTGTATGCAAAAGGTCACAGGTTCAATCCCCAGCATCTCCAGCAGGGCTGGGAAAGACCCTGTCTGAACCCCTGGAAAGCTGGTGTCAGTCAACAACACGGAGCTAAATGGACCAATGGCCTGACTCAGTATGAGGTAGTTTCTTATGCTCCTATATTCTTGCTAATGTTCCCCGGTGACTGGTATTCAGAGGCATGTGAGTCAACTCAGAGATATAAATTAGGAAAGTGACATTGACACTCCCTTGGTGCAAACTTTAAAACATTTACTAGGAAGCATCCCATTTTCCCTTGGAAGAGTGTATAAATATGTCAGTGTGCTCAACAATCTTAACTCTGACAGGGGTTGAAACATGCTTTGTCTGTCTCCACTCCCAACCCAGTTGCAGAGGACTGAGGAGATCTGGTGTCTACTAAAAGCCTTCTCCGCACCCTCCCTCCCCACAAGAGAAGAATATTTGAGAAGTAAAATAAATTAGACACCCCTATTCATTCAGACTGACAGATTCAGACTGTGCTGCTGGATGTGCCACGCTGTCGCATGTATTGTGTAAAAAGCCAGCCAGGATAAGAAAGCCAGTCAGAGAGAGAGAGAGAGAAGTGAGAATAGGAAGATGGAGGACAAGAGGGAGAACAGAAAATCAGTAAAATGGCAGGAAGGTGTGGCAGAGAGCTTTATTGCCTAGCATTGTCTGGTGATTTAGCATTCATACCACAGGCCATTCCTTCTGCTTTAAATGAAATATTAATCACCTTGCGGCAAACCAAAGGTATCCTGCTCCTTGCTCATGTTCCTGTATGAGAACAGACAATAGAGGGTATCAGAACAGACAATCCAAGGAAGGGATGGAGCTTTGCTGTACTATTCTGAATACAGCTGCGTAAAGGAGAGGTTGGAAAATTGCAGTCATCATGAACCTGATTCAAATGAAGAGACCACAAACCCAGAATACAGAGCCACTTTGAAGGGTGGGGTAGAAGCACAGAGTGAGTAGGGAGGAATAATGTCGGTGGCTCATCTGACTGGGAGAGTACCCACTATGAAAGACAGGTGACAACTGTGATGGGCTTTTGTGAACAGTGGTGATTTTGGAGGAGATGTGGAAAGAGGTTAATTGTGCACATCTGGCTGCCATAGAATCATAGAATAGTAGATTTGGAAGGGGCCTATGAGGCCATCGAGTCCAATCGCCTGCTCAATGCCAGAATCCATATTAAAGTATCCGTGACTAGTGGCTGTCTAGCTGCCTCTTGAATGCCTCCAGTGTTGGACAGCCCACCACCTCCCAAGGTAAATTATTCCATTGTCAAACCACTCTAACAGTTAGGAGTTTTTTCTGATGTTAGTGAAAATCTGGCTCCCTGTCACTTGAGCCCGTTATTCCATGTCATGCCCTCTGGGACAATTGAGAAGAGATCCTGGCCCTCCTCTGTGTGACAACTTTTGAAGGACTTGAAGAGTGCTATCATATCTCCCCTCAGTCTTCTCTTTTCTAGGCTAAACATGCCCCATTCTTTCAGTCTCTATTCATAGGGCTTTGTTTCCAGTCCCCTGATTATCCTTGCTTCCCTCCTCTGAACCTGTTCCAATTTGTCTTCATCTTTCTTAAAGCCTAACCAGTGCCGAATAGAGGGGAACCAATGCTTCACATGATTTGGAAACTATACTTCTGTTAATGCAGCCTAAAACAGCATTTGCCTTTTTTGCAGCCATATTGCATTATTGGCTCATATTCAGCTTGTGATCAACAACAATTCCAGGATCCTTCTGGCATGTAGTATTGCTGAATGCTACTTTCCTAGATATCTTTCCATTTTGTGTTCTTTCTTTCTTTCTTTCTTTCTTTCTTTCTTTCTTTCTTTCTTTCTTTCTTTCTGAAATATTTATAGACCACACTTTTCATAAAAATACAGCAAGGTGGTATACAACATACATAATTAGAATAACATCAATAAAAACTGGTTTGGAGAATGAAATTCAGGTTTCAAAGGCCTGTCTGAATAACAGATTTTATGAGATGTCTAAAGGTAGAGCAAGGCTAATTCCTGCAGAGCCTTTAATGGTGGGATGTTCCACAGGGCGGGGCCTGCCACACTAAAGGCTTAGCCCCTAGGGGAGGCCGACCAAACCTCAAGAGTGTAGGGAACCACCAGAAGAGCTCCATCAGAGGATCTCAATGATCGGGATGGAGCATAAGTAATCAGATGGTCTTTAAGGTGGGCCCAAGTTGTAAAGGGCTTTGTGAATTAACACAAGAACCTCAAACCTGCCTTGGTAGTAGATTGGCAACTGGTGCAGCTCTCTCAGCAGAGAGGTAAAATTGCCAGTAGCCTGTTCCTGTGAGAAGAATGGCTCCTGCATTCTGTACTAGCTGTTGCTTCCAGATCAGATACAAGGGGAGCCCCACAAAAAGCATGTGACAGAAATCAAGTAGTTTACCTGTGACTTTCCCATGCAGGTGTAATTCTGTATAGGAAAACCATTGTGTCAATAGGGTTCTGCCCTGCCCAGAGGAGCAGAACCCTCCAGCAGATACCAGTGACCCTGAAGAACTGTTGGATTCTGACACCTTTGCCCTAAGACTGGAGGTCCCCACTCCAGCTGGCTGGATTCCTGGCTGGGTCCCAGACCCTATCTGGACTCTCCCCATCACTCCCACAGGCAGAAGAAATGGCAACCCAGGTAGGAGCTTCAAGGCTACCACTGAAGTGACTGGCTTATTGCATGTAGAGGATGGGGAAGTCCATAGAAGCACCTGCCTGGATCAGGTCCTGGCTTAAAGCCAGGAGATGGGGGAGCCTCCAGCTTGTATATAAGTTAATATCCCACCCTTCTTCCCAGAAGGAGCCCAGGGCAGCAAACAAAGCACTAAAAACATCTTAAAAACAGACTTTAAAATATATTAAAACAAAACATTAAAACAAAACATCTTTAAAACATATTTTTAAAAAGGTTTTGAAAACATCTTAAAAAGCAATTCCAACGCAGCCACAGACTAGAATAAGGTCTCTACTTAAAAGGCTTTGGAAAGAGGAAGGTCTTTAGTTCCCAGCCAGAGCTGCTTCGCTGCTGAAGGAACAGACCCAACTCCAGTTGTCTGTCTGTCTTGTATGTGCCTATTTTGCTCTCTCTGTCATATGCGTGTGTGTGTGCGTGCACGCAGATGCAGGTGCAGATACTATGTGCTCAAGTTCTGGTGAAAGTTTTTCCAGGAGAAGGACCTTGGTAGGCCAGTTGCTGACCATGGGCTATCCATTGGTCATCTCTGGTCATCAGGAAGGTAATTAATCATCTTATATTACAGACATTGGAATCCAGATTGTGATCTAGTGCTTTGTGTGATGGCTGTTTCTAACAATACTTAATTGTAGCACTTGGGAAAAAACCTCAGGTACGAATGACTTGAGTTGTGGGTCTTCTATGTTTTGGGTATGCGTGTATTTTTGTATATGCTTGTCACTTTAAAATCCACAGAGGGAAAGGCCAAATTGCCACTGGCATTTATTTTAAAAAGACAAGAATATAAAAATACATGCATACACAGTAAAATGAGACCTGTAAAGCAAGTATTTTGTAGTCAGGAATATCAGGTCAAATACAAAAAAGGATTGTTTGAAGAGGCTTTCAGTCCATGCCTAAGTGAAGATGCGAACCCAGCTTTTCCAGATCTAAGTACAGCTTTCAGTGTACTGGATCACAGTGTCCACATCCATGAACCAAGCTATTAGAAATCCATCAAAAGATTTAAAAGAATTTTTTAAGTATATACATTATAGGGTTTAATGCTAATGGGTGTATGCATTAGAACTGTTTTATGATCACTCTCCATTTATGGTCTGGTTTGAAAGTTGTTGTTGTTATGTGCCTTCAAGTCGATTATGACTTATGGCGACCCTATGAGTGACCTCCAAGAGGTATGAAAGTAGACCTCATTAATTGTCCTCAAAACGATGAGGCTTTTAGTAGATGAAAGTCCCAAACTCTGCTCTCATATTTCAGAATACAAATGGTAGTCTTGTTAGAGTCACAGCTAGATCCTGGCCACCAGTAGCCAAGGAGAGAGGTGAGAGGCAGTCATTATCTCCAAAATGGAAATGGAATTATAAATGTGGTTCTTTCAGATAGAACCAACTGCAATGAGTTTTCACCAGAAATTAAAATTAATGGTTTACCTTTCCAGACCATCATTTTATTTGTTCATTTGCATTATGTGGGATTAAGGTATTGCACTACTGGACCAAGACAGCATGGAAATATAAAAGAAACTCGGTGGGTGGGTGGGTGAATATAATCAGGAAAGAGCAACTGTAGAGGACTTTAAAATGGAGTGGAAATTGTGGTTTAACTAGAATAGTCCATTTTCAAGTCAAGATGACAAAAAAGTTATTATAAAACAAGGCATAAGCCTTTGTTTGCTTAAGGACACCAACTACCTACTAACCAACAGTATTTTAGGAAGAAACTTCCCCTCAGGGTGAATGATTACATAATTGTTCACAACAGGGTTTCTTGCAAGTTCCTGTGAACCATCTGGAGAATGGCACTCCCAGAAAGAGGAGGCTGGTCCAAACAGACAGACGGCCTAATTCAGTGTGACAATTCTGTCTTGATTTATTTATTTCTTGTCTTGTCTTGTCTTGATTTATTTATTTATTTTTAAGTACTGCCCACCCATGGGGTCCAGCTCTATCCTGAAATGTCATTGACTTCTCTGTGCCCCCCCATCCAAAATGCAGGCTGACAGTGAGAAGATGAAGAGAGGGAGGCACACAGAAAGAGATTAGCAGTAGGAGTTTAGAAGACCTGGATGGTGGGAGCCAGAAAAGGAAAGTTCATTGCCAGTTAAAAAACTTGAACTGAAGAAAGTTAATTAGTAATGAAACTTCTGACTGAGTGATGTGGATTTTGAATACCGGCTTTGTCAGCAGTTGAAATTAATTACACGCTTAGACATAGGAGAGGGTTTGGGGGCAGGGGGGAAGATAAACAGAAAGTGGTGGGGATGAGATATAGCAAAAAGGCAGGATTATAAACCTGGTTCAGGTTTGTTGCTGTGGTGACTAGAGATAGTCTTTGTGCCTGACAGTGATGAGACACATAGAAGGACGCAGATAGTTGAAATTAACCCCTTCTGTTTGCTCTCCTGATTCCCAGGGTGGTAGTGGTTACAAAGGTCTTTTTCTCTCACCTGACTTATTTTATCTCTGGTTATTCCTTTTGGACATGCTGGAATCATTCATCCAAACATTTAAGCCCATGACTGAAACAGCTTTTAGCCAGCTTATGCTAGCCTTTACCTGTGCTGCCACAGGCTGAATGGGAAGTGTGAAAGTCTCCTATTACCCTACTGCTTTGCTACACACTGAACCTGAGACGGTATTGGCTTTTCACTCAGCATCGCTCACAACCCCTCAAAAAGCAGATTGTGCTCAGCTTGGCACTTGGGCTTGGCTTTCACATAACCAGCGCAGCCCATGGCAGCAGCAAAGCTAGAAGCTGATGGCACTTGGATGGGCTCAAGCCATCATGCAAATGACTCCCAACTTATATTAGGGGCAAAAAATATGGTTGAAAGGGAGAAAGGTTTTTAATAGCATTTTTGAATCACACAAATGCAGTATTTGGTTTAAAATCCCACTGAGACAATTTATGAAAACTGAGAACACTGCAATACTGCAACCCACTGAATGAAGATGTCTCCTATGATTCAGCAGAACTGGGTACTCGTCTGTCTTTCACATTTGAGCTGCTGAAATTTCTCCTAGAGGCAAATTCAAAACAAGTTTCGGGGCTCCTCCTCAGGCAAAGTATCTGAGAAATTTTGAACAAGGCAAAAGAGGTTTCATAAGGCTAGCAAATTGTTTCTGGGCAGTTCTGTACCTCCTTTGATTGTCCCTGGATTTCACTCACAGTCAAAGCTCACTCTGAGGTTTAGAATATAAGAAGAGTAGACCAAGGTGCTATAATCTTCTTTCTCACAGTGGCTAACCAAATGCCTCTGGGAAGCCCACAAGCAGGACAATAACTCGCTATCTAGTTCAGATGAAGCATCTCAAAGAAAGCTAAGAAAAAATTCATTAATACTTGCAAAACCTCTTAGGCTGCAACCATTAACCCACTTTTTAAAGAGTTAGGCTCCTTGAAATCAATAGGACTTACTTCTGAGTCACACTTGCATAGGATTGCACTGTTGGGAAAGTTTGACACTTCCACATGAGATTAGATGGTGTCAGCTACTTAAGTAACTGCTGAAAAGATCCTGGTGATCTCACCAAGCTATATTATTCATTTTGTAGTGATGTATCTGTCCTGTGGTTCAGATATTTGATATAAATTGGATGGTTACGGGCCAATAAACTGAGTCTGAATCCTAGCAAGATGGAGGCACTGTGGATTGGTGGTTCCCAAGTTCAGATAATTGGTCAGTTGCCTGCTTTGGATGGAGTTGTGTTCCCTCTGAAAGAGTATGTCCGTAGTCTGGGGGTGCTCCTGGATCCATCTTTGTCACTGGAGGCCCAGGTGACCTCAGTGGCTAGGAGCTTCTGCTGGTAAGACAGCTGCAGCTGTTTCTGGACCGAGATAGCCTGACCTCTGTTGTCCATTCACTGGTAACCTCAAGGCTAGATTACTGTAATGTGTTCTATGTGGGGCTGCCCTTGAGGTTGGTCTGGAAGCTGCAGCTGGTGCAAAATGCAGCAGCATGACTGTTCACTGGGGCAGGGTATCACCAACACATTACCCCACTGCTGAAATAATTGCACTGGCTGCCCATTAGCTACCGGGCCAAGTTCAAGGTTCTAGATTTGGTGTACAAAGCCCTATATAGATTGGGACTAGGATACCTGAAAGATCCTCTGACCACTTATATACCCAGTCAATCACTACGCTCTGCGGGTGAGGGCCTCCTGCAGATACCTTATCAGGAGATCCATGCTGCACAACATAGGAAACGAACCTTTAGTGTAGTAGCACCTACCCTTTGGAATCCCCCCCCTTAAATATTAGACAGGCGCCATCTCTGTTATCTTTTCGGCACCTACTGAAAACCTTCCTGTTTCAACAACTCTTTTATGTAGAGACCTTATTGCAGTCTGGATCTGTGTTGGAATAGCTTTTAAAGATGTTTTTAAAGCTTTTTTTAAAAAGTGTTTTAAAGACATTTTAATATATTTTAAAGTCTGTTTTTATAATGTTTTAGAGTGTTTTTAGTTTTTTTGTTTGCCACCTTGGTCTCCTACTGAGAGGAAGGGCAAGATATAAATAAATAAATAAACAGACAAATAAATAAATAATATTAACATTATAATAAATTTACAGTGACATTAACCTAGTCGTATATGTGCCTTTCACTATTCTCCATCATAGAAATAAATTAGATTGTCAAATGATTGCAAGAAATATCCAGGCTATCTTCAAACTATTTAACATAGAAAGGAGAACTCCCTAGCAAAATGCAGAGCAGAAAACCATTGAATTTGGCTGCTGAAACATCCTTGGAGAAATTATGAAGCCAAGACAGACCAGGTTCAGCTACCAGCTTCTCTTCCCAGAGGGAATGTGCATATGTTTATTCCAAGCTTTTGAAGGATGAAAATTGGGGTGGTTCCAGTTTTGCAGCCCCCATGGGAATTCAAAATGGTGGGACGGTTACTGTTGAAAGAAGTTCCTTATTTTATGGTTGCTTGTTCTAGAACTTAACAGTGTATGGTGTTAATTGATTTTGTATAGTCCTTATGTCAGAAATATTCAACTTTCTAGAATGCCATACATATGCTACTAGCCCCCAATTCCCTTTATGTTTACGGCAAAGAGAGGGGGTCTGTATTTTTCAAGGATTTCTCTAGAGGCACAGTGAATCTTTGTACGAAGGCATATTCATTGCACTCCCCCCTGAGTCTCAAACTGAATCAGGGCAATTTCATGAAGCTCAGTCCTATTAAATTCAGTAGAATTTACATCCTTTGCAACTTTAGGACTAGGATGGAAGGCTGCAAACACATCTGCTTGGAAGGAAGTAAATAAGCAAACGTGTTCAGGAATGAGCTATCAAGTAGTATTCCTTTCCTTGCTTCTTCTTATATCTTGCTTGGCCTATTTGCTATTCCCACTGAGCAACAGACCCCAGGGTATCTTAAATCTACCTCAAAATTACACATTCTAGTAAAACCCAGTCTGAGCATGTCCTTTTATCTGTATAGACGTTGATTGGAGGAGGAATAATAGGGGCTTTATTCTCATTTAAACTAAATTTAAATGTATAAGCTTCAAAACAAAGAGCATAAAGCACTTTCATCCAATTTAAGGCTGCTTGCCACTGCAACAGCAATTTAGAAAACTTGTAGCGTAAATGTAAATCTGGATTTAGGATGGTTCGATTTGGAAAAGAAAAAATCAGGGCAGGATTGCATAGAATAGAAAGGGGTGCAAATAATAATTCATGCTCTCATGTGTTTGCAGTGCTTCATAACATACAAAGAGAAGTACCGTTTGGTCAAACAAATTTAAAATGAATAAAAAATATTTGTGTGTTTGTGTAAAATATGTAAGAAAATAAGGATGAAGTGGCTTTCTGACTGTTGATTATTAGGCATTATCTTGGTATAAACCTCCAAAAATGAAGGCTTTGCTGTTCATTCTGATAAGCATCTGCAAGAACAACATGTAGTAACTAGGAAAACAATTATAAGGTCTATCAATCCTCATGCTTTAGGATGTTTACTGATCACCAGCTGAGGTATGGAAACCAATGTCCCCCCTACTTAAAGTGTAACATAATTAAGCCCATGATGGAAGTTATATCCAGCACTGGTCACTGTTGGGAGCAAAATAACAGTTTAGATGGACCAGTGATCTGTACCTTCCAATGTGGTGCCTGGAAGAAATCAGTATGCCTAAGTTCTTGTGAAAGAGGAAGAGAGAATCATTTGAAGACAATCTAGTTTTCATTGGTACCCACTGTTGGAGAGACATTTCCTCTAAATCTCATCTTTCCTATCTAATTGCTCCAATCTGCTGTTCCAGTGTGGGCATTGATGCATACATAAAGCTCAGTGTAAGCAGGGGCTCCTTCCTCATTCACTGCTGAGAAATGACTTGCAGAATTTTGGATGCAGAAAGGGCAACCAAAATGGTCAAGGGGCTGGAGCAACTCCCCTATGAGGAAAGGTTGCGAAGTTTAGAAAAAAGGCAAGTATACAAATACATTTTTCTCTCTGTCTCATTAAACATCAACCCAGGGACATCTTGTGGAGCTGAGGGAGGAATCTAAATCCAATATCCTCCGGATGAGGGGGGTTTGGAATAGACAGATCTCCAGCTGAGCTGGCTGAGCTCAGGCTCAGGTGGGGCTACGGTGGCTAAAATGCCCTATCCCAGCTCAGCCAGAGATATACCAGTGTAAGCGGAGGACTGGATAAGTCCCCCAAAAGGGGTGTAGTGGGGGTGGGATGAAACAGGGGAGACTTACCTCTATTCAAACTCCTTTCAGCACAGTCATATGGCCTAGCAACCCAGTGGAGGGTGGTGTAAGATAAACTCTGTTTTAAAGGCATGTTTTCCCTCTGCCAGACTTGGGGGCTGGCTCCGCTGGCAGTAGCCCTGCTCCTGAAGTAGGGCTGAAGTATGGAGTAGAGGTAATTTACTCTGTCTTAATTTAGGCTGGCATAATTATGCTGACTTCCTATAGTTTGTATTGCTCTATAAAAGATGGGAGATTCAGGACAGACTAAACCAAGTGTTTCTTCATGCAGCACATGGTTAAACTACGGAATTTGCTACCACAAGACATAGCAAGGGCCACCAACTTGGATGGCTTTAAAAGAGTATTAGTCAGATTCATGAGGGATAAGTCTATCTTATAAGTGATAAGGATAATTAATTAAGGATAAGTGAATCCTTAAAGACCACACAAAAATAGAAATACCTATAGAAGGCGGCAGGGTTGAAAAAATGGGGATTTATTCATAATAGATAAAGTAATTTACCAAATTAGGATTCAACACGGGAGACAGAAATCAAGTGGTTTCATGGAAGAGTAGTGGCCAGTACTCACATATTGGGAAGTCGAACCTACGAACTCAGCCCTCTTCAGGCATTATCAAACTCATCACCATAATCACATGAGGAAGGAGAATAGTACTGTGCACATTCATCCTGACCCTCGCCCACCCCTCGCCTAAGCTCTTCACAAGTGGAGGGCATGCTGTCATCAGCAGCAGAGCAACCTGCTAAAAGCACACAGACTGTCTTCCCGAGCTGGAACCTACGTGAGTTTGGCAGATATGGCCTCAACAGATGGAAGTGGTTGGCATGGGGTGCAACACGCAGTCCCACATGTGTGACAGTGCCTTAAGAGGGCTCATATGTTTGTACCAATTGCGTCAGAAGAGATTGCTTTTTTGGGTGGGGGGTGTTTTATCCTAAGGGAACCAAAATAAATATGAGCAACCAAGAAGGGACAGGGTAATTGTAACTAAATTATAATATGTTTTGTCATTTACGGGGAGGGAGGGGTTTGTTTATTTCCCCCCTGTATTACCCAGTATGAAAACTCAATAAAACAGTGCTACAAAAAAAGGATTTATCAGACAGCTAAACATTGATATTTGTGTCTTTTCATGTTGAATATTGCTTCAGCTTTGCATTTATACATGTTTTTACTTTACTTGTTTTTCCGCCTCAGTCTATGACAGCCTTGCTTTGGTTATTCTAGGGTGGTAGATGAAGTAGTCAAAGGTGTGCTAAAGCAGGAGACTACAGAGAAGCTAAACGAATTCTTTGCAAATGTCTTCATAGCAGACGATATAGGGCAGATCTCTGTGCCTGAACTAACTTTTTCAGGAAGGGAGTCTAAGGAACTGAGGCAAATAGTAGTGACAAGAGATGAAGTTCTAGGCTTAATAGACAAAATAACAACTGCCAAATTGCTGGGTCCAGATGGCATCCATCCAAGAGTTCTCAAAGAATGGGCATTACAATGACAAATGCAATTCAATGTAAACAAGTGTAAAGTTATGCATATTGGAGCAAAAAATCTTAATTTCACATGTACACTCATGGGGTCTGAATTGGCTGTGACTGATGAGGAATGGAACCTTGGGGTCGTAGCAGACAGCTCAATGAAGATGTTGACCCAGTGTGCTACAGCTGTGAAAATGGCAAATTCCATGCTAGGGATCCTTAGGAAAGGTAATGAAAATAAAACTGCTGATATCGCAATGCCTTTATATAATTCTATGGTGAGGCCTCATTTGGAATACTGTGTACAGATCTGATTGCCTCACCTCAAAAAGGATATTGTAGAGCTGGAAAAGGTTCAGAAAAGAGGAACCAAAATGATCAGGGGATGGAGCGACTCCCCTAGGAGGAAAAGTTGGAGCATTTGAGGCTTTTTAGTTTAGAGAAAAGGAGAGTCAGAGGTGACATGATAGAAGTGTATAAAATTAAGCATGGCATGGAGAAAGTCCCTTTCTCATAACGCTAGTACTTGTGGACATCCATTGAAGCTTAATGTTGGAAGATTCAGGACAGATACAAGAAAGTACTTCTTCACACAGTGCACAGCTAAACTGTGGCATTTCCTCCCACAGGAGGCAGTTATGGCCACCTGCTGGGATGGCGATTAGACAAATTCATGGAGGATAAGGCTGTCAGTGGCTACTAGCCATGATGTCTGTGCTCTGCTACCATAGTCAGAGGCAGTATGCTTCTGAAAACCAGTTGCCAGAAGCCTCAGGAGGAAAGAGTGTACTTGCATTCAGGTCCTGCTTGCAGGCTTCCCGCAGGCATCTTGTTGGCCATTGTGAGAAGAGGATGCTGGACTACATGGGCCATTGGTTCTTCTTACGTTCATCAATTCTTTGTTCACACAAACAGCAGATGAGATGGCAAAACTGTAGATGGGAAATCCAAAGTTGAATGCTTCCCCATGGAATATGCTCCTTTTACCTAGATATCTGAGTGGAAGCTAAGTTAGGATGCTCCTCTGATATCTAATGTTCTACATGCAGGATGGATTGTTTCTATAGAGCAGCATTCAATAACATTGAACCTTCCACCTACAATTTGGATGAGTAACATCCAGGAACAGTTTTAGATCCTCATCTACAGTGTGTGTGAAGTCCCTTTGGCCTGATGGTGTAACATTGCACAGTCTGAAGGGGTGTGTGTATGTTTTTAAAAAATCAATTTTGTATTTATTCTGCCAGATTTTGGACTTAGGGCTCATCCAGACGACAGCAAAATGTGTGACACGCCCGCTATGTGTGTTCATTATTTTTCGGTCGTCCAAATGACGTCTCGCGCTGTTACGCATTTTCGCGGGTTAAATCCGCTCCTTGCAATACCGGCAAAAATGAGATTTGCTGTTTAAAATCGGGAATCATCCGCTGTGCCTTCAGGAGTTAGGATGCAATACCGCGGACTTTACAGCTGATGGGCGGTTCTTGGGCGTTTCCCCTTGCCCCTTCTCCTCATTCCAGCCAATCACGTATCTGCACTTTTGCGCATGTGCGAGAATAAGCCCGGGAAAATTGAACCAATCATCACAATGGTGGAGTGTTGGGGGGGGGGGTCTGCAACTACTGCACAGATGCATTTTATTTTTTGCCAGCCTGCAAACTGGGCGGCTGCTCTGGGTGAGATCTGCAATGCACAGCAAGCGAGAAAGGGAGGGTGGTCGGTTTCAGCCTGCCCCGGAAAGCTTTGTCAATTTCATTCTACTTGCTGGGGTTTTTGCTTCAAATCAGAAAAGCATACATGAGTGTAATATCGCAAATGCAAACAAGAAAAATGCTTCTGGTTGGTTTCAAGCCTGCTCCAGAAAGCTTTGTCAGTTTCATTCTCTGTGGGAAGGAAAGGGAGAAGGAGGATGTGTGTGACACATTTCTTGCTTTTTTGGAGAAATAAGTGCATTGCCAGTGTGTGTATCTCCTTAAATATCAATAGAGGCAGAAAAGCATACATTTGTTTAAGTGTAATATGGCAAATGCAAACAAGAAAAGTGTTTCTGGTCGGTTTCAAGACTGCTCCGGAACGCTTTGTCAATTTCATTCTAGTGGGAAGGCCGGCGTGAAACCGACCAGCAGCCTTTCCTTCCCAGGCGAGAACTCCTTTACAGCCTTATTGTGCTTCATTGCAAAGGGGGAGAGGATCATACGTAATTTTTTTGCTGACCAATTGGTTGATAGGGGGAGGTTTTAGAGGCGGAGCTTGGAAAAAGCAAAAATAATGTAGGGGTCTTACCGCTGCGGGTGCGGGTGCAACAAAGCGTTTTTTTTAATTGGGAAAGAGCGAACTAAAAGGCAAAGTGAGGACTATCAGATGACAAACCAAATATGGAAAGCGTGGATTATCCTGCTCCGTTTGGATAAGCCCTTAGTTGCATTGATTGTACCTGAGGTTTTTTTTCCTTGACTTTATTTCTTCCTTCCACTTGGTTTGAGTTTGTCAGCATGATGGTGATTCTACTGAACTGTGTGACGCTTGGGATGTACCAGCCCTGTGATGATATGGACTGCCTGTCCAACAGATGTAAAATTTTGCAGGTAAGTAGTTCCCTCTCTGTAATGGCAGTAGTGAACCACCATATTACACTTCACAGTGGGGTGATCTCCCCTCTAACCCACCCCGTTAAGAATGCCTATCCACTTTTGCTTCTTCTACCTTTGTGTGCTAAATTCCCTCCCCCTTTTCTTCTCCTAAGCTGGCCCCTATACACTATTAACACAGACAGTACTACTCCTTCTTTCCTCCCCCAGCAATCTTGCCTTTAGAATTGTGGTTGTCACCCTGCAGTGTTGAGAAAGAAGAAGACAGCCTTCCTTGCTTGGCTGTGTTTCTGTTAGAAGCACCAAACGCTGTGGGGATTTTCCTGCAGCCATCCTTTCATCTGTTCTCTCCCTGCCTCTGTCTCTCCCTAAAGTCCACCCCTTTCTCTCAGCATATCTATTTTATTTCTGTATGCTGAGAGAAGAGCCTGATCAGGTTGCTGGGGAAGCTTCCTGAAAATACTAACAGAGGCATGAGGTGATGACAGGTGCCTCCTCATATACCCCTTGAGGTCTTGACCAGTATTCTCATTGGTTTGACTGATATTTTCAATGACAGCATAGTTAAGAATATCAGCAAAAGCATCTGAAGACAAGCTTTACCACAAACTAGCATTCTTTGAAGATTCTGCCATAAATATCTGAGGTAGTGCTAAGAGGAGGTAAAGGAGCACAGGTTCAGGCCCCCACACCCCCTGAAGCCCCCCCAACCCAGTTCCCCCACACACACAAGTGTTCTGAGGAGGCATGGTCCTTGGGAGAGGAGAGAGATGCTACTTACTTTACATGTACAAGATGGTTAACAGTTACTTCATTCTTTTTTCAATCTTTAAAAGAAGAGACTTGTACCACTTACACCAGCGCAAATCCTTCTACACCCATTTTCTCCTCTTACAGTGGCTGCTTCCCTTTTGCTACACTTCCTGGAGTGCTTCAGAGTGATGTAACACTGCCTTGCTCTGAAGCTACTCCAGGAAATGTGACAGGGAGAAGTAGCCTGCTCTCAGTGGCCCAGGCCCCTTCTTTTAAAGGTGAAAAAAATTAAAGAACCCTCAGCCATCTTGTACATTTAAGATAAGTGGCAGCCCCCTCCCCCTCTGAGGGAAAAGAGAGTGACCAGAAATGGGGTGGGTGGGCAGAAGGTGCTTGGTCCAAGGTTCTCTCAAACCTGGCAGCATCTCTGGCAATTCTCTCTGGACTGACCAACACATCTGTTTTTGTGCTAGACTATAGGCTAGACTATATTGCTGGAGGAAGACATGACTGCTGTCATCCATGACAATGATACATCAGGAAGGCAATGTAGAAGAATGTTATGCCTGTGTGTGTGTGTTCTAAGCAGTGAAATTAATACTTGCTCAATATGTCATCAAATATGAAGGGGAGAAAGGGCAGTGAATGCTGTTTAAAATCCACCTCAGTTTTTCTTATGGGTCTTTCAGGTTTTTGATGACTTCATCTTCATTTTCTTTGCTATGGAGATGGTTTTTAAAATGGTGGCCTTGGGGATCTTTGGCAAGAAATGCTACCTTGGAGACACCTGGAACCGCCTGGATTTCTTCATTGTTATGGCTGGGTAAGTCGTGCCTTCCTTTTTCAAATTCTGATAAGCATGTCTTTGGATGAAAGCCCCCAATATGGAAACTGGGCTCTATCTATAAGCATGTCTTGCACCGGTAGAGGGCCAAGTAGATTTGATTCTCATATACTTCTGTTTGTAATCTGTTGTATAAACTGAGCGCCTTTGTTTGTTTATTTAAGCAAACATTTTGACTCTGCTTTTCAGCCAAAAAGAAAGTCAAATCCACAACATTTAAAGTACATTTAAACCACTCTTATACCATATTAACAGTCATGGCTTCCCTCCCAAGAATCCTGGGAACTGTAGTTTGTTAAGGTTGCTGAGAGTTGTAAGGAAATCATTTAACAACCTATAGTTCCCAGGATTCTTTGGGGGAAGCCATGACTGTTAATGTGGTATAAGAGTGCTTTGAATGTATGGTGTGGATACATAAAAATAAAATTCCCTGCCCTCCGGCTTACAATCTAAAACGCAGAACACAAAAGGAAATGGAGAGGGAGGAGGAAAAAAGCAAACTCAAGTACCATTTCTTAAAGTTATAGATTTCTTATGACAAGCTGGGAAGGAAACAGTTTATGAAGCCTTATGTAATGCCTGCTGCTAGGTGACAGTTGAGGAAGGGCCTAAGGCAGCCGGTCTCTCAGCAGAGCTGATGGTATAACCCTGACACCTTTCTTTCCCTCTGCTCTGAAGCCTGGTAGAATTGTTCATTAATTCTGGGGGAGTGTGGTGTAGTGGTTAAGGTGTTGGACTACGACCTGGGAGACCATGGTTTGAACTCCCAAACAGCTATGAAACTCATTGGGTGACCTTGGGCCAGTCACTGCCTCTCAGCCTCATGAAAACCCTATTCATAGGGTCACCATAAGTCGGAAACGACTTGAAGGCACTACATTTACATTTAGAATAATGGAACAAAATATAACTGAGGTTATAGTTCCCTGTGTAGCCCCAATATATTGTTAAGTCAACAGAATTATAAAGAAAACATTGCAAACAGTGAAGGAACTCATTGGATGCTCATGGACAAGTCACAATCTCTCAGCTTTTGTTCCCTGTTTGTAAAATGGGAATCACAATGATTTCCCTTACATTGTTGTGAGTACAAACACAACTTTAAAGTAATTTGCAACATAGAAGTGCTATATCTCAGATGCAATTTCTCTGTCTCTCTGGCATAGTCAAATGTTGTCAACAAATGGAACCAAAGATAGAGGTAGGCAAGAAACCAGGATTGTGGCCCACTTGTAGCCCTCTAGATGGTGTTGGACTACAACTCCCATCATCCTTGACCATTAGCAATGCTAGTTGCGGCTGATGGGAGTTAATCCTCCTGCAGTAAAGAGTAGGCTGAGTTTTCAATTGCTCTCCTTGAATCCTGTGGCACAAAGTAAACAGGATGCATCAAGGGAAGAATAGCCTGTTCCCAGGACTATGGTCACCAGTGACTGGAACAGGATGGCAGGTTCACTTCATCCATCAATTGTATCCTGGCCCCAACACTGTATGGCTTAGCCTGGGGGTCATCAAGCCATCACCTGCAGCTACTAGGGTGCCTGTGAAGGCCTTCAGTGGCACCCCCATCTGGTAGTCCACAATCTGAGCTTTTGGGTGTTTGTTTTTTTAAAGGTAAACCTCTAGCCCTCCTAGAAAGGGCGTTATGGAGCAAAATGTGCAGGTACCATTCTAAGTGATTTCTGTTAAATGAACCAGCCTGGCTGCTCCTGCCTGTCACTTTTACTAGCCAGCACAATTGGTGAGTTGTTTAGGCAATCGGAATCCCTGGAGTCCTGACGAACTGTTGTTTTGCCACCCCCTTTTCCTGAGTCTGTCTTTTCCCCCTAGTCCTTGGAATCTCCATAGTTTGCCCTTCTGTTTTCCCTAGCAACCAGGATGCATCTTTCCTGTGCTGGGTTAGAAGTTATTTTGTGCAAATACTGCTACACCATAAGTGTGGGTGAATGTTAAAGACCCCCCCTGTCCAAAGGCAAATGTGAAAGCATTGTAAAGGGGAATAGGCATGTCTCCTGCTTTGCAGGAGCTAAAGACTCATTAAGAATTTACTGTACAGTTAAGTACAACAGTATACCTTCCTACTCAGAAGTAAGTCTCTGTGTTTAATGGGGGTTTCTTCCAGGTAAGTGGCTACAAGATGGCAACCTCAGCTTTGATTTAGGGCTGGCATTGGAGAAAATAGGGTTTTTGTGCCTTTAACAGCTGCATGGCAGGCAGAAATTTAGCAGGTCAAGCCTTTTCTAGGATGGAAATACTATTATGGGAAAAGCTTCACCATGTTAATTCTCTGATCTTGTGTTATGCCATGCCCCCTATGACAGGCATTTTGTGACTTGTGCCCCCAGCACTCTCTCAAAATTTGAAATGTCCCCTCTTGTCCAAAAAGGTTGGCTTAGCCTCTCTGACAAGAGTGGGTGGGTGTTGTTGGGGGAGTGTGCAATAAGTCTATGTTTATAGAACAGATAGAAACACGTTGCAGCCCTAGAGATCCTTGCAATATATGGCTCCCCTCTGGGCATAATTATGGGCACTTGCTAGAAAATAGAAGCAGCAAAAGTAAGGCAGGTGGGAATGGAGAAGAATCTGCTTGATCAAATCAGTGTGGTTTCCTTTTACAGAGTGTTGGCATTCAGCGCATCTTCATCAAATGCACTGTGCTTCTGCTTTTACATCCTATTGGCCCACCTAAGCACACCTCAGGGACATGTTGACATTTGAGTGTTTTTAACAGCCAAGTTGCTATAGTAAAGCTCTAGTTTCCACTTCATGTGTCTCACTGCACCCTGAACAAGGTGCCCACAAGGATTTGCCAGTCAAACGTTTGGTGAGATTTCACTGCCTGCACTGGTGGGCACAGTTTTGCAGAATGGTTTCTTTTATAAAATGTGCTATATGAAGGGAAAGGCATTGTTGCTCCCAATAACAGACATCACTCCCTCCCTCGCCCTGTACACACACCTAGAAACTCTCCTTTTTTTTTTCACCACAGAGAATAATCATCTTTCATTTTTATCTGGCTGAACTGGCAACGGGTTCAAGCTTGGGCAGAAAGCAGGCCCTTAACATGAATGGCAGTATTATCTCCTCTATGCTTGTATTCAGTCTAGTGAGTCAGCAGCACAGAGTTGCCAGTCACCTGGCTTATTTTAAATCAGCCTAGATGTTTGTTCCCATCTACGAGCTTCTGTTGTCCTCGTCGTTTATTCCAGCCATAATGTTCAGTGCTGGCCAATTTCAAATGTCATGCAGTCAAATTAAGTGGCATGTTCAAATGAGAAATTGCTTTTTCCTTTGAGAGGTGCATCAGTCCTAAATTCAAGCCCGGTTATTTGTGTGTATGTGAGCATATCATATTCCCCATCAAACTAAACCAAAAGTGAGCAAATGTCTCAGTTATAACCCCCTTCCCATCAAAGTATGGAGCGACAGGTTCATGGAAGATGAGTCATGATGGCAATGCATAGACTTTTATGTCCTATTCAGAGTAGACCCATTGAAATTAATGAACCAATGTTAGTCATGTTCTTAATGTCAGTGAGTTTACTCTGAGTAGGATTAGCACTGAATACCACCCATAACCTCCAGGTGTAGAGATAGTGCGCTGTTGAGTATCAGCTACTGGAGAATGACCACAGGAAAGGCCCCTCATTCCTTCTCTGCTTGCGGGCTTCCCAGAGATGTCTAGTTGACCACTAGGGATGGATCCATTGGCCAGTGCCACTTTGAAAGCATTTTGTTGAAGTAACAGGTGGTATAGATAATAGTTTGTTCTTTGTCTGCTATCTGCTGCTTTTACTGGCTCAAATTTTTCTCCCAAAAATATTGATATTAATATTGATACAAAGAAGGAAATATCAATAAAGATAAGGAAAGTGGCTTCTTCTCCTCCTCCGCTGTGCCTAAGGCTGATCAGTTTTCACATTAGCAAGCAGACCAGCTGTTTTCCTTTTGAAAAGGAAAGGAGGAAAGCAGCTTTCAGTGCCCTCCCATTTCCCAAGCCTAGAGTCATTAATGTGGGCAAGACTCTCTAGTCTCTAGGCTTGCCTTTTAATTGCTTAATGGGTTAATATTACAAAGAAAGCAAGGTTAAAGAGTCCCTCCCATGTTAAGGACTCTCTAGGGCTGGACTTGCATTTTACTGTCTATTATAGGCTTGGCTTGCTTCCTCCCTTCTTATGGACTATGTCTACTCATGAGCCCCGCCCACCCCCGCATAAAGAAACAAGCCTTATTTCTGTAGCAGTTGTTTGCTCTTGAAGCAAGTTATCAGAAAAAGACCCACACACAAAACCTCAAATGTACCTTTCAGTTTAAAATTCACACCTTCTTCAGAGTCTTCAGAATAAATTTATGGATCCTCAATAACTGCCAAATAAGTCACAGGAAATCCATAGGAAAATCCTACGCAAGCAGTTAGCCCAAAGAAACATATGAAGTCAATAAGTCTCAGAAGAGCAAGAGCAGCTAAATCTTGCTGTACGCCAAAGTGCAATTCACCTCCTTACACTCCAGAAAGAAATTTGATATAAGCACCATCTGTTATTAGGAACTAGTTTTCCCCAGCAGCTCCTGTCCACTCACAGCCAGTGGATTGGATTGTTTAGCAGCCCTGTTCCAACACATTCAGAATCCAACTGCCCCCAATTTTGTCTGAATGAAATATATGCAAATGAGTTTGTCACTATACAATGGGCCTAGTGTGCACATGTGCCCCAGTCAGCTTCCATATTGTTATGCCATCGCAGGGATACTAGAACACATGCTGGGAAAGGTTATGCTGCACAATCAAGGGCTGGTGCACAACTTCCCAAACAGACATGGCAGCCAACAATGATGCTAAACATTTCATTTACATGGTCACATTGACTACAATAAAAGCTTCAAAATGCACTTACCTCATTTTGTGATGATGTTTAAAAATGTGTGACCAAAAATGATTATGTAGTAAGAAAGAGAGGAAATGGAAGCTCTTGTGTTCAAACACTAGCAGCGAGCCACACAGGTGAGTTGGGAGGAATCCACTTTCATACACTGCAGGTTCTTCCTTCCTTCCTTTCTGTCTTTCCTCCTTCCATCCCTTCCTATTCTTCGCATTTAATCTTGTATTTCTTGTAGTCATCATTAAGGATGCATGAATGTGTCTCAATCCATTCCAGCATAGATTAGCACTTTCATTTAATATTTCACATTCTACTGCAGATTGTTTATTTTGCACCCGTCTTCTGTTTCAATGCCCACTCATGTGAATATATATATATATATATCATACAACACAATAGACACACTTATTGATCCAACTGACAGATATTTACAAATCAGCTACCTTCCCTGTGTGTTCCCTTTCAAAGTTAATGAATTTTCAGTGGGGTAGCCCTGTTACTCTTTGGCAGAAAAAAGAGTCTTGTGGCACCTGAAACACAAAGTAGCTAATGGCCCATCACACAGCCATCTTTGGCAACCATTCTAACCATGTCTACTCAGTCCTATTGAATTCAGTAGAGTTTATTCCCACATAAGTGTGGTTAAAGTTGCAGCCTATCTAGCTGATTTTACAGTTGAATATAAACTTGTCATGGTGTTTCATTTCTCTCACTCGGACATCAGGGAGGGACAGTTTAGCACTCTGTTGATCTTTTGCTCTTTGTGTACTGGATTGTATAGGTTACTCCTATCACTTAATCACATACAAGGCCAGCCTTAGAGGTGGGCAAGCTGGGCAGTCGCAAGCTGAGGGGATTGCCAGGCTGAGTTCTGTGGCTGTTTTTTTTGAATGTACTCTCTACAGTAGGATTGCCAGGCCAGAAGCATCCCAAACCCTGAGATTTCAGGGGTGTACCCTAGTGATGTCATAGGGGGCATGCCCTAGTGATGTAATTAAGCATGACACGTTAAGTATTAACCACAGTTGCTTGGAGCATACCACTTAAACAAAAGAAATTCTCTCATTGGAAATTAAGAAAGAAATCTTAGCTAAATGAGGGTGTTTCCAGGTCCACCTGAAGTGACGGGATCATTCATTCCCACCTGCTTAGACAGCCTGGATAAGGAACATTTAATCTAGCCTACTTGCTTCTGGCAAGCAAGGTTTAAGTGCCCTCAGGTCAGGCCAGTCACCAGAAGGCTATTGTAGGAAGAAAGCCTAGTGTTGTGGAGATGTTAGATGGGAGCACTCAGGAGTAAAGATGGATGCCCCTGAAGGCTGCAATTCTAAACACACTTACTAAGGGACTAAGCCGCATAGAACTCAACAAACTTACTTCGCAGTAGATACGGTCACGATTGTGCTGTTGGTAAGGCTTGACTAGGGATCCTCTGCAACAATATTATAAGAGGGTTGGCAACCGCCTGCCTGCCTTTTAACATGGCTGCTCCAAACATCTTTACAGATTTGACCCTTCACTGCAGAGAGAGGTCTGAGAAATGAGTAAGAGTTAAGATCCTCTACTCTTTCCTGCCTACTCCGTGGGCTGCTATAAATTCCCTTTGACAGCTGACCCAATTCCAGTGAGTAATAATTGATAGAGAGAAAACACACATGGTTTGGTCTACCTTCACAGGCAGTAGATTGGGAACAACAGCAACTGAAGCCACACTTCCTAGTATGTGAATTCTCTTTTACCACTATTGGGCAAGAAACAAACCATCATGCAAATAGCAAGGTGCATCATCAGTGGGTTTAAGGGGGTTGAGCTGACCACATGGAACCACTGTTGTTGCTTCTACGGATGTAAGGGAGTAAGGCCAGAGGTAATGAAATACAAATAGAAAAAGAAAAACAAAAAATGGTGATGATTTCCTAAACGTAATACCATACCAATCACAACAAGATTCCTATGTGTAAGACAGAAAACTCAACATCCCACACCCAGTCAGGATTCCTAACCAAAACTAACACAATCCTGGCAGCCAGTCAGCCAAGGTCACAAATCTCCATGGAGCACAACCTGACCTGGGGGCTGCAGTTAGTGCAGAGTGCTGCGGCACAGTAACTGACATGAGTGAGACCCTATCAGCACATAATACCTCTGCTCTGAAATCTGCACTGGTTGCTGATTTGCTACCAGGCCCAGTTCAAGGTGTGCTTTCCATTTTACTGGTTCCACATAGTACTTGTTCTGCTCTTGTAAGAAATCAATCCTTTAGTGTGGCAGTACTTACGCTTTCGAACTCCCTGCCTGTTTACATTAGGCAGGAGCCTTCAGTGTACTCATTTTGGCACCTGCTAAAACACTTTTATTTAGGCAAGCCTACCTAGCCATGTAGAAGCTATTGTATTTTTATTTGTTTTTAACTCATTGCTGTTTTTATTATTTTGAATGTTTTTGAATACCTGTCTTTAACTGTTTTTGCCAATCATTTTATTGTTTTAATTCCTTCTTACAATAAAGCAGTATATAAATATAAATATAAATTTCAGAGTCACTGTGGTCCTTAGGTCTCTTCCCCCTTTTATACCAAGTCAGGCCATTTGGTACCATCTAGCACAGTAATGATGACATGGACTAGCATTGGCTCTCCAGGATTCCAGGCAGTAGTCTCTTCCAGAGATTAGATTTTGGACTTTTGCATGCAAAGCATGTGCCCTACCACTGAGCTACAGCTCTGTTTAAAAAAGTATATTTTAAAATTGTTCTTTTCAATTCACTAATGAATGCACAACATACTAGGGCAGATCCATTTATAGCACATTCAACATACATTTGAAGCACATGAATCCCACCACAGAATCATGGGAACTGTAATTTGTTAAGGGTAGTGCAAACTATAACTGTGAGGGGGAAACTACACTTCCCAGGATTCTTCAGTGGAAGTCATGCACTTTAAATGAGAGTTGGATATGCTTTAAATGTATTGTGTGGATCTGCATTACTTCATAAACTTTGCCTGCATATAAATCATTTTAATTAAATTTTAAAATGGAAATAAGCTTCAAAGTTTACTGGGTGACCATGGGCTACACATCATCTCTCAGTGTAATCTGCCCCTTAGGATAAAATCAACAGAGGGGGACCATGACCACCACAAGGAAGAAGGGTGCACTTAAAATGTAGAGGAAATAATCATTTGTAAATGATAATTTACAACCATAGAGTGAAATCAGATACATATTTAGACATAGTATGAAGAAATATTTATATAAGCATGACTGTCAAAGATGTTTATTATTTACACAACCTGTAAAAATATTTATAGTGCAATCCTATGCATGTTTACTCAGAAGCAAGTCCCAATGTATTCAATGGGGTTTACTCAGACAGGGAAGCATGCACAGGACTGTAATTCAGTGATAAGGAACTTCACTCACCCAATCCAAAATTCAGAATCATGCCATGTTAAGCTTTTTTGCAACGGTTTTATACTTGTTTTATGGTTATTGGATTTTAAATGGATTTATTTCTTGTTGTGAGCTGCCTTGGTTTCCAACCCTACCTCACAGGGTTGTTGGAAATATTCCATATGCACACACACTGGAGATGTACACCCAATACACCCCATAATATAATCGTTTATTGTCAAATCCCTTTGACCATTGCAAAACATTTTTTTTTAAAAGTATTACTTTCCTGTCAAATAAAAGCAGTGACACCTAAGTAAGCCCTACCTAACTGCTTTAAAAAAAAGGATCAGTGGGGGAGAGAAAGATTTACAACACAATCCTTTTCTATGTTCACTCAAAAGTCCCATTAATTTTCAGTACAATCCTAACCATATCTACTCAAAAGGAGGTCCTACTCCATTCAATGGGGTTAACTCCCAGGTATGTGGCATTAGCATTGCATCTTTACTCCAGAAAAGCTTCATATTGGGAAGATTTTCAAAACAGGTTATGAATAAGACAAACTGCCCTCTTCAACAGTCCAGTAAAATTTAAACTTGTTTGACTCCTTAATTAGAAAAGTATAATACTGCAGCGTGTACACCTTTTAAAACTTCTATTCAAATATTATTTGAAAGATAAAAAGGTATAATATGCCATTTTTGCAAGTAATTAAAAAACCCCTGCATGTACACTTTTATTATTATAAGTAAAATTGTTCATTGTGTATGCCTACCAAGACCCTGCTGTGATCATCTGTTGTAGTGCAGTCCTGTGCATGTTTACTCAGAAGCAAGTCACAATCCTGTACAGAGAAACTACTCTTTATGCTGCTGAAAGCAGGAAAAGGAAACTGGGTTTAGGTATTGCCTGGGGGGTCAACAAATCTTGTCAATCGCAACCCTGACTTATTGGCTGAAAACCTGAAAGGGCAGGGATTAGAGCAGCTGGAGCTAACAGAAGTTGCAGGGGGGGCGACTCACATTTTGGTTATTGTCTTTTGAACCAGACCACCTAGAAATTTAATTTGTTGGGTTTTTTTTAATGAAAGCTAAGAGTCCAGAGATTAAGGTGACTCACACGGAGACCCAGAGAGAGCCCCCAAAACCCAGAGATTCTGGGCAAAAACTGGACACCTGGCAACCCCACTTTGCAGTGAGTTAGGGTAACAAAAAGCAACTGTCCGTAACCTTTTTTCCCAAGGTTCTACAAGTTGTTTGGGTACTAACTACAAAAATCATCTTCCTTCATTTAGCTTTAAAGTACCGTATATTCCGGCGTATAAGATGACTGGGCGTATAAGACGACCCCCAACTTTTCCAGTTAAAATATAGAATTTGGGATATACTCGCCGTATAAGACTACCCCTGCTTATGACATGCCATTCTTGCCTTCGTATCGAACAAGTTTGTTATTCCAGATAGCGTAGCTAAGTTTCTTGTTTTTTGTTTGTGTATTCGTTTCCCAGAGTGTGAAGGTTTTGTTATCTGTCTATCCTACGTTTCTTCCTTCCCTCTGTCTTGTGTTTGACATCGTTTGTCTTGTTGTTCCTGGGGAATTCCTTGGGGGGGGGCCCTCCCT
Organism: Rhineura floridana; assembly: GCF_030035675.1. Taxonomy (NCBI): domain Eukaryota; kingdom Metazoa; phylum Chordata; class Lepidosauria; order Squamata; family Rhineuridae; genus Rhineura; species Rhineura floridana. Next base: position 45,473,616 of record NC_084487.1, read on the forward strand.
TCCCTGATCCTTTCCCCCAGAACTTTAGCCTACGGCTCCCAGAGATACCGCGGCTGCGGTTCTCTCTCTCTAAGGCGGCTGCCTTAGTCTCCTTTTGTTAAGGGAGCTTACGGCTTTCCTTCTCACCCAGCGGCACTCCTCTGCCCTCGTTTAGCCTTGCAGGAGCCGCTGCTCTCTGCCGATCCTAACGGCGATTCCGGGAGACCGCGGCTGCGACTCTCCCTCGCTCAGCAGGCGGCTGCAAGTCTAATCGAGAGCTTCCGATCGCGGCTTTCTGCCTCGCGCCGCCTCACTCTCTCCCTTTTATCGCCACCTATTTCGGCGGCCCCAGAGCCTGCAGCTGTGGCTCTTTCCCTTGCTCTGCCTCCCCCTCCCTCCGGCTTTCTCCGCGGCAGTTAATTATGCCGCGACGACCATTGAAGCCTGCGGCTGCGGCTCCGTTTAAATTTGTAGTCCAGCAATGCCCACTCTTGCGAAATAACTACCGTATATTCCGGCGTATAAGACGACTGGGCGTATAAGATGACCCCCAACTTTTGAGAAGATTTTCCTGGGTTAAAAAGTCGTCTTATACGCCGGAATATACGGTATGTTTCTTTTTCATTTTCCACTTTGATGTCAATTATGCTAGGTAAAAATCAGTGGAACGTGGCTTTACTTAGAGGCAATGCTACCAAGCACTTAGCAGTGCACTTCAAATACTATAAGCACTATATAAATAATAATAAAATAAAGTCGTAAGCTGTAAGAGGTCAGTGGGATACTTTTTTATTTATAACTTTCCTTTATTATTTTTAAAGATAAAAATAATGAATATTCTAAAATAAAGAATGCTTACCAAAATTTAGGAAATGCTACAAAAATATATTAAAAGTAAAACCTGTGATATCTGAGGAGGGAGTGTTAGAGCTCAGGGAGGTGAGCTTGCAACAGGAGATATTTTGTGTGCGTGGTGAACATAATAAAAAATATACAGGCCTACAACTCCATGAAAGTAATCCTTTGAGAGCCACCCACACCACATGACAGAGACTTCATCATTGGGATCCTAAAACTGGAGCAGGACAGCAGGAGTGCACTGAAAGCAGAGCAGCAAATAAGAAGTGGAATTTGGGCCCTTTTCATAGGCAGTGCTAGGGAAAAGCCTGGGAGTAGCAGGGCCTGTTACACTGGCATGTTTTGCAATCCTGCACAAGCTCTGCTCACGGCTGGAGTTCGATTCCAACGGAAGGAGGAAGTCGAATCTCCAGTAAAAGGGGTCGAGGTCCACTCAACCTTCCATCCATCCGTGGTCGGTAAAATGAGTACCCGGCATATGCTGTGGGCTAAAGAAAGGCCGGGGAAGGAACTGGCAATCCCACCCCATATATACAGTCTGCCTAGTAAACGTCGCAAGACGTCACCCTAAGAGTCAGAAATGACTCACGCTATAAGTGCGGGGACACCTTTACCTTTTTAAAGCTGCAAGGCTGCCCAGAGGGGGGGGAAACTGGGGCAATTTGTCCCAGGCTCCCACAAAGCAAGGGATCCCCTGGCTCAACTCCTGTGAGTACCATTGGCCCCTGCTCTGACCCTAATCTAGTTTCTCGTGTGTTCATACCTTGATTTTTGTTTTTTTTCTTGTCATTTTCATCAAGGATCATTTTTCTTTTTCCGCTCCCTGCTCTGACCCTGCCACATTGCTCACCAAAACTCTTGGTATTTTGTTTAAAATTTCATTAAAAGAGGAGATTGCATATCTGAATGTAAGATGACACTGAAGGTAGAGACACACTTACTGTTGTGCCAGTTCCAGTGTTTCTCCACCTCTTTTCTGAACATAGGGCACATGATGCTAGTTAAACTCTGTCCCTTTTTACTCTAAATCTGGTCAGATCAGCTCCAGTGCAGTTTTTTTAAAAAAAATCAGCTTCAAACAGATTTTGCAACTGATTGGTAGATCAATATGTTGCCCCCCAGGTGTTGCCAATGGAAACTTTGCCATAGGCTCAGGCAGAGACAGTGATTAGCCCAAAACTTTGCTGTTGGCAGTTCTGAAAGATCTGAAGTCAGCACAAGCGAAGGGAGGTGTGTCAAGCCAAGGGCAGGGTGCTTCAAAACACACCTGGAAAAACCATGCTTTTGAAATAATTAGTGTGCCCACAGCCTGAATCTCAACATATAATTGTGACATAATAGGATCTCTATCCAGCCATGATGAACTAAATATTTTATTTAGTTGTATATGAAACAGAATAGATGCTAATTTGAGGCTTAAGCTGGCTGTAAAATGTATCCTTGAGAGACTGGAAAGGAGGGGCCTGCTTATTAGCTAGGCCTGCTACCCAACTGTGAGTCTAAACCAATCATGATAAGGTAAAAACTTTCTTTATGTCTGGGCAGCAAAAGGGATATAATTGGTCAGACAGGCTTATGATTGGCCTAGGTCAAGTATCCCTGGGTTCCAGATTTTGTTGTAAGGAGATAAGGAACAGGGAAGGGTTTTAGAAGGGATTGTGTGGCAGAGTAGGTGGCCTGTTCTTGTCAAAGAAGGAACTTTAGACCTGTCGGAGAAAGAGTTCAGGGAGTGAGTGAGGGAAGGCCACCTAAGATTTCCAGGCAAGGTGCCACTGGAGAGTAATTTTCTGTGGCACTTACCACAGGGAATAACATAGAAATGGGGTGAACCCAGGCCTTAAGAGAGGAATCGTTCCGGAATGAGTACCAGAAAAGGTCAACAGCAGGCCAGAACTAGAGGACCTGTGAGACTGAGTCCCAGAAAGCAGAAAGAAGTGGCATGAGTTAGGAGGTGGATTTTTCATTAAGGGTCCCTAACCTTTCCCCTTTATAATTCAAGCATTGGTGGGAGCTACCTCCCCAAGGAGCACTTGCATATGGCTGCAGAGTGCTAAGACATTGACTGTTCCTTCCTACCCAACCAGAAGGGTGGGCGCTAATCATGTGAGAAATTGGCCCTGCCTACATGGTTGCATCATTCACATGCCAACATAAGAGCATAAGAACAGTAGAAGAGCCCTGATGGATCAAGCTAATGTCCCACCTAGTCCAGCATCCTGTTCTCAAAGCAGCCCATGAATTGCCCATGGGAAACCTGCAAGCAGGACCAGAGTGCAAAGAGCACTCTCCCCTCCTGGGGTTTCCAGCAATTGATATTTGGAAGCACTTACCCTCTGCCTATGAAGGCAGAACATAGCCATCATGACTAGTAGCCATGGATAGCCTTATCCTCCATGAATTTGTCTAATCCTTTTAAAGCCATCCAAGTTGGTGGCCATCACTGTATCTTCTGGGAGGGAATTCCATAGTTTAACTATGTGCTGTGTGAAGTACTTTTTTTACCTGTCCTGAATCTTCCAACATTCAGCTTAATTGAATGTCCACAAGTTCTAGTGTTATGAGAGAGGGAGAAAAACTTTTTCCATGCCATGCCATGCATACACTTCTGCCATGTCACCTCACCTTTTCTCTAAACTAAAAAGCCCCAAATGTTGCAACCTTTTCTCATAGGGGAATTGCTCCATCCCCTTGATCATTCTGGTTACCCTTTTCTGAACCTTTTCCAACTCTACAATATCCTTTTTGAGGTGAGGCGACCAGAACTGTACATAGTATTCCAAATGTGGTCGCACCATAGATTTATATAACAGCGTTATGATAGCAGCAGTTAATTTTCAATACCTTTCCTAGGGATCCCTAGCATGGAATTTGCCTTTTTCACAGCTGCTGCATACTGGGTCGACATCTTCATTGACCTATCCACTACGATCCCAAGGTCTTGTTCCTGGTCAGTCACTGCCCATTCAGACCCTATGAGCATGCATGTGAAATTAAGACTTTTTGCTCCAATATGCATAACTTTACACTTGTTTACATTGAATTGCATTTGCCATTTTACCACCCATCCACTCAGTCTGGAGAGGCCCTTTTGGAGCTCTTTGCAATCCCTTTTTGTTTTAACAACGCTGAACAATTTAATATCATAAGCAAACTTGGTCACCTCACTGCTCAACCCTAACTCTAGATCGCTTATGTACAAGTTAAAAAGCACAGGTCTCAATACCAATCCTTGCGGGACTCCACTTTCTACAGCCCTCCATTGGGGAAACTGTCCATTTATTCCTACTCTGCTTGCTACTTAACCAATTCCTGATCCACAAGAGGATGACTGCTAAGCTTACTCAGGATTCTTTGGTGAGGTATCTTGTTGAAAGCTTTTTGAAAGTCCACTGGATCACCTCTATCAATATGCTTATTGATACTCTCAAAGAATTGTAACAGGTTGGTGAGACAGGATTTACCCTTGCAGAAGTCATGCTGGTTCTGCTTCAGCAAGGCTTGCTCTTCTATATGCTTGGTTATTTTATCTTTAACAATACTTTCTACTCGTTTTTCTGGAACAGACATTAAGCTAACCAGCCTGTAATTTCTGGGATCCCCTGGAACCCTTTTTAAATATTGGCAGTACATTGGCCACTTTCTGGTCCTCAGGTATGGAGGTAGATTCAAACATATTTTTGTTAGAAGATTAGCAATCTCACATTTGAGTTCTTCAAGAATTCTTGGATGGATTCCATCCAAGCCCAGCAATTTGTCAGTTGTTATTTTGTCTATTAAGCCTAAAACTTTATCTCTTGTCACCGCTCTTGTCTTGCCTCTGTTTCTCGGATTCCCTTCCTGCAAAAGTTAGTTTAGGCACAGGGATCTGCCCTATATCCTCCACTGTGAAGTCGGATGCAAAGGATTCATTTAGGTTCTCTGCAATATCCTGCTTCAGCACACCTCTGATTCCCTTGTCATCCAAGGGTCCAACTGCCTCCCTAGACAGTCTCCTGCGTTGAATGTATTGAAAGATTTTTGTTGGTGTTGGTTTTAATGTTTTTAGAAATTTGCTCCTCAAATTCCTTTTTAGTGTCCCTTATTGTCTTGTATTTCTTTTGCCAGAGTTACTTTTTATTCTCCTCATTTGGACAAACTTCCATTTTTTAAAGGAAGTCTTCTTGCCTCTAATAGCTTCTTTGACTCTGCTTGTTAACTACTCTGGCATCCTCTTGGCACTGGTGGTACCTTTCCTGATCTGCAATATACATGCCAGTTGAACTTCTAATATTGTGTTTTTAAACAACTCCCAAGCATTTGGGAGTGATTTGACCCTCTGGACTTTGCCTTTCAACTTCCTTTTTACCAAATCCCTCATTTTGGGGAAGGTTCCTCTTTTGAAGTCAAATGTGATTGTGTTGGATTCTCTTGGCCATTGGCTATTTATGTGTATGTTGAAATCAGTTCAACAACATTTACACCTCACACCAGGTCCTGGGCACCACCTAAGATTGTCCAGGGTCACCGTCTCTCTGGTTGGTTCCAGGACCAACTGTTCTAGGGCACGGCCATTTAGTTATCTAGAAATTTTACCTCTGTGTTATGACTGGAACACATATTTATCCAGTCTATGTCGTCGTAGTTGAAGTCACCCATTACTACAACATTTCCTAGTTCAGATGCTTCCTCGATTTCATTTTTCGTCTCAAGATCTCCCTCAGCATTTTGGTTATTTATATTTATTTATTTATTTATTGCATTTGTATACTGCCCCATAGCCAAAGCTCTCTGGGCGGTTTACAACAATTAAAAACATTAAAAAATATACAAATTTAAAAACACATTTTTTAAAAGCAATTTAAAAACACATGCTAAAATGCCTGGGAGAAGAGGAAAGTCTTGACCTGGCACCGAAAAGATAACAGTGTTGGCGCCAGGCACACCTCGTCAGCAAGTTCATTCCATAATTTGGGGGCCACCACTGAGAAGGCCCTCTCCCTTGTTGCGCCCAGCTTCCCTCAGAGGAGGCACCTGGAGGAGGGCCTTGGATGTTGAGTGTAGTGTACGGGTGGGTTCATGTCAGGAGAGGCATTCCATCAGGTATTGTGGTCCCAAGCCGTGTAAGGCTTTATAGGTTAAAACCAGCACCTTGAATCGAGCTCGGAAACATACAGGCAGACAATGCAAGCGAGCCAGAATCGGTTTTATATGTTCAAACCATCTGGTCCCTGTTACCAATCTGGCCATTGCATTTTGCACAAGCTGCAGTTTCCGAACCGTCTTCAAAGGCAGCCCCACGTAGAGCACATTGCAGTAATCTAGCTTGGAGGTTGCCAGAGCATGGACAACTGAAGCCAGGTTATTCCTGTCCAGATAGGGGCATAGCTGGGCCACCAACCAAAGTTGGTAGAAGGCACTCCGTGCCACCGAGGCTACCTGAGCCTCAAGTGACAGAGATGGTTCTAAGAGAACCCCCAAGTTACGAACCTGCTCCTTCAGGGGGAGTGCAACCCCATCCAGGACAGGTTGGACATCCACCATCCGGTCAGAAGAACCACCCACTAGCAGCATCTCAGTCTTGTCTGGATTGAGCCTCAGTTTATTAGCCCTCATCCAGTCCATTGTCGCAGCCAGGCACCAGTTCAGCACATTGACAGCCTCATCAGAAGAAGATGAAAAGGAGAAATAGAGCTGCGTGTCATCAGCATACTGATGGCAATGCACTGCAAAGCTCCAGATGACCGCACCCAACAGTTGTAGATGTTGAACAGCAGGGGGGATAGAACTGACCCCTGCGGAACCCCATACTGGAGAGTCCAGGGTGCCGAGCAATGTTCCCCAAGCTCCACCTTCTGGAGCCGACCCACCAAGTAGGAACGGAACCACCACCTTGCAGTCCCTCCCACTCCCAATTCAGCCAGTCTTCCCAGAAGGATATCATGGTCAATGATATTGAAAACCGCTGAGATATCAAGGAGAATCGACAGAGTCACACTCCCCCTGTCTCTCGCCTGACAGAGGTCATCATACATGGCGACCAAGGCTGTTTCCATGCCAAAACCAGGCCTGAAACCCGACTGAAATGGATCCAGATAATCGGTCTCATTCAAGAGTGTCTGGAGCGGGCCTGTCTCCACTCGTTCAAGGACCTTGCCCAGGAATGGAACATTTGCTACCGACGTATAGCTATTAAGATTTTCTAGGTTCAGGGAGGGTCTCTTCAGGAGTGGTCTCACTACCGCCTCTTTCAGGCAGCCAGGGACCACCCCCTCTCGCAAAGAGACATTAATCAGTTCCCTGGCCCAGCCGGCTATTCCATCCCTGCTAGCTTTTATTAGCCAAGAAGGGCAAGGATCCAGCACAGAAGTGGTTGCACAAACCTGTCCAAGCACCTTGTCAACGTCCTCAGGCTGTACCATCTGAAACTCATCCAAGAAATCAGGACAAGGCTGTGCTCTGGATACCTCGCTTGATTCACCTGCTATAACACTGGAGTCTAAGTCTTGGTGGATGCTAAAGATTTTATCCTGGAAGTGCCTAGCAAATTCCTTACAGCGGGCCTCAGATGGTTCTACCATATCCTTGGGGCCAGCATGTAATAGCCCCCGGACAATTCTGAAGAGCTCCGCTGGGTGGCAGATTGGTAATTTGATAGTGGCAGCAAAATATTATTTTTTTGCTGCCCTCACTGCCCCTAAATACAGCTTACCATAGGCATTTACCAGTGTATAATTGCATCCACTAGGAGTTTGTCTCCATCTGCACTCAAGCCGTCTCCTATATTGTTTCATCGCTCTCAGCTCTGGGGTATACCATGGAGCCATACGAGCTCTACACAAGAGAGGGTGCTCAGGAGCAATTGCGTCAACCACCTGGGTCATTTCTGTATTCCACAGTTCAACCAGGGTTTCGACAGGAGTGCCAGCCCTATCAGCTGGAAAACTCCCCAGAGCCCTTTGGAAACCATCTGGTTAGGGGGACAATAGAATGTTCCCAATACTAAAATTACTCTTGGCGTCCGGTATCACCACCCACAATGATTCTGTGGGGGAGTCTGCCTCTTTGGGAGTATCTAGCCAGCTGGATTCAATGTCCTCTTTTATGTATAGAGTGACACTACCTCCAATACTTCTTTCCCTGCCCTTCCAATATAGTTTATATCCAGGAATGACCATGTCCCACTGGTTTTCTCTATTTCTACATGCTCACTGTCTTTTAAGACCAAGCACTCCAGTTCTCCCATCTTGGCTCAGAGGCTTCTGGTATTGTATACAGTGTCTCTCTTCAAATGTCTCTGGCACTTTTGGTTTGGTCCGTGGTACTTTTGACTTTCTGGATTGCAATCTTGTGCTCCTGCACTCTCATTACCTAGTTCAAGGCCTACCCCATTTAAAATGTCATTATTCTTTTGGTCTTTATCCCAGGTGGGAGATATGTTCCAAACCAGACCCTCTTCAACTCCTGTTGGCTTTTCTCCCTCAATCAGTTTAAAAGCTGCTCTGCCACCTTTTTTATTTTAAGCGCTAGCAGTCTGGTTCCATCCTGGTTCAAGTGGAGCCCATCTGTTTTGTACAGGCCCAGCTTGCCCCAAAATATTCCCCAGTCTTAACAAATTCAAACACCTCCTCCTGATACCATAGTCTCTTCCACGCATTGAGACTACAAAGCTGCACCTGTCTAGCTGGTCCTATACATGGAACTGGTAGCATTTCAGAGAAAGCTACCCTGGAGGGGTCCTATCTTTCAGCATCCTACCTATCAACCTAAATTTTGCTTCCAGGACCTCACGACTGCACTTCCCCATGTTATTGGTGCCAATGTGCAGCACAACTACTGACTTCTCCCCACCACTATTTACCAAGCTTCCTAGCTGACAGGCAACATCTGCAACCTTCGCATCAGGCAGGCAAATCACCTTGCGGTCTGCATGCCCATTACATACCCCACTATCTATTTTCCTAATGATTGAATCACCCACTACCAGGATTCCTCCACCCACCAGAGAAGGATCATCAGCACGAGAGGATATCTGCTTGTCCCTCACAAGGAATGGGTCCCTTCTATGGGATCATTTCCCTCTTCCTCGGATGGACACTTTCCTTCCCCATTCTCCATGATATCAGGAGAGTTATCATCCTGGGAATGGAGCACAACTATAAAGACCCCAAAGGCCCCATCCACAAACCACTCTGCTTCTCTCAGGCTCTCAAGGAAACAAACTTGCTCCAGAGTGCCAGGAGCTCATTGCACCAAGGACACACCCATGACTTCTGACCAACAGGCAGATAATTGTACATGTTGCAGACAGTGCAGAATACTGGAGAGCCTCCCCAACCCTGCAGGCTTCCTACCTGTATTATTGTTTTTTGTAATTTATTGAGTCAATTTACTGAAGCTTAGGTTTTGTTAAGGTCAGGAAACAGACGGGCAGAGTGGGGTGACCTGGCCTCCTCGCCCTGCTGCTGAACTTGCTCTGCTTCTTAACTCGCCTTGACTCTTTGTCAGCTGGGGGCTCCCTCTAGCTTGTGGAGCAGGCTCCCTCAGTAGGCTGTTCTCAATTTGTATGTCTGACTGGTTCCTTCCAGCTGCTACTGCTAGTAAGTGAGTCCAGAGAGTTTGGCTTAAACTCCTTCTCTCAGTCGGTTTAGCTCCCTGGGGAGTGAAGAATGGGAAGTGAACAAAGGTAGTTGATTGAATGAGGCTGGTGCCTCAATTATCAACTGGGGATTAACTTAGCCTTCCTTCCTGAGGCAGAGGTCTGTTTAACAACTTTTACTAATGTTGCTAAGAAAAGCTAACTAGCTTTTACTTATTTTTATTTTATTTGCTGTCAACAACACACTTTTAACAGCAGCAGTATGGCTAAGTGGCTTCCACTGCAATAGAATACATCTACGGGAAGATGTCTGAGGGAGCTCCTGTCGTCAGCTCCTGAAATCAGCCTGAGAATATTTTGCACCATTTGTTTGTGTTATTATTTTACATTGTAAAACGCCTCAGGTGCCTTGGCAGAAAGGCATATATTGTATATAAATGCAATGAGTAAATAATAAATATTGGAGGGAAAGGAATTGCTGGCAACCAGACTTCGAGGCTCCATGCTGAAAAGCCCAAGAAAAGGTAGCAACCAGCCTCAGAAAACGAAATGTAACATGAACTATACCATCCTCAGAAAGAGAAGGAAATGTTTAAGGGGAAATTACCTTGACATTTCAAAACTGAAACGTGGAAGTTTTAAAAATTACCTTTTGAATTCCAAAATATACTTTTGAGGGTGGGGGGAGAGACTGAAAACAGAGAAATCATGTTCTCTTCTGAGAAGAGGCTACAGAACAGTAGACAGCTGCAGTATCTTTGTCTCTGTGGAGATATTTCCCAGTATGAAAATGAGGCAAAAGAAGAAATCCAGCCATTTGCAGATACTGCCCAGAAGCTCCTGCAACTTGCTCTGTAAATCTAAAATAAATTAAAATTGAAATACCACTGTTGGGTACATAAGAGCAAGTATGCCTATTTTGTTTACTCAGTTATATTGCTTCCCTTCTCCCTGCCGCCCGCCCTTCCTCCGCCCCCTGGAAATTTCAAGAGTTACAGTTTTACCTAAATAAATCCCACTGTTTGCTCCTTGCCCTTCTCGCCCCCCACTCACCATGCAATTTAGCAGCTTTGGGAGGAAGACTCCGCTGTCACTAAAAATGTACAGTTGCCATGGCAATGAGAATTGACATCACTAGAATTTTATTATCTCCTCCCCCCTCCCTCACATCCTGGCTTATGGAGTGAATTTTAAAATAAAAGGCCTTAAGTCAATATTTTCCTTCTTTGCTGTTTCCCTTAAGAAATCAGACAGCTCCCAAACCAAAAGGATCTTTTTTTGGTTGTTTGGCTGGGCTAAATAAAACATGCAAGTGCACAAAGAGGTGATGAGTCTGAAATTTGGAACCTCTCTCCAGTCGTTTGGTAAGACAATGCTGTAGCTACCCAGGTGTCTAATGTGGCCAGTGTTGGCCCGAGCACAAGGCTGTTCTCTCTTCCACATGTTTGGGATATGTTCTCCTGTGATTACTGGCTCTCTTTTCAAGGACTGGTACATGCCGAGCAACATCTTACTTTAAAAGAACCCTCCCCCCCCAACACACACACACACACACTTGTTGAGAACTAAGTCCTTAAAGATGCCTAAAGCTGAACATACAGAATCAGGTGTCAGTTTTGAAAAAGTAGACCTATATTTCAGTGGCTCTTCAAAAGTAGCGTAGTGGTAGGGGTGGGCAACTTAATTTTGGTTTCTCTCCAATTCTTCCCTCCCCAATCTTGTTCAGTTCTTCACATTTCCACATCAATTTGTTGTTTTTAAAAAAAAGGCCTCCTGAAAATTGACTAGCATTTTAGTGCAAAATTCTCCTAATATACACATTTTAATGTAAATTTGCCTAAAATACACATTTTTGCAAAGCAATTTCTCCTAATATTATGCATTTCTGTATGTTCACTAATATATGCATTTATATGCACACTTTACCCTAATATATGCATTTTATGTGGCTGCAGAAAATTTGAAGTGAGAATATTGAAGGATGGCTGGTGTTTTTGGTTCACATATTGTTTAAGAAAGTGCAAATTTAACAGGTTTGCCTTTAAATGCAAACTGAATTAAATTTCTCCCCCATCCTTATGTAGTGTTAGGAGCTCATCATTAGCTCATTTGAACCCCCAAAATGGAAATGTACTGCCTTCAAGCCTATTCCGACTTATGGCGACACTATGAATAGGGTTTTCATGGTAAGCGGTATTCAGAGGTGGTTTACCATTGCCTTCCTCTGAGGCTGAGAGCCAGTGATTGGCCCAAGGTCACCCAATGAGCTTCATGGTTGTGTGGGGATTCGAACCCTGGTCTCCCAGGTCATAGTCCAACACTCTAACCATTACACCACACTGGCTCTCAAAGAGAGTGCAAAAATGCAGGCAGCTGTGTTGATTCCATTATTACCCACTCCCCCTTTTTCTAAAGAACAGAAGTACATAGCATGATATTCACTTCATTAGGATTAGCAAGATTGCAATCCTACGCATAATTTCCACTGAATTCAGTGATGCTCACTTTTGAGTACATACGTTCATGTGGTAAAATACACTGAGCTTTTACAAAAGGTCTTGAACCAGTTGAATTTATTTATTTATTACATTTAGCTTTAAATTAGAAATGCTAACAATCTTGCTAAGAAGTGCTAGCATGAACTAGGAATTCTATCAAAGAAAAGGAAATACGTAAGCAGCCTGGTTATTTTCCACATTCTGTGACTTCTTCTATGCTAATCTGCTGCAAATATGAAAGCTTCATTATCACCTCGTTCACTTGCCAGAGCAAGAAAAGACTGTCAATTGCCCTAGTGCTCTGGCATATAACATAATCATTCTTGCTTAGGAAAAAGTCCTGGAGCTGCACTCCCCTGCATCTGTCTCTCTCTCTCTCTCTCTCTCTCTCACACACACACACACACACACACACACACACACACGGACGGATGGACGGACTGGATGGAAAGATCTGTCTGTTTTGGTTCTTTCAGTTTCTCATTTTTCCAGTTTTAAATTCAGTTCTCTACATTTCTACAGCGATCCACCATTTAAAAAAAAAATTCTCATGAAAATTTTCTATCATTTTAGTGCGAATTTCTCCAAATAAACACATTTTTGTAGGCAATTTTGACAAAGGTTACTGCAATCAATTTCTCATCATTTCATGCCTTTTTGCATGTAATTTTCACTCATGTATTCATTTTTCTGCACACTTTCCTCTAATATAAGCATTTTTGTAAATATTGTTTAGTTGGCGAACTGCATCCCAAAATTCTTTTTTTTTTTTTTTTTTTTTCAATAATTTTTATTCAGATTTTCATAAAACATACAAGACAAAATCATAAAACATTCAAAGACAAAAAACAAAATCAAAAATAGTTAAACAAAAAGAAAAAAAGAAAAGAAGAAAAGAAAAAGAAAAAAAAAACAAAAATAAAAAATAAAGAGTAAAATATTGACTTCCCATTTGTCAAAGATCAAATCAGTTATAAGTCTATAATATATAGCAATCCTGTCTCTTAAGTCATATTATAAAATCACTTTCCTCCAGTAGTTATCTTACTTAATCATCAAATCTCATAAACATTACTTTATTCTTTCCACAAAAAGTCAAAGAGAGGTTTCAATTCTTTAAGAAATATATCTATCAATTTTTTTTTCCAGATAAGCATATCGATTAATCCATCTCATTACTAATTATGATAATCTTATTGTCATAACCATAGTCAAAATAAACATTTCAATTAATCCATCACATCAGAATCTGTTAGGTTCAGTAATTTCAGTAGCCATTGTTCTATTATCTCTATTAGTTCCATTTTCCATCTTCCATCTTCAGTAGTCTTGTTAAGTCCAGTAATTTCAATATCCAATCTTCCATTATCAGTATTCCATAATAATCTTGCTGTCAAAGCCATAGTCATATAATAAGAGTCTGATGGGAATTACCTCTATCCCAAATATTTTCTTGCCATCCATTCTGAATAAGTTGCTGAAATACTGCTGTAAAATCATATCTCTGTTCTTTTTTTCAAAATACACTGGGTCATCTCTTAAAAGTTTTTCCATTGTCACATGGCTGCAGTTAATTCCATAGATTTTCTCTATATTGGGCTCCATCACATCATTCCAGTCCAGAAGATAATCCATGCCATTGATAACTTTATCTCTAGAATCTTCATTAATTTCTTCAGAGATAACATTGAGTTCCAAACAATAGATTTTATTTCTAAAGTCCATAGACTCCAAATCTTGTTCCTGTTCCACGTTTGTTCCAATCTCCGGGATCTCCTCTCTCACAGGGACCCCTATTCCAGTCTCCAGGGTCTCCTCTCTCACAGGGACCCCTATTCCAATCTCCGGGGTCTCCTCTCTCACAGGGACCCCTTCCAGGGTCACCTCTCTCACAGGGACCCTTATATCTTTAATCTCCTGCTTCATTTTACTCAATTCAATTTTCGTTATCTCAATCTCATTCATTATTCTCTGAAACATAGTTATTTCCAGATTCTCAGCCACTTTCTTAATTGCCATTTTAAAAGAAAAATATAGGAAAACCACTTCTTATTTCAGCAACAATTGGGTTAATACTCCAAACTTGGTGACATCACAGTATAAACAGAGCAGACAGCCTTATCTCTCCAATAGTTAAGTAAACAAAATGCAGTTCCCAGGATCGAAGCAATTAATGGCAATCGTCAAGAAACAGATTCGTCAAAATAAAATAGACCAAAAAGAGAGTAGTCTCAAAACAGTATAATATTTTTCAAAATAAAAATCTGGAATAGAAATCCCTCTTCTGTGTGTATCTTTAGAATGCAAATCCAGGACAGCTTTTTGCAACAAAAACAGAGATAAGCTATTAATTAGTGCGTAGCAGAGAGAAGTTACGGCTCCCCAGTGAGATGTCAAAAACCGATCAATCTGGCAAATCTCTTTTAAACAGCAACAATTTAAGTCAAGTAAAAGAAAAATATAGAAAGAAGGGTGCTTGCCTGTTAGTGCGTTCTCTCTTAGAAGATAAGATGAACGTTCGCTTTAACAGATAGAGCTTGCTGTTGAAAATCCGTCCCACCTTCGTCGGCTGGACCTCGTCCCATAAATTAATGAGATCTGGTCGTCCCAACAAAAATAGGCTTTGAGGTTAATCTCTTCGTTTCTCCCTACCCGGGAGAAGTTTAATCAGTCAAAAAAAAAAGAAAAAACTGACTGATATATCTGAATAAGCTTCTTTTGAGGCAGGAGCCCGTCTCAAAAGCAGGCACAGGCTAAGTCACCCTTCCCGGAAGTCCATCCCAAAATTCTAATAAATGCGAATTTTGAAGGATGGCTCTGTTTCTGTTATATTGTTTTGGAAAATGCGAATTTGATAAATTCTGCTTGAAATGCGAACTGAATTAAAATTCTCACCCATCTCTCTCTCTCTCTCTCTCTCTCTCTCTCTCACACACACACACACACACACACACACACACAGACCTGATCACCAGTTTAGGAGAGAGACAAAGTCCAACCCTAGGAAGAGTATCTCCAAATATACAGGTTACAATTTTCTCTCTACTTGGCTTCCTCTGGATTTTGCTGCTTGCAGACATTAGAATTTGTTCTCCCTTTGGGATGCCTGTCTTGGCATTTGGTATGAGATATTCATGTATCACTGCTAATGTGGAATGGGTGATTCATGCTACTGCACTGAGTCACCAGCCAGCTGAACTATCAGGGTATCTAATCTTATTTCAGGTGAGACTCACCTCAGTGTAAGGTTAAATTGCTTGCTTTGCCTATCTCAGTGGAGGTGCCATCACTGACTATATAAGGTACCACACAATCTCTACTGAGAAGACATTTTCCAGACCAGAAGAAATAATTATATTTTACCTATTCTGGTGTCTGTGTCATATATGCCAATTTTTTGAAAATGCAAGAGACCCTTCTTTTTGACCTTGAAGACCTATCTTGCACTCCTTGTCCCCACTCCTTCACTCTCATTAACAGTTATTATCAGCAGACAAGTGTTTTAATGTTTTTATGCATTTCAGTCATATTCCTGAGTGCATGCTAAAGTCAAGAGTGCTTAGGGTGCATGATATTGCCAGGTTTCACAGCTAAACTGCAGGCTGAATCATTGTTCTGTTCCATCAGTTCTAATCTATGCATCTTTTATCTTGTTGCTGGCAATTAAGACCAGGAAAGTTGTCAAATCCGAGAAACTAGGGCAGGAGAGGGGCTCAGTGTGGCCCTCCAGAACTCTATGGCCCTCGGAACTCTCCCTAAGCCAAGCCCACTCCCAGGCCACCACCCCATACTGGCCCTGTTCTGCACCCTCCTGAAGTGCTTTCTCCTGGATGGAATGAGACCCTGAGCTGTGATGTCTTTAGTTTGCCTAGATCAGCGATTCCCAACGTGGGCAGTAGCACCCCCCTGGGGGGCGTTACAGCCCTTCAGGGGGGCATTGGCATGACTACAAACTTTAGGGGGGCGTTTGGGTTCATTAGGGGGTGTTGACATTTGGCGGTCTAATGCAACAGTTGAGGCATTTAAGTTTAAGTTTATTTGACACACAAATCATTAATTTTTAAACTGTTTTGTCCCCAGTTAGATGTATTTAATAGTCTCAATTCATGGAAATAACACTATAAATAGTGTGTGCTCTTTAGTAAAGAAATTCTGAACAGCGGCCAGTGTCATATCAAGGAATGGGGATATTAGCCACACCCTGGTACTAGGTAATGTTCCAATGCTGTCTTGAGGGATGTTGGAACCAATCACAAGAGAACATTTGATAAGGTGGGTGTATTGGTGGAGGGCGCATTTTTCCAACGGATGAGTGCTGTGTGCAAACGGGTGATGCAGACAGTCAGTTATTCGCTGGTTTTCTTCAGGAATGGGACACACTTGCTACCCATTGTTTCTGTGATGTTTAAATGAACTTGTTTAATGAAACAATGCCGGTAAACTGAATGAGTTTGTTGTTAAGTATATTAAGTATAATAGGAAGCATTGGCATATACTTAATCTGAGGGGGGCGTTGGGCACAAAAAGATTTTGGAAAGGGGCGCTGGGTCAAAAAAGGTTGGGTAACACTGGCCTAGATGGATAAGTGTGTGTGTGTGTGTGTGTGTGTGTGTGTGTGTGTAAACCTCTGACTTCAGAATGGCATGAATGTAGCCCTCTGTCAAAATGTAAATCACCTGCATTGCTTTGACCACTTTTGCATTTGATCCCACCCAGTTTTTGCCTCTGGCCCCGCCCACTGCTGGCATGCAGCTCCAGGAATCCAGCCCTCACGCTGAAATGGTTCCCAACCCCAGCCACCCTGGGCTCCTGCTGGGAGGAAGGGCAGGATATAAATCAAATAATAAATAAATAAATAAACAAACCAGGGCCTAGTTCTAACAAATAGCAGGCATAGTAGTAAAATAGTCTCTAGACTGTACCACTTCGTACCACAGGGGGAAGATCATATAACTGAAAGTTCTTTCATGAAGAAAAAAAAATCCCTGAACGTTGAAAATGCACATAGATGTCAAAGTGACAGGTTCTACTCTAGCCTTTTCATTACATGCCATTTTTAATGTATAAGGCATCTGGAGACAATAGAGTTATATGAGTTCCCTCCTGCAACATGAACTGGTATAATCCAGAGATAAATTCATATTTTGATCTGTTTATGAGAACTGGGCCTAGATCAAGTATTGCAAGATCTGGTTTCAAGTAAGACCTTAGACCTGAGTTACCTAGTTGCTCAGACAATGAAAAGTTAACTCAATTAACTCACTATCAAGCTGCAAAACTTGCAGAGAAACTGAGCCAGGCCTTTTGTTTTGTTTTGATGTAGTAAACTTAGCTCTTGAGTAGCTTCCTTTAACTGACAGTAATATTACTTAGGAACTGACCAACGTATGCAAAGCTGGAAGAATAAAACTATTATTTAAATCTGATGTCTCCCACACAGAGTGGTAAATGTATTCATTGCATTTATTTATCTGAACTGAGTTGTTCTTGTTATCTTGAACAACCCAGTCTCTTAACTAGATTTTATGGAGATGCATGAGTGCTACTGATCCATGTCTCCCCAGTGTTATCTAGTAAAGGAAATCTGTGGTGTAACGTCATACTAGTCAGCAGCCCCCAGTGGACATAGTGTACTTAGACTTTCAAAAAGCGTTTGACAAGGTACCTCACCAAAGGCTTCTGAGGAAGCTTAGCAATCATGGAATAAGAGGAGAGGTCCTCTTGTGGATAAGGAATTGGTTAAGAAGCAGAAAGCAGAGAGTAGGAATAAAAGGACAGTTCTCCCAATGGAGGGCTGTAGAAAGTGGAGTCCCTCAAGGAGCGGTATTGGGACCAATACTTTTCAACTTGTTCATTAATGACCTAGAATTAGGAGTGAGCAGTGAAGTGGCCAAGTTTGCTGACGACACTAAATTGTTCAGGGTTGTTAAAACAAAAAGGGATTGCGAAGAGCTCCAAAAAGACCTCTCCAAACTGAGTGAATGGGCGGGAAAATGGCAAATGCAATTCAATATAAACAAGTGTAAAATTATGCATATTGGAGCAAAAAATCTTAATTTCACATATACGCTCATGGGGTCTGAACTGGCGGTGACCGACCAGGAGAGAGACCTCGGGGTTGTAGTGGACAGCACAATGAAAATGTCGACCCAGTGTGCGGCAGCTGTGAAAAAGGCAAATTCCATGCTAGCAATAATTAGGAAAGGTATGGAAAATAAAACAGCCGATATCATAATGCCGTTGTATAAATCTATGGTGCGGCCGCATTTGGAATACTGTGTACAGTTCTGGTCGCCTCATCTCAAAAAGGATATTATAGAGTTGGAAAAGGTTCAGAAGAGGGCAACCAGAATGATCAAGGGGATGGAGCGACTCCCTTACGAGGAAAGGTTGCAGCATTTGGGGCTTTTTAGTTTAGAGAAAAGGCGAGTCAGAGGAGACATGATAGAAGTGTATAAAATTATGCATGGCATTGAGAAAGTGGATAGAGAAAAGTTCTTCTCCCTCTCTCATAATACTAGAACTCGTGGACATTCAAAGAAGCTGAATGTTGGAAGATTCAGGACAGACAAAAGGAAGTACTTCTTTACTCAGCGCATAGTTAAACTATGGAATTTGCTCCCACAAGATGCAGTAATGGCCACCAGCTTGGATGGCTTTAAAAGAAGATTAGACAAATTCATGGAGGACAGGGCTATCAATGGCTACTAGCCATGATGGCTGTGCTTTGCCACCCTAGTCAGAGGCAGCATGCTTCTGAAAACCAGTTGCCGGAAGCCTCAGGAGGGGAGAGTGTTCTTGCACTCGGGTCCTGCTTGCGGGCTTCCCCCAGGCACCTGGTTGGCCACTGTGAGAACAGGATGCTGGACTAGATGGGCCACTGGCCTGATCCAGCAGGCTCTTCTTATGTTCTTATGTTCTTATGTTCTTAATGGATTGAAACAAAAACATCATGCGTTTTTTGTGCGAGACCCTACCAGGAAGCCATGTTGGGGGAGACACAGGTTGGCAGCAACCTCATAACATCTAATTATGCCCTCTAACACGATGCCTCATCAGTTAAAATCAGTGACTTAGCAGTGAAAAGAATTTATATTGGCCAGCCTTCTGAAGAGCAACTCCTTCCAAAGTTAGGCTACATAAGGACAGTTGAACTACAGTGGATGTCGAGCGTCTGCTCTCTCTCGACGAGCGGGGAGGGAGAAGGCATGAATTGCAGGCGCCTCTACAGCCAGAAGGCGCGGAAGGTCCAGCTGTTGTTGTGTCTTTTCCAGCCTTGGGGGAAGGGAGTGTGTTAGATGTTCTGTCAATTCCCACGGGTGAACCCTCCCCCTTTCAGGATAGTGCTCAAACGGCCTCTCGGAGCCGTTAGGGGAGGATTCCGAAAGAGCAGTAACTCCTCCTTTGCCAAGCGGTGAAAGAGTCGTAACTCCCCCTTTGTCCACCCGTAACTTAGAGATGTCTGAGGCTTCCCCGCCTTCTACTTCCCTGTCTGTTGATAAGGACCCTGTTTTGTCAGACAAGCCCTTGGAAGTTCGCCCCCCTTCACCCCGCTCTCGACGGCGGGAAAAGCGCACTGGTCAGAGGGCGGGGGTACGAAGGAGTGCGAGATTGCTCTCCAAAACTTCCCCTATATAAGCTTGCTGAGTTGGGAGGGGGGTGTTGCGTCAACTCTCCTTTACTTTGCAGAGCAGGTCTAAAGTATTGTTAGGGAATTACAGTGAGTTATTGTAGGAATCCTATGAAGCGCACTGCTTTTGATGTTTCCATTACTCTAATAAAATAAGATTTACTTGCACCAACGTCTCAGCCACTTGGGTTCGACTCTGGACGGGACAGTGGATAAGTTTGATAGTCTCTTTCCTGTTGTTCACTATATTTGGGATTAAGGAATCTGTTTTTTAATGATGATTCTCATATGGCATACGGTGTTGTGCCTTACTTTCTTGAGTCATCTGAGTACATGTTACTGAACCCCTTAGTGTCAGTGAACAGGCATCTCTGACATTGGTCTGCCCTAGCCCTTCTTGCTCTCTCTTTGCAATACACTGTAATTTGGGTGATCATAGGCTATAATTTATTTAAGTTTGTACGTAATTGTATCCAACTGCATACGTGTTTTAACCATAGTCTTTAACAACCCTCCCCTTTTGTCTTGTTGCTCTTCTCTTTGTCTACTTTTTCAATTGCAAGCTTTTATCAGTGATCTGTGTTATTTAAAACTTTAAAATGTGTTAATTAAAGGTACAATAGGAAGATGAAGATGAGAGCAACTACAATAAAACAATACTAATATAGGGAACAATTTGGCTAAAATTAAGGCCTGTTAAGTCCTCATTCTTAAATCTGCCCATTGCAATAAAGGAGACTTAAAAGGACTTAAATTTGGGCAGATATTAAATGGGCAAAGAATAATTCACATCCCTGGTTTGAATTGTTACAAATAAGTTTGTATACTAGGAAATTTTTAGATCAAGAAAGTATTAGATCAGTTAAGTGCTTTGACCAATTTCAGGGGAAAAACCCGATTAACAAAAAACCCTGTCTAATCTACAAGATCCTCTTAAGCCTTCATTGTAGGATGGATCAAGAGGTACATGACAAAACGGGGACAAGATCTTGATAGAGCTATCCATTCCATTTGGGGCCAGACTGGATGATACTTATCCTCTGATCCGGCATACTAAATGGAGGAGTGCCTGAACATGCGTGCCCTCTCACCCTCTGCAGTCCCTGTAGGGATGCCATGTTCAAGAACATCCCTCATATGAAAGATCCAATGCACATAGGCCAAAATTGTATGGTGACTTTCCAGTTTCCCCCCCAGGAGATCAATCATGCAATTTTGATCTACACATATTTTATTTTGTACATCATCTTTGGACATGCTGTCTCTATGTAGATCACCAGGGTCAATAGAGGTGGGGCTGGAGTGCTGGTATGCTCATGTTTGGATGCCTCATATATATTTATTCAATCAGTCATACATTCAATTTTTCAACCCCAAATAACAAGTCCTCTGGATGACAGACAAAGTGATCCATGCAGTGTGCTAGATTTGGATGTGAGCATTGTCATGTCTGGCCTTTTGACACTTCTGAGGAAACAGTGCTATTTTTTCATATTGGAGGTCGCTGATGCATAGGGTCGCCATAAGTCACAATCGACTTGAAGGCATATAACAACAAGAAGAAGTAGTTTAAGGAGAATATATTGCACCAAGTGTTGTTGTTGTTAATAAGCTAAATAATAAAACATATTGCCTTTTATGCTGGAAATGCCATAAGAGAAGAGTAGCTTCCAAATGTGTTCAACTTGTTCAGTAGCTGTGAAAGTCTAGAATAGAATTAACATATCAAGAAGACCACAGACATACAATTGCATCCTGACCCCTTAATATTTTAGTTAACATCTACAAAAGACATACAAATAACTCAGCATGAATTAATTTCATATGTGGCTATCGCTCTGAGAACATGCTCCACAAAGCATTGGAGAGAATTGCCTATTCTGTCACTGCAATAAATGGGAAAGCAAATTACACAACCATGCTGTTATGTCAAAACATTGGAGTGAAAGAGGGAAGGCCAAGATGTAACAACTTTCCTACAAATTCGACATTTTTGTTAAATTAATTACTAGCAAAACAACACTCACTGTTGATGTGAAACATACATTTAATGCAGTATAATTAGTCTCATTATCCTTAATAAAATGTAAATTTCCCCCTCCCCCCAAAAGTCTGTGTAGATAATGCCCCTTTTCACTGAGGTTTGCAGAAGTGTAAATAGAATGGGACAATAGATCACCAAATATTGACAGCTGTATATATAAAAAAATAAATTATGCCATGTTTTCCAGCACAGAACACTTAAGTATGTTTTCATGGCAGTAGATGAAAAGTCATACATTGGTACAAAGTGATTAGATGCTTAGCAAGGGCAGCAAGGCAGGCACCATACTTGGTCCAATGCTTGTAGCCTCACCCTTTCAGACGGCAATCCTGTACTCTCTTACCTGGGATTAAGTCCCATTGAACTCAGTGGGATTTTCTTTTCAGTACACTGTAGAATTGTGCTGTGCCAGCCCCTTAATACTGGCACATAGGGGTGAAAAGCTGGAGTTAAGTGGCAACGGATGAGTAGCCTGCAGGGATTCCTTTATTTTTTTAAAAAAAGGTTTTGTGCGACAGGTTCTAAGCAGAAGCAGTCTATCTGAACAGTGAGAACAGTGGCAGGCCTTGCATCGGCACATGGCCCTCTTTTATCTCCAGCACTCCAAACAGTTATGGACAATAGGAGGTCAGAGGCATTGTCACCACATCACACAAGATAATGCTTTTCCTACATGCAAACTTCTTAGGGTTATGATAAGAACATAAGAACATAAGAAGAGCCTGCTGGATCAGGCCAGTGGCCCATCTAGTCCAGCATCCTGTTCTCACAGTGGTCAACCAGGTGCCTGGGGGAAGCCCGCAAGCAGGACCCGAGTGCAAGAACACTCTCCCCTCCTGAGGCTTCCGGCAACTGGTTTTCAGAAGCATGCTGCCTCTGACTAGGGTGGCACAGCACAGCCATCATGGCTAGTAGCCATTGATAGCCCTGTCCTCCATGAATTTGTCTAATCTTCTTTTAAAGCCGTCCAAGCTGGTGGCCATTACTGCATCTTGTGGGAGCAAATTCCATAGTTTAACTATGCGCTGAGTAAAGAAGTACTTCCTTTTGTCTGTCCTGAATCTTCCAACATTCAGCTTCTTTGAATGTCCACGAGTTCTAGTATTATGAGAGAGGGAGAAGAACTTTTCTCTATCCACTTTCTCAATGCCATGCATAATTTTATACACTTCTATCATGTCTCCTCTGACCCGCCTTTTCTCTAAACTAAAAAGCCCCAAATGCTGCAACCTTTCCTCGTAAGGGAGTCGCTCCATCCCCTTGATCATTCTGGTTGCCCTCTTCTGAACCTTTTCCAACTCTATAATATCCTTTTTGAGATGAGGCGACCAGAACTGTACACAGTATTCCAAATGCAGCCGCACCATAGATTTATACAACGGCATTATGATATCGGCTGTTTTATTTTCAATACCTTTCCTAATTATCCCTAGCATGGAATTTGCCTTTTTCACAGCTGCCGCACACTGGGTCGACATTTTCATTGTGCTGTCCACTACAACCCCGAGGTCTCTCTCCTGGTCGGTCACCGCCAGTTCAGACCCCATGAGTGTATATGTGAAATTAAGATTTTTTGCTCCAATATGCATAATTTTACACTTGTTTATATTGAATTGCATTTGCCATTTTTCCGCCCATTCACTCAGTTTGGAGAGATCTTTTTGGAGCTCTTCACAATCCCTTTTTGTTTTAACAACCCTGAACAATTTAGTGTCGTCAGCAAACTTGGCCACTTCACTGCTCACTCCTAATTCTAGGTCATTAATGAACAAGTTGAAAAGTACAGGTCCCAATACCGATCCTTGAGGGACTCCACTTTCTACAGCCCTCCATTGGGAGAACTGTCCGTTGATTCCTACTCTCTGCTTTCTGCTTCTTAACCAAGTCCTTATCCACAAGAGGACCTCTCCTCTTATTCCATGATTGCTAAGCTTCCTCAGAAGTCTTTGGTGAGGTACCTTGTCAAAAGCTTTTTGAAAGTCTAAGTACACTATGTCCACTGGATCACCTCTATCTATATGCTTGTTGACACTCTCAAAGAATTCTAATAGGTTACTGAGACAGGACTTTCCCTTGCAGAACCCATGCTGGCTCTGCTTCAGCAAGGCTTGTTCTTCTATGTGCTTAGTTAATCTAGCTTTAATAATACTTTCTACCAGTTTTCCAGGGACAGAAGTTAAGCTAACTGGCCTGTAATTTCCGGAATCCCCTCTGGATCCCTTTTTGAATATTGGCGTTACATTTGCCACTTTCCAGTCCTCAGGCACGGAGGAGGACCCGAGGGACAAGTTACATATTTTAGTTAGCAGATCAGCAATTTCACATTTGAGTTCTTTGAGAACTCTCGGGTGGATGCCATCCGGGCCCGGTGATTTGTCAGTTTTTATATTGTCCATTAAGCCTAGAACTTCCTCTCTCGTTACCACTATTTGTCTCAGTTCCTCAGAATCCCTTCCTGCAAATGTTAGTTCAGGTTCAGGGATCTGCCCTATATCTTCCACTGTGAAGACAGATGCAAAGAATTCATTTAGCTTCTCTGCAATCTCCTTATCGTTCTTTAGTACACCTTTGACTCCCTTATCATCCAAGGGTCCAATCGCCTCCCTAGATGGTCTCCTGCTTTGAATGTATTTATAGAATTTTTTGTTGTTGGTTTTTATGTTTTTAGCAATGTGCTCCTCAAATTCTTTTTTAGCATCCCTTATTGTCTTCTTGCATTTCTTTTGCCAGAGTTTGTGTTCTTTTTTATTTTCTTCATTCGGACAAGACTTTCATTTTCTGAAGGAAGACTTTTTGCCTCTAAGAGCGTCCTTGACTTTGCTCGTTAACCATGCTGGCATCTTCTTGGTCCTGGCGGTACCTTTTCTGATCTGCGGTATGCACTCCAGTTGAGCTTCTAATATAGTGTTTTTAAACAACTTCCAAGCATTTTCGAGTGATGTGACCCTCTGGACTTTGTTTTTCAGCTTTCTTTTTACCAATCCCCTCATTTTTGTGAAGTTTCCTCTTTTGAAGTCAAATGTGACCGTGTTGGATTTTCTTGGCAATTGGCCATTTACATGTATGTTTAATTTAATAGCACTGTGGTCACTGCTCCCAATCGGTTCGACAACACTTACATCTCGCACCAGGTCCCGGTCCCCACTGAGGATTAAGTCCAGGGTTGCCATCCCTCTGGTCGGTTCCATGACCAACTGGTCTAGGGAATAGTCATTTAGAATATCTAGAAACTTTGCTTCTTTGTCATGACTGGAACACATATGCATCCAGTCTATGTCCGGGTAGTTGAAGTCACCCATTACTACCACATTTCCTAGTTTGGATGCTTCCTCAATATCATATCTCATCTCAAGGTCTCCCTGAGCATTTTGATCAGGGGGACGATAGATCGTTCCCAGTATTAAGTCCCTCCTGGGGACTTAATACTGGGGATGATCATCTTGCATTTCAGTGTGATGATATTTCAGATATGGGGAATCTTTGACCCTTCAGATGTTGCTGAACTACAACTCCTATTAACCCCAGCAAACATGGCCGATGGCCAGGAATAAAGGGAGTTGTAGTAGTTTAGCAAGATCTGGTGAGCCAAAGGTTCCCCACACCTGTTGTAGATCTTCAAGTGTGATAACTCATGCAACTTTCATGCATTCCCCTACATGGAAATGTTTTCCTATGCACAAGTGTTACATGTGGAGGGGTCCAGGTCTGATTTAAGTGCTGTTTTCAGTGCCTTTGATCTTTACATAGCAATTGTGCTAGGATGGTTTCATCCACACTGCTTCACAGACTGTCTTCATAGCTGATAGGGACTGCTAGAGGTTCTGCAGCTGGTATGCTGACTTCCCACAGTATATATGGGCTTGCCAGAAGGGAATACAAATTTGCCTTGTTCCTAGGATAACTCCATTGCAGTACCTTCTCACTCAGGAATGCACAAAGGTGCTACTTGGACAGGCTCTTCTATGGCTTCTTACATATTTATTTATAGAAAGATTTCTGTCCGGCCTTTCAAATGCCTATGCAGTTCAGAGGGCAGCTTACAACTATTTAAAATTGCAATGTCATAACATTAAATAAAAATATAACTGTAAAGTCATTCAAAGCTGAATTCTGAGCAAGTGCATTTACTTCTAATACTATGCACTGGAAGTCAGTTAGGAACAAAGGAAGCTGCCTTATACTGAGTCAGACCATTGGTCCATCTGCCTCAGTACTGTATACCCTGATTGGCAGTGACTCTTTGGGGTTTCAGACAGGAGTCTCTCTCAGTCTTACCAAGAGATGCAAGGAACTGGACCTTGAGCATGCAAAACAGGTTTCCACTGAACTACAGTCCTTCCACTGAGTCCATTCGGTCCTACTCTCAAGTAAGTGTTCACAGAATTATTTCAGCCTCGGTTATTATTTAAAATCACACTTTGGCTGAATGCCAGGATCTTGAGGATAGATTTTCAAAGACAAAAATAGTATTTAAGCACCTGATTTCTGTTATTTTTTTCAAATAACTGCCTGGGTTGTGTTTTTTGCCTTTTAAAAATCTGCTTCAGGTCAAAATCCTCAACCCCCATCCCACCCACCCCAAGAGCTATGCCATCCACACTAGCTAAGTTGCCACTTGACATGACCGCTTCTGCCTCCACACATTAGCTTCAAAGCATCACTGAAATTCTTAATGGAGTCTGACATTTTTGCCTGTCTAGGCTTGGGAGAAATCTGAACATAACAGGGGTGTGAAAGAATCAAGTTGTGTGCCATCAAGAAATGGGTATCATAGACTTGGGCAGCATTCAGAAAGCCTTTGCTTGTAGAGAAATAAATAAACCCCTGATTAAATAAAAAAATACTTACTCAATCAAGCTATTCACTTACTTGGGGGTGTTGAGCTTCTCAGCTCCAGGACTGCACACTAAAGCAACTGTGTAATTAGTAATTAATTTTTCACTCCCAGAAGATATGTCTTATTCAGTGCTAGGAGGAGAAATGGAGTAAAAAACAAAACAAAACAAAACAAAAAGCCCTCTTTTGGTAGAAAGGAAGCTGGAAGGGTCTAAATTACATCCTGTCTCACTGCTCTGATGTCTTCAGAAAGCTATATTCAGATTGGGAGCTTAGGGAAGAGGGTAGAAGGGACCTTAATGAGAGCTGCTGCTAGCCCTATGATTAGAGTGTTCCACCAAGGGTTCTTCTGCAGCTACTGTGCTGCAGAAGAGAACAGTAATGAGAACAGAGCTAGGCAGATGGGGCAGCTGAATTGGGAGAAGAAATGGGCTAAGAGTGGAAGGAGAGTTGAACATAACAGAAATGTGTTGGGCAGGGAAGGATATGCACGAAGAAGCTGGGAGAGGCTTAGGTTATGAAGGACTGAGCAGCATATATACCCACCTGTGATCTCAGTGGAGTGGCACTGGCATTACTCCGTGGGTCAAGGTCCTTATGCAACTAAAATGGCACCCTCCACACACAAGAAGGTGTGCCTCAAGGTTTGCAGATGTACAACAGAACTTTTTTTGAGGAAGGAAGCTAAGGGGAGGAAGAACACCCCTGAAACAACCCATTGACTGAACATGCTCAGTGGCCACAGAACACTGATGAACAGCTGGGGGAACAAAAAACTGGGTAGGCGGAGGAATGGAACAGAGACTTCTGGACAGGAGCACTCTACTCCACAACATTTTGTTGCAGGTTTCCGCTTGTTCTCAATTCCTAGGCAACCTCTGAGGCAATATCCACAAACAGCCACCAACAGAAATTTCTTGTCTGTAAGTACAATAACATTAAAAAGGACTAAATATTGTATTGCTGGATCAGAACAAGGACTATCTTTCTTGTGTCTAGCAGCAGTGAGCCAGATGCAGGGCATAAAGGTAATGACCTTCCCTTGTTTGTCTGTTTTACAGTGGCATTCTGCCTCCATATGATAATTGCATAACTATCTATGAAAAGGTGTTTCAGAGTTACAACATTGTACTTATTCATTGCGGATGAAAGATAATTTCTCCGAAGGTCCATGGACTTCAGATAACTCATCCAGACTCTTTCCTCTCCCATTCTCTTGTTTAGTTAGTTATTAACGGGACAATCCAAAACTCGGCTGGGCAATGACAGGATGTGATAGACCAGCAGAACCACCACCGCATTCAGAGCCCTAGTGCTCACACTGGGCAGGCAAATTGCTGTGCCAGGTGGAGCTGGCAGAGTGATCAGACCCAAATTGGGCCTGATGCCATCAAGTGACAGCAGTGGGAACAGCTCAGGATCCCATGGAGCCTGAGTTGGCTCAGGCTTTCTCACTCTCTGCCTTCAGGATGCTCCAGTTTGGGGCTTTCCACAGGCTACCACTGGTAGGGAGTCTGCCAGCAGTACTTCTGCCTGTTTACGCATTTGGTGGGCAGAACGGGGAGCCCCACAGTGGTGGAGTGACACTGGCATTATGCTGGCAGAGGGACTTTTCCACCCAATCCATCCTGTCACATGCACACATAAAGCCCAGCACAAAAGGGGCTTGGATTGCAGCCTTATTTGTTATTCCTGCCTTTCTGCTAGGAGGGTGACAGCAATAACAATAACTGCAGATAAAAAGAGCAACAAATAAAATTGCAGCCAATTAGACCCTATTAAATGCTAGCAACAAAAGACAAAAAAAATCACATCAAATGACAGGCCAAAGTCCTTTCTGAATAAGAAGCTCTTTACTTGTCAGAACACCATCAGAGAGGGATCTAAATGGGCTTCTTTAGGAAGGACATGCCAGAGCCTGCGTGCAGCCACCCAGTCTGAAATACTGGTGGAGCAGAAGGAAGCGCTTCTCCCACAGGTAGGGCTCTTCCTAGGAGGAAGGGTGGGATATAAATTTAATAAATAAATAAGGTAGTCCATGTAACCTGGTCCCAAACCAATTAGGGTTTTATAGGTCAGTAGCAGCCTTGTATCCAGTGTTGCTCAGGAGTTCTAAGAAACAGCAATAAAAAACCAGTGCAGTTTTGAAATGAGTGGTTAAAATTAGTGGTTTTGAAAGGTTCAGTTTGCCATCTTGATACAAAATGGCATCCAATTTTGTATCCAAACATACACAAAAACCTCAGAAATGATCAAGCAAAATTTGGTTATGATATCTCAAGAGATGCCCAAATCCATGTCCAACAAACAACATTCCAAAATATATAGGGTAAAAGCTGTACTTTGAATCATGCTCAGAAACAGCAATAGCCAATGAAGCTGTTGTAGTATAGGAGTTATTAGTTGTTGTTGTTGTTATTATTATTATTATTATTATTAATTAAATTTCTATCCCGCCCTTCCTCCCAGAAGGAGCCTGGGGTGGCAAACAAGGACAAAACACTAAAAACATCTTAAAATCATCTTTAAAACAACTTAAAACAAAACTTCTTAAAAATATCTTTAAAAAATATTTTGACAACATCTTTAAAAGCAATTACAAAGAGACAGACTAGGAGAAGGCCTCTACTTAAAAGGCTGTTGAAAGAGGAAGGTCTACAGTAGGTGCTGAAAAGATAACAGAGATGGCGCCTGTCTAATATTTAAGGGGAGGCAATTCCAAAGGGTAAGTGCCACAACACTAGAGCTCCGCTTCCTGTGTTGTGCAGAACAGACCTTTTAAGATGGTATCTTCAGGAGGCCCTCCCCTGCAGAGCACAGTGATCAACTGGGTATATAAGGGGTAAGGAGATCTTTCAGGTATCATGCCAGCATGGATCAGCCACATTCCTTTCCCAGCATGTAAGAGGTCCTGCATACCTAAATAAATGGATGTCCACCATTACTGACCCACAGGGATGTAATCAGGCGGGATCTCGGGGAGTCTTAGCTTCTTTACTTTTTGGGGAGCTGTGTCCCATTGTCTCCAGCATCCTACAAGCCAATCAGTACAAAAGGAGAGTGTGTTAGCCACAAAGAAGAGTCTTCTCACATGCTTCCTTGTCCTTTCTTGCTGATTGGAGCCAATCAGAGTGAAAGAAGGTGAGTCAAACACTGAGAAGACTCTGCTCAGTGCTAATGCTCTCTTCTTTTGTGCTGATTGGCTCCTAGATATTAACAAGGATCTCATTCTCAACCCACAGCAAAAAAAAAAAAAAAAAAAAGCAGGGAAGGGGCATGGTTGCAATTAACATGTAGGAACCCTGCACTTCTGAATTTGCTGCTACACTACTGCTGACCCAGGCAAGTAGGAGCATTGAGCTTTATATATTTGAGAGGCAGGGAAGCAGTGTTCCACTGCATTTCTGGTAGCAAGTTTAACCATGCATCATTTTGAATATATGCCATTCCCTGCTCCCAGCTTCTTATCGGGAGCCTAGAACTGGTTTGTGAGTCACTGGATCGGTCTCTCCATGTTGCTTCCAGGGCTCTTTGCTGCTTTCGCTTTGCGGATGAGCAGGGATGCACACTTTCCATAACAAGGTCTGATGGCGTGTATCTTGTGTGACACTCACCACCCACTTAAGCAATTTAGCTGCTGTTTGCTCTCTTGCCTGCCCTTCTCTTGCTCCACTGTGTCATTGCCATTAGCACTAATGGGGCACACTAACCAGACAGTAATTGACTCTTAGGGAGCTGGCAGGCTAGGAGGTTTAATCTGCTTCTACTTTCGCTTCCCCCCTTTTTTTACTGGATCAGATGTCAGAAAAGTTTGCAGGGCTTTGACCTAGGATGGTTGTTTCCTTTTCTCAGATAAAGGTTTTCCTGAATAATAATAATAATAAATAATAATAACAACAACAACAACAACAACAATAGGCGCTCAAATCAGGCGGAGGGGAGGGAGTAGGAGAAGAAGGGAAACCATGCCTCCAACTTGCTCAGCAGGCCAGAGAGGGAGGAACGTGGGCGGCAGCTAAAGAGTCTTGAAGCAAGGGAGCAGGAAGAAGTGCAGGGAGCATGGGAACAGGTCTTCACAGTGATACCTTCGAGGGACTCTAAGTAAAGATACATGTGACTGCTTGGGATCAAGGCTGGAAATCAAAGAGACATGTGTAGGGTCTAAAGGACTGCCAACTTACACATTAACTGAAAGGACCAACTAAAAGACCTTAAGAACTTGTTCTAAAAAAACCATACTCCTTCCACATGAACTCGTCTGAACACAGATCATTTTAAAAGCTTTTCCCTCTGAGCGAATAAAACATCGGAATGCTCACAATGTGGTTGGTACAACACAGATGCCGGCTACCTTCTTCCCCCAAAAGGAGCACCTTGTACCCAGGATATTTAAAGCCTCACCCTCAGGCCTCCAGTGTGGATGGAAGGCAAAACTGGCGCCAGAAAAAAAGACCAAGAAGGTGGAGGGTATACTGATGCAGAAAAATGTGCACAGCCACGGTCTGATTCCATACAATCATCTCTGCTGATTTGTCAACAAGGAATCTAAACAAATCTTAAGCCAACATGGAAGGGGCAGCAGACATCATCTGTCCTTTGGAAGGCAGAGAGTGGAGGAGACTAGCAATGACAAAATCAGGGCTTTCTTCAGTTGGACTGCTCCTCACAAGAGGGACAACTTTACATTGTATATCATTTATTTCTTGTAGTATTTTAAAATTGTAAACCACCTTGTTTGTGTGTGTGTGTATAATAAAGTTGCAGATACAGAGGTTTTTCAAAAAATGTCCTTAAATCTTAGGGAGTAAGTGAAGTATATTCCAGGAAACAAAATGACCACAGCAGAGAAGAGGAGATAACAGGGTGACACTCAAGGCCTGCATACACAAGCACCCTGCTTATTGTCACACAAGTACTGAACACCCATGCAGAAGAGCTTGTGGTGAATATTAAAGCACATGAAACTGACCATCTACCCCAGTACAGTCTATACCGATTGACAGCAGCTCTCCCAAGGATTCCAAGGAGTTTTTCTGTTTGTTTCCACTTCTGTTATTTGAGATATAGTTATTTATTTATGTATGGAGATGTATTTATTTATTTTTGAAGAGATGTATTTATTTATTTTTGTAAAGAACTGAACCCAGGATTTAAAGACTGCTTTGCAGTTGTGTGCCCTAGCCATCGGGCTTTTCCAGACACTTTTTTTTTTGTAAAATGGTCCTGACAGTCACGGCCTTGTAGAGGAGGCCCTGAAGCATTAAATTGAACAATTCTTCCAGATCCTGGTGGTGAAGACCATTTTCATCCAAGTGAGCCCATGGATTCAGGAGAGGAGAGGATGTGCCAAGGAGAAAAACGAAGGAACAGACTTTTAGTAGTGGATAAAATGCTTCAAGTCTCTGAAGAAACAGCCATGAAAATAAAAGTCAAAACTCAAAGACTAACAATTTACCTCTTCATTATCTTCAGTTTTGTCCTTTATCTTCAGATTTGTCCTCACACACTGCCCAAAAAGCCACATGGACAATGGAATATACTCGCTCCATTTTGAACTGTGGCTTCAGAAAGCGGAGAGATGACGGGGAAAGTATCAGATTCTGCTGTGAATAAATATCCATTACTATACCATGCACCATCTGCTGAAAAAAACAGTGTATCCCAGTTTGAAGATGGCCTCAACAGCCATTTCAAGGATCTCCTTTGGTTCAGAAAAACTTGCCTGATATTCCATGATATCCCGAGGTGCCCCAAAGAGCAGGAGAGAAAAGTCAGGTCCCCATGGATATCAGGAGGACTGCTCCAGTCCCAAACTCCTGTCTCCAGGTCTGATTTCAATTGGAATTGGCAATTCCTTCCCAAATGCCTGCAGTCTTCCCCTCAGCCGGACCCACAGGCCTGCCTTCCCCAGCACATTTCAGAAATCCCATCCTCACACCTCCCGCCCACCTCCTCATCGGCTTTCTCATGCAGTATCCCGCCACAATGGCCTGAGCAGCAAGTTCTTTTGAATAAGCCACTGTTCATTTCCCTTCAAGGAAGCCAGGGTGCAGGTCTCCAGGATGCATTTGATTGCAAGCTTCTGACACTGGAAAGAGGCTGTGAACTGGGGGAAGGGCTTCTCTGTGGCCCAATGAGACTCGCAGGGTATTTTGGGATCCCTGGGCAAACACCATAAGTGAACTTTGCCTTGGGCTCAGGGTTGAGGTACCTCTCTGTTTTCTCAACTACTAACCTCAGGCAATGGGGAAACTTCCCTGATCTGCTGAGAAGCTGCAGTGAGAGAAGCAAGGAAAGACATGGGGACAAGTTCATTTCTTAGTATTTGCTAAAACTGATTTTTATAACCTTCTTCCTCATCATCTTTCTGCTTCTACTCTTTTCTGTTACAGAGCTAGGGAACCTCCAGCCTGGGGCCTAAATACAGCCCTCCAGGCCTTTCTGTCGGGCCCCTGGGACTCTTGATATTCTTATGGCTGTGGGATGCTTGAGTGCTTGCTGCCCTCCATCTTATACCCTGAGGTCCCATCCTAGCTCCCTCCCGCCCCCTTCTCCCCCTCCCCCCAAAAGGGGAACCTCCTCAGCTGTCTTGGCTTCCTCAAAGGGAGGCACTTTACTGCTCCTCCTGCTTATAAAGTACCTCAATCACCTGAGCCTAGAACAGATGGCGGTTTGGGAGAAAGAGGCCTGTAACCAGAAATACCAGAAATGGTGCTGGGGGAGGCAGGTCTGGAGAAGGCAGGGATTCATAGTAGAAGAGCCAGAACAGAAATGTGGCTGACCGAATACATTTCAAGCTTTGTAATTGCAGGCACAACCCTACGATTTCATATGTAATTGAACTGTAGAGCATTTGAAGAAAATTAAGACAATCCAAATAAATAATATATAAAGAAAAAATCAAGAAATGCAAAGAATTTGAAGAAAATTAAATTCCAAATAAACAAAAATCAAGAAATGCAAAGAAATAAAAACATTTGAAGAAAATTAATACAATCCAAATAAATAATATATAAAGACAAAATCAAGGAATGCAAAGAAAATATATAAAAAATAAGAAATATAAATAAAAAAGATCTACCTCTCCTCTCCACAAGACAAACTTTCTCATTCTCCTAACCAACCTCCTCTCCTAGCTCTTCTCCTAACTCCCACACTGGGAACTTGTGGTTGGTGACATTTAAGCCAGCAGCAAAAGACCTCACAAAGGAGGGTGGGTCACTGTTACCTTGACAACTACATTGGCCCTAGGCATGTTTCTTCAGAACTTTGAGGCACCTGCTGGTCTGTCTGCCAGCTTCCTGAAACATCTTAGTTTCTCTCATAAATCAGATTACTCTTCATTATGCAACATTTCGAAAGGGAGACCACCCCCATCTCAGTAGAAATACGGTAGAAAACTCATAGCTGCCAAACAGAGGGATGTCAATAGCATGGTATCACACTATGTGCTTTGCATGCAGAAGGTCTCAGGTTCAGCCCCTGGCATCTCCAGGTAGGGATGGGAATCTCCCCTGTTTGAAACACTGGAGAGCCTCTGCCAGTCAGTGTAGACAATATTAAGCTATATGGATAAATGGTTTAACTTGGTATGAGGCTGCTTCCTATGTATATTCCTATTTTGTCATTTATCGTAAGAGCACCCTATGTTGCCCAGGGTAATCTATGGTGCCCAAGGGCAAGGTTCTTTGCGGATTTGGATACAATAACAACTCAGATGGGGTAAAAAGTCACAGATTTATTAACAACTAAGCAAAGTATATAAATACAAAAAGCAAAGTCAGCTCATATTCCTGCAGTTGTCAGTAATATTGATATTTTAAAAAAATGTTCTGCAATGACCAACTGGCTTGACAATAAACTATTATATGGGGTGTATGCATTTTTACATCTGCAGTGTGTGTGTGTGTATGGAGTCTTTCCAACAACGCTATGAGGTAGGGTTGCTGATTGGAAACCAAGGCAGCTCACAATAAGAAATAACTCCCTTTAAAATCCAATAACCATAAAAACAGTTGCAAAACAGCTTAAAGTGGCATGATTCTGAATTTTGGATTGGGTGAATGATGTTCCTTATCACTTGAGGTTGCAGCTCTTTGCATGCTTCCCTGTTTGAGTAAGCCCCATTGAATACATTGGGACTTGCTTCTGAGTAAACATAGGATTGCACTATAAATATCTTTACAAGTTGTGTAAATAATAAACATTTTTGACATTCATGCTTATATAAATATTTCTTCATACTACGTCTTGATATGTATCTGATTTCACACTATGGTTGTAAATTATTATTTACAAATTCTTCTACATTTTAAGTGTGCCCTTCTTCCTTGGGGTGGCCATGGTCCCCCTGTGTTGTTTTTACCCTGAGGGGCAGATTAGGCTGAGAGATGGTGTGTAGCCCATGGTCACCCAGTAAACTTTGTAGCTTATTTCCATTTTAAAATTTAATGAAAATGATTTATATGCAGGCAAAGTTTATGAAGTAATGCAGATACACATAATACAATTTTAAAATATGATTTTTTAGTGGTAGGGCACATGCTTTGCATGCAAAGGTCCAAAATTCAATCTCTGGAAGAGACTACTGCTTGGAATCCTGGAGAGCCAATGCTAGTCCATGTCATCATTACTGAGCTAGATGTCCACCGATATTCCATTTTCCATCCTTAAGTTGGGAGTAAAGTAGCTGCTTTGGAAGACGGTGATCAGGCATTCGAACAACATGGCTGGTCCAGCGAAGTCGATGTTGAAGGATCATTGTTTCAACACTGGTAGTCTTTGCTTCTTCCAAAACGCTAACATTAGTCCGTCTGTCTTCCCAAGAAATTTGCAGGATTTTCAGGAGGCAGCGTTGGTGGAATCTTTCAAGAAGTTGGGAGTTGCATTTATAAATGGTCCATGTTTCACAGGCATACAGTAAGGTTGGTAGTACAATGGCTTTGTAAATAAGTATTTTGGTCTCCCTGCTAATATCCCGATCCTCAAACACTCTACGCTTCATTTGGGAGAATGTGGCACTCGCAGAGCTCAGACGATGTTGAATTTCAGCATCGATGTCAGCTTTTACAGAGAGATGGCTGCCAAGGTAGGAAAAGTGATCAACGTTCTCCAGTGTTGCACTGTTAAGCTGGATTGATGGTGCTACAGAGGGACTAGTTCGCACCTGCTGATGAAGCACTTTGGTTTTTTTTATATTAAGCGAGAGCCGAAGCTTTCCATATGCTTCTAAAAAAACATTTAGGATAGTTTGAAGATCTTTCTCTGAATGTGCGGAGACTACATTATCATCGGCATATTGAAGTTCTACAACAGAGGTTGACATTACTTTACTTTTTGCTTTCAGCCTACTGAGATTAAAAAGCTTTCCATCTGTTCGATATATGATTTCCACACCAGTAGGAAGTTTCCCCTCAATAAGGTGTTGAATCATAGCAATGAAGATAGCAAATAAGGTCGGAGCAATGTCACATCCCTGTTTTACGCCTGATCCGACTCTGAATGGATTGCTCTGAAAGCCATTGTTATCCAAAATTGTCGATGCCATGTTGTCATGAAGGAGCCACAAAATATTCACAAATTTATCAGGGCATCTAGTTTTCAGAAGGATGGTCCAGAGAGCAGTTCGATTCACAGTATCAAAGGCCTTAGATCAATAAACACCATATATAAAGGTCGATTCTACTCCCAGCATTTTTCTTGAAGCTGTCGTGCAGTGAAGATTATGTCCATTGTCCCCCTGGAAGGGCTGAAACCATTTTGAGATTCGGGGAGGACATCCTCTGAGATCGGCAGGAGGTGATTTGTGAGGATCCTTGCAAGGATTTACCTGCGGTAGCAAGAAGAGAGATACCTTGATACTTCCCACAATCTGTTCTATCACCCTTCTTAAAAGGGGTGATAATTATGGCATCCCTAATGTCTTCCAGGATCTCCACCCTCATCCAGATTTTTTCGATGAGTTTATGAAGTTGTGTAAGTTCAGGCCCACCTTCTTTAAAGATTTCAGCAGGAATCCCATCAGGTCCACTAGCTTTGTTGTTCTTCATTTGATTGAAGGCTTTACTGACTTCATCCAAATTAGGGGATACTGCAAGCTCGTCTCTAGTTTGTTGTTGTGGAATTTGCAAGAAGACCTCATCAGCCATGATATAGTTATGATTAAGGAGGTCGTGGTAATGCTCTTTCCAGCACAGTGCAATAGACTCTTTATCCTTAAGAAGTTTGGTACCATCCATTGAACATAAGGAATTTGTACCGTAATTTGTTGGTCCATAGATGGCCTTTGTGGCATTAAAAAAAACCTGTGCATCGTGAGCATCTGCAAAGTGCTGGATTTCTTGAGCTTTCTTTTTCCACCAGGTGTTCTTAAATTCTCTCGTTCTTCTTTGGACTTCAGCCTTTGCACTGGCATAGATTTTTTTCTTAGCAGCACAGTTAATGTCTTTCTGCCATATCTGGAAGGCTTTACTTTTCTTGTCAATGATATGTTCAATCTCACTATCATTCTCATCAAACCAATCCTGATGTTTCTTAGTTTGGTATCCGATAGTTTGTTCACATTCTGCAATAATGGATGTCTTCAGTTTAACCCAGTGTTCCTTGACATTTTCAGGGAGTTCCGTCGGTAGATGTTTCTTGAGAGTTGTTTGAAAGCAAGCTCGCTTAATAGGATCTTGAAGGGCATGGATGTTCATTCTATGCCTTGTTTTTCTTCCTTGGAGCCTACATTGAGGAGCAATATTAATTGCCATAGTGGATAGAATTAATCGTGATCTGTCCAGCAGTCATCAGCAGTCATCATGGCCCTAGTGAGAACATCACGACGATCTCTTGCACAGACAATTACGTAATCCAGGAGATGCCAGTGTTTTGACCGAGGGTGCTTCCATGATATTTTAAATTTATTTTTCTGGTGAAAGAGTGTGTTTGTAATAACAAGATTATGCTCTGCACATTTAGTAGAATGCCATTCAGGTTGCTGTTGCCAACTCCTTCTTTCCCAATGGTTTTTGGCCATAAATCAAAATCACACCCAACTCTTGCATTGAAATTGCCCAAGAGGATAATTTTATCCTCCTTAGGTATCTCTGATAAGATGGTGTCCAGCTGGTTATAAAAATTTTCCTTGATGTCTTCATCAGCATCTAATGTTGGTGCATAAGCACTTAGAATAGTTGCCTGCTGGTTTTTGGCAAGTTTTAACCAGAGAGTTGAGAGTTGTTAATTAATGCCAATAGGAACTTCTGACAAGAGCTTCACAAGATTATTTTTAATGGCAAAGCCTACTCCATGTATTCGTCATTCTTGTTCAGGCAGTCCTTTCCAGAAGAAGGTATAACCTCCTTTTTCTTCCTTCAGTTGTCCTTCTCCTGCTCTTCAAGTTTCTTGGAGTGCTGCTTTGTCAATATTAAAACGTCTCAACTCCCTTGCGATGATGGCAGTCCAGTGAGTGAGCCAAGTATCCCCCATCTTATAACTGTGCATTTGGTTTCTTTTTCCTAGTAGGTTAGATTAAATGTTCCCTACCCAGGCTCCATATTTTAGCTAAGTTTTCTATTTTCATTTCCAATCAGAGAAATATTTTTGTTTGAATGGTATGCTCCAAGCAACTGTGGTTGATACTTAATGTATCATGCTTAATGACATCACTTGGGCCCGCCCTCTGATATCACTCAGACCCACTCCATGACATCACTTTGGCCTGTCCCTATGACATCACTAAGGCCTGCCTCCTGAAATCTCAGGGATTGGGATGCTTCTGACCTGGCAACCCTATAATGTGGTCCTGTTCTTTTAATATAATGCATTTATTTTAAAGTTGTGCATCCATATCTCCAGCACTGGAGTGCACAATTCTCCCTCTCTCTCTCTCTCTCTCTCTCTCTCCCTCTCCCTCCCTCCCTCCCCCCTTCCTTCCTTCCTTCCTTCCTTCCTCCTTTTAGCAGTGAGCAGGAAAATGGCTCTTTCAGCCTCTCTCCACCTCTTTTCCATGACATGGGAACAGGATGTTGCATTCTTGGCCCAGGATCCATGCTAGCATATTTATAAAGCTTTCAGAAAAGTGCTGGCTTTTTATCATTTTGAAAGGCCATCAGAATGATGGCCTGTCAGACTTCTTCGTTGCATTATTGTGAGTTGCTGACCCCAGGTTGCTTCCTGGCATGCCCCTATTCCCAGTATGCTTGCTCTCTGCTCCAGTGTGATGAAGGAGCCATGGACCAGGCTTCCTTGATGTGCACGCTAGCCCAGGTCAGACTCTTAACAGATGGGTCAACACATGGTTTAAATGGCCAGAACTATCTTTCTGCTAACTCAAGGCCTTTAGTGTATTGAGGTGAACAGATTGTCCAAGAAGCTGATTGCCACTGAAGCAGATTGGGTATAAAGGAAGAAACTGAGAGGATACTGTAGGCAGAAGGTGTTGGGATAAGTAAGCTTGCATGCTTTTAATAGGGAGATGTCTCTTCTAGCCAGGATTTGGAAATACCTCTATGCTTGTTTACTATGATGTAA
Organism: Rhineura floridana; assembly: GCF_030035675.1. Taxonomy (NCBI): domain Eukaryota; kingdom Metazoa; phylum Chordata; class Lepidosauria; order Squamata; family Rhineuridae; genus Rhineura; species Rhineura floridana. The sequence continues at coordinate 45,512,552 of NC_084487.1, forward strand.
CTTCCTATTGATAGGTGTTATTTCCCTTCTTTTCTTCCTCTTCTTTGTTAAGAGATGTTGTTCTCTGATTAGCATAATTCTCCATTAAGCCACAGGAGGGTGAAGCCTCTACAGGCTTCTCTGCCAGATGATCCCAATCATGGACTAAATCTACTACCTACTTCTGTCTTTTCTCTGCAAATTAGAGCCTAAGTTTCCTGAACATATGAAAGGTTGTGAGTAAACATTTTTAATACTTTTTACCAAAGAAGACTATCTCAGCTGTTTTTTCTCCAGCTAGTCTGTATGAGGGTAAGATGGGCTGGTTAATTCTAATTTCGCTTTGCAAAATACATACTCGGCTAAGAAATAGAACTACTGAACTGTTTCTATTTCATTTTAAACCAAATAGAAGAAAGGGGAAGAAGACCCAGAAAATAGAAGTTGCAGAGCAAAAAAAGAAGGGCTGGATCCATCAGTTTTGGTTCTGTCATTTTTTCATTTTTCCAATCTTAAATTTGCTTATCTATATTTCTGTAGCAAATTTTTAAAAATATCCTTGAAAATCCACCAGCATTTTAGTGTGAATTTCTCCTAATAAACATATTTTTGTACTGTTTTCACTAATGTACATATTTTACAAGCAATTTGCCCTTATCTAATACATATTTCCTATGTTATTTCATTTGCATATTCATTTTTATGCACACCTAATATATGAATTTTTGTAAGTGTTTGGCTGGAGAACTACATTGCAGAATTTGGATAAGCGCAAATTTAAAATGATGGCTGTGTTTTGGTTTGAGTATTGGTTTGAGAAGTGCAAATTAGGTACTTTCTCATTAAATGCAAAAAAAAGACATGAATTTCTCCCCCATCCCTAAAAAAAAATAGACTGCAGTGAGGAGAAGATCAAAATGTGGAAAAAAACCCTCAGGATAAGGAAGGATCAGGATATGGGGGAGGATGTGGAACCATTGAGAAGATAAAACTACCAAGTGTTTATGGCACTCTTAAAGAATAGCAGAAACAAAAGGGAACAGCACCAGACAAAGGGCAGAAAAGAGAGACAAGCTCTGGTGCTAGATAAAATTTATTATGAGCTTGATGTGTTTCGGAACTTGTCCTTCTTCAGGAGCTACAAAGATTAAAACAGACTCAAATCAATGTAGTAGAGACAACACTGTGGTCTTGAACATAAACAGAATATAAGTCCATATGACTCATTTTACAAACATTTAGAAGACATTATAAAAAATTTAAAATGTTGTCATTATATTATTTCCTTAAACTTTGACATAATACTGACACCTTAAAAAACTGTACTGTGTGACTCAAAAGGGACACAATCTTGTGCTAGCCGTGGCAAGACAGCTTCAACATAACACTCTCAACCCCTCCCCAGGAAAACAGAAGGGAATGGCCCTGTACTGACCTGTGAAGATCTGTTTTTCTCTTTACTCTGTCAGGCAATGCACATTCTCTGAACAGGCCCACACTAAACACAAACGGAACTCAAATGCTGATAGTATCCATAGAGTATGTGTAAATCAGCTCAGCTGTGCAATCACTGTGCTTGCAGATTATACTGGTCCAGCTGATACTTGCAGTGACTGACTGGCAAGCACAAAGGTTACAGAGAGTCAGACAAGTTTCATAAAGACCCTTGGTTTTGATATTATTTAAACTCAGAGAAATCCAACTCCTCATTTAACCCTAAAGGTACCAGACTTTTCTTTTTTTTTTTTTTCAATAATTTTTATTCAGATTTTCATAAAACATACAAGACAAAATCATAAAACATTCAAAGACAAAAAACAAAATCAAAAATAGTTAAACAAAAAGAAAAAAAGAGAAGAAGAAAAAAAAAAAACAAAAATAAAAAATAAAGAGTAAAATATTGACTTCCCATTTGTCAAAGATCAAATCAGTTATAAGTCTATAATATATAGCAATCCTGTCTCTTAAGTCATATTATAAAATCACTTTCCTCCAGTAGTTATCTTACTTAATCATCAAATCTCATAAACATTACTTTATTCTTTCCACAAAAAGTCAAAGAGAGGTTTCAATTCTTTAAGAAATATATCTATCAATTTTTTTTTCCAGATAAGCATATCGATTAATCCATCTCATTACTAATTATGATAATCTTATTGTCATAACCATAGTCAAAATAAACATTTCAATTAATCCATCACATCAGAATCTGTTAGGTTCAGTAATTTCAGTAGCCATTGTTCTATTATCTCTATTAGTTCCATTTTCCATCTTCCATCTTCAGTAGTCTTGTTAAGTCCAGTAATTTCAATATCCAATCTTCCATTATCAGTATTCCATAATAATCTTGCTGTCAAAGCCATAGTCATATAATAAGAGTCTGATGGGAATTACCTCTATCCCAAATATTTTCTTGCCATCCATTCTGAATAAGTTGCTGAAATACTGCTGTAAAATCATATCTCTGTTCTTTTTTTCAAAATACACTGGGTCATCTCTTAAAAGTTTTTCCATTGTCACATGGCTGCAGTTAATTCCATAGATTTTCTCTATATTGGGCTCCATCACATCATTCCAGTCCAGAAGATAATCCATGCCATTGATAACTTTATCTCTAGAATCTTCATTAATTTCTTCAGAGATAACATTGAGTTCCAAACAATAGATTTTATTTCTAAAGTCCATAGACTCCAAATCTTGTTCCTGTTCCACGTTTGTTCCAATCTCCGGGATCTCCTCTCTCACAGGGACCCCTATTCCAGTCTCCAGGGTCTCCTCTCTCACAGGGACCCCTATTCCAATCTCCGGGGTCTCCTCTCTCACAGGGACCCCTTCCAGGGTCACCTCTCTCACAGGGACCCTTATATCTTTAATCTCCTGCTTCATTTTACTCAATTCAATTTTCGTTATCTCAATCTCATTCATTATTCTCTGAAACATAGTTATTTCCAGATTCTCAGCCACTTTCTTAATTGCCATTTTAAAAGAAAAATATAGGAAAACCACTTCTTATTTCAGCAACAATTGGGTTAATACTCCAAACTTGGTGACATCACAGTATAAACAGAGCAGACAGCCTTATCTCTCCAATAGTTAAGTAAACAAAATGCAGTTCCCAGGATCGAAGCAATTAATGGCAATCGTCAAGAAACAGATTCGTCAAAATAAAATAGACCAAAAAGAGAGTAGTCTCAAAACAGTATAATATTTTTCAAAATAAAAATCTGGAATAGAAATCCCTCTTCTGTGTGTATCTTTAGAATGCAAATCCAGGACAGCTTTTTGCAACAAAAACAGAGATAAGCTATTAATTAGTGCGTAGCAGAGAGAAGTTACGGCTCCCCAGTGAGATGTCAAAAACCGATCAATCTGGCAAATCTCTTTTAAACAGCAACAATTTAAGTCAAGTAAAAGAAAAATATAGAAAGAAGGGTGCTTGCCTGTTAGTGCGTTCTCTCTTAGAAGATAAGATGAACGTTCGCTTTAACAGATAGAGCTTGCTGTTGAAAATCCGTCCCACCTTCGTCGGCTGGACCTCGTCCCATAAATTAATGAGATCTGGTCGTCCCAACAAAAATAGGCTTTGAGGTTAATCTCTTCGTTTCTCCCTACCCGGGAGAAGTTTAATCAGTCAAAAAAAAAAAAGAAAAAACTGACTGATATATCTGAATAAGCTTCTTTTGAGGCAGGAGCCCGTCTCAAAAGCAGGCACAGGCTAAGTCACCCTTCCCGGAAGTCAAGGTACCAGACTTTTCAAGATGATCCAAAATAACTCCCTCCTGCTGAGTAGTCTGTTATTACCCACAACTCTTTCAATGGCCCAAAATGTTATATCGTTTGCCTTGTGTTGTTTCTCAACAAAATGTCTAACCAACGGAGAACCCGTTCTTTGATGTCTTAAATTGCACAGATGTTCCCCAATTCTAAGTTTTAATGGTCTCGATGTCTTCCCAACATAAATCCGATTGCAGGGGCAGGAAATGAGGTAAATGACTCCTGCAGAGTTACAGGTCAAGAAATCTTGGATATAAATGGATATAAATGTGCTTTCCAGTGTCGGGATTGACAAAGAATTTTTTCTTTTGAGTAAATCTGCAGTATGAACAGTGAGCACATGGATGGTGTCCTGTTGGATTAGATGTGTGAAAAATCGTTGGTTGACACTTGTTAACACCGCTCCTTGCATGCTCTGTGTGGATCAACCAGTCCTTAAGATTTCTTGTTCTTTTAAATGCTACCATAGGCTCGGGAACCACCAACCCACAGCGCCTCCGTCTTGCTAGGATTCAGACTCAGTTTATTGGCCCTCATCCAGCCCACCACCAAGTCTAGGCAGTGGTCCAGGGCTTGTACAGCCTCTCCTGATTCAGATGTTACAGAGAAATAGAGCTGGGTATCATCAGCATACTGCTGACACCTCGCCCCAAATCTCCTGATGACTGTTCCCAAGGGACTCATATAGATGTTGAACAGCATGGGGGACAAAATGGTACCCTGTGGCACCCCACAGCACAGCTGCCAGGGGCCCGAAAGACAGTCACCCAATGCTATTCTCTGGGAGCAACCCTGGAGATAGGATCAGAACCACTGTAAAACAGTGCCTCCAATACCCATCTCATCAAGTCGCCCAGAAGGATACCATGGTCAATGGTAACAAAAGCCACGGAGAGATCAAGTAAGAATAACAGAGTCACACTCCCCCTGTCTTCCTCCCGATAAAGGTCATCCATCAGGGCGACCAAGGCCAATTCAGTCCCATAACCAAGCCTGAACCCAGACTGGGATGGGTCAAGATAATCTGTTTCATCCAAGAGTACTTGCAATTGCTGCACCACAACCCTCTCAATCATCTTCCCTAAAAAGGGGGGATTTGCAACAGGTCGGTAGTTGTCACAAACCAATGGGTCCAGGGTGGGGTTTTTCAGGAGTGGTCGGATCACTGTCTCTTTCAGGGCGGCTAGAACCACTCCCTCCCACAATGATGCGTCGACCACACCCTGGATCCACTTGGTCAGACCCCTCAGCAAGCTTTAATAAGCCAAGAAGGGCAAGGGTCGAGAGGACACGTTGCTGGCTGCATCATTGCAAGCACCTTGTCTACGTCATCAGGCCGCATCAATTGAAACCGTTCCCAAGAAGTTGCAGCAGACGTTGCACTGGACACCTCATTGGGGACTACAGTAGATGTGGATGGGGCATCAAGACTGCTACGGAGGCAAGCAACTTTACCCTCAAAGTGCCTTGCAAACAATTCACAGTGGGCCTCCAAAGGGTCTAAAACTCCCATTTCTGGAAGCTGATGTCAACAGACCCCTGATAATATGGAAAAGCTCCACTGGACGGCTACTTGAGGATGCGATGGAGGCAGAAAAGTGGGCCTTCTTTGCCGCCCTCACTGCCACACAGTAGGCACAGTTATGATGTTTTATTTGTGCCTGATCAGCCTCACAGCACGTCTTTCACCATTTGTGCTCTAGCCATCATCCAGCCTGTTTCATTGCCCTTAGCTTACTGGTATACCAAGGTGCAAGCCAGGCTCCACAATTCTGGAGAGGGTGCTCGGAGGCAACCATGTCAAGAGCCTGACACGCCTTGCTGTTCCACAGCGTGACAAGGGCTTCAACAGGGTCACCTGCTATATCTACTGGGAACTCCCCCAGGGCATTCAGGAATCCAGGGGATTCCATTAGGTTTCGGGGGCAGACCATCTTAATCTGTCCACCACCCCTGTAGGGAAGGATCGGAGTCATAAGTCTAAACTTCACCAGGAAGTGATCTGACCATGACAATGAGTTGACATCCACCCCCCTATCTCCAGCTCACCCCTTCCTCCATCTGGAGCAAAAACCAAGTTGAGGGTGTGCCCTGCTCTATGTGTTGGGCCAGTAACAACTTGAGACAACCCCATGGTTGTCATGGAGGCCATGAAGTCCCGAGCCGGAACACTAGAGGCAGCCTCAGCATGGACATTGAAATCACCCAGCACTATCGTTCTGGACTCCTCCGACACCACAGCCAAGACGACCTCCGCCAGCTCCGTCAGAGAAGCTGCTGGGCAGCAGGGTGGACAATACACCAGCAGCAACTCTAATTTACTGTCTCCTCGGCCTGACACCACATGCAGCCCCTCACAGTCAGCTCGAAGACGGGGTAGAGTATTGGGGGGTGCTTGGGAGCTCCCTCTCTGCAATCTATGGCAGGGTTGGGACTAGATGCTGCCACGGATCGCAGAACAAGAGCACTACTTTCAGGGGGCCCTCAGCCAGGGCCCAACCTGGCCACCCTCTGGTGCTGGCCCTGCTTTTAGATCAAGAAATGTGGCTTCCAAACAGGCTGGATTCCCAGCACCTCTGAGTGCCATCACTCTGAGTCACCATTAAGTGCCATCACTTGCCTTTATTTCTCATTTCTCACAATCATTCCTTATTCCTGCAGTGACTCCTTTTTGTGCAGTGTCTGTTTCTACTAGTAAAAACAAACACTCCTTTCTTTTTAAGCTTTTCTGCAGTTTGGGGGTTTTAGGGTTTTTATTAAAAAACAATGTACTCCACATGTATGACTAGTTGATTGAACTAGTTGACTTGCATTCTAAGACTGGAACCAGATATGTGCTGGTGGCAGACTAAAGTCTGGATCTTTCTCTTGCCCAGTACAAATTTCCTGCTGCTTCTTTACAGCTGTTTGATGGAGCCCTGACTTCCCAGGTCTGATGCTGGATAAGTTTTTTTTCCTGATGCAACAATGTAACTACTTGAGTCTGGTAAATCGTGCAGTAGATCATTGGCAGATTGTGGTAACTTCCTGAACAAAAGTTTCTGGAAATAATTAGTCAGGTTCAAAACAAAGCCCTATGGAAGAGTCAGGGTTGTGCAAAGATTATTATCTTCCAAAAGAGATTTATACCATGATCCAAAGGAAACGTACTTTCAAGTGGGAGTGAAATGCTGCATACATTTAATTACTTTACAGGTTCTGTGCTCAAATCCTTTCACAGGGGAGAGTTTCCCTTCCGCTTTAACTGTGGTTAAGCTTTCTAACTCCTTCATGTATTTATTTACTTAAATAGTTTATTAGCTGCCAGAGAGCTGCCATGTCTCCTATGGAGAGGTGGTGTTAATTTCTTAATGCAGATAAGGACAATGAAGTGAAAAAGCAATACATTTTGGATACTTACTGACTTTGCTGTCCTTAACTCTCTGGGGACAGTTATACTCACTGCAAGTATAAAAATGTTTGTTTCTCATGTTCAGTAAATGTAATATAAATTTCTAGAAATGAAGGCATTCCTCAGAGGCAATGAACAGAATAATACATCACAGGCATTAAAAATGTGTTGGAAGCTTCATGGGGGAGGGTGTTCCTAGTGCCAAGGTGCACTTAGGAGGAGGGGGAGAAGAGAAGGCTATATTTTAAAAGTGTGGCATGCTGTATAGATTGTCTGTCCCACAAGATCTCACTCCCTCTGATTATTTCTCTGTCATTCTAGCTTGTGTGTGTGTGTATAGCTGATAGATACCATTTATTTTAATACATCTTATAATACATGTGTTTCATACTGTGCTACTAAAGCATATCAAAAGCACCTTGAAATATCCATACATATATTTTTCTTAGGCTGCCATCATGCTGTAATCACATGATAACAGCCTTCTAAATGCTGCAGGCCAGCAGGTGGGCAAGGGAAGGAGGCAGGTGGACAAGGCTAGGCAAGGGGACAGTGGAGTGGCTAGGTGAGGTGGGGAGCGGCAGCCTGGACAAGCTGCAGAGCTCACCAATGCCTGGAGGCATTGGGGGGTTGGTGAGGGGTGTGCAGGGTGCCTTGGATTCTGTTCCTGGGGTTAGGTGATGAGGTTGGTGCACGAAGCACGCAAGGACAGAAGCCTCTAGTAGTCAATATTTACAAAAGCATGCATTTAGTTGTTCCATTCTATTATATATTTTGGGAAGTGGTCTGTCTGTCTATCTGTTCTCTATGGGTTTGGATACCTCTTCAGAGATCATTGCCCAATTTGGCATGGCACTTCCTGAAGTGGAAGAGGCGGTTTTCATCTACGTTTGGATGCCACTGGACGCTATTTTGAATCAAGGTTAGACTCAGCCATTCCAAACTGCACTGGTTTGGACACACCTTGACAAATTGTTGCCCAGTTTGGCATGATGGTTCCCAAGAGTAAGGAGAGATTTTGGGCCTATGTTTGGACACCAGATGCCATGGTGAACTGAACCATTCCAAACTGTGCTGATTTGGATGCCTCTAAAGATATCATCATTCCATTTGGCATGACAGTTCCAAACTATGCTGATTTGGACTGTTCTGAAGACATCATTGCCCAATTTGGCTTGAAGGTTCCTGAGAGTGAGAAGTGGGTTTTTGCATACATTTTGATGCTCTCGGATGCCAGTTTAAATTATGATGGTTGACCGAACTGTTCCAACCTGTGCTGATTTGGATGCCTCCGAAGTAACCATCACCCAATTTGATGTGACAGTTTCACAGTGTGCCAATTTCGGCACCTCTGAAGAGATTGTCACCCATTTGATGTGACAGTTCCCAAGATGGAAGAGTGGGCTTTGGTCTACATTTGAATGCTGTCAGCTGCCATTTTGAATCAAGATGGTGGACTGAATGAATCCAAACTGAGCAAATTTGGACACCTCTGAAGATATTGTTGCCCAATTTGGCATGACATTGCCCAATTTGGTTTGATGTTTCAAACTGCTGATTTGGACGCCTCTAAATATATTGTCACCCAATCTGATGTGACATTTCCCAAGAGCAAAGAAAGGGTTTTGGTGTATGTTTGGATGCTATCAGATGCCATTTTGATTCAAGTTCCAAACTGTACTGATTTGGACACCTCTGATGATATTGTTGCCCAGTGTGATGTGTGTCAGCTCTACACTGCTTCAGCAGTGCCAGGCCCCCCCTTTGGGGGTCTTTGGCACGGAAGGAAAGTCCTTAGCCGGCAGTCGGGTTGTAAATCTGCCAGGCCTATCCGAAGCGTACTTGCCGAGTCAGAAGTCCAGAAGCGAGATCAGTGGAGGTCCGGGATCAATTGCCAAGGGGTCAGTCAAAGAGATGCTGCAGGGAAACTAGGTCTACACCAAGCCACGCCTGACGTTGCAATCAGCAACAAGCTGCAGCCAAGGTGTGCCTTATAAAGAGCAGGATGGACAGCAGGTGTGAGCCCTCAGCGTTTGGGCCTTAAGGAGACAGGCCTTCCTCTCTTCTGCCTGACCTTCTGCTGTCTACGTTCTGCAGGTGAGGGGGGAGTATCTTGTTCACTGTCTGTGTCTGGCTGCAGGGCCTCTGCTGTATCTGGGGTGCTCTGCAGCTGAGGGGGAGAAGGAGCTGGATTCTCAGGAGGCTCCTCCGTGTCTCCTTCTGAGTCTGCTGCACCTGGGTCTGCTGCTGTTACTCCTGAGTCGTCCTCATCTGAGGAGTCCTCTGACGGGGCCATGACAATGCGACGGTTTCCAAGTTCGAAGAGCAGGAGTTTGTCTAGGTTTTGATACTATCAGTCGCTATTTTGAATCAGGATGGCAGATCAAACTGTTCCAAACTTTGCTGATTTGAACACCTCTGAAGAGATTTTTTGCCAATTTTTTATTTTTATTTATTTATTTATTAGATTTGTTAGATGCCCATCTGGCAGAGCTTAATCTGCCACTTTGGGTGACGTACAACAAAATACAATACAATCCATGTAAAAACAATTCAAAAAGCAAACAGTATAAAATTTAAAAACTGAATAAATCCTCACAGAACTACCCTCTGCCACCCTAACCCCTTGCCACCCTAACCCCCTTCCCAAGCCTGGTTAAAGAGCCAGGTTTTCAAGGCCCGACAAAAGCATAACAAGGAAGGGGCCTGACGGAGGTCAGTTGGCAAAGAATTCCAAAGTGAGGGAGCCACTACTGAAAAGGCTCTGGACCATGTCCTCCCCAATCTCGCTGCTTTTGTTGGAGGAATAAGAAGCGAACCATTCAAGGACGATCTTGTAAGCCGGTGCCCCTGGTGTGAGTGGAGGTGACTCTTTAGGTAAATTTGGTCTGATGATTCCCAAAATCAGGGAAGCAGTTTTGGCCTATGTTTTGAACTGTTTGGTACCATTTTGAATCAAGATGGGGGACCAAAAAATTTCAAACTGCACTGATTTGGATACTTCTGAAGTTATTGTCACCAAATTTGGAAGGACAGTGCTGGTGCAGCTTAAGCCATATCGATCCAGGACATGGGGGCAACAATGGTGGAGGGGTGATGGCACAGAGTAGAGGGCAACCAAGCCTGGCACTACAGCTGGGCACGTGCAGCAACAGTGCAGGAGCCACCCACCAAGGATGCATTCCCACTGGCTGTAGGGGTCTGCTTCACCATCATGTTCTGTGCAGGGAATGTGTTGGCAAATCAGCTCCCAGCAGAATTGGACTTTCCTGCTCTCCAGTGCGGTTGGTAGTCTTCTTCCCCTGCTGCCCTCCTGTCCATATAGGGTTTTAAAAGCCCCAATTAAACATTAGCCCCATTCCCTGAATTGCTTTGGGGTCAGATCCTGGTCAGGTGTTATCAGGGTTGGGGTAGCGAGGGGGCCATGCAGAGTACTAGAAAGTAACAAGTTATATTACTCATGTATAAATCTCTGTGTTGTTTGGTTTTTTAGAATTCCTGAGCAATGCTGTGTTCTTTCTGCTAGTTTACTACATATTTTGGAAAGTTGTTTGATATGTATGCATTTGAACACCTCTTAAGATATGGTAACCAAATTTTGTGGGATGGCTTCTGAGCTCAAAGAGCAGGTTTTCATCTGTGTTTGGATACATTTGGATGCCACTTTGAATCAAGATGACAAACTGAACCTTTCAAAACTGCATTGATTTTAACCACTGATTTCAAAACTGCACTAATATTTTGGTTTCTTAGAATTCTTGAGCAATGCCAGATATGAGGCTGCTAGTACTCAATAAAGGATGTGCACAGGTCTCCTCAAAAATATTTGCATGTTTGTCTTTCTTAATTTACTTATCAATAGCTAGTTAACATAACTAGAAGATATTTTTAAAGGGCATCGGTTTTTAACTGGAAGAGTGTAATTGATTAAAACTCTGCTGCTGTAACTTGGCAATTTTATTGAGCAGTCAGTTATTTTCCCTATGAAAGGGCAGCTATGAGAGAACTAGAAAAGGTCCTCAAATGCAAAGATGTATCACTGAACACTAAAGTCAGGATCATTCAGACCATAGTATTCCCGATCTCAATGTATGGATGTGAAAGTTGGACAGTGAAAAAAGTGGAAAAGAGAAAAATAAACTCATTTGAAATATGGTGTTGGAGGAGAGCTTTGCGGATACCATGGACTGCGAAGAAGACCAATGATTGGTTGTTAGAACAAATTAAACCATAACTATCATTAGAAGCTAAAATGATGAAACTGAGGTTATCATACTTTGGATACATAATGAGAAGACATAATTCTCTAGAAAAGACAATAATGCTGGGAGAAACAGAAGGGAGTAGAAAAAGAGGAAGGCCAAACAAGAGATGGATTGATTCCATAAAGGAAGCCACAGACCTGAACTTACAAGATCTGAGCAGGGTGGTTTATAACAGATGCTATTGGAGGTCGCTGATTCATAGGGTCGCCATAAGTCATAATCAGCTTGAAGGCGCATAACAACAAACAAAGTTTGTATGTGACTATATGAACTGATGTTCATGTATATGCACCGGGGCATGTGTGTATGTGTGCAATTATTTTGGGTTGTATCCTGTGTTAATCATACTCAGAGGAAACCCATTTAAATTAATGGAAATGACTAACTTAGGTCCATTAATTTCAGTGGGTCTATTCTAAGTAAAACTTAGCTGTATTCAACCCTATGTATCTCCCACTTCCTATTTACATGATCAGCCTCTGTTCAGGTTTTTTTATGAGTCATCTACTGTATGTCTCTCTGAGTTATTTTTGTTTAACAGGAGCTTGAATATTTTTTATTATCTCTGCAAAATCCCATCTGCCTCTCTCTGTGAGGTCGGGGGGGGGGGACACACATCTATGCCACTACATTTCAGGAAACGAATCATTTCACTCAATTGCTCCAAATATGAGCAAACAAGAAAAGGGGGAGTTTGGGGGCTGGGGTGGGAAGAGAGAAAAAACGAGCACAGAGAATGAAGGAGAAAACAAGCACAACAGTTGGACTGTTTTACCTCATTTCATTTGAAAGTGTGTCCCTCCAACAAGTTTTTTTGTGTAAGGTTTTGACACACACTCTCTTTAGCTCTGCCAGGAGCAGAGCTGAGTGATGAATCCCAGAGAGTGAGCAGACTTTGGGTTAGATGCACAGAAAGACAAGGCCTGGGCCTAATGCTGGATACGAAGAGCTGATTCAGCAGCTACAGAAAACTTTGATAGTTAATAATGCATGAAGTGAATTAAGTGCTGACAAGTCTCATGCTCGGAGCCTTTGGTATGCAATTATGTACTGTTGAACTTACAAAATGCCTTATTTTTGGAAAAGAGTCGGGGCACATTATAATTAAGCATTCATGTAGCACTCCTGATCTGCAAAATGTCTGATAAACTTCATCTTCACATTAACCCTATGAAATAGGTCACTGCTATTCCCATTTTACAGATGTGAAACTGAAAATCAGAGATGTAAATTTGCAGGGTGGTTTGAGGTGGGATTTGAACTCATTTCTTAGGACCAAACACACTAGCTTTGGAAACATCCCATAGCCATGTTTATGTTCCCATCCTTTAGTAACAAATACCAGAATATTAGCTATGAGATTCAGTTGCAACAGAACCAACAAAGTATCAGCCGGCAACTTTATTGCAGCACAAGCTTTCATGGGCCTGACCCCACTTTGTAACATGTTTGATGTGGTATACAGGTATATGCTTAGGGGAATGTAAGTTGAGTGGTTAATGTGCATAATAACTAGCTATTGTACACATTCACTAGGCCTCATGGGGAATGTGTACATTTCCCTGTCAATCTATATAATCTCCAATAGGCATTGGGAAATCTGCACCTGAATTTTGTCCTTTCTCCAGTCATTATGCATAATCTCCAACAGGCCTTGGGGAATATGCATATATGGATTGAATTTATATTTCATATAAATATACTATGGGGGCGCAGATTGTGCACTTCTGAAAAGAGAGAGAAAAATGTTTCTTGGAGACTATGCATACTGAAACAGGAATGTGCATATTACTCAGAGAATGTACAAAATGCAGGTGAGAAATGTCATTCCCCAAGGCCTATTGGAAATCATGCATAATGGCCAGCAAATGTACAAAATTCAGGTGACATAAGGACATTTCCAAAGGCCTGTTGAATATTATGTATATAGACTAGGAGATGTGCATAATTCCCTCTTAGAGGGCTGGTGAGTGTGCACAATGGCTGGTTATTATGCACATTAACTGCTCAACTTCCATTCGTCTTAACATATAGACCAGGAAAGAAAAAATCTGCTTTTTCTGAGAAAAAAACAAAAAACAAAACAAAATGGGTACAGAAGATTAAAGCAATACAAAAGATACCTGTTGGTATGTTGTAGTATGATTTAGAGCACACATTAATACTGAATACTTGCAGGAAGCCAGATTTTGACTGGATATCAGGAAAAACGTCCTAACTGTTAGAGCCATATGACAACAGAACCAATTACCTAGAGAGGTAGTAGGCTCTCCGACACTGGATGCATTCAAGAGGCAGCTGGACAGCCATCTGTCAGGAATGCTTTGATTTGAATTCTTGCATTGAGCAGGGGGTTGGACTTGATGGCCTTATAGGCCCCTTCCAACTCTACCATTCTATGATTCTATGAAGCCAGTCCAATGACAGGCATGGAAAGATCAGTAGCATAAGCAGAGCCTATTTCTTTTTGTAAGTAGCTAGCCATTCCCAGGATTTGTTGATGCTGGGTTTCATTGTCAGATTTGCCAACAAATTCCAGTTTGGTATGTTCATGCTGGTGATGCCAGTTGAAATTTTTTAGATTATTACCATTTTGAATATCTGATTTGTGTCCATGTATCCCATTACGTAAAATCCCAACTACTTGGCCTGTGCACATAGAGAAAAGACATTGCTGGCAGGCAGATGAGAGCATGCGTTGTGTTAGATTAGGATGACGTGTAGATAAATGAGCCGTCATGGTATGGCTAGTGCTGTTTGGTCCCAATTTCCCATGTCAATATGGGGGCAGAGAGTGGGCTCAGGGAGTGGCCCAGGAGGGAGCTTTCTCTGTGGCATCCCCAAAATTGTGGAATCCCCCCCCACAGAGCTGCACCTGGCCTTCAGCTCCTGAGATGTATGTTTTCAGAACCCACCCTATTCTTGTGATTGAAATGTGTTTTAATTCTTTTTAATATTGTATTTTGCAACCTGCCCTGGGACCTATTGGTGAAAAAATCATCATCATTTTAATAATATATATTTCACCTAATGCCAAAATAGACTTCTAAGCAGTTTACAAGTATAAAAAACAATTATACAAGCATGGGTAATTCAGAGTCCACTGTATGAACTCCATCCGATGCTGCTATTTCCACTCATCTATAAATAAGTGGTGAGGTGAAAGCTCTTGATTCTTTGTAGATGGATATCCTTGCTTGGAAGAACTTGCCGGAGCTGGTAAATTAAATAGGCCTGAGGACTGAAGCGTGCTCCCTGTGCTGTTACATTGGGATAAGGCCATCGGTAAACAGACCTTCTAGTTATGTTTTCCTCCTAAGAATAAGAAAAATGTATTGTTAGCTCTGTGCCTAGCTTTGCTTAAATTACAATGGCTCTGGGTGATCAGGAGTCTATGATGAGTTCTCTTTGACTGTGCATGGGTATACATAGCGACGGTAGGAACAGTTCTGCCCTCTGTCCTGATGGCACAAGAGAGGCCTGAGGCAGGAGACAGTATGCAGACATACCCCAAACACAGAGGGATTATTTGCACATACATGTTCACAATTTCGTGAATGCAACATCAAATGATGACTTCTGTATGCGATTGAGCCATTCTGATGTGACAGTTCTTCTGCTGGAATATTATGTGTCCTCCCATCACCTCAAATACAGTACTTTTTAGTGGTATTGGAAATGCATCACAATATGTCAAGTGATGTACGTGCATGAACAAACCAGGCCTGATGCTTCCTCAAGATGCAAGGTAGAAGATCCATTGCTGTGTTCCAATTGCACAGATTGATGCATTTATGAAAAGCACTTGTGAGAGCACAGCAACACTCATTTAAATGCTCATGCTTAAAGCGAGTGCACTCCTTATATGGTCATATTAACTGTCCCTTGACCCATGTGGCTGAGGCCAAAATTGGGGCTTTCTGAATGCAGAGCATGTGCTCTGCAACTGAGCTATGGCCTCCTCCTCAGAGAGGGCTTGGTCTCAAACTCTTCAAGTGATGGCTGTCAGAGAGTCTCAGTCAGTCGGTCATCAACTTTCATGCACTTGTCATTGGCCTCAACAATTTTCAGGGTAAGACTAGTCACCACAGTTGTCCTGAGAATGTTTAGGCATCCTGGGGGAATGCCCAGGTGTGTTCCTCTTCTCTTTGCAAGTAGTTGAGAGGTATATTTTGTGGATACTAAATCACCTCCTCCTGAGTAAAAAGAAGCAGATGGATTGTTGTGGGCAGAGGCAAACATACCCTGTAACTGTCTCCTTGAGGACTCCTGCAAGACGGGAGTAATTTCCCAACCACTCCCTTAACAGGCACACCTTGACTATCAGTTAAGTGGAACATTTGGGTGAATTCTTTTAGTGTGCTAAGGATAAGTGAAGAAAACAGCTTTGTGTAGGCAGACGCTGGCATGTGCCGTTTGAATGGAGCCAGTTCATTAACTGGTTAAAATATCTGTGACAGCATTTCAGTATATGTGACATTTTGATGCAATTTAATGAAAGGAAATGGTTCTGTTGTCTAACTCTCACAGACAAACCATTTATTGTTTGGAAGTGCATCACCTGATTGGGGAAAGGAACATAAATTGTTTATGACAGTGCCATCAGCCCTGCAAATTCTTCCGCAAGAGACCGCTCTGAATTTTAATGTGATTCATGAATTAATCGATTAATTATACCAATTAATTCTATCAGCTGTAATCCCTTTGGCTTGGAATGTTCAGGAGAAGGGCTTCAGAGATTTGGAGTTTTGCTTTTGATCTCCTTTGCCGTGACACTCTGCCTCATTCCTTCCTTCTCTAAAGAGGGCCGGGTAGTAGCTGACGTGCCTACAGAAAAGGGCTTTAGAACATGTGGAGAGCCCTGCTGGATCAGACTCAATGTTCATCTTGTTTCCCGCAGTGGTTAACTTGATGCTTTCCCTGGAAGTCAGTAGCCCTCCTCACTGTTGCCCCTCAGCACTTTCAGGGTCAGACCCGCCACTAGACACAGTGAGGCAACCACTTCAGGCTGCAAATGATGGGTAGCAGTGATGAGGTCTTGAAGGTATGTGGTTTGCTGTCTGACCTGCCTCCCCTAAGGTAGCTTCCTCATCTCACGTGCGCTGTCCTGTTGCCAGTGCTAGAGTAAGATTCAGCTGCCAGTCCTGTCACCGTCTGTATAGAAGGAAGCTGCCTTATACAGAGTCAACCCGTTAACCCATCTAACTCAGTATTTTACTCTGACTGCCAGTGGCTCTCCAGGATTTCAGACAGGGATCTCTCTCACCCTACCTGGAGAAGCCAGGGATGATTGAACCGGAGACCTTCTGCATGCAAATCAGGTGCCCTACAGCTGAGCTATGGCCCTTCCCCCAAGGAAATTGGGGGGGCACCATCTTGTCATTCTGCTCAGGCAGCAAAATATCTCGGGCCAGTCCTGAGCACCTGGCATTCAGTGGCATATTGTCTCTGAACATTTTGGTAGTTTGCTTGCCAATGTTGATGCAAAGAAAAGAGCAGAAGCCGTGTTCTCAGTTGTTGCCCTGCAAGAAGCCAACCTGTTGTCACTTTATTGTATTTGGCCAAAGTCATTGTGACAGGCATTCATGGGCTTAATTTGTTTTGAATTAAAATGGTCAATTATTAACTTTAATTGAAACTTTCATCCAGTTGTTAAATGGGCTTTTTCTGTTGCAGGTTGACGTGTGAGTTGTGACACTTCCCCTCCCCCTTCTCACTTCATTGCAGAGCAATGTTTTCCCCCGCCCTGATCTTAAAACACACTGACTTTGTATTAGGTGACCTTGATTTCAATGGAATAGTACATCTAAATGGGAGTGTTTTGGAGTGACAGCGCTCTGAAGAGTAAAAGGGTCACTTCTATTCACCTCTTAATTAATTTTTAAAGCAAAAGAAACAAAATATTTCACTTTTTTAACAGCTCTCACGCTGCCAGGGGTGAGAAAACTATGCTGGGTCATCCTCACTGCCTGAGCCAGCCCTCAGCCTCCTTCACACCGCCGTCAGTAGTGTGCATCCTGCCACTTCTTGAAACTGTGCTGCTTTAAAGGTTATTCAGGAAAGATTCCTACTGCGTGGGCTGCCAGGTTTTGTAAAAGCCCAGACATTCTATTTTGTCTGTGTTTCCCTTAATTGGGGTGCAACAGGGCAAGCCTGCAATAGAGTTGCAACTGTACCTTGAACAAGACTTTCACCTCATCGAAGCCAGCAGACTTTTGTTATCGACCACCAATGAGGAAACTTGGCACTGAAGTCAAACCTCCGCAAGGGGAGATTCTCTCAGGCCTTTCTCATAACATCCAAAGTCCCTCTAAGGCTGCAATCCTATGCACATATTTGCTTGAGCTCACCAACTTATGTCTGAGTACATAGAATTAGCCTGCTTGGGCATTTTCACATATGATGCTTAAAGTGACTCTTTCATCATTCAGTTTGTATTCTGAATGCCAAAAAACACCCCCCCCAAAAAATCAGAAAGCATATTTGTCTTACATAAATGCCTCTCTTCCACTCTGTCTTTTGCATTAACAAGGACCATACATTCCCATAAATAAGATACAAGGGGCTCCAAGCCTGTTCAAGCGATATGTCTGAAAATGTTTTATAAGTCAGTCTCACTGTCTTTCTGTAACTTAGCTAGAATGAGACCATAAGCCAGTCAGACATCACAAGTCTGTATTCCATTCAGGATTAGAACTGTACAACTATGACAAATTTGCTCTGTGCAGAATGAAACTCTAAGCATGATTTCTAGTTAGCACTGAGTCTGACAGTTAAACTATTCTGTAGCTCCCTCTGCAACAGATGCCACTTTAAGGAATTAACCTCCCTTTGTATTAGCACACATAAATTTGAAGTTCAGGAATGAATCTTAGGCATATAAGCTTTATATTTCTTTTACTTAGCAGAACTCAATCAAACATTACAGAAAATAAAATAAGTGAAATTGATCAATAACACAGAAACATTCTAAAATACAGTTGCTATTATTACGATTCTAAATGACTGATGCAGAGCTGAGAAACCCTATTAAATCATAATTACCTGAATCAACAAGGCTGTCTAGGCCTCTCAAAAAGAAGAGCAACAGATGCTCAAAAGAAGGAATATTTCTACCAAATATTTCCCTTGAAGAAGATAAATTTATGACACATTCCCAAATTGCTAACTTTCTTAATTATCAAAGAAAGACAAAGCTACATTCTACAAAATATCCAACTATATGAAAGACTTTGATAAATCATATGCTAAGGTAACATACAGTGCAACTTTTGCAACAATTTTGATTAAACATAGTCAAATAATTATAGACATATCTAATAGAACTACATCAAATATAAACAATTGCTATTTTAGACCTTGATTATATATGAGAATGTGCCTGGTTCACACTGATAAATAGCAATGTTAAAAATAACATTTGCTGTGTACACAACCAGTAGTGAGTGTAGTGGCAAATCCAGAAGTTCAGGGTCCCTTCATGATAGTCACAGCCATGCCTCCCCTTTTTTGCTGTGGGTTGAGAATGAGATCTTTGTTATTGCCTTCTCCCACAACAACAGATGACCCTAGGAGCCAATAAGCATGAAAAGGGAAATGTTAGCTACTGAAGAGAGTCTTCTCAGTGGCTGATTTATTTCCTTTCACTCTGATTGGCTTCAATCAGCAGGAAGGGACAAGGAAGCACATTAGAAGACTCTTCTTAGTGGCTAACACACTCCCTTTTCATGCTGATTGACTTGTAGGGTACTGGAGACATAGGGACCCTGATGGGACCCTGCTCCCCAAAACGTAAGAGCTCTAAGACACCCCCCCGAGACCACAGATGACTACACCACTGTGCACAATCAATCCTTATTTAGCTAATCTACAAATAAGGATTGATTGAGTCTAGCTAATTCAAGGTTTTCTTTGTACAACAGGAGATGCAGATGTAGTGGTTCAAGATGGGAAATGAGGAGTAGTGATGTCTCAGGCTGGTTTGCAAATCTGGTCTGTCTCTGAAGGATATCACAAAAATGGAAAGATGCCTTCTATTGTCAATATAATGATTTTAATTGAGTTACACTGGGGTAAAGAAAATCAGCTATAGGACCCAGTCCAATGTCTCTAGAACCAATCAAAATGGGTGCAGGAGTGGGTATATTTGCCACACAACCACATGTTCTTCTTTCTACATAAGAAACCTTGGCTCCTATTAAGCCTTTTCCTTTTGCCAGAGGGCAACACCCTGAGCTGTAACAAACATACTCTGTCTGCTAACACAAGAGCTCTTGTGCTAGCAGATAGGTGAGTTTTAATGTTGCACAACAGAGGACTCCAATGCAACAGTTGTACTAGCAGAAACTCACTGTGCAACAGATTGTTGCCAGAAACCTGCTTATAGATTCTCTTGTGCAACAATGTTCAGCTAGTGCAAAAGATTTCGCTGGCAGTACAAGTATTTGCTAACTGACTTGAACTTGGTGCAACACTGGATACAACGTTTTGTGCTTGGCTACCACCCCAGCTCCAAACCAAGACTCTCTCTCTGACTTGCGCTCCTCCAACTTGATCCCTATCCTTCCTTCCTTCCTTCCTTCCTTCCTTCCTTCCTTCCTTCCTTCCTTCCTTCCTTCCTTCCTTCCTTCCTTCCTTCCTTCCTTCCTTCCTTCCTTCCTTCCTTCCTGTTTCTACCTACCCTATATATTTATATCCTACCATTCTACCTGACAACAGGTATCCAAGAAGGCTGACAGTAAGTGAAAACTAACACATGATCAATGTAAGATTGTTTTTTCAAATGGCAGTGGTGACTCATGAAGGTTCTGGGGACAATGAGGGAAAACGTCTACTTTCCCAGACCTTAAATGAGGCTGTTTTGACTGGTGTTCCTTGAAGGTTTGATGGTGACCATCCTCGCTTTCTTCTTGAATGCCTCATCCCAGCTCAGCATTCCTGCCTGCACTTACTTCCTCCAGTCTAGCCAGCTGAGAGAAGCCTGATTAGCCCTCCCAGGGAATGGCCTGATGGTGAGAAAAATCAACCTTTAATAAGCCCTAAGGGTCAGATCCAGACACCACTGCCTACATGCATTCAATCTCCATTCTCGTTTTTCCTCATGTCCCTCCATTATTACCTTCTGGTACTCAGCCCTTGCTATAGCATTATTAGGACCAAACTGGTCAAAGTAAGGAGATGTAATTTTATCTGCATGGTTCATTTGGAGCAGAGGATTTCCTCAGCTTTGCTTGATGCTGGGTGGAGATGGTTCAGGCTGCTAATGCCAGTCAGCCCTGCCCACTAGGAACTGGACAGAAGTGCCTGCTTGAAGATGAATAGCAGCAAAGTGGAAAGACCCCTCTGTAGTTTACCTCCCCCAGCAGTGCAAGGTGCCATGTATGTCCGTAGCAAGGAAAAAGTAGGCATGTTTGGTAGGTAGGTAGTGAGCAGGAGAGCACCACCAGAGAAGGTGGAGGGGATAAGAGATGGTGGCACCCTTACTATCCATAAGGCTCAAATGTCTTGAGTTTGTCCTGCAGTTATTCAAGCAACTCAGTTTTTAATGGGAGACATAGTTTCACTTCAGCAAGGGCTGAAGAGTCAGCAATATTAGTAAACTAAGCTACAAGCAAAGGGCTCTTTCTGTTGTCATTAGCTGTTCAATCTTGTTCATGGTGCAAGATGACAGCAAATAGTTCGGGTTTTGTCCTGACCTGACCTCACCATGAGCCCATAGGGCATGAAGGATGCCTGAGGGATGTTCAGTTGATCAGTTGCCTACTGAGGGAGGAGGCAGTGTCAGGCTGGCATTTCTGGATCTTGGATAGCTCCAAGTGGATAACTAGTCCTCAGTTGAGGCCCTTTATCTCTCTTGGGCTAGACTCCTCCTCCAAGGCTGTGCCCCCTTCCTGAAAAGTGGAACATTAAAATGATATTCCTCTGACACAGAACCTGCCACTTGGTCATCTGTCAGCCAGCTCTCACCTTGTGTGTTGCCTTACTGTCAACTAGGCATGGGGGGGATGAGGCCCCTGGTGTAAAGGGGTCTGGTTCCTCATGGGAATCTGACTCAGGAATGCTGTCTCTGGGGGTCCCATTTTAGGGGCTCTGACTCAAGCGGCTCCTGGCTAAGGCTCTGTGTTGGACCCTGTCTGAGTTCAGCATCAATGCACCGCTGGTCTTCTGGACTCAGCTGCATTCCTTCCTTTTCATGCCACTCAGGGGCAGGGTCATGACAGATTCACACTAAAAAGTGGACTCTGTCAAAACTCCTGTTGTTATTCATACTAGGAAGGAAATAGTTACAAAGCCATTTGCCAGCATATTAGTTGGTGTTGGTGTGAGGCCTGACTGAAGCCTAACACCACATGTACCATAAAAAGCATCCATTTGAATACAGCTGTCTTTCCATTTAAATGATGTTCTTGCCAGCTACATCTGCAACTATAGTTAAGCACCAGCCTAGACTATGGGTCTCTGGCTTGCTAATGCTGATCAGGCTGGTAAGGCAACCCTATTTAAACATAAAGCCAGTTGCGTGGCACATTGCCCCAAGAAGTTTTTGTGTGTGGGTTTTTAACACACTCAGCATCCCTTTCACATCATGCCTGGGACAGCTTTATTAACTTACTTACTTCTATATTTTTAATTTTTATTTATTAAACATTTCTACTCTGCCTTTCTATCAAACTAGCCCCTCCAAGCAACTAGTAACATCTCAGTAATAATAAAAAATAAAAATTGTAATAAAGCAATTTAATACAAAAAATATAAAAAAGAAACCAACACAGAGCAAAACCAGACATCTAGACAAATCAGGAAGAGCAAAGAATGCACCTCTGAAGCTCCAAAGAGTTTCTTAAAAAGCCACGTTTCTGCTGCTTGTCAAAAGCTGAGCAGGGAAATGCACAGGCAGACCTCTCATGACCATAGGAAAAGAAAAGAAAAGAAAAAGTCATTTCTGTACACCATCCTTTGGCTGTCAAGGGGACAATCAATAGGGGAGAGTGCAGATGAGTTCATAGGGAGGGAAAGGTCTTTCAGATGTCCTGGCCCCTGACTTGGGAACATAGAAAAACTGTCTTATTCCAAGTGGGACCATTAGTTCAGAATTGTCAGCGGCTCTTCAGGATTTCAGACTTCTTAGTGTCTTAAAAGTTATAATGAGGGCTTTGAACTGGACCTGGAAACAAATTGGTAACCAGTGAAGCTGGAATAGCACTGGAGCACAGAAGTGATCTGAGTGCCCCTTACCAGAGGAAGCTCCTGCATTATGGACCAATTGAAGTTTCCAGATGCTTTTCAAAGGCAGTTGCATAATATGAGCAGGGGGAGGCCCTTGGGTTTAGAGGATCAGATGGGAGGGAAGCTTTTGGGAGCCAGATTTTGCCCCCTAGCCCACTAGTTGCCCATCTCTAGACAGCAATATATGCTCTAGAGTATATATTGTGCGCACACAAGTGCCACCATCTGGGTCAGGAACTCTGTTTGATGCCACTGTGCTCAGTGTCACACTCCCGTCTCTCCTTCCTCCAGCAAGCCCGTGTGGTTCAAAAGCTCATTTCCAATATTTATAGACTCAGTGGCCCTCTTCCTCTGCATTTTTTCTCTCTCCCAAGGGCAAGGGGTGCAGTGTTCTATAACCACTGGATATTACAGCAAAGCCCCTTATCCCTTGTGACAGTAGGGGACTCAGTAGAATCTCCAGGCTGGTAGTTCCTGACATCTTATCAGAGCTGCTCTTTCAGCTCATCTTTATTTCAAAGGGCATGGACCACGGCAGCCAGATTTTCCATCTTGGGATTTTGGCACCTGCTTTTATAAAGCACTAGGTGCTCATGCTCAATGCTAAAGGTCCCCCAGCAAGGATCCATGCTCGGATCATCAGCCTGACACTGTCACCAACATCTCTTCATCAAAATGCAGCCTGAGATATGCAACACTGAATGTCAATCATTTGCTTGGTCTCTCCAGCCTTGGTGGGGTGGGCACCTTCACATATTATTAACATGCATGGAGTGATGCTTCATTTCTAATACTTCCCTACCAGCAAAGTCTCAGGGTAGTCTGATGAGGAAGAAATGGCACACTGAAGGGATTTTGTGGCATTCTGCCTGTGTGATCAGCTTCAGCTCCTGCATCCCTCATTTCCCCTGCCAGCTTCAAGCCTGTCTCTCACCTTCTGTTTTCCCTTCTCTCTCCTCTTGTAGGATGGTGGAATATTCTCTGGATCTCCAAAATATCAATTTGTCTGCAATCCGCACTGTACGAGTCCTGAGGCCCCTCAAAGCCATCAACCGTGTGCCTAGTAAGTCTATCTGCCTTTCTTCTTTCATTCTCTCTCTCTTTCACACACATACACTTTTCTCCTGCTGGCTTAATTTTCTTAGGGAAGGTTTACACTGAGGATGGGGTGGGGAGCACATGTCTTCATCTAGCACATTCAGTCCCTACCAGCCACACTACACCTGCATCCAGTCCATGCTGATCTCTCCCACTCCTTTGTACTGCTATCTGAGGAAGCTTTTTTAGGGCAGGTCTG
This sequence comes from Rhineura floridana, assembly GCF_030035675.1. Lineage (NCBI taxonomy): Eukaryota > Metazoa > Chordata > Lepidosauria > Squamata > Rhineuridae > Rhineura > Rhineura floridana. The sequence goes on from NC_084487.1 coordinate 45,536,484, forward strand.
CATGCAGGCATTGGGGGGGGGGCAGGTGGGAAGTAAGGACATCTTCTTGTCTACCACCCAGTACCTGAATCCAGGCCATGCTGATCTCTCCCACCTATTTGAACTGTGGCCTAGGGAAATAATGCGTTGTGCACAGGTGGCAAAATCCATTTGAGAGAAAGAGCCATGTTTGTAGAAGAAAATCTGGGCTAAAACACTAAGCTAAGATTAAAGCATCTTTGGGACAGACCTTACTAAGAAGGAATCAGCAGGGCTTCTGCAAAGGATGTCCTGGCTAGGGACAAGTGAGAAATTCAGGTCAATTCACCCTTGAAGCTGAATCCATCAAATGTGCACTTTCTGAAATAATATGAGAACAAAAACACAGCCATCCTTCGAAATGTACATATTTGAATTTTGCAATGCGTTTTGCCTACCAAACAATGTTTACAAAAATGCATGTGTTAGGGGAGCGTGTGCATAAAAATGAATATATGCATGAGAAAACATACAGAAATGCATTATGAGAAATTGCTTGCAAAAATGTGTACATTAGTCAAAACTGCCTACAAATATGTGTTTATTAGGAGGAATTCACACTAAAATGCTGGAGAATTTCATGAGGATTTCCCTCCCAAAATATCACAAATTGCTGCAGAAATGTGGAGAACTGAGTTTAAGATTGGAAAAATAAGAAACAGAGAGAACTGAAATTGACAGATCTTTCCATCCCTAGTCCTGGCTTACCAGAATGTTTGAGTTTCTTGGGAGCATCACCAGGCAGATAGGTAAGGGTGATGTGGTCGACATTATATACTTTTGCCCAAAGTATAGTTTTGATAAAGTCTCACACCAAAGACTCATGCATAAATGTACTCATGAAATAAGAGGATGGGTCCTTTTAAGGATCAGTATGGTGTAGTGGTTAAGGTGTTGGACTATGCCCTGGGAGACCAGGGTTCAAATCCCCACATAGCCATGAAGCTCACTGAGTGACCTTGGGCCAGTCATTGCCTCTCAGCCTCATGAAAACTGTATTCATAGGGTCGCCATAAGTCAGAATCAACTTGAAGGCAGTACATTTACATTTAACTTATTAAAGGAAGCAGAGGGTAGAGGTAAAAACAGACTGTTTTCACAATAATGGGAACTAAAATGTCACACACACATACACACACAAGGATCTGTATTCAGACTGGTACTGTTGTAACTTGTTAGTAAATGATCTCTAGTCAGGAGTGAGGAATGAAGTAGTCAAATCCACCTTTTTTAAAAAGAAAAATGACTATTTTGCAATTCAGAAAGTGACAGGGAAATGCACTGAAAAGAGTGGGATGAACCAGGGATTAATGGAAAGGTATATAGACATCCCACAAGCAAATCAGGATGGATGCTCATTTTTGTATAAGTAATAATAATAAATGCTCAGTAGACACCAGACATAGCCTAACCCAAGTGCAAGCTTTGTGCAAACAAATGGATGAATGCTGAATAAGCAGGTCATCTGAAGAAGCCCATAATGCCTCATTTTGGAATGGTTGTGCTACCAGTGGGTGACTCACTTTGGATTAGGACATGACCCTATTGTGGATCATGGTCTAACTCTTGGCCACCAGTGTAGAGAAAATGTCTCTCATATGGGTGATGTGAGGTTTCACCGAATGGTCCTGTCAGCAATAGGAAGAATTTGGGAGATGGGACTAAAACAGCTTCTGTAAAGGATGCTTCCAAGCTATTCTGCCTTATGAAACTGGAGTCTTTGGGTATCTGCCTGCTACTGTGGCTACTGTGTTCCACCTGGACTTGTCCTAGATTTCTTGGCAGATTCTGTATAAGGGCCTTTTTATTAGCCCCAATGGCTAGGGTATCATTAATACGAGTTGGGACACAGAGGGGCACAATAGGAACAGGCAGAAGAAACCTGAGTGTGCCCAAAGGGTACTCTACATGGAAGCTGTCCCTGCATGGAGGCTGCTTTTGTTGCTAGTCCCTCTACTTTTCCACATCTTTCTCAACTAATGCAGTGCTGACTGTGGCTGTGCTAAGTCCCTGACGCTTTGCTTGCAAAAGATCTCAGGGTCAGTTCCCAACATTTTTAGGTAGAGATGGCAGAGAACCCATCCAAAATCCTGGAGACCCACCACCAATCAGTGTAGACAATATGCAGCTAGATGGACCGGTGATCTGATTCAGTATAAGCAGCTTTCTACGTTCGTAACAGCCTATCCAAGTGGGAAATCAGGAAACTGCATAGTGTAACGTGTGTGTGTGTGGTAACTCAGCATTAGAGAATATGAATAATAAATAAAATAAATAACTAAATAAATAAATAATGATTTGCATGCAGAAGGTCTCAGTTTAAATCCCTGGCATTTCCAGTTGGGACTGGGAAAGGCTGAAAGCCAGAAGAGCTGATAACGTACTGCTCTAGATGGACCGGTGGCAGCCTCCTGTGCTCCTAATATAGATGGCAAGCAGCAAGGGCCAGAGATGGCATCTTGTATAAGTGCATTTCTTACACAACCCTAGGGGAAATTTCTGGAACTAGGTTTGGGACTTCACCAGCGCATTGCCCTTTTAGTGAACTCCCCTTCATGCTGCCGCCGCTGTGGCAGTCTTTATTGGTCATGCTGGAAATGTGTGATTATTTTTCCATTCTCTTGAGGCTAAAATGTTAGATGTAGAATTTTTAACTTGAAAATGTCCCCTCCATTCCCATCCCCCCAAATCTGTAAAGTTTTGCTAGTAATATCCCATGTCACAGGTTTACTTTGAAATAGTCTTCTGTGTATTGAGCTACTTTCAATACTTCACAGCTTAAAAAAAGAAAGCTTCATAAGTGCAGAATAAAATGGTTTAGACTCTTTCAGCTAGTTTGGGTAACATCAGAAGCTTACGTAGGAGCCTGTGGCAAAGCCCCAGGACTAGTCGGATGATTTAAACGCCAACTGTAAACATTCTCTCTGGAAGTCTAATTTACAAGCATTTGGTATGTGTATAGATAATGGCTTTGCAGTTGCAAATTAGTGCCTTGGGCAAAGAATGGAGAATTTCCAACCCTTACCCTGTTTCCTTAGACTCTGCTGGTAGTATTTGGAGAAGTTGCATCCATTTTATTGGTGTGATTCTCTGTTATAATGGTGCTTGGATTTAGAAGGCTTTGCTCAGTAGATCATTAATGACCCTCTGTCCCCTGGATAGTTGTTAGGCTCACCTGTTACCCCTGTGGCCTTGACCTCCTTTCACAAGCATTTTTCTCATTGGGGAAGGACCCTCCCGTGTTAGAGCACTTGCTTTGCATGCAGAAAGTCCCAGGGTCAATCACTGGCATCTCCAGTTAAAAAGATCAGGTAGCTTAAGAAAGGTTTCAAGCGTTCAGTGGTATGAAATAGTTTTAGGAGATTTCTTCACCCAGCTCAATTTGTGATAAAAGGTGTGACAAATTTATTTAAAAATGGAGATTATTTATAGATCATTGAAATACAAAGTATCAAGATAATATACAGTTACATGAATTCTTTTTGCTTGTATAACTTTGTAATTCTGTTCTGTGTATGGCTTTTTCTTTCTGTTTGAGGTTTGTTTTCCTTTTTGTTTTTACATCATTTGAAATGGATATATGGTCTGTTTTGTTCTACATGGTTGGGTTTTTTTTCCTGAAAACAAAACAAAAGCAAAACGGTAGCAGGTAGTGTTGCTAGATCTCCAGTTTTTACCCAGAGACTCTGGCTTTGAGAGGACCTCTCTGGGTCTCTGGCTGAGTCACCTCAGTCTCCGGTTTTCTGGAATGACTAGCCCGGCAGCCCAGAGACCTGGTAACACTACACCAGTCACTCGGGCTTACCTACATCCAGTCACGCCACCTCTTGCATGAGTGTGTTAGTGTACATGCCTTCCATCACCCAAGTTGGCAGTGGGAGCGTGATGCAGCAGGACCAGATGTAGCTAGGCTATGCCAGCTGCTAGCTGTTCCCTGGGAGGGTGAAGCTCCCAATCTGTAATCTCCACTGTCTGGCAAGGATTGCAGAGTGGGAGCTCCACCCTCCCAGCCCCAGGGGCTATTTCCAGACCTGGGGGGAGGCAGAGGCAGTGAGGCAGGTGGCAAGAAGCAGGGATGGCAAAGAAATTGCAACAAACGAGAGACAACAGCAGTATGTGAGCTCAGGCCTCCCCCAAGGTCGAGCAGAAGGGAGGCCTGTAAGCATCGAAAGTGGGGCACTGACAAAATTGGGTGGTGAGTGGGGTGGGTGGGAAAGTGCTTGCAGGGTGAGTGGGAGGTTGGAAAAATGCCTGGGAGAACGGGTTGGAAACTGTCTGGGGGAATGACATCACTAGGGACCGCCCTTGACATCGCTAGAGCCTGCCCCTGAAATCTCAGGGTTTGAGATGCTTCTGACCTGGCAACCTTAGCAGTTGGAGAGCTGCTGGCAGGCCAAGTAAACAGTAATGGCTTAGATGGGTGAATAGTCTGATCTGGCAGTAATAAGGCAGTTAGCTATAGATTCATCTCATTCCATGGGAAGTCTGCTAGGAGAAATAACCCAAGTTTGTCAGGACAAACACAAAAGGTAAAGGTGAAAAATAAGCTAGGAGTAGCAGTATGAAGCATGTACCAATATGAAGCTGCCTTGTGCAGAGTCAGGCCACTGATTCGTCCAGCTCAGTATTATTTGCACTGACTGGCAGCAGCTCTCTAGGGTTTCAGGCAAAGGACATCCTGAGCCCTTCCTACAGATGTTGGGGATTGAACCTGTGACTTCCTGCATTCAAAGCAGATCCTCCACCACTGAACAAATATAGTTCTCATTTGTAAATGGCAAGGGGAAGGCAGAGAAAGATCTAGGAAAATAGAAGACCAGTCAGCATGACTTGATTATGCGACAATATCTAGGAATAAATCCTAAAAGAGTCAATTTGTACAGGCCAAGGTCATAATGGGTAATTACTAATATAACCAACATGAATTTGTTTGGTTTTTTTTATGTCAGAGAAACCTTGTTTCCTCTTTTGATCAAGTAACTGCATTACCAAGTGGCAAGAAAGCTATTCACATAATGTAGCTCACCTCCTGTAAAGCAGCCAACATGACATAGAAGCAAGAAGATGGAAAAAGTTGGGCTAGGAGGCAATTAAGAACATAAGAACATAAGAAGAGCCTGCTGGATCAGGCCAGTGGCCCATCTAGTCCAGCATCCTGTTCTCACGGTGGCCAACCAGGTGCCTGGGGGAAGCCCGCAAGCAGGACCCGAGTGCAAGAACACTCTCCCCTCCTGAGGCTTCCGGCAACTGGTTTTCAGAAGCATGCCGCCTCTGACTAGGGTGGCAGAGCACAGCCATCATGGCTAGTAGCCATTGATAGCCCTGTCCTCCATGAATTTGTCTAATCTTCTTTTAAAGCTGTCCAAGCTGGTGGCCATTACTGCATCTTGTGGGAGCAAATTCCATAGTTTAACTATGCGCTGAGTAAAGAAGTACTTCCTTTTGTCTGTTCTGAATCTTCCAACATTCAGCTTCTTTGAATGTCCACGAGTTCTAGTATTATGAGAGAGGGAGAAGAACTTTTCTCTATCCACTTTCTCAATGCCATGCCAATTACCATAGTAAGGTGAGGCCACAACTGAATGGAAAAAAATCCCTGAATTTAGGGCAATAATGTAAGGATCTCTGTCTGCTAAGAGAAGCCTTGTGGGCTTTAATAGGGTCAATTGGGCCCTCAGCTGTTTTGGAAGTTAGGTATTTAACTGAGAGAGAGGAAAGGAAAAGAGCTGAGTTTCCTCTGTAAAAACCCTGTTCAGAAATTGTCAGTCTTTTGGCCATCTTTTCTAAGCTGGCCTGTCACTTGCTCTTTTTATCCCTTCTACAACAAACTTCTAAAAAGCCTTCCAATTCTACAACAGTTGCCATGTTAAAACTAACACATGCATTCATTGTGGGTGTTACTTTTGTAGCAGGCTAGAGCCTACTTTATCATGTACTTGAATTGACCTGGAAGGTAAATCTGACTCCAATGCAATCAGAATTAGACCTGTCTGGGTCCACTGAAGCATAAGGATACAGATGAATACATGATTTACCATCTAACCCAGGGGTGGGGAACCTCAGGCCTGGGGGCCAAATGTGGCCCTCCAAGCCTCTCTGTCTGGCTCTTGGGAGTCTCCTTAAGCCACATCCCATCCCCAGCCACACACACCTTAACGACCCTGTTTTGCATTCTCCTTGAGTGTTTTTGCCTTGCAGGCATGTGTCCTTGAACTCTGACAGTGCCTCTTGTTTCCCTGGATGGAGGATAGAGAGGAGTGTGTGTAGAAGCTAGCCTCCCGCACAGAGGTAGAATTTACATTCATTGCCCCTCCCACTTTTGCCTCTGGCCCTGCCCACCACTGGCGTATGGCCTCGGAAAGGTTGCCCAGAAGGAAATGCAGCCCCCAGACTGAAAGAGGTTTTCCACTCCTTTTTATTTATCATTAATTTTTTATTCAAAGTTTCAAAAAAAAAAAAAACAAATTAATAACTAATACAATAAAATAAAATGTTGACTTCCGATTTGTCGCAGATCAGTTATAGGTCTATAATATATAACAAACCTGTCTCTTAATATATTACAAAATCACTTTCCTCCAGTAGTTATCTTAATTAATCATCAAATCTCATTAACATCACTTTATTCTTTCCGCAAAAAGTCAAATAGAGGTTTCCACTCCTTGAGAAATATATCCATTGATTTTTCTCCAAATAAACATGTCGATTAATCCATCTCATCAAGTCTCCTAGGTCCAGTAATTTCAATAGCCATTCTTCCATTATCAGTATTAATTCCATCTTCCATCTTCCATCCTTGCATCCATAATAATCTTGCTGTCATAGTCATAATCATATAATAAGAGTCTGATGGGAATTTCCTTCCTCACAAATATTTCCTTGCCATCAATTCTGAATGTGTTACTGAAATGTTGTTGTAAAGTCATATCTCTGTTCCTCTTTTTTACGAAATGCACTAGCACATCTCTTGAGAGTTTTTTCATTGTCACATATCTGTAATTAATTCTATAAATGTTCTCTATTTCAAGCTCCATCACATCATTCCAGTCCAGAAATTTTTTTGAAACATTGATAGCTTTATCTCTGATATCTTCATCAATTTCTTCAGGGACAACGCTGAATTCCAAACAGTAATCTTTATCTCTAAGGTCCATAAACTCCAAATCTTTTTCTAGTTCCACATTTGATATATCTGTTCCAATCTCCAGGACTTGCATCTTCCCTTTAATTTTTCTTTCTTCTTCTATTGCTTGTCTAGTTATATCTTTGATCTCATCAACCTCCTCTCTCATAAAATCCCCTATTTCTTTCAGCTCCTGCTTCATTTTGCCAAATTCAATTTTCATCTCTTGTTTGCCATGTCTCAGTTCTTGTTTCGTTATCTCAATCTCATCCATTATTTTCTGAAACATATTTACATCTAGGGTCTCAGCCACTTTCTTAATTGTCATTTTTAAAACCAAGAAGAAAAAAAACCCTTCAATTTCCAATATAGCACTATTCCCAAGCAAAGAGCAATTTATTTCTTTTTCCAGCAACAAAGGAGTTAATATTCCAAACCTGATGACATCATAATGTAGACAGCACAAACTGCCTTATCTCTTATGTGTCCAAGAATGCAAAACAAATTTAGTTCACAGCATCCAAATAGTTAGTGGCATAAAGAACAAGCAGATTCGTCAAAATGAAGTAGACCAGAAAAAATAGTCCCAGACATATAATACTCAAAAGTTCATATAAATCAAAAAATTTCTCCTCAGATTAGATGCCTCTCATCCGTTTGTATCTTTATAATGCTCAATTCCAGGCCAGTTTTTTGCAATAAAAACAAAGATAAGCTATTTCGATTTCCTTCCACCTTAATTCCGTGTATTAAAGAGAAAAGTTATAACTCACCCAGGGATTCTTTACTGCTGATTCTTTTAACAAATCTCTTTTACTGCAACAATTTAAGCCAAATGATAAGGATAGACAGAAGAATGCTTGCCTGTTAAAATCTGTTTTTCTTTGAAGAAAAGAAAAACGTCTCGCTTAATCAGTTTGAGCTTGCTTGAAATTCCCTGGCTCCGTCTGACGTTGCTGGCTGGTCCTTCGTTCATAGACGATCCTAATGAATTCAAGTCCCCCAACAAACACAACGAAGCTTGTGGGTGATCTCTTCGTTTCTCCCTTGCCTGGGAGAAAGTTTTTACCAGTCAAAAAAACCTTTTGACTGGTTTTAAAACTGAAAAAGCTTCCTCTGAGATGAGAGCTTGTCTCAGAGGCAAGCACAAGCGAAGCAATCCTTCCCGGAAGTCCAAGAGGTTTTCCACTCCTGATGTTACTAATCAAGTGGACCGTGATGGTGTACCCATGGAGTGCATGCTTCTCCCAACCTGATAGCGGCATCAGTGCAAGGAAACAATCTGATGTACAGCACTCCTAAAACTATGCCACAGAAAGAGCCTTGCTTTTTGCAGGGAGGGGATAAGTAAAGATTGAGGAGCATGACATTTGCTATCTCCTACATGAGTCTGCCTGTAATCTAAAACTACTCTAGATCCTAAACGGGCAGGGGAGTGAAATAATGGCCATATACCCCACCCATGCACATCCTGCTTCCCCTTTTGTCTCTGCTTCCCCCTCTGAATCTTTGTGTGCATGATATATAAACATGAGCCTGACTACACTGGGAACTGAACCATCAGGATCTGCTGGGCCACAATGTGAATGTGGATGCAATTGCTCAGCACAGAGCAGTGTCTGTATACACACAAATGTTTTACGCCCCGCCCCCCCCTGAAAGCATATCAGGTTCAGGCCACGGAAACTGACATATTTTAGTAGAATGGTTACTATGGAGGAGAAGGGTAAGGGAGAAGAGCACAGCAGAAGCAGGAATTGTTCCCTTTGCCTTTTTAAAACACCACTTCGCTTCTCAGGGTAACGCGGAGTCATAGCTGCAGCTCTGCTGGTATTCCACTGTGCTTATTAACTCCAATCAAATAATGTCAGCCGTGTTTGCACAACTATGCATCACACAGCAGATGGTAATGAAATACTAATTATTAATAACTATTTTGGTGCAGGGTCACAGAGAAGGACAGAGTTCCCTTGGCCTGCTAAGAAGGGCAAAATAAAGATTTGCACCCCACAATGAATGAGGAATCTCCTTTCCTTGCTTTGTTCAGTGGATTCAATGTTTATGTATTTTATGTATCTATATGTCTTCTTGATTTTATATCTTTTTCCCCCCTGCCCTTCTGCCAAAGCGTTCAGGGTGACATAGGCAGTTTCTCTCCCCCTCCCCCTCATGTGCCCACAACAACTTTGTAACGTAGGTCAGGGAGAGAGAGGGAGAGATTGCCATAAAGTCACCTTGTGAGCTTCATGGCCAAGTAGGGTTCTGATCATCCTGCTTCAAGTGGGATGGTTTCCCTCTGCCCAGTGGTGGCTGGTGACCAGTGAGACTAGTAGAGCAGAAGGCAGGGAGCCCAACAGCAGTTGAAAGCAGAGGCAAGGACAAGCAAAGCCAAGTAATTCTCGTTTTGTCCCCATACTCTCCCCTGCTGGGTGTGACAAGGGCAGGCAGGTGCAGGTGAGGGCAGACTGAGGTTGATGGGCCAGTGCTCCATTTGCCCAAATGGACCATCCTCTACTGCTTCTCCCCTACAGGTCTGCATAGGACCCTGCAACAGACATGCCCGGGGAATGTCCATTAGGCAGGAAAAAGGTGTAGTGGTCCCTCACAAAACTACAAAAGTATGTACACCAGTGGCATGTAATAAAATGATCCCAGCATGTTTCAAGCACAACTGTTGATCACCAGGGGAAAGATTACAGAAGTACACTTACCAAGAATTACATGTTGGGCGCCGTATCCTCATTCATTGTAAATCTCTCTTGGAATGTCTGTATTTAGAAACACCCCCCCCCGAATACTGCTTACCATGAAAACCCTATTCATAGGGTCACCATGTCGGAATCAACTTGAAGACAGTCTATTTCCATTTTTCCCTTTGTTATTCAGAAGGGGCCACCTTGCAAGGAGAGGGGAAAGTTGCCCCTGCCTCATCCTCTGGTATTATTATTTCCACCTATAAAAGCAGAAAACAACAAAGGTTGTAGGCACGTATGCATGCTTTTGCTTGTCTGTCACGTTTATACCCTGCCTTTGTTTCAGGTTTGAAGTCAAGATGGCAACAAGCTTCCTAAAACTGTTTGCTTTCAACAAAGTTGCCACATGAAATCCCGTTAGAGCAGTCTTGCTAATAAGCCCCCTAAAGGGTTTGCCCTGCAATTTTATTTTATTTTTTAACTCACCTGCATTTTGCTTATAAAATGGGCTGGCAGAGGATAGACAGAGCACTCTGGCCCTCCTTTACCAGCCTTGGTTATAAATATAAAGCAGGCTAGTGAAAAACTTTGGCAGGCTAGAAGAGTAACAGAATGAGAAGAAGATTAGACAAATTCATAGAGGTTAAGGCTATCAATGGCTACTAGCCATGATGGCTGTGTTCTGCTACCATAGCGAGAGGCAGTATGACTCTGAAATCCAGTTGCTGGAAGCTGCAGGAGGGAAGAGTGCTCTTGCACTCAGGTCCTGCTTGTGGGGTTCCTATGGGCAGCTGGTTGGCCACTTTCGTATCTGCTGCAACAGAAGTGAGCCTACAGTGTTCGCCTTGGCACTCGGATAGGTGCTTTTGGAGGGGGAAGAGGAAGTGTTGAAACCTTTTCCTGCTAACCACTTTTAAACTGAAACTCCAACCACCACTCCAATCCACCTGCTTTTACTATGCAGATTAGGGATGTGCTAGAATTCCGCCCAGTTTGGATTTGGTACCAAATTTTTAATTAATTTGCTTATTCTTAATCACTGAGGATCGGATTTTAATGCAGCGAATTTACGCAGCATTTTTGAAAACTGACTTTTTTTTAAAAAATCCTTGTTTAAAGCACTGGTTATAAGAATGATAATTCATCAATATTTCCTTTACAAATATCAATATTTCCTTCAAACTATCGATATTTCCTTTAAAATGTCAATATTAATATCAATCTTTTTAAAAATATTGATATTAATATTGATATTTTTCAAAGCAAAAAAAAAACTCAGATAGGTAAAAGCAGCGACTAGCAGATACAGAACGAACTTGAATCAGTGCCAGCCCATTAGGTCTATGGAATGCTTGTGAACCAGCACCAGTCAATGCAGGGCTGGTGCTAGGCATGGCTGGGCCCTTGTGCACCACCTTGCCTTGGGCCCATGGCACTGTAGCCCAACACCCCCAGTATAGGTGGCACGGGACTAATAAGCCTACCCACGTGCCCCACCTAGCTTTTCTGCTGTGTGAATGACGTGCATGTGCAGCACACATGCCTGCCATCAACTAAGATGGTGGTGGGGATGACAGCCTTAGGGAAGCCCTCGCCACCATCTTGGGTGATGGCAGGCATGTGCACACAGCACACATGGCATTCACACTGACAGGAGAGGTAGGTGGGGCGGGTGGGCAGGCTTATTGACGCCTGCACTGTCTGTATTGAGGGGGTGCCTGGGAGCTCCTTCTCTGCGATCTGCAGCAGGGTCAGGTTGCAGGATCCGACATTGCTGCAGATCACGAAATGGAAGTGCCACCCTCCCACCCTAAGGAGAGGCCGTTCAGGGGCCCTTTTGGGCTGCAGAGGCCCTCAGTCAGAGCCCTATCTGGCCACCATCTGGTGCTGGCCCTGGCTCAATGGATCCTATCCCTAATGCAGTCACAGGTGTCGCATTCCTCAGGGGTAAGATCAGTTCGGAGGAGTTTCAGGGAGAAAGAGGCTGGCAGGCTAAACACTCCCCCCCCGGTGCAAATCCCCCTACCCAAGGGTACTTTGCAAAGGAGAAGGGGCCATTGGAGCTTCACTGCCTTTGGCTATAATATAACATGCAGCTAATCCCTAGTTTGGGAACTAAACCTGGTTCTTGTCCCTAGTGCTCCCACATGTTAGGGATAAGTATCAGATTTTGGTCCTCTCAACTGTATTTCAAATTGCAGCCTATTTGTTTTGTCACTTTGCTTTGTACATTTATAACTAAATGTAAAATACTGAGAGCTGAAAATCAGACCCAATCTGCATAGTCCCACCTATTCACCTGCATATCCCTGCCCTGGGTTCCATTTTTTTTCTTGTGATGCTATAAAGCAGGTGTGTGGAACCTTTGGCCCTCCAGATGTTGCTGAATTACATCTCCCATCAGCTCCAGCAAGCAAATGACCAGGGATTATGGAAGTCGTAGTTCAGCAACATCTGAAGGGCAAAGGTTCTCCACACACCTGCTGAAAAGTGTCTTGTCTTTGAAACTGGCTTATATAGATAGAGAATTGCTAAATTGTGCTAAAACAATGTGTGGTGCTTCTATGGGATTGCTGCCTGTTTCAGATACAGTGAAGCAATTTCCACATATGGCTTTCTGAGACACTTTCAGCCATTCATCACCTCTTTTTTTGACAACGCCATAAGATTTATGGTGGGGTTTATTTCCTCAAGGTAGCCTCACACGTTATTTTAAACACAGAAGTACAGTCTTGGGAGTCCATGCCTAAAGATGTGAGAAAATGTAATATTGGAAAGGTAATAAATGTGTCTGGGGGGAAAACTTTTAGCCATGTTGGGCAAGCTTCCAGACACAGTTCTTGGAGCATGTGAATCCTCATTCTGAAATAGGCATTCAGGTCTCTTGACTAATCCCAAGTGCCTGGTCCCCGGGGTGCCTAATAATTTGATACTGGTGACATCTACAAATCTGAAATGTTATTTTCAGCTCTGCACGAGAACTGGCAGTTAAATTTTGATGCTGGTTCCTCAGCAATTTTGTTTGGTCCAATATGTGTGCTTATCATTTTCCTGAAATTACATATTTGCTTATCTAAAAAGGAGAATGTAACTCCTAAGAGTTTATATTTGTCTTTTATACACAACATAAAAGTAAGTTTCTTGCTGAAATTTTCTTTTTTTCTTAAATAATTTTTATTCAAATTTTTCAAAAGACAAACAAAACAAAGTCAAAAAACATAACAATACAACAAAAAATAAAAATAAAATAGTTGACTTCCGATTTGTCGCAGATCAGCTATAAGTATATAATATACATCAAACCTGTCCCTTAATATATACATACAGGATCACTTTTCTCCATAGGCTATCTTAGTTAATCGTCAAATCCCAATATCATCATTTTATTTTGATCTTTCAACAAAAAGTCTAAGAGAGGCTTCCATTCCTTAAGAAATGTGTCTGTCGATTTTTCTCTAAGTAGACATGTTTATCCATCTCTACTAAGTCCATTAATTTCAATAGCCATTCTTCCGTTGTTGGTGTTGATTCCATTTTCCACTTTTGTGCATATAATAATCTTGCTGCCGTAATCATATATAATATTATTCTTCCATATTTCTTTTCTATTTGTTTATCCATAAAACCCAATAAAAAAAATTCTGGTTTTGACTGTATATTTATCTTTAGAATTTTTTGCATCATCCTACCTATCTGTGCCCAAAATAATTTTGCCTGTTTACACAACCACCACATATGATAAAATGATCCTTCTTGTTGTTTACATTTCCAACAAACATTAGAAACATTACTATACATTTTTGACAACTTTTCTGGAGTCATGTACCAACGGTACATCATTTTATAGAAATTTTCTTTAAGATTATAGCATAATGTAAATCTCAAGCCTTTTTTCCACATATTTTCCCATTGATCCATTTGTATGTTATAACCAAAATTTTTTGCCCACTTTACCATACACTCTTCTACTTGTTCTTCTTCCATATCCATTTTCAGTAAGAGTTTATACATTTTCGCAATTATATTTTCATCATTTGTACACAAACCTATTTCAAAATCAGATTTACTTATTTCAAACCCATACATTTTCTTATCCATTTTATATCTTTCTAACAATTGTAAATAGGCAAACCATTGAGAACTATATCCTTCCTTTATCAGTTGTTCTCTCTCTTTCATTATATATTCTCCATGTACATTTTCTAATAGTTCTTGATAAGTTAACCATTTCTCTTTTCCAGCCATTTCTCTTCTGTAAAACGCTTCTTGACTTGAGACACAAAATGGTATTTTCGAATAGAACCTTGGTTTATATCTATTCCATATTTTCAACAGAGGACGTCTTATAAAATGATTATTAAATTCTACATTTACTTTTTCTTTGTCATACCATAGATATCCATGCCATCCCCACTTCAGGTTATGGCCCTCCAAATCCAATAGTCTTTTATTCCTCAATAAAATCCATTCCTCCATAATTTTTCATAATTATTATGAAACAACTTTGAATTTTTATTTGTCATAATGATACCTAAATATTTCAACTTTTTCTCTATTGTAAAATCTGTCTTGTCCATTAACTCTTTCTGTTCTCTTAAAGTTAAATTTTTCACCAACATCTTTGTTTTTTGATTGTTGATCTTAAATCCTGCTAACGGTCCAAATTCTTTTAATTTGTCCATCAATACATTAATTCCTTCCAAAGGGTTTTCTAATACAATTATCAAATCATCAGCAAATGCTCTCAGTTTATATTCTTCTTTTTTTATCTTTAATCCCGAAATTCTTTTATCTTGCCTTATATCTCTAAGCAGCACTTCTAAGACCAGAATAAATAGAAGGGGAGATAATGGACATCCCTGTCTTGTACCCTTTTGTATTTCACATGAATCCGTTAAATCTCCATTAACAATTATCTGAGCCTTCTGAGATGTATAAGTCGATCTAATCCATTTTATAAAATTGTCTCCAAAATCCATTTGCTCCAAAACCTGAAGCATAAATTTCCAATTCAAATTATCAAATGCTTTCTCAGCATCTAAGAAAATCAAAGCTGCTTGTTTATCATTTCGTTGTTCTAAATATTCCAACACATTCAAGACATTCCTGACGTTGTCACGTAATTGTCTTTTAGGTAAAAACCCCGATTGATCTTCCTGGATAAATTGTTGCAATATTATTTTCATTCTTTCTGCCAAGATCATTGTAAAAATTTTATAGTCATTATTCAATAGAGATATCGGCCGATAATTTTTTGTTTTAGTTAAATCTTGCTCCTCTTTAGGTATTAATGTTATGTTAGCATTTTTCCAACTATCCGGTATCTTTCCCTCTTGCAAAATAGAATTCATTGTATACTGTAAAGGTAGCAAGAGTTCTTCCTCCAAACATTTATAGTACATTGCAGATAACCCATCTGGTCCTGGCGCCTTTCCTGATTTAATTTTGTTTATAGCTTCAGATATCTCTCTTGATGTGATAGGGCCATTAATAGCTTGTCTCTGAAAGTCTGTAATTTTAGGCAAATTCTGTTTAGATATATACTCTTCTATTTTTTCAGATGGGATTTCCTGACACTTGTACAATGATGAATAATATTGATGAAAAATCTTTTTTATTTTTACATTATCTGTCAGCATCTCATCTCCTTCTTGTATCTTTAAAATAATTTTTTTTGACGTTCTTTTCTTAATTTATATGCTAACCATTTCCCCGGTTTATTTGCAAATTCAAAAGTCCTTTGTTTAGCAAAATTTAGTTTCCTTTCAATTTCTCTAACTGTCAGCATTGATACTTGATTCTGTAACATTTTAATTTGATTTACAATAGAAACTTTAGTTGGATTCTTTTTCAATTCTTCCTCTTTTTGTTTTATTTCTTCAAAAATTAATTGCATTTTCTGTTGTTTCTTTTTTTTTAATTCAGAGTTACATTTAATAAAATATCCCCTCATAAATGCCTTACTTGTATCCCAAACAATATTTTCATTTGTTCCTTTATGTAAATTATATTCAAAAAACTCTTTTAATTTCTTCTTACATTCTTGTACTACTTTGTCATTCTGTAATAAAGATTCATTTAGTCTCCATCTAAATCCAAGATTTTTTTAAAAAAAGTTAATATCACAGGATTGTGGTCCAAAAAAGTTTTTGGTAATATATCCATTTTAAAAATATCTTTCACTAGATTTTTGGACATCCAAATCATATCAATCCTCGAGAATGTTTTATGTCTTTCTGAAAAATAAGTAAATTCCTTTGCGTTATCATTTATATATCTCCAGGTATCCACCAATTCTAAATTTTCCATCAGTTCAAAGCAAATCTTCGGTAATTTACCCTGTGTCTCTTTAATATTTTTTTCAGAAAGTCTATCAATTTTTGGTGAGATTACCCCATTCCAATCACCCATGACACACCAATGATCATATGAAAACTCTGACAATTTTTCCATAAGTCCTGTGTAAAACCTTGTTTTATCTTCATTGGGGGCATAAATACCCACTATCAAAATTTTTATGCCCTGTAAAGTAATTTCAACCCCCACAAATCTACCACTATCATCCAGTAATATCAATTTAGGAAGCAATTGTGGGTTAATGTAAAGAACAACTCCATTTTTTTTTTTTGATCCAGCCGAAATAAATTCTTCACCCAAATTTTTACAAATCAAATATTTGGAATCTTTCTTCTTAATATGAGTTTCTTGTAAACAAATTATATCCAATTTTAATTTTTTCAAATAATGAAACACTTTCTTTCTCTTCTGCGCCGTGTTGGCTCCATTTATATTCCAAGTTAGATATTTGTAATCCATCTTTAAGCGTGTATTTTAAAATGTACCTGATGCTCCCTTTAATCCATCATCTTCCTTCCCCTCCTCTGCATGTTCCTGTTGACTTTGTTTCCCAGGAATTATATCCATATCTTTGAGTTTATCTTCTTCCATGTCTTTTGAAGCTTTTCTCAAGAAATCCCTTGCCTTTTGAACAGTATTCAATCGATATTTCTGTTGTCTGAATGTAAAAATCACTCCTTCTGGAACATCCCATCTAAATTGAATTTTGCATTGCTTAAGTTTTTCTGTAAAGAAAGCATATTCTTTTCTCTTACGTAAAAGTCTAATAGGAATTTCTTTCATCACCAGTATTTCCTTACCATCAATTTTAAAGGTATTGTTGAAGTGTTGTTGTAATACCATATCTCTGGTCGTCTTTTTTATAAAGTGAACAAGCACATCTCTTGGAATTTTTTTCATTGTTGCATATGTGGAATTAATTCTATAAACTTTATCTATTTCAAATTTCATCCGATCTTCATTCAAATCCAGAAATTTTACTAAAGCATTAACAATTTTATCTCTGATGTCTTCACCTGTTTCCTCAGGGATTGCACGGAATCTCAAACAATGTTCTTTATTTCTCAATTCAATCACAGCCATGTAGTCCAAATTTTTTTATAATTCCAGATTTAATATATCTGTTCTATTCTCCAAGATTTGTACCTTTTCTTTAGTATTTTTTGCATCCTCCTTTATTTGCCCAATTGTCCCTTTAATCTCATCCACTTGTGTTTTAATATAGTCTTTTATATCTATCAATTCAGTTTTCATTTCCTGTTTTATATCACTAATCCCTTCCATTATTTTTTGGAACATATCTGGGGGTATAGCCCCTTCCTGTGGATCAATTGAACCTCTTCGCTCCTGAGCCTTAGCTGCTTTTCTAGTTGTCATTCTCAAAAGAAGCCTTTAATTTCTGATATTAACCACTGTTCCAAAACCTAGAGGCAGTCTATTTCTTTTTTTTTCCTCCACCAACAAAAGAGTTAATATTCCAGGCCTGTTATTATAGTCCGGCCAGCACAGTTCTTATCTACGTCCAGGAATGCAAAACAATTCTGGTTCACAACACCAAGCGATTAGTAACATATACGAACAGCAGATTCGTCCAAAAAGAAATAATCCAAGGAGAAAAATAGTCCAAAATATATTTCCATCAAATAATAATTACCTTTCATCCGTTTTTAATCTTTAAAACTCCAAATTCAGGCCAGCTTTTTGTCGTAAAAAAATATATAAATTGTTTACCTTTTCTTTCTTCCTTAATTATATTTAAAAGAGAAAAAGTATGACTCACCCAGATTTCTCAGTTGCTGATTCGTAAACAAATCCCTTTTATTGTAGTAATTTAAGCCAAATGATAAGATTTAGACAGAAGGAGGCTCGCTGGTTAAGAACGTTTTTAGGAAGAAAAAAAATGCTTCGCTTTTTTTCAGTACAGCTTGTTGGAAGTCCTGACTCCGTCTTCAGCCGATCGGTATGCCTTCTTATCTCAGGGAATTCCTGATCAATTCCAGCAGCCGACGGCTCAACGAAGTCCTGTGGAAAATCTGATCGGTTCACCTATACCTTGGAGAACATTTAAGCCAGTCAAAGTTTCGTCTTGACTGGCTTTTAAACTGAAAAAAGCTTCCTCTGAGGCAGAGATCTCTCAGAGAAAATCACCAGCTGGGCACTCACTTCCGGGAAGTCCTCCTCAGTTTCTTGCTGAAATTTTCAAAGAAAAAATACAATTTGTATTAATATATCTGTTCCAGTAAACACAAATCCTTCTCCAAAAATTCAGATGGTCATACTGAAATCCAGCATGCTTTTCACAAACCTAAAACTTGATCACTGGACCAAGAAATGTTCATGATTTTCACACATAAACAAGCATCATGCCATCTCACAATATCCATATTCTCAGAATTCTCCCCCCTTGTTTTTATTATTATTAACTAAATAAATTTATATACAGCCCTTCCTCCCAGAAGGAGCCAAATATGTATGGGTGTTTGTATCAAATATGTACTCATAAGAACAGCTCAATATTTATGGAATTTTTAAAACTGCACAATTCATGTTGCAATGTGAACATGATTTAAAAACACATGCATAACAATATCCAGGGCCTAGATTACATAAAGCAACTGAGAAAGCAATTGATTTATAAAGCCACACATGGAACTGTATTAATTTCTGTCCATGGATTTTTGACAACTCATTCCATCTTGTGGGTGTCTTATGTGACTGATAAAAAGCACTATTCAGGGTATTCCAAGAATTGCTCTTTCTCCCTCTTTTCACCCCACCTCTGTTTCTTCCTTACCACAGCCACAGCTACTTTTTCAGCACTTAAAAAAATATTAGAATGCTCCTCCTTCATTGCACTGATTTATACCACAAGGGTCTCAGGAATCTTCTGGGGTTCCTCAGCCTATCAGTTTCTGCCCCAAGCCTCCTTGGAAATCTCCAAGCTATCTGATCTGTAATAGGATATTACTGCTGCTACTGGACCAACTTTTAAGGGGAACCCATTGCTGCTGTCATTGTGGCCTCTGAGATAACAAAAGGGAACATATGCGTCCTTTGGGACATTGTTGCTTGGGCCCCCGTTTGGAGGGAAATGA
This sequence comes from Rhineura floridana, assembly GCF_030035675.1. Lineage (NCBI taxonomy): Eukaryota > Metazoa > Chordata > Lepidosauria > Squamata > Rhineuridae > Rhineura > Rhineura floridana. The sequence continues at coordinate 45,555,770 of NC_084487.1, forward strand.
GTAACAGGAACGTGCTGGCTCCTGATCACAGCTTTTGTCCTTCCTTTGCTTTCCATTGGCTATTTTCTTCAGAGCCAAATCTATCATAGCTACATTTCTTTCTGTCTTATAATCCTAAAATTGGAAGGGAGTCAAATGCCCTAGGCTCCAGTCCTCTGCAGCATTGCAGTGCCAATCCCACACCAGCTTTCTGAAGATCAGTCCAGTCTGCAGTTATGCTGTGCACCACCGAAAGAGGGCCTGCAAAGCAATTAGCTCCAGATGACAATGTTCATAGACTACGAGCTGATCCTTTTGAGACTGTACACAAATAAATGCCTGCCTGTCTTTTAATTCTGACTTTCCAAATGAATGCAGAACATATGGAAACCAAATGGAAAGTCTTGTTTGTGCCCATACATCACTATTGGTAATAGTATAAATATTTTATGTATTTTTAAATAGCTCAAATTCTACTAACATTAAGCTGAAGTATAACCTGTTAAAGCAGGAATAAAAATCAAACAAATGAATAAAACTAGTCATAAACTTTCATTCCACTCTCTCCTCTTAACCACATCAATATCTCTGTAGCACTAGCACTATTCTGGGATCAATTTTGCTTTCATATGCTCTTGTCCTGATGTATAATCAATGCAGAGCATTTCTTCAATACTTCTCTTCAAGGAGGTGCTTTTGTTAGTCATTAGAGAAATAATTCTGATCCCTTCATCTGCATAAGACCGCTGTCACAACAACTGCTCTGGTGCTTGCTTTCCTCTTCCCTTCCCATTTGTTTTTCCGTTCATATAATGTTTATTTAGATTCTGAGTTTGCAAGCAAGGGACTGCCTTATCTTTTAATACAGCACTTCGGAAATCCTAAGTGCTATTGTGAGCCCCACAGTTCCATTAGGCTGTGGGTTGGGGTACCAGTGCTTGATAGACGACAATGAAGAGGAAGAAGCAAAGGATGCAAGTGAGCTTGGACAACCTGGGAGGGAGGATGAGGACCCAGCCCCCCCAACTCTAGATGTTAGGGAAGTGGAGACAGACTTGTCAGCTCTCTTCCCTGCCCTGCCCCCAGAGCAGGAAGCTTCATTTGGAACTAGGGAAGTTGTCAACCAGTCAGGACGGGTGGCAGGGCAGGAGGAGGAGCCAAGGGGCAGGTCACTGTTCCATTGCCAAGGACTCAATACTACCTGCATTGGCACCAGCAGATGCAGCCCCTGCAGGACTGCACACCTGCAAGCACAATATTCTCTTACAGGACAAGAGTTGCACGAGTGAATTCACCACGTCTTGCTCTTTAAAAGCAAAAGCGTGGCAGCTTGTCAGGCCATCTTCATTGCTACCGCCCAGCCTTGAACTCAGGGCCCTGCTCACAGACTTTTGTACGGTGACCCTGGTAACCCGAGCCTACTGCTGAACCAGTGTCATACCCACTTGAATAAAGCTCTCTTTCTTACTTGAAAGTGGTGTTTTGGGAGAGTGGGCCAGGACAAGTGCTTCGTAAGTGTTAAACAACTGGAAAATGGCGAGAGGATTGTCTTTGAAAAATAATGAAAAATGGAAAATGGTTTGAGCTGGTAGCAGGTGCTAGCTAAACATGGCATGGATTAGTGATAGAACATTTGGGTCCTTCCTACAACCTTATTTAATGTCTTCATTAATAATCTTCATGGAGGAGTCACACTTGCTAATGACATTCACAGATGATGCTAAAATTGGAAGAGTCATGGAGACTAGCAAAGGGAGAAATAATATAAAGGGATGTGGAAAAAGAAAGTGGGAGGGATTGGACAAGAATTAACAAAGACTGAAGTCAGAAAAGACTCCACCTATGTAAATGCACCACAGATTGTTGTACTGAATTATTCCTGTGTTCAGGAACAGTGAAACATAAATATTTTAAAATAAGTAAATGGAAGGTATGCATGTGCCGAGAAAGTACACAAAATGTTTAAAAGATGACATATTAGCAAAATGTTTGAAATAGAATATTGATTCCTCTTTTAAGCACCTTAATGCAGAATGAAATGAATTTCCCAGAAAGGTCTGGACACCACACTTCAAGGAGGATGCAGACAAACTGGAACAGGTTCAGAGGAGGGCAAAAAGGATGATCGGCTGGAAACAAAGCCCTATCAGGAGAAATTGAAAGAACTGGGCATGTTTGGCCTTGAGAATAGAAGACTGAGGGGAGATATGATAGCACTCTTCAAGTACTTGAAAGATTGTCACACAGAGGAGGGCCAGGGTCTCTTCTTGATCATCCCAGAGTGCAGGACACAGAATAATGGGCTCAAGTTACAGGAAGCCAGATTTCAACTGAACATCAGGAAAAAATTCCTAACCATTAGAGCAGTACTTTTGTCCTGGCTCCCAACCAAAGAAACAGGTTCAGGACTAGAAAACTGAATTTTTCTGCATGAAGCTTTATTCAGGAAGTCAATACAGGATCACCGCATCACACTCTAGGTATGAATCAGAATACTGGAACATCTTTCAGAAAACCAAACAGTCTAGGCTTATTTCAGGTACAAGGCATGGAGGCAACAGCAAGGAGTTGCCGCAACAGCACTGAACAGGCATTACCAGACTTTTATTTCGGAGAGGGCAAGGACTTACTTCTCTGTGTTAATTCTACATCTTGCTTGCTTTTGCTGTAAGGCAAAGGCTCTTTCCAGGAGCTGAAAGCATCTTCTGAAGTTGTTGCTTGCCTAAGCGCCTCGATCTTGTTGAAAGCATAAAGTACAGCTCAGACTGACTGCTTTCACCAGTTCATTGAGTTTTAACTATTCTGCAGCTAAATCTGGGCTTGTGCCCAGGCAGATTCATCACTAGACGGTTCAGGAGAAAGAAGGAAGGGTTCCGGGCTTTTCTCAGTAATTCTATTTGCAAGCCCAGATGCCTCTGAAGACCTTTCCCCTGTGTGTCCTTCAATACTGACAACCCCCTCCTCTTCGTCCTCCCACTCTTGCCAAAGGTTCCCCTTGGGGCCCATGATATCGACAGTGAAACCAATTACCTAGGGAGGTGGTGAGCATTCCAACACTGGAGGCATTTAAAAGGGAGCTGGACAGCCACCTGTCGGTTATGCTTTAACATGGCTTTCTGCATTGAATGGGGTTGGACACAATGCCAATCCTAATCCAAAAATATAGCTATAGCAAAGCAGTCCTCCCATGGGGGCAGAAAAAACATGTCAAATGTAAGTATTAGGACTGCCAGCCTTTCAGCCTCAGTTGTGAAGGTTCCTCCCCTCTCCTATTGTTATGAGGCCAATATCAGCCTCAGTATTGGACTAGCAGGGCTGCTTTGACATCCAGTCCAAGCATGCTCAAAGATGTTTCCTTGAAGACCACACACACACAGCCTTAACTAGGCCTCAGGACTCTGTCTTTCCTAATCAGCTATTTATACTTGGTGAATTTTTATTCCACTGAACTCCCTATTTGTGTGAGTGAGTTCCATTGGACATACTGTGAGCCTCTTCTTTGTAATATATTGGATGGGAAGGAGAAACTTAAAATTATTTTTAAAAATGTCTTTTCTAATCCTGCAGCAGTTCACCCTCATTAAAAGTGGATGGAATAAATTCTTATGCTGAAAAGGAAAGGGAGAGTGGCTTTATTCAAAAGCATGCTGGGTCATGTATATCTTTTTAGATCCTGTGAGTCTGGCAACTTGTTGATTCAGATGATGATGCAAATGGTGCTTGCAGCTTTATTTAACCTGGGATTATTTATTGTGTGATGTCATGGGGGTGGGCCTGAGTGATGTCATTAAGCATGATACATTAAGCATCAACCACAGTTGCTTGGAGCATACAATTCAAACAAAAACATTTATCTGGTAGGATATTAAGATAGAAATCTTAACTAAAAGATGCATTTCATCTTAGCCTGGGTAGGGAACATTTAATCTAGCCTACTTGCTTCTGGGAAGAAGGGTTTAGGTGCCCTGAGGTCAGGCCAGTCACCAGAAGGCCATTGTTGGAAGAAAGGAGCCTAGTGTTGTGGAGTTCTTAGATGGGAGCACTCAGGAGTAAAGATGGATACCCCTGAAGGCTGCAATTCTAAACACACGTACTAAGGGACTAAGCCCCATAGAACTCAATAGGACTTACTTCTGAATAGATATAGTTTGGATTGTGATGATCATAAAGCTTGACTAGGGATCATTTGCAAAGATATCTATATCCAAGCAGGGTTGGCAACCCCCTGCCTGGAATGCCCTGCCCCTGCCTTTTAACATTGCTGCTCCAAATTTCCAATGCCAGTGAGTAATAATTGACAGAGAGAAAACACACATGGTTTGGTAGGCCGCAGCTTGGGAACAACAACAACTGCAGCCACACTTCCCAGAATGTGAATTCTCTTTTACCACTATTGGGCAAGAAACAAACCGTCATGCAACCAAGAAAGTGCATCTTCAGTGGGTTTAACGGGGCCGAGTTGAGCACATGGAACCACTGTTGTTGCTTCTAAGGATGTAAGGGAGTGAGGTTAAAGGTAAACAAAATGCAAATAGAAAAAGAAAAAACAGTGATGATTTGCTAAATGCAATACCATACCAACCACAATAAGATTCCTATGAGTAAGGCAGAAAACTCAGTATCCCACAACCAGTCAGAATTCCTAACCAAAAACCAAAAGTAAAAATATCCTGGCAGCCAGTCAGCCAAGGTCACAGAAATCTCCATGCAACACAGTCTGACTCAGGGGCTGCAGTTAATGCAGAATGCTTTGGCACAGTTCTTGACATGAGTGAGACCCTATCAGCACATAATACCTCTGCTCTGAAATCTGCACTGGTTGCTAATCTACTACAAGGCCAAGTTAAAGATGTGTTTTCCATGTTATGGGTGCTACATAGTACTCTGTACTATGTAGTTCTGCTCTTACAAGAAATCAGATCTTTAGTGTGGCAGCACCTAGGCTTTGGAACTCCCTGCCTATTGACATTAGGCAGACACCTTCAGTGTACTTTTTTCAGCACCTGCTTAAAACATTTTTGTTTAAGCAAGCATACCCAGGCATGTAGAAGCTATTGTGTTTTATCTGTTTTTAACTCCTTGTTGATTTTATTATTTTGAATGTTTTTAAATACCTGTCTTTCACTGTTTCTGACAATAATTTTATTGTTTGAATTCCTTCTGTAAACCGCTTTGAGATTTTTTACAATAAAGCAGTATATAAATGTTTGAAATAAAATACATAAATAAATTTTGGAGTCACTGTGGCCCTTGGCTCTCTTTCCACATTTAGGAACGAAGGAATCTGCCATATACTGACTCAGGCCATTTGGTGCCATCTAGCTCAGTACTGATGACACAGACTAGCATTGGCTCTCCAGGATTCGAGGCAATAGTCATTTCCAGAAATTGAACTTTGGACCTTTGCATGCAAACCATATGCCTTACCATTGAGCCACAACCCTTCCCCTGTTTAAAAAAGTATCTTTTAAAATTGTTCTTTTCAATTTAGTAATGCATGCACATCATGCCTAAGGCAGATCCACACCATTCATTTAAAGCACATTCAACACAGATTTGAAGCACATGAATCACTCCACAGAATCATGGGAACTGTAGGTTGTTAAAGGTAGTGCAAACTATAACTGAGGGGGAAACTACACTTCTCAGGATTCGTTAGGGGAAGCCATGCACTTAAATGCAAGTTGCATGTGCTTTAAATGTATTGTGTAGATCTACTTCATAAACTTTGCCTGCATGTAAAACATTTTAATTATTTTTTTAAAATGGAAATGAGCATGGTTACTGGGTGATGATGGGCTACTCACCATCCCTCAGCCTATCTGCCCCTCAGGATGAAAACAACAGAGGGGAACCATGACCACCCCAAGGAAGAAGGGCACACTTAAAATGTAGAGGAGATAATAATGTACAACCATAACACGAAATCAGATACTTATCAGGACATATTATGAAGAAATGTTTATATAAGCATGACTGTCAAACATGTTTATTATGTATGCAACCTGTAAAGATATTTATAGTGCAATCCTGTGTTTGTTTACTCAGAAGCAAGTCCCAATATATACAATGAGGCTTACTCAAACAGTGAAGCATGCATAGAACTGCAACCTCAAACGATAAGAATCTTCATTCACTCAACCCAAAATTCAGAATCATGTCACTTTAAGCTGTTTTGCAACTGTTTATACTTGTTTTTATAGTTATTGGATTTTAAAGGGATTTGTTTCTTATTCTGAGCTGCCTTGGTTTCCAGTCTGCCACCCTACCTCACAGGGTTGTTGGAAAGACTCCACACACACACACACACACACACACACACACACACACACACACACTCTCTCTCTGGAGATGTAAAAACGCATACACCCCATATAATAGTTTACTGTCAAAACAAGTTGGTCATTGTAGAACTTTTTTTTAAAAAAAAATCAGTATTACTTTCTTACATAATAAAAGCAGTGATACCTAAGTAAGCCCTGCCTAATTGCTTTTAAAAATAGGATTGGAGGGGGAGAGAAAGATTTACAACACAAACACAATTTTTTGCTGTGTTCACTCAACAGTCCCATTAATTTACAGCACAATCCTAACCATATCTACTCAAAAATAAGTCCTATTGAATTCAATGGATTTTACTCTGGGTATGTGGGATTAGCATTGCAGCTTTACTCCAGAAAAGTGACTATTGGATTAAAGTTTCATATTGGGAAGGTTTTCAAAACACTGCCCTCTTCACCATCCCAGGAAAATTTAAACTTGTTTGACTCCTGCACACAAGAGAAAAAAGACTGAAAGATTTATACTTACTCAATTATGAGATTTTCAGATAAACAGGAAAAAACAACAGTTTTCTGGCCTTGCAGTGGGGTCTAGCTACTGCCTGGCAGTCAACAAACCACAGCCCTGACTTCACGTATTGGCTACAAACCTGAAAGTGCGGCGTTAGGGCAGCCAGCTACGAGCTCATTTAAAAGAAGTGGGGGGCCTGACATTTTGGTGTCATTTGGTGTTTCATTTTTAAATGAAAGCTGAGAGCCCAGAGACTAACATGACTCACCCAGAGAGGACCCCCAAAATCCACAGTCTGATTGTGGAGGTCTGGCAACCCTAAGAACATTAGGTGCGCTCTTTATACAAACCATTTTATTTAGAACAAACTGGAACATACATTAGGCAGGAGAAAAGCCCAGCAGAAATCTGTCTCTTTAACTGCTCCAGGGCCTAGGACTAGATGTGAATAACCTGAGCCTGCCTTTTAACTGTAGAACTCTGGGGGAGAAAAAGCAAATGTGGACTTCTGGGCAGTTGAGGAGTTCTATAACTGTTGACTCCTATCTTAGCCTCTGTCAAACTGCATGAATGGTTCTGCAAAAACAAAAAGTTAATTTGATCCTTGCCTAGAGTATATCACTGACTCCTGATTTTGGAGTAAAACCTGGCTTGGAACTCCTATATGCTTTGTCTGAATTCCCTTTAACATTACAGTTATATTTATCAGGGAGCAGTCCCCATGGAATTCAGTGGGACTTACTTCTGAATAATCAGGGCTGGTGTAACACGGTAAGCAAGGTAAGCATGGCAGGAGGGCGCAATGCCTGAGGGGTGCCAGAGGCGTCCCTAAACCCGGGGGAAAAAAATTAAATGCTTGGAAAAAAGCTCTTCTCATGCACCCTCCCTCGCTTCTGCCTCTCCGCTCGCAGTCGTTACAGCTCAGGCGCTGCCGCCACCAGTTCCCTCCGGTAGCTCCTGACATCAGCTTCGCCTTCTCTGGGGTCTGCCAAACAGATGGGGAGCAGAATGCCGGAGGCACCTCATCCCAGCTCTAGGAGCGCGTCCCCTCGGCGGCCGTCTGCAGCCTTGGGGCGTGTGGGTCTCTGTCTTTCTCACTCGGCAGAGGCTGTTTGCCGGCTGGTTTGTGCTTTGCGCATAGGCAGGAGCGGAGGCGACACCAAGAGAGAAGGGATGGGGAAGGTTATGGGGGGGAGAGAAGAGACCTGTACCTTGGAGATTGGGGATGCATGCCTCTCTGAACCTGTGCCTCTGGGCATGTGCAGAGACAGTCAGGTTTCGATGAAGTGTCCGGGTTCCAGCTTTCTTCTGAGGGCCAAACTAGATGGGACCGGGGTGATCCATCTCTTTGTCTCTGGTTCAAAGCAGCTGTTTGAGCCAGGGTTGGGATTTAGATCAGGGTCGCAGCACTGGGGAAGGATCTGCCAACCCTTTCTCTCTCCGTGGTGGGATGGTGTTTGGAATGCTGTGTATGGTTCTGGTAGCCTCACATCAAAAAAGATATTATTGAGTTGGAAAAGGTTCAGATAAGGGCAACCAAAATGATCAAGGGGATGAAGGGACTCCCCTGTGAGGAAAGCTTGCAGCACTGGGGGCTTTTTAGTTCAAAGAAAAGGTCAGTAAGAGGTGACATGATAGATGTGTATAAAATTATGCATGGCATAGAGAAGGGGAAGTTTTTCTGCCTCTCTCATAAAGCTAGAACTTGTGGACATCCAAAGAAGCTGAATGTTGGAAGATTCAGGACCAGTAGTGTAGTGGCATATTCAGAAGTGTGGGGTCTCTTCATGTTAGTCACAACCACGCTCCTCCCCCCCTTTTTGTGTTGGAAGTGGGGCGAGAGCAACTCCTGTTTTGTTCTTTTGTTTGTGCTCCAGAAGGAAGATAGAGCTAGGATCCTCCAGATGGACAGGCTTGTTTACCCTTTACCTGTGATGCTCTGACTGACTTCCTTCTGTCGTTAGACTGTGACATCTTTAGGGAAGCTTATCTGCCCCTCCTCCTTCTGCTCTTTCCATTCCTTTGTCCTCTGACTGTCCGGGAGAGAGGAGACATCCCTTTGTCTCTGCTCTCTCTCTAAGCATGGGGCTAACTCCTACACCTGGGCGTTATGCCTCCAACTTAGCTAGATAGTTAGAACTAGGTATGCCTTTTCTATCTACTATGTATTTCTCTAAATAAAGTAGCTTTTCTTATTTTACTAAGTCTCCAGTCTCAGTGATGCTGATGCAGGGTAAAAGCCTGCTTTCTTAGGTAAACGCACTCACACGCTGGCACACTCGCATTTCAACATCTGCTGTTACTCTGCTTGCTGTGGTGCTGCTTTTAAACGAAATTAAGCAACACAACTACACACAGCGTAACATTTTGCTGCTGGGTTGAGAATGACATCCTTGTTAACACCTTCTCCCACAACAACAGAAGTCCCTAGGAGCCAATAAGCAAGAAAGAGGTTAGCTACTGAGAAGAGTGTTCTCAGTGGCTGATTTACCTCCTTTCACTCTGGTTGGCTCCAATCAGCAGTAAAGGGCAAGGAGGCATGTTAGAAGACTCTTCTCACTGGCTAACACATTCCCCTTTCATGTTGATTGGCTCGTAGGATGCTGGAGACACAGGGAGCCTGCTGGGAGCCTGCTCCCCAAAAAGTAAGGGGTCTAAGACTCCCTGAGACCCTGGACAACTACACTCCTGTTTAGGACAGAAAAAAGAAAGTATTTCTACACACAGAGCATAGTTAAACTATGGCATTTGCTCCCACAGGAGGCAGTGATGGCCACCAACTTGGATGGCTTTAAAAGAGGATTAGACAAATACATGGAGGATAAGGCTACTTATGGCTACTAGCCATGGTGGCTATGTTCTGCCTCCATGGCCAGAGGCAGTATGCTTTTGAATAGAGTTGCTGGAAATAGCAGGAGGAGAGAGTGCTGTTGAACTCGGGTCCTGCTTGTGGGCTTCCTATGGGTATCTGGTTGGCCACTGTGAGAAGAGGATACTGGACTAGATGGGCCATTGGCCTGATCCAACAGGGCTTGGTTCTTATGTTCTCTCTATGTGTGGCTTTGCTGACTTAAATTGCTCCCACCCACCTAAAGCTACTACAAGCAGCAGAAGGTGGATGGTGGTGGTAGACAAGTACCTGTAGTATATTTGCCTCCCCGCCCCCATTAATAGGTTTAACAGAAAACCTATCAACATAACCATCATCCAAGTCTATGCTCCAACAGCATAACACAGAAGAAGAGGAATTGGAGAGATTTTACACAGAAGTACAGGAAGAAATTGATCACACACCAAAGCAAGATGTGCTGATAATCATGGGGGACTGGAATGGAAGAGTAGGGAGCAGACAAGAACTAGAAATTGTGGGAAAATGGGGCTTAGGAGATAGAAATGAGGCAGGAGAAACACCAATAATTTGTTTCTTGCAAACACCTTTTTGATCAACCAAAAAGACAACCGTACATGTGGACATCACCAAATTATATAATTGGGAGCAGAAGATGGAGAAGTTCCATACTTTCTGCAAAAACAAGACCAGGAGCAGACTGCGGTACATATCATGAACTGGTCATATCGAACATCAGAGTAAAGCTAAAGAAGACCAACAAAGCAATCATAATGCCAAAATACAATTTAAATAACATCCCAGAAAAATATAACAATCAAATAAAGAACAGATTTGAGGCTTTAAACTTAGTTGACAGAGAACCAGAAGAATTATGGAGTGAAGTCAGAGACATTATCAGGGAAGAATGGAAAAAGACAATACCTCTTGTTAAAAAGAGAGAAAGACCTCAATGGATGACTGAAGAAACTCTTAAAATGGTTAAAGAGAAAAGGAAAGCAAAAGCAAAAGGAGATAGAAATACAGTCAGAACCCTAAATGCAACAATACAGCGACTAGTACATAGGGACAAAGAGAACTATTACAATAGTTACTGTATAGAAATAGAAGAGGACAACAAAAAGGGAAGAACAAGAGCCCTATTCCAAAAGATTAGAGAAATGAAAGGGAAATTTAAACCAAGGGTAGGAATGTTGAATAATCAACGGGGTAACACACTGACTGACGGAGATAAAATAAAAGGAAGATGGAAGCAATACACTGAAGAACTCTATAAAAGAGATGCCAGGATGACAGATTCATTCACGGAGGAACCGTATGATGAAGAACCAGAAATTTTAGAATGTGAGTTGAAAGCTGCTCTTAAAATGTGAGTTGAAAGCTGCTCTTAAAATACCTGGAAGAAACAAATCACCAGGAATAGCTGGCATACCCATAGAGTTGCTACAAGTTACTGAGACTGAATCTGTCCAAAATTTGTCAACAAATATAGAAAACTAAACAATGGCCCACAGACTGGAAGCATTCCATACACATCCCAATTCCAAAGAAAGGGGATCCCAGGGAATGCAGTAATTATCAAACTATTGCCTTAATATCCCATGCAAGTAAAGTAATGCTCCAGATTCTACAACAAAGGCTCTTACCATATATGGAGCGATAAATGCCTGATGTCCAAGCTGGATTCAGAAAGGGAAGAGGTACCAGAGATCATATTGCAAACATACATTGGAAAATGAAATGGACCAAAGAATTTCAGAAGAAAGTCACCCTGTGCCTTATAGATTACAGCAAAGCCTTTGACTGTATAGATCACAAAAACTATGGAATGCTTTAAAAGAAATGGGGGTGCCACAGCATCTGTTTGTCCTGATGCGCAACCTATACTCTGGACAAGAGGCTACTGTAAGGACAGAATATGGTTCTCAATAGGAAAGGGTGTGAAAATGATGTGTGTTCCCAATTAAACTTTAGTGAACTAATTCATAAGTTCGCCAATGAATGAAAATTCATAAGTTCGCAAACATGAAAGCATGTACGGCTAAATTCGTGTAACTATGTATCTTTTTGCTAAATAAAGGCAATACAAAAAGATTGTTTTCTTTTTACTTTATTTTACTATTCACACAAAACATTTTCCTACTCCATAATGATTTTCTTATTTGTCCTTATTTGCCTTGTTACATTTTTTATAACATTTGAATTGAAAAATGAACAAAAAAAATTATAAAAGGTAAGGGTGCCAATTTATAATTTGCAGGGGGGCGCCAAACACGCCAGCACCAGCCCTGTGAATAATGTACCTTTATTGTGCCATGAATCCACAGTGGCGCCTTATGACAGCAGTGGCACCTTCAGAATCAAAGTAAGACACAGGCACTAAGTTTTGATGAAAGTGAAATACTGTCCACTGTTTCTTTGCAAAGGAAGAGCATAGGGAGAGAACCAAAACAGGTGGGGCCCACACAACTTTTCCCAGCATAGAAGCAACTGTGTCAGCAGGAACTCCTTCTGAACCAAAGCAAGACATTTTTCAGTTTAATTAAGTGCATAAGTGTCCATAGTATCTTTGGAAGGGAGGAGGATGGGGAGAAAATCAGAACAACTTGGCCATGCCCCCATGACCTCCTAGCAGCCCTACCAGGTCCAGTGGGCACCAGACACCACTGCCTTTAAAGCACATTCAGAGCACACACACACACCCTAGAATCCTGGGAAATGCAGTGTATCCCTCACAGAGCTACAATTCCCAACACCCTTAACAAACAACAGTTCCCAGGTTTCTTGGGGGAGGGGGAATGTGCTTTGAATATGCTTTAAAGGTATGGTGTATAAGCAGCAAAAGAAAACTAACACATCAATGAACACATCTTTCTGTTCTGATAATTTATTATGTGCAGACAGCTTTTTTTTCCCCTCCAAAGGGCCGTATTCAAAAACACGATTTCTGACCTGTTGTCTGTAGAATTCTAGAATCTTGTTCTGCATAATGGGTAGAATGACTCTTGCAACAAAACCTATTGCCACAGGAATAAAACTAGATAACTCTTGGGGCTCTTAGACGTCACTTTTCTAAATGACAGAAGGTCTGTTTTGTAATTTTAAAATGTATACTCAGCTTTTCAGCTCTCTCCCTGTCTACTTGCATCCTTTATTAAGGTTCATACTTTCTCATATTCTTTACCTGAAGCCTGATAGGTTGCATCTTTCACATAGTTCAGTCAAGAGAGAGAGAAGCAGCCCCAAGTCCCTCCAGACAGGCCTGGCTGCAAGTCATCCCATCCAGTCTATATTATGGCCTCCTCAGCAAAATATTTCTATTTCTCTGCCCCTCACCTCCCTCTTCTTTCTTTCATCCTTCTTGAGTGGCAAGCCTTTAATCATATCTTTCTCTCATACCATCATGATTTTGACACTGGTGGAAGAAAATGCCTCTTCTCACTGTTTCTGCTACCATGTTAGCTGTAACTGTCAATGCTGTCTCATTCTGCATTGTGTTTTGATAGTTACATACCACTAGTACTTTGCAGCAATTGACGTGGCTAAAATTCAATCCAAGTAACAGGGGAACAGAAATCTCCTGTGAGGATAAGGACTTGTTGTAGAACTGATTCCCAAGAGTGCACAGTGCCAGCTAGTCTGTGTCATGCTGCTGGGAAAACTGAGGGATCCTCTTTTTCACTCCTGTGTTTCATCCGAGCTCCTACTGGGAGAAAGGGCGGGATATAAATCCAATTAATTAATTAATTAATCTATCTTGTTCAAGCTCCAAATAAATAATTGGGAGCTAAAAGTAAGCTCCTGATTGTTCCTCTGCAAGCAGGATTTGCTGATAGCCCCACTGGAATTGGCTGCATTAGGGAGTCCCTCTGTGGGCACGCTTTCGAAGGGGCCCACTCTCCATTTGCAAGTTGGGTTTGAAAGAGGCTCACTGTAACCACTGAGCAGGTGATTGGCAGTTACAGCAAGACACTTAGAAGTTGACAGGTGATTGATAGATGAGCAACCTGTCAAAGCAGGCTCATAGGGGGTGGTGATTTAAAGATCCAGCACACTTACTGGATCCATTTCCTCTCCTCTGGTCTACATAGTGATGGACAGCAACCCTCCAGGATTTCTGACTGGAGTTTCCTACCTGAAGGTGCAAACAGAAATTGAACCTGAGACTTTTGGTATGCAAGGGACATGCTCTACTATTGAGCCTACAACCCTCAGCCAATGCTGGCTGAGACTGGAGAGAGCAGCCAGCTGGAAATTCCCAGTTCTGGTTGTGACAGCAGCTCCTGCTGCTCAACTCACCTGATCCATCCCCAGGCGAAGAAAAAGCCATAGCTACCATGGGACTATACCATGGTTGTGGGGGTGGGGTGGGGAGGGGAAATAAGTTAAGATAAGAATAAGTTCTAGGAGGACAGAGCAAAGGAGGACCTGGTGTCCTTTGGCTTGGAGGTTTCTCTCAAAATAATAATGTTGCTATGCATACTGCTACGTTTTGCATACTTTGGGATGGCCTCTCAGTAAGTATTACATGTTAGTAGTCACTGTATTCTGGGCCAGGGGAGCAAAAGTGCAGAAAATCTTCACTGGGTCCCTGCCTGTAGTAAATATCTGCAAATCAGCCCCATTGATTATAAATATATATATTATGTAGACAGAAAATGTGTGTAACAGTAATATAAATGGAATTGGTTATTTTTCTAAAATTACAAGAACTGCCCTGCTGGATCTTGCAGTGTTCCAAATGTAGCCAATATTACAAATACAATCATGCTATATCATTGTTGATTACTATTATAATTGTTTCACGTGCAAATGTCTGCAAGCCCCAGTCTTATACACTGGGTGGGGAGGTGTGTGTGACCAAAATCCAGTGAGTCACAGAATCAGAAATAGAATCAACCTCTCCTCCTGCTTAGCCCTGTCGTTGGCTGGTCGTGAGCAAAGGTGATCTTCAGCATTTCACTTGCCAGTCTTTGATCTGTATTCCACTCCTGCGCAGAGCACGTTGCTCGATGCCATATAAAATCCCTTGGAAAAAACTGTCCAGAAGGAAGCAGACAAATTTCCCCATGTATTTTCTCATGGCTTTGAGGGCTTCATTGTGATGGAAGCTGAATATAAAATTACTATGTACAGATGTATTAGGTTATGGAATGAGATATCTTTTAGAACAGTGATCAAATCAGCAGAAGTATTACAAAACTGACTTTTATACGGCCATGTTCCTGCTGTTGTAGGCGTTCCTAAAGCCACTGATGGAGAAAGGGTGGAACGCTGTGGAGGCTGGTCTATTACAGCAAATGGGGCACTGCCCCACCAATCTCAGGTTGCTCTCAAAAATTGCCCCTTTGCACATGATAAATAGCTCCAATTAGCCTACGTGGGTTGGGGGGAGGGATTTTCATCAAGATTGCAGCTTAGCAGGGAAGAGATAAACCTCCCCCAGTACTGTGATCCTGATGAAAATAAACACCTAATATTGTTTATAGATGGTTTTAATGCTTTGTTTCTATATCCCATCTTGTCAGTCCTTGTAATGGCCAAAAGGCAATTTATAAATATATTGTTATAATTAAATAAAAAATAGCATTTTTTTAAACTGACGTAATTGGTAACCACACAATTAAGGTAACTTCTAGTTTGACCAGGTGGATACTGAATGTGTGGAATGTTTTCCACAGACCCCATTCCCTAACCAACTTCTTTATATTCAGAGAAGTGTGGAAGGTGTTTCTTCCCAAATGTGAACAGCTATATGTGAAGAGCCTCCCCCATGCAGTTGGAAACTCTTTGCAAATCAAGGTTCTCACTCCTGTGAACCTCGGGCCTATGATGGTATTCACCTGGAAGCCCCTTTTGCACTTCTGCTGTGTGAGGGAAGTCAGGGCTAGTAGGCACAACTCCACTCTCTACCTCCACATCTTCAATATACATGTGGAGGGACCGAACAAACAGGACTTTAATTAAGAAAGCAAGAACTGTCTTGTTGGATCAGACCCAAGGCCCATCTAGTCCAGCATTCAGTTTCCAACAGGTGCCTCTTGACGCTCACAAGCCAGGTGGAAGGTGACAGCCTTTCCCTGCTTCTCCTCAGTTTCTGATATTCAGAATTAGATCTATAGGAGGCAGCCTTCTATGGAGCTATGCCATTGGTCTATTTAGCTCAGTATTATCAACACTGAAACCAGAGTTTCAGACAACAGTCTTTCCCAGTATTTCTTGGAAATACCAGGAGCCAAACCCGAACCCTTTGTATATAAAGCTTGAGTTGTGCCACTGAACTTTAGCCCTTTCCCCTCTGAATACAGAGTGGGGGTAGTTAAAATTTTTGGGGCCTCGGGATGCATTGAGCTGTGATCAACCCTCTGAAGGGCTACATGTCAAAGTGGGTGGGGCCAAAGCATAAAAGTGGGTGTGGTCCCTTCTAGGATTGGGCAAGAATTTTGATTCAGTTCACATTTCAAGCCACATTTATCAAATTAGCACTTTCTGAAACAATATGAGAACTGAAACATCCATCATTCAAAATTTACACTGATTCAAATTTTGCTATGTAGTTTGCAAATCAATGTTTACAAAATGCATAAATTGTGAAATTGTGTATAAAATGAATATATGAGTGAAGATAACATGCAAATATGCATTATATGATGAGAATGACTTGCAAAAATGTGTACATTATTCAAAACCGCCTAAAAATAGTGTTGATTAGGAGAAATTTGCACTAAAATGCTGGAAAATTTTCATGAGGATATAAAAAAAACTTCACAAATTGCTGCAGAAGTGAATTTAAGACTGGAAAAATGAGAAACTGAGAGACCAGAAATTAATAGATCTTTCCATCCCTAGTCCCTTTCCACCCTTAGTTATTTCATTTCTGTCAATAAATGGGGGGGGGGAGAGAACCAGGCACCTGGAAGTGCATTCAAATGTTCACTGTCGACGCAGGAGGCTGCAGTCACAGCACTTCCTGAAAACAAGTTGAGGAGAACTAGCTAGTCCAGAAGGAAAAAGAGAGTTTACCTGCCTGTTACTTCCTGCACAGCTGCTTTTGGTGAAAGAAAACGAGGGGATTATTCCAGGGTAGAGCTACAGTTGAGTATGTGTGTGCGCATGCACACGCATGTGTGTGTGTGTGTGTGTGTAAAAGAGAGAGAGAGAGAGAGAGAGAGAGAGAATCTACTGGATTCAGGATGCCATGCACCATCACTCCTTCCCCTACCCCACTGTCCAAATCATACTTCACCGCTACTAACTTGCAGTTCCTAACTGCTTTCACCCCATTATACTGTCTTGGTTGCTCTCCATTGCTTGAAGCCTGCCAGTGATGTCTGCCTTTGTCTCATGCACTTCCTGTAGCTTCATTAGGGATGTGCAAATGTGCCTCAATCCATTCTGACATTCATTTACACTTGCATCTGGTCTTTTCCATTCTGCTGCTGCAATTGGTTTGTTATCTGCTGATGCAGAAATATACATGGCTTTTATATGTATGTCATAGGGTACAATAGACATGCATATCTCAGCCATAAATAGATATTTACAAATTAATCAATAATTGATTAACCCTCCTTTTGGGAGGAAGAGCGGGACATAAATGTAATAAATAAATAAATAACCATCCCCGTGTGTTTCCTTCCAAAGTTAATGATTTTCCAGAGGAGCAACCCTGTTAGTCTTTTGCAGCAAAAAGAACAAAGAGCCTGATGGCACTTTAAATAAAAAGTTAATTGAAGTGACTAATGGCCCATCACAAAGCCATCTATGGCTGCAATTCTAACCATGTATACTCATATGTAAGGCTTATTGAATTCAATGAGGCTTATTCCTAGGTAAATGGGGTTAAGATTGCAGTCTATCTTGCTAGCTTGATTTCACAGTTCAGTATCAACTTATCATCCTGATATCAGGGAAGGACGGTTTAGCATCCTGTCAATATTTTGCTCACAGTGTCCTTAGATTATAAGTGGAAGATAGTCCATTTTCAATACTGTAGATTCCTGCAACATCCCTAGCTTCATGCTGGTGCCTGACGAAGGGATACAATCTCTGACAAAGAGATAAAATCTTTAGCTTTGCAGTTTGGCTTCTCTTGAGAACGATCATTCAAGATTGTTATGTCTTTGACAGGCAGTGATGTGAAGCTACAGGAAATACCTGCGAAGAATTACCGGGCGCTGCATAATGCCCATTACAAGGAAAAGCCTGCAACAACTTTTAGGGGGCAAAATTCTTAAATAATGTAACACAAGAAACCCCCAAAACATACGCAGAGCACCTAAGCAATGCAACGGCTGCCACCACTGAAGAATGTTGTTGGGGGCGGGTCTTCAGTGGCCACAGAAAACCTTCTGGGGTGCCAGACATGGCCTGAAGGGCCCAAGTTACCCATCTCAACATAAAGATTATACTTAATGATAATGGTCAATAGACTTACCCTCCATTAATTTATCTATGCCTTTTCCACCATGTATTGGTGTAGTGAATTTCATAAGTTATTAAAGTATCATGTAAAGAAGTTCTCATTTGGTTGTTCTTTGTCTACCCTGAAATATCAGCCAAAAGACTTCACTAGATGACCACAAATTCAAGTATTATGAGACGGTGATATAAGTTTCTCTCCCACTCATCTCCATTGCATTTGGAACAAAATGCAAGTGAGCTAGGACAAATTATAATTTTCAGTTGCAAACTATTGGACATGGGAATACTTTCAAACATGTAGTTTGATCCAAATCACACTGAAATCACTGGAAAGACTTCCGTAGTCTTCTGGTAAGCTTTGGGATGTTCAGTACATTACTTATCTTTACATGTATGAAAAGTCCTACTGAAGTTGTACTTCTGGCACAAGCAACTCTTTGTAAGATCAGAACTTAGGTTAAATTTAAATTCAGCATGGCAAGAGTAGGCAAGAGAAGGCAACAGAGAATCAGAGATACAACAGTGTAGCATCTTCTCATGTCTGACTGTTGTATATTCAACTTGTAAAAATATGGTGTTGAGTCCAGAGGCCTGGGACTCTTAGAAATAAGCACCTGAACTGAGGCTATGGTTGTTAAATGAACAGAGTACTTTCCTTGCTCACAGTTACACACAGACTGGTGTTTTTCCTTCCAGAATTCTCTGTAAGTCCTGGAGTGGACTGGTTTATGCCTGGCCCAGAGCATTCTGGAATCCTGGTCTGGATCTAGCAATAGATCTGGCATAGATATTACATCCTTCCTTTCCCCCTGCATATAAAATCACAAACATACTTGAGAACTCAGAACCCTAGAAAATACTTCCATGACTATATAAGAAAAACCTAAACTACTAGCAAAGCTACACAAATAAAGGAATAGAATAAAAACTGGATCATTGGTATATGAATCATAAGTATAGTTTACATAACATAGTCCTGCAAATAGCTTTTAAAATTTGAGGTGGGTGGTAAGCAATAAGAACAGTAATACACCAGGAACATTTTGAGAAAAGACATGAAGTGAAAGAACGAGGCCTGCCTGGGCGTTGTATAAAAGTGATGGAGAGTATTTCAGACAGAGAACGGTACAAAAGGTGCCGATAATTTTCTCTGACTGTATTTTTACATGATCTTGTCTTCCTAAGGCTATCGAGCGCAATTATGTGTTTGTACTTTGCAAGGAAAGAGAAAGACAGACATTATGGAAAGAGAAAGAGGAACCCCTTGGGACAAATTCAGTCCATGGGAGACACTAATCTTGAAAACACTGTGTACCTGTATGAACAAATGAAGAGGATAGAATAAATTGAGACATTTTATTCCCTTATTGATCAAAGTTGCAAATGTAAACAGGAAGATATTTGTTTTTGCCAGTGACACATGAGAAAACCAAAGTGTGATCCAAGCTAGGCATGGGGAAAGCAGCTGAAGATTTCTATGACCACTGCACCACTTTTCCCTGCTGCCACCACCACAGGAATCTCCACAGTTGTGTCCATATGCTCAATTTGTTCCTCTCTGTGCGCTCAGTCATGAGTTGGGGGGTATGGATGGGGGAGAAATTTGGTTCCGTTCACATTTAAAGCCAAACGTATCAAATTTGCACTTTTTGAAACAATGTACGAACTGAAACACAGCTATCCTTCGAAATTCACACTTGTCCAAATTTTGCAATGCTGTTCTCAAGCCAAATGTTCATAAAAATGCATATATTAGTGAAAATAACCTACTAGAAAGCATTCTATAAGGCAATACCGCATACAAAAATGTGTATATTAGGAGAAATACTGATGAATTTTCAGGAGGATTTTTTTTTTACGAAGAACAGAGAAACCAGAATTGACCTGTTTGCCCATCCCTAGTTGGGCATTATGCCAGTGGTGTAATAGCAGAGAAGGAACGTAGAGAAAGAGAAAAAACAGTAACAATAGGCCCTCAGGCCTGTTTTTGTTATAAGGTTATGTTTTATAATATTTTACATTAAGACTCTCTGATGCTATGATAGTGAATGTTGTCTAGGAGCAGAATACTCCCCAAAAGGCTAATATGCCAATCATTTGACTTTGGGATAGTCGGCACAATAGAAATCAATAGTCAGAGAAAGCCTGTCTGCTTTGAAAAAGGTAAGGAGAAGGAAGCATCTTAAAATAGTTTAAAAGTAGGAATATAATTGCAAGCCATGCCTGTGCATATTAACTGCAGCTCCTGTCCTCCTTTTAAATTGCTTGCTACGCTTCCTCTTTCCCGAGGGTTGGCACATGCTGGTTGCTTTGCTGAAGATGGCTTCAGCTGCAGCAACCAAGCTAATAGGGGTTGACAGGAACTGTCTGGAGAGAGTCATGGACTCTCTGAAGTTGACAGAAGCTTGTCAGAATGGGCCCTGGGGCACCAGGAGACAAAGGCAGTAGATTCACTCTGTCCAGCTCCAAAAGGGAATTCAGAGTCTTTACCCCCAAACTGTTATCATTTGGTCTGGATGGTATGGAAGAGTCCCTCCTGCCTTCTGCTCATGAGGTGTGACATCCTGTGTGGGACTGTTTCCTTGATCCTAGCTGCCAACACTAGCAAGCAGACTCTTTACCAGTCTAGTAGTTCTCTCCCCTCACACCCATAATGTCTTTCTGAGTTCGACTGCGAAACGGAGTGTTATATTTAAAAATATATTTCACAAGCTGTGCCTTCTGGGGGAAAATTGCCAACTAGAAATCTCCTTCACCGGGTGCCCTTGGCAGACACAGCCTTATTCCTGCAATGCTGCCCACGAGGATGGCAAAGAGGTTGCAACTTCTCTCTCTCTGTCTTCAGAACACCCCCCCAGTGTTCATGCATATTTCATTCTTTGCGCTTTTCTTCGCTATGAAGATAATCAAATCTTTTCATATCTGATGCCCTAGATGCCTGTTTCATTTGCCAGCTATTGCCTCAATGATGCTCTCCTCCCAGGCCCCCTTTCTCTTCATGTGGAATGGCTGCTTCCCCCCTCCCCCCCCCCGCGACCAAAGTCTGCCTTAGAAAAGGTCATTGTCCCTTTCATATTTGCTGCTCCTCACTGTGAGCTAGTATAGCTTTTGTTCTGGCAATAGAAAAGGATAAACAGGGAGGGTGGGGTATAGAGACTTCCAAACAACAGTTTATAAGGAGGGAGAGTCAGAGGAGAACAGCGAGCGAAATAGGCACACTGAGAGGATGTTAAGAATAAAAAAGCAAATGGTGAAGAAGGCTGATGGGGGGAAAAAAACCATATATATGAAGGAAACAGAAGCAGCGGGAGAGAAAGACAGCAAAGAATCAGTTTTCCAAGACATTTCAGAAGGATTATTGAAGAGGCACCTGTTAGACTCCAAGCCAACTTGTTTGCATTCTGATTCTTGCACAGTTTCTCTTGCACTTCAGACTAGAATAGATATAGAAGGAAAATGTGAGGATTGCCTCATTATAAGGGGAATGTGTGAATTTGCTCTGAGTCACCCAGAAGTGCAAGGAGCCCGTAGAAGGAGGCTGTCGCAACATTGACCCGAAGGATATATGAAAGGATTGACTTTACAGTCATATGAAAAGGAGGACGTGGCACCATTCTCACTGCAACCATTAACTGGAAAGGCATAGATAAGCAAGTATTCTTTCTTCCTAAACCCATGGATAGCCAATGTGGTGCCCTCCAGACGTTGTTGGGCTCCAACTCCGATCAGACCCAGACAGCATGCCCAATGGCCAGGGATTATGGGAGTTGTAGTTCAGCAACATCTTCAGGGCACCACATTACCTCTCCCCTAAACTAATCAGTACATGCATGCACATTAGGCTATGGGGATCTGGGAGGAGTTCACATATCACAATCCAGACTGCAGTGTCCTTGTGGCAGCTGTTTGTTTTCCCCCAACCCCAGTTCCAGATCTGTATTTCGTTGCAAACATGGGTCGGGAACATGGACTAGATGGCAAACAGTTGGTCGGGAGACTTACAGAGGGGAAATGGCAGGCATGGGAAGGGTTAAGCATGTTCTTCCTGCCCAAATCTTCTCGACTGCAAATAAGAACATAAGAAACTGCATTATAACAGGCAGACCATTTCTCAATCTAGCTCTGTATTGCCTCGAGGCACTGTTTGACAGTAGCTGTCTAGGGTTTCAGACAGGGGTCTTTCCCAGCTCTTCCTCAAGGCGCCAAGCATCAAACCCCAAACCCCATCTGCATGCAAAGCATGTGCTCTGTGCTCTACCACTGAGCTACAACCCTTCCCAAATAGTGCTCTGATCTCAGGCATTATTCTGATCTAGACTGCCAGCAGCAGCATCACCTTGGCTGGAAGGGCTTGGTATGAACATGCATTATTCTTTATTTATTAAATGTATATCCCATGCTTCCTCCTGAAGGAGCCCAGGGTGGCAAACAAAACCACTATAAGCACTTTAAAACAAATTAAAAAGAAAAGGCTTTAAAAATATTGCAACAAAACATCTTAAAAAACTTATTAAAATGAAAACCTTATTAAAGCAAAACATCTTAAAAACATCTTTAAAAATATCTTAAAAAGCAATTCCAACACAGACACAGAGTCTGTGGAGCCCAATGTTGGAGTCCAACATTGAAACTGATTTTGCATGTGTATAACACCTTTTGCATTTGTGAACCCCAAGCACACTGCAACTTTTATTAACTGACCACACAGATTTAACCATGTCTTCCTTTTTCTGAAAAGCAGTGAATTCTACATCTTGCTTGTTGTGCAGCAATATTTTTCAGCAAGAAAGGAAATTAAGAAAACAACATACCAAAACAAATGATAGAATTTTCTGAGGTACAGCAGGCAGAATTAATGATGCAGCCTTGCCATCAGGCTGAGACCGTAAGCTACCTGTGATGTTTGGATTGTTCCACTGACTCTTTTTAATGAGCACCAACTGATCAGGAGTCAGGACCTTGGTTTTGTGTCTCAGAAAAATGATACCACTATGTGCCAATGCTACACAGTAACAGTATTCAACAAAATCACCTCCTGAATTTTCAGTGGAGTGATTATAGAAAGCCTGGGTTTTCTTAGTGATCTCCTATACATGTTGCTGAGGCAATGCATCACAGATTGTGCTACAGCCATTGGGTAAATTGTTCTATACCTGCTACTGCTGCAGGTGGGTGGATTTGCTATGGCCCAGCTCAGTGGAGAGGAGCAAGAATCTAAGAATTACAGACTCATTAGAATAGTGGCACCCTGGGCTCCTGCTGGTAGAAAGGGTGGGATATAAATCTAATAAATAAATAATAAATAATAGTACAGTTGGAGCCTGTAAAACCATTGAGTCAAATCCTCTGCTCAGTGCAGGAACCCAATTTAAAGCATGTCCAACAGGTAGCTGTCCAGCTGCCTCTTGAATGCCTCCAGTGTTAGAAAGCTCACCACCTCCCTAGATCATTGGTTCCATTGTTGTATTGCTCTAACATTTAGGAAGTTTTTCCTGATGTTCAGTTGAAATCTGGCTTCCTGCAACTTGAGCTCATTATTCCGTGTCCTGCACTTTGGGACAATTCAGAAGAGATCCTGGCCCTCCTCTGTGTAACAATCTTTCAAATACTTGAAGGGTGCTATCATATTTCTCCTCAATCTTCTCTTCTAAAAACGAAACATTCCCAGTTCTTTCAGTCTTCCCTCACAGGGCTTTGTTTCCAGTCCCCTAATCATTCTTGTTACTGTCCTCTGAACCTGTGCCAGTTTCTCTTAAAGTGCACTATCCAGAAATGGATGCACTACGCAGTGCCAAATAGAGGGGAACTAGTATATCACACAATTTGGAAACTATGCTTCTGTTAATGCAGCCTAAAATAGCATTTGCCTTTTTTGCAGCCACATCGCACTGTTGGTTCATATTCAGCTTGTGATCAACAACAATTCCAAGATCCTTCTCGCATTTAGTATGGCTGAACCAAGTATCCTCCATGTTAGTGCATTTAGTTTCTTTTTCATAGGTGTTGAACTTTGCACTTATCCCTGTTAAATTTCATTGTTGATGCTTTCAGCCCAGTACTCCAGCCTATCAAGATCCCTTTGAATTTTGTTTCTGTCTTCTAAGGTATTAGGTATCCCTCCCAACTTTGTATCAACTGTAAATTTGATAAGCATCCCCTGCACCTCCTCATCCAAATCATGAATAAAAACATTGAAGAGCACTGAGCCCAGGACTGAGCCCTGCGGTACCCCACTTGTTACCTCCCCCCAGTTAAAGAAGGAACCATTGATCACTCTTTCAGTATGATTTATAGGTAACTATGGATCCACTTGATAGTTGTTCCATTCAGCCCACAAGAAGGAGAAGCTTAAGTTTTCTTACCCCTCAGGGCATTCTTGCCTTTCTGAATATTAAATGGATGGTCATTTGCAGCCTTCAAATTAAAGTCCTCAAGTGGGATTGCTGTCATTGAGAGCTTATGAGAAACTGCCTCAAGACTAGAGAGACAACAGTACCAGTCCAGATGTCTCCTCCACATTGTTTCCACTGAATGTGGCCCCCAGGGATAAAAATGTAATGGAACTGTCTTCTAATCAGGACTCTGGGCATGGTGATGAGGGCTTTGCTACAGTCTGGTTTTCAAGAGCTTGTCTCAAGGATAGGCAAATAGCTCAGAGCCATATTACAAAAGTATCATCAACTGGAAATTTCACTGGAAATTACTATCATAAAGAAAAGCATTGCAGCTAATTTGTGTTTTCTTTGAACACAGCAAATACAGTTTGCGTGAAATTTGTGTGAATGTGATGCAGACCAACAATCCATAAGTTTGTTGTGAGCATATTGCACCTTTCATGTTATGCCATTTCCCAATTTGACACTTGCTTATGTGACTGCCAGGTTCCACCAGTGATGCCCACTGTAAAACGAGTATGAAGAAGAGTCACACATCTCTCAGTTCTTGGGTGACATGCACAAAGCAGCCTCAGCCAATCTGCAGCTCTCTGACATGCGCCACCAGATGCTTAGGGACACATGTCTCTACTTCACTTTTTACGCTTTGCCTCAGGAACCACTTGGAGCAGCCTTTGCCAACCTTGTGCCCTTCAGATAATTTGGACTACAACTCCCATCAGCTCCAGCCAGCATGGTCCTGGCTGGGGCTGGTGGGACTAGTAATCCAAAACATCTGGAAGGCACCAGGTTGACAAAGACTGCATTTGAGTAATCCACTGTTGAGTAAAAAGTGAAGGAATAGTTCTAAGATATTCAGGGAGATCATCATCAGCTAATTATGATCTCAATTTACATTTAAGGTTTAGCAATGGGAATATTATCTTACTAATATATGCACTGCCAAAAGCAGAAGAAAGTTTCAGGAAACAGTTTCTAGTATTCTCGGAAGTGTGACTTGTTCCTTCCATTCACACACTGCCCTATAGCAGCAGAATTTCCCAGCCTACTTGGATGAGAAAAGGATGTGGCTCTGGCTTTGCCACATTCAAGAAGATCTACTATTTGCTGTGTACTTTGTGTATGATTAAGACACACTGTTGACATGTTTTTGTGCTTTAAGTATTCACTAATAGGCAAGTGTGGTGTAGTGGTTAAGGTGTTGGCCTGCAACCTGGGAGACCAGGGTTCGAATCCCCACATAGCCATGAAGCTCACTGGGTAACCTTGGGCCAGTCACTGCCTCTCAGCCTCATGAAAACCCTATTCATTGGGTTGCCATAAGTCAGAATCAACTTGAGGGCAGTACATTTACATTTTAATAGGCAAAAAACCTTGCAGTTTAAGAATGTACCTATAGCCCACAGATATTTCTATCAAACTTTAAAAAGTAGGGAAATTGGGCAGCTATAGTGAATGCACCAGGGGAGTAGGAGACCTGACCTCCTCTCTAAGATATTGTACTGCACTACAAAGTTGTCAAAATGCAAACATATTTTGGGTTGGTCTTTCACAGTCCAATCAACTTCCTGTGTAGCTTGGAAGAATTTGGTAACATGTGTCTCTGAGCATATGGTGAGTGGTGGCAACACCTGCCATCTCCAAAGATGGAGAATTATATTTTTGTATGTTTGTTGGTGTTCTTCTTACTTTCCTTCTTTCCTGTGCTGCTAATGTTTCTACAGAGAATCTAATCTAGAAAATTTTATTTCCGTCATTATTCATCCTAGAAATCTGTGTCAAATTTATTTTTATTAATTTCAAAGCCTTTTTATTGGTCAATGTCACATGATGGCGAAGACAGTCTTTTGTGTTTCAAATTGGAGGTTAAGTTCTATTTCTATTTTGGGTGCATTAACAGTGGAATCTGAAACTGCAGTTTGATGTAAAATCAGACTGATTACAATATGTTGCTACTTCAGCAATGACTCTAGCTGTTGGAAAACAGAGGATGCATGTTTTCAGTCTGCTATGTTTAAACCACTTCATTTAAGGCAAGGTGGGCACGGTCAATTAAAAACATAGAGCCTGGAATTTTGCTAGAATATATATATATATATATATATATATATATATATATTTATTACATTTATATACCACCCCATAGCCAAAGCTCTCTGGGTGGGTTACAGTGGGTTCACCTTCCACTGTTTTATCTTGTGCAAATTGAGACACTCCTGAGGTCCACTGGAGACTATTCTGCAGAATAGTCAGTGCCATTATTCCACAATTATTTTGGAGTTTTTTAGTGTAAATTTTGCAAAGTGTTGCTGTACTTCACATATTCACAGAAATAGAAACAAAAGAAAATTGTTTCCTACAGGAAACTTCAGTAAAATTGCAAAGTAAATCAGACATATTTAAAGTGACCATCTGAACTATATCAGCTGTCTTAATAATGTTGCTTCCTCCCTGTTAAAATAAGATCAGCACAGCACATGTCTTGTTTCTATTATTTGAGCTGATTGCAGGTGTTGCCACCACTCACCATATGCTCAGAGGCACATGTTACCAAATTCTTCCAAGCTACACAGGAAGTGGATTGGACTGTGAAAGACCAACCCAAATTGTGTTTGCATTTTGACAACTTTGTAGGGCAGTACAATATCTAGAGAGGAGGTCTCCTGTTCTCCTGGTGCATTCACTATAGCTGCCCAATTTCCCTGCTTTTAAAACTTTGATAGAAATATCTGTGGGTTATAGGTATGTTCTTAAACCACAAGGTTTTTTGCCTATCAGTGAATTTCTCTGCTTTTTAATCCGGGAGGTAAGAAAAGGGATCCTGTGCAAGTTTGCTGAGAAAGGATTGATCATTTGCATGCTTATTGAATTCAGTGGGATTTACTCCCTTGCAATCATGCTTAGGATAGGTGACACTGACCACAGGAGATGGGGAGGGGAGGAGGAGAAGGGAAGGGAGGAAGGGCAGAGGAGAGGAGGCAGATGGGAGCAGACAGGAGGGGGAGAGGAGAAGGACAGGTTTGATAATTTGCATGTTTATTGAGTTCTGTGGGATTTACTCCCGTGCAATCATGGTTAGGATAGGTAAAACTGACAATGGGGGAGGAGGAGGGGGAGGGGGAAGTAGCAAATTGGAGGGGCAAAGGAAGGGGGAGGGGAGGGCAGGTTTGATCACTTGCATGCTTATAGAGTTCAATGGTATTTACTCCTGTGCAATCATGCTTAAGATAGGTAAAACGGACCATGGGAAGGAGGAAGGGGAGGGGAGGAGGGGGAAGAGGAAGGAGGGGATTGGAAGGGGATGGGGAGTGAGGGGCAAAGGAAGTGAGAGGGAAGGGGCAAGAGGGAAGGGATAGGAAGGAGGAGAAGGGAGGGTGGGTTTGATCATTTGTATACTTTTTGAGTTCAATGGGATTTATTTCTGTGCAATCATGTTTGAAAATGGAAATGGACTGCCTTCAAGTTGATCCCAACTTATGCTGACCCTATGAATAGTTTTTTCATGGCAAACGGTATTCAGAGGTGGTTTTACCATTGCCTTCCTCTGAGGCTGAGAGGCAGTGACTGGCCCAAGGTCACCCAGTGAGCTTCATGGCTGTGTGGGGATTCAAACCCTGGTCTCCCAGGTTGTAGTCCAACACTGACCCAGGGGAGGGGCAGGGAGGGTAGGAGGAGGGGGAGGGGAGTAGATTGGGTGGGTGGGCACTAGCCAGAGGGGAAGCCCCTTTCCTTTCCAAAAGGAAAACATTGTGAACAGTATCACTGCTTTTCAGTGTTTTCCCTACCTTTTTATTCTACAGCAGGCACATGTAGCCTCCCACCCAAATTTAAACCAAAGCTGTCCCTGGCCACGTCCACACCAGGCCTTTATTTCACTTTGGACAGTCATGGCTTCTCTAAAAGAATCCTGGGAAGTGTAGTTAGTGAAAGGTGCTGAGAGTTGCTAGGAGACACCCTGTTCCCCTCACAGACCTTTAGTCGGAGTGGCTGACTGTTAAACCAGTCTTGCCACTGTAGCTCTGTCACTGGAATAGGAGCCTCCTCTCAGCACCCTTCACAATCTAGATTCTTTGGAGGAAGCCATGACTATCTGACATGAAATCAAAGTCTGGTGTGGGTGTAGCCCCCTGATTAGCCAAGCCAAGCAGCTGTGAGTTTGGCTTTTAGAACACTGACAGTTGATTCTTACTGAGCATGTCATTCAGCTCAATGCAAAATTTCTTAAATTAATTAAAAATCAGCCAGGCATTTTTTAAACTTTTAATCTGCAGAAGATGAAGGCCAGAGTGTGGGACAAGGTCAGTAATAGAATTCCAGGTACGTTGTGAACATGGCTGGTTTTTAATGAATTTCAACAGATTATGAGAACTCTGACAGAAAAAAGTCCAAAAGGGCTGTTTTGTGTATCGCCATGAAAATTTAGAGGGTTGTTAAGCATGCGCTTCTGATTTCAGGACTATAAGTTTTGTAAGGTTTTGTTTTGAAATGAGCTTATGGGAAGCATACTCTCGTGGCTGTATAATAACAGTGAGAGCCATAAATGCCTTTTTAATAAATGCAAGTAAAGATTTTTAGAATTCTGATACAAATTGTCTAGATCTCATTAAAGCTTCTGCTAGATAGCAGGTAGCCTTTAAACAAGCAAAGTTGTCACTTGAGGTAATACTGATGTTGGTAGTTTATTCATTTATTATTTATATGTTACATTTATACCCCCCTTTCTTTCCCTATGGAACCCAAGGCGGTATACATGTGCTTTCCAAGCCGTCTCCAATTCAAGCACTGACCAGACCCAGACCTGCTTAGCTTCAGCAAGGTGGTGGCCTCATGTGCCTTCAGACCATAGCCTGTAGTTGTACACATATTCCCCAACTGTATGTGTACTAGTTGCTCAAGGGGACTTTATTCATACATAGTAAATTATTGCTTTTAATAATAATATAAATTATGAAGCCTGTCATCTAAACGGGACTCATTTGGCTGACAGAATAGCATGCTTCTTATCTATGGTGCTGAGCACTGCAAGTTTTTCTAGTATATAATGAATTCTGATGTTCTGAACATTATGGTATATGGGAACAGGATTTTCATGACAGAACAAAGACAAAGATATGGATGTGGTATGCAGAAGTTTAAAAAATCTGTTGTTTAGGTGAGAGCAGAATATACATCATGCGAAGTTATTTTTGCCACACTCGTTTAGCAGGGCAAGTCAACTCTCGGAGCCCATGTGTGTTCCTGCTGCTTGCTGTCTCTCTACCTTGCTGTGAGGAGCTGATTCTTTTCATATCATTTAAAAACTGTACCTATTTTGATTTGATAAATATATGAGGTGGGGATGCTGTGTCTTGGTTGATTTGAGAAACTAACAGAGTCCCTCACCTGCCTGGTAACGATCGTTCTTTTTATTGCCGCATATCAGAAAGTTAGGAGAGAGTAATGGTATGTAAAATATACCCCAGTCAAGATGTTCTGATTTTCTGCTCATGAATATTCGATGCATCAGAAGCCAAGCAACTGGTTCCGATGCTACGTCCTGTTGTGTCCCAGGCAAAGGGAGAGTTAGATCAGTGAGGGGAGTCAGATGAGGACGAGGCTCCTTGAGGAGCTGAAGGAAAGGAGACAAGTGGAGAGCATTCTGGCAACCCCCAAACTCCCTTGCCCGGCACTACCACCGAGGAAACTCCTGCCCCACCTGCGAGTCCAACACCGGAGCAGTTGGAAAGCAACTCTCCACCCATGCCATCTACTCCTGTGCAGGAAACCCTGCCAGGCACTTCAAACGCTTCCCAGCCAATCAGTATCCCACTTCCAGGGACCACGCTGTCACCCAGCGAAGCCCCGCTATCAGATGGGTCGTTTGAGACTTGTCCCGCCCAAGGAGGAGCAAGAAGAGAGACTTTCAGAGGGTGGAACTCAGGTGGAGCCGCAGTTTATGAGCCAAAACATTCCCTACTTAAGTCAGTTCTCCCAAGACACATGTGCTGTGTCACCCCTCCTCAAATGCTGCAGAGACTGCTTAGCTAGGATAGTTAGGGAAAGTAGTGAGTCAGAGTAGACAGGTATATGAAGTGCACTGCTTTGGATGTAACTATAACTTTAATAAAAAGAGAAAAAGACATCACCTCGCCTCAGTCTGAATCCATCACCTCTGGGCAGGACACATCCTGATAGACGGGACTGGGGCTTTGAACTAACCTCAGAATCTGAGTTTAAGATTCAAAGTAACTATATGTTCATTTCTCCTCATAGCACATTCACATTTGCATTCTTGCTAGTAGGGAATAATCTCATGCCCCAGAAACAATCTAACTGCTGGTTGATGCTACATTCTGGTGGTCAAAGGCTAAAGTTTTGAATTGCCCCAGGAGTTGGAATATTTATTTATTTGATCATTCCTCTTTTTGAAAACATTCACATTTGGATTTCCATTAATAGTGAAAATTAAAATTCCATTCAATATGAACACAAGTAAGCCGCTTTTTTTTAATGGCACTTTCTCAAATGAGACATATGACTGATAACTATGAGCTAAGTCAAGGCAGAAAGAAAGAGAAGCACTGTGGGTTAAATCAGTCATTTGAAGATTGTACTAATTATAAAGCCAGGTCCTAAATGCTCCTACCCACATTTGTCCCTGGTTCTCTTCCACCTTTCTTACTTTCTTGTCATATATAAATATGACGGGCAAGTATGGCATAACATATAGTGCTCATGCATTGAGTATATGAAATGTTCCCAGGTTGTTTTCAAGGAGAAAAGTTATTTTGAAATGCATTAACTATATAAGCCTTTATTGGAAGTGATTTCATGAGCAAGCACCCTAGATTCCTGCTGGATCCTATTAATGCGAATGTACTCAGATACACTAAGTGGGTAGACCATTTTGTTGTAACTTTCCTATGAAAATGTGTTCATGAGATAACCTGAAAAAGACATTGCACTATGCATGAAACATTTCTAGAGGTGTTACAAAATTGTAGTTTCACTGACTAAATTGTCACACAAATCTGTCCCTTGTGAAACTTCTTGGAGATTCATTAGATATACTCAGTTCTTTCCTACTCACTCTTGCCAGAGGCGTCTCCTACAATTGGGATTCACATCCATAGTTCTTTCCTCAGTCATTTATTGTACTTGACCATATAATACTTACAGAAAAATGGTAAATCAAACCCCCACAGAGAGCTTTTGCCTTCTAAGATACTGAGTATATGGCAAAATATGATTTTAAGAAGAGCCCTACTGCATCAGACCAAAGACCTATCTAGTCAAGCATTCTTGTTTCCCACTATGGCCAGCCAGATACATTTGGGAAGCCCCTAAGAAAGATATGAGAACAATGATCCTCTCTTACTTTAGTTCTCCAGCGACTGGTATTCAGCATGCTGCCTCTGATACTGGAGGTAGTAATACAGCCATGACATGCTGTAGCCTTTTATAGCCTTATCCTTCCATGAATTTGTCTAATCCCATAATAAGGGGGGGAAACAGTATTTTTCACTGTTAGTCATGAATATGCTTATAAAGGAGTAAATCTGGGGACTTTTAACTCCATGAGACACACAGTGGTAAGATGACTATGAATCAATCTTGTACTATTGATGAAAATCAGAGCCCCTGAAGTTAAAAGCTAATGCCACTGATAATTGATTGTGTATATAAGTGCTGTTCTCTTGCCACTGGTGTTATGGGAGCAGTTTTTGATATTTCTTCATTTCTTTTCTCATTGTAGCTTGGAATTCATAGATATTAAAGAAAAGAGATTGCTTGGACACAAATTGTTCATCAAAAACCTCTGGATGTTTTAATATTCATACCTGTACAAATACACTTGCATCTATGAATGCCCAAATCGTTCATTGTACCCAATTCCAGGCTCTTTTTTGAGCTCATAGAGTCTTTTATTCCCAGGCACAGAAACAAAATAACACAGGAAGATGAGAAAGCGTAAAGCACAACATGATGTGGCTTATTACTTGACGGTGGGCATAAAAAGGGGATTAACTGAAGCCTAGAGGGATTGTCACTGAATCCTAATCTTATCTTTCCTTCTCCCTTCCCCTTCCCCAGCCATTTGAAGTAATGAACTAGTTATAAATAGCTAATTAGTTAATTATATGCTGGCCTACATGCAGCATCTTGTAACATGAAATTCCCTAGACCCCTGTGGTAGGGAGTCTCAGCAGACTAAAGGGAAGCAGGTGGGGTAGATGTGGGGGGATTAGGAATGTGATTGATGCTTGCAGAATGCAAGTGACCACAAGAGAACACAGAGAATGTAATTAATTTAGTAAAAGGGTGCATCTGCCCTATCCATCTATCCTATCCATGAGGCTAGTCCATTAGCTTGGCAAAGTAAAGGGATCCAGGAGAGAAACAAGCCCAAAGTTTATTCAGCTGTATCTTGAAGATGTTATAGAATCTAACATAGGGTACCATCCAGTTAATTGAGATCCAAAGGAAACAAAGAACATATGACCAAAAATATAATTTAATGACAAAACCCAGCACATTTTGAGCTAAGGGATATTAAGGGATATTTAGTTCAAAGAAAGCCATTCTAGAATGTGATTGCATACCCCCTGCATAATGGCTCTCTGAACAGAAGCTTTCTTTGAACTAAATATTCTCTGGTAAAGAATGTATTTTGGCTCAAAATATGTCAGGGTTTGTCAACAAATTAAATTTTTACACTGCTTTTCCTCTCTTTTTTGCATCTTTGGATTTTGAAATTTTAAGAAATGTATCACTGTGGCAGCCCCAGAGGCTGAGTCCCTTGTTTCTTGCTTCTTGGAAAGTATGTCATATATTTTGAGACATTATATAAGTAATACATTCCAAAAAGACCAGGTATACCCTGGGTGCTTCAGGGCTGGGTTAAGCATTTGGCTAAATGTGCTCGTGTACTTAATTCAAAGCTGCAAAATTGTAGATAGTTCTCTAGCTGCCTCCACCTTGTTTCCTCCAGGATTCTTTTTCCTATAATGTCTTTTCTGTTCTTTCCAAACTCTGTTTTTTCATCCTTTCCCTTTCTCTTTCTTAATCAACACCCTTGCTGCTATCCTGTAATCTGTCTCTCTCTCTCCCTCCCTGGTCCTGGTCCCTCTTGCAGGCATGCGCATCCTGGTGAATTTGCTCTTGGACACCCTACCCATGCTGGGGAATGTTCTGCTTCTTTGTTTCTTCGTCTTCTTCATCTTTGGCATCATTGGGGTGCAGCTATGGGCTGGTCTACTGAGAAACCGCTGTTTCATGGAAGAGAACTTGACCATGTGAGTGTCTGGGAGATTAAGCTGGCTGTGAAGCAAGCCTCACTTCTCTTTCTTTTTCATTCTTTTTGTTGCCGAGCCAATCCAAAACCCTAGAGCAGTATCCAACTCAATTGATCCTGAGAGTGCAAGGATTTCTGCTTGCACAACAGAATTTCCCCTTCCTCTCCTCTCCCTGTGTGCCCCTGAATCCTCTCCAAATCTGCTCTGGAGGCTTGAGGGGAAACTCAGAACAGATTTAGGGGACCACATAGGGATGGATGAAAATTTTGATTCAGTTCTCATTTCAAGCAGAATTGACCAAATTCACACTTCCCAAAACAATATGAGAACCGAAACACAGCCATCCTTCGAAATTCACATTTATTAGAATTTTGGGATGCAGTTCGCCAACTAAACAATATTTACAAAAATGCATACATTAAGGGAAAGTGTGCATAAAATTGAATACATGAGTGAAAATAACATGCAAAAAGGCATGAAATGATGAGACGGCTTGCAAAAATATGTACTTTTGTCAAAACTGCCTACAAAAATGTGTTTATTTGTAGAAATTCACATTAAAATGGTGGAGAATTTTCACGATGATTTTTTTTTAAAAAATTGCACATCGCTGCAGAAATGTAGAGAACTGAATTTAACATTGGAAAAATGAGAAACTGAGAGAACTGAAACAAACAGATCTTTCCATCCCTAGGGCCACAGCAGACACACAAGGAGAGAAGCTGGAGAGGAAGTTTCTTTGTGCAGCCAAAAGTCCTTGCGATAGCGGTTCTGTTTAGTTGAATTCTGCTCTTACTATTTCATTCTGTCTCTCCCACACACACATGCTTCTTGTGTACAACTTCAAAAAAGACATATCTGCCTCTTAAAAAGGAGGTGAGGGGATGCTGGCACCACCACTGTACTACTGTAAGTGGCATCAGCAAGGAAATCCAATGGGGATAATAGAATCGGAAGAGGGCTTGTAGGCCATCTAATCCAGCCACCTGCTTCAAGCAGGAAAACCAGAGCTAGGGCATCCCCAGCAGAGAGCTTCCCAGACTCTGCTTGAAGACCAGTACGTGAGATTTCCTTGTTGAACTGCTCTTACTGTTAAGATGTTTATTTCTCCTAACATCAGCCAACATCTGTCCTCCTGTAACTTAAATAGTGCAAAGTCAAAAATCCTCTCCCCTTTTTTTCAGCAGGGCTAATTGTCTTCTATGAAAGTAGGGGAGCATTTTCAGAGACTTTCAAGGATAGATGGAAGACATTCTAACTTTTTTGGTGGGGGCAGGGTGAATTACCATGTCAGACAAGACAGCAGAGAGTTGCATGGTCTTTCTTTTACTAAAAATAAACACTTTTCAGTGGCTTCAAGTGGTGGCAAAATACAATAGGCAGCAGCCAGTCAGCATTCTCATTGCCAACAGAATGGCCCAATGGGAACAACTTGACATCATGATGTAGCATCTTTCTCAGGGCATTGTCAGTAAAAATAGGTATCTGCAGCCACTGGGACAGCAGGGTACAAGTGTTTGCCCTATTCTATGTTGACAGCCTTTCAGGTGTTTGAAGAGTACTCAGTCATTCCTC
Source organism: Rhineura floridana (assembly GCF_030035675.1). Taxonomy (NCBI): domain Eukaryota; kingdom Metazoa; phylum Chordata; class Lepidosauria; order Squamata; family Rhineuridae; genus Rhineura; species Rhineura floridana. Next base: position 45,591,058 of record NC_084487.1, read on the forward strand.
CACCACCCCTCCTGAGCCCCCTCAATAATCTCTTGTCCAGGCTAAACATCCCCAATCCAATCTTTCCTCATAGGACCTGTTTTCCATGCTCTATCTTCTTAGCCTTCCTTGGAACACGTTCCAATTTTCCTACATCCTTTTTAAAATGTGCTGCCCAGAACCAGACATAGAACTCCAAATGAGGCCTGACTAGTTTCATTTCTGAGAGTCCATATTATTTAATTTCAAAGCATTTCTTTTTCACTTTTCCATTTAAAAATACTTGAAGAAGCTAACAAATAATGCTAAAATTCAGCTAAACAACGTGAACACAAATTAATAGTTAAGAGATACAAAGCAGCTATTTAAAGCATTGTTGTCAAATCAGATACTTTTTTAAAATAACTCAAGTAGCAGCCCCAGCAAACCATTATTACAATTATTTCCAATCCCTCAGACCAGATTATATTTATCATATATGTAACTTAAAGCCAATTCACACCACTGTAGGAATATCTGCAAAGCTGCACTCATAGGATGCCTTCATTGCAGACTTACAGAATGTCACAAACTGTGACCCATTCCTACCAAAGGCATAATGGCTGTAACATGTGGGAGCATTGTATCCTATGGAAGTAGCCCATATTGGCATAGGAGACAGCTGCTTCCAGTAGCCATCCTGTGTCTTGCCAGCTTTGTATATTGTGTACCGCAGAAAGGGTAAATGAAGAGGTCATATCAAAGGCAGAGGAAGAATGGGTCCTAACTGGACTCTGTCACGCGGATTCCTGTTTACTCTTTTCTCAACTCCATATTATGTGGCCAAGATTTCAGGTCACCTACTGAGTGAACGATGTGGTTCTGCCCTTTCTAGGGTACACACAACTACTCTCTGCTCCTCCTGCCTCACAGGATATTTATATTTGAGAGGGGTGTTGCTGCCATTTGCTAAGAGATGCTAGGGATATGTTTTTATTTCTAAAACAGTCTTTTTTTAAAAAAAATCTTGTTAGTGTGGTTAATGTGGAACCTTCTGTTTTTCAATGGCTATTTAATTGGAATTGCCCAGTAAATGCATATTAGGCACCCAGGCTCTCTCCCCTACCATTCCCCATTTCAGATGTTGCTTAGTAACCTCACACATGCTTCCCTAAGTTGTCCCCTGCTGTTGAAAAGGGTTTTCTGCCAACCTGGCTGACAACTTCAAGAGGGAGGGCAGTGTCAAGATCTCTGGTTGGCTTCCTAGATCATCTGGCTATTGGCTCTGGCCCCAGGATTCAGGCCCTGTGCATTTTTAAGTCTCCTGCTTTGTAAATTCAGACAATGTGAGTACAGCTTATGCTGAAGATGCATAGTTTGAAAGTTGTAGCTCAACCACAAGGGCATTTCACACATTATATAGCAGGAGCTGAAGCCAGTCCTCACTCCCTAATGGGTGTACCTTTATGATACATTTTTAACATGTTTGTTGCATACACATTACATTTTCAGGTATGTACTTAAAAATATTTTACTTACATTTGCAAAATATAATGGGTGAAGCAGCCCATAGTTATAGCCAGTGATCCCATAATTCAAAGCTATGCTATAATATTTTAAGAGCATTCATTCTTTTTATTTTTTTACAAATCTTGATTTCTGTGGGCTTACGTCTACAGTTTGAAGTTTGGATTCAATATTATGGGAAGTATATTAGATGTTAGGAAATAAGTATGTTAAATGATTCCATACACTGGCACAGCACCAGATTACCCATTTGCTGTATGAGGCATGCATCTGCTATCTATTTTAGTTCTAACTATGTGTAGAACTAAAGTATGCCACTTGGGGACAAAAAATAGATAAAAACTTGCACTTTGACTGTGGCCTTTCCGAAAATCTTTTTTCCTACTGTGTAGAAATTGGTTTTAGCTAGGGGCTGTAGCTCAACCTGGATGATTCTCCAAACCACAGCTTGGGTCATCCTGAAAAAGCCACAGACTTGCTCACTCCCCCCTTCCTGCTGTTTCTTTCCCTGTGGCCTGTTTAATGACAAGCATCATTTGCCATGACACCTGAGCTGGCAAACTATGATTAGCATTTGTCCTCCAAAAACCAGAATCAGAAATCTCCTGTTGTCTAATTCTGGTTTCAAGAGGAAAGCACTAAACATAGTTTGTCAAGTTGGACATCACTGCCAACTGTGGTCAGTGCTAAATGGGAAATGTGGGGGGGGGGAGGAGGGAGGGAGCACACAAACTGGCAGCTTGTTTCCTGTGACACTGGGTCTTAAACAGAAACCCGCAAATGTCTTAATAAACTATGTCCTTTTCCTCTGCTGAAATAGATGGATGGAAGGCTATTATGATTGTGGTACTCCCAGTCTCCACAGATATTATTAACTCTGATGTTTGCCATAAAAAAATCATTCATGTGTACTTTCTGTCCCCTTAGACAAGGTAACATCACCCTTCCTCCCTATTATCAACCTGAGGAGGACGATGAAATGCCCTTCATCTGTTCACTGTCAGGAGATAATGGAATCATGGGCTGTCATGAGATTCCCCCACTGAAGGAGCGAGGCCATGAATGCTGTTTGGACAAGGATGACTATTACTACTACACCTCTGTCAGACAGGAGTTCAACGTTAGCGGCATGTGTGTCAACTGGAACCAGTACTACAATGAGTGCCGCACGGGCAATGCCAACCCACACAAAGGGGCTATCAACTTCGATAATATTGGCTATGCATGGATTGTTATATTTCAGGTAAACTGAACTGAATGTCCAGCACCCAGTGCTAAGTCTATACATGCAGCCTACACAATTACTTCTCAGTAATGATTTGCCAGTCTTTTTCTGAAATATTAGCATGTGTTTGAGCACATGTTGTGTTATTCAGGTGATGAAAGCACAACTGTCAGGCTACCTTTGTAACAGACTGCAGCAAGGGTCTGACAGGCTAGAACAGATATGGGGAACCTGTAGTCCTCCAGATGTCATTCAACTCCAACTCATGGGTGATGGGAGATGGAGTCCAACAATATCTGGAGAGCCACAGGTTTCATATTCTTGGGCTAGAGGGAGAAGATGTGGACTGGGACCAACTGGAAGTGAGCTGCCAGATCAGACAAACAAGGCTTAAGGGCCAGAAGCAAAAAATGTAGTTAAAAGGCTGATCGTCGAACACTGGTTTGGGCACAAAAGAAGCAAATGGCCAGAGGCAGGAATGCAGAGAAGTTATTATATGAAGTGACGTACTCTGATGAGTTACTCAGACTGAGGAATACAGCTTGAAGCAGGAAGTCATGTAGTCAAATAACACCAGCCAGGTCCCTGTTGGTTCCTCAATTTACATCCTGGCTGCACAGAACAGCTGCAGATCCAGCTCTGCCATCTTATGTGTAGTGCTGCAGCATAGCAGAGATTAGGCTGACACGTTCCTCCATTAACTGAGACCTGTCCTGGTGGTGCAGGGGATAATTTGCTTGGACTCTGCTGCCTGAGTCCCTGGTTCAAGTATTCCAGTGCCTTACATCAACATGCCACCTTGTGCTGGCACAGTAGTTAATTAGTTAGTTATTTTGCCTTTGTCTGATATGATTAGGCCAATAGGAGTGTGGAGCTTCAGCATCTTTCTTGTTGCAGCTGTTTTCACCTGATTTTTAAGTTGATTTATAAAAGCCTCCTCTTATTCAGTAAGCCTTTGGAATAGGGTGAACTAAAATTTCACTTAACTGCAACAATAACTTGATAACTTGGATATATGACTATCAGTTATCATAAATTGTCATGTCATATTTACTCAGCACAGCAGTGGGTTGCATATACCGTCATGATGATCATCCATATGTTCCTTCTTCCACAACTACCACTTAAATTGAATGTGTAATCTCACTCATGGGTTCCAAATATGAAGATATTCGTGTATAATGGCTGACATTCCTGCTCTTTTTTGATGATTAAGTAGCTGCACCTCTGTTTGCTGTTATAGCATCTGGAATGTGTTAGAGAGAACTGCTTCTTTTTACATACTTAGTTGGCCTACATGTTTAGTTAAAACAGGCCATTGGCTTTCAAGGCATAGTAAGGTTAACATAGGAATGCACCCTAAATCTTACAGTTCTTTTCTTTGATGTCTAAAGCAGCCTAAGAGTATGACTGGACTAACACTGAGCATTCTCTCATTGATTTCACTGGAGGAGTCAACAGGAGTTAAATCTCTCCTGTTGAAATCAGTGGGACTTAGAAGTGCTTAACTTTGGTTGGATCATGTAGAAAAATGTGTCAAATTCAGGCTCCACCTGCACTTTATATTTAAAGCAGTATTACGCCACTTTAACCTGTCATGGCTTCCACCAAATAATCTTTTTGTTTATAAAGGGTAATGAGAGTTGTTAGGAGACCCCTATTTCCCTCACAGAGTTACAATTTCCAAAATGGTTTGGTTTAACAATCCCTCTTCCCAGAGGGGACTGTAACTATGTGAGAGGAATAGGTGTCTCCTACCAACTCCCAGCACCCTTAACAAACTACGGTTCCCAGGATTCTTTGGGGGAAGCCATGACTGTTTAAAGTGGTGCAATACTGCTTTAAATGTAGCATGCAAATGGGGCCTGAGAGAATCCCCGGTTATTCTCCACAGCAGCAAAGCTATTTTCCTCCATTCATGTCATAGTGAAGAGATACTGCATGCTAGCCCAGATCAAATTAATATTACTTTACTGGACTGGAAGAATTTATAGGATGTATTGTTTTTCCTTTGCTTGCTTTGCTTTGCTGGGGGGTGGTGGTCCAAAATGCTCTACCTGACAAAATAACACATGATATGTGGACTGGACCAGTGAACTTCTTGGAATGAATTTGGCTGCTCCATCTTTTTATCTTTCTGTAGTTATTTACATTTTCCCTGCTCTTGTTTTCTCCCTCTGTAGGTGATCACACTGGAAGGCTGGGTGGAGATTATGTACTATGTGATGGATGCACATTCATTCTACAACTTCATCTACTTCATCTTGCTGATCATTGTAAGTCCATTGTCTTTTCCTACACAAGCAGATTGGATCCTATGCCCCAATCAATCTGTGAGCCTGAAAAGTGACATACGTTTTTTCAAAAGTAGCTTTAGAAAGCTAGAAGATGTTAACTGTAAGTAATTCTAGATAGCAAAGAATTCCACTTCTGGCTCTGGCTCTTTCCCAAGTAGCCAAACCATTCCAGTTGGAATCAAAAAAGCAAATTTAGCTTTGCCTTTTTAGAATGAGAAGCTAGATTTCATTTGAGATAGTTAAAAATCCATTTCTGTTGTTTTCCTCCTGTTCGCCTTACTTAAATGTTAGTTTATAATTGATCATACCATACCCGCCCATAAACTACAGTCTACCGTCCAAGGAGCTTACAACCTAGGGCAGCTTTTACCAATCTAAGCCAGCTTTTAGCTATACTGGCTGGAGCTGATGGGAATTGTACTCCAAAACATCTGGAGGTCAGCCAAAGGGGGCAAATGGGGGCACAGACACCCAAAGCTGTGCTTTGCCACCCTACTAGGATTTTTTTTTTAATTTATGACATGACAGACAATGTCAACCTCCATTGGAAAAATAATAGCTTGTTTTAAGAACAGGAACAACTTACGAATAGGACCCCTGAAAAATTCAGTGAATAAGGCAGGGGAGGACACAACAAAAGCCTCATCTGGAAGAGCCCCCAAAAGTCTACTCACTCAAGACTTTCCCTGATTGAGGGTGGATTTTTCATGATCACAATCACCCTATAATAACTTAAGCGATCCTGAAAAAACAGCCTATATAGTAACATGAACATTGAAAAGTTAAATATTAGAACTTTGTATTATGGACTAGAGTTAGACTCCACCCCTTGGACTTTCCTTTGCTCTGCTTTTCAGTTTCAGTTGTGCTGTCTACTAGGCCAGCAATAAAGAAGCACATTTGTTTGCCTGGAGTAAGAAATAAGAGTTTGTTTATTCTGCAGTTATTAAAATGAGTAGAGCAGGATTGGGTGCTTATTGCTAAAGGGTGACATAAAGAGATAAAGTGATCTGAAAAAATGGCTGCTCTTTACTCTTTTAAAGTATTCATTATACTCACAATCATAGTGGTTATTTTTTCTTCTTTTTCTTGAGTACTTGATGGCAAATGATGAAAACAGAATAGAAATAGAGGAATAGAAATATCACTATGTACACTACAGTTAACTAGCTGGCTGGCTGGACACCTAGGCTGTAACTCAGGCCTAATTTCTAATTTTCCCAATATGTGCAGGACAGATATTTTCTGGACAGAAAAATAAACCAGCAACTAGTAAAAATTCCAATTGTTTTCCACAATTAGCTTCCAGTTGCTTAGTTCATCCTTTATATAGCAGCTACTTAAAAAGTTTTCCCTTGATTGTTCAATAGGAAGGTTAGGAACAAGAGTAGAAGGAGGGACTCTCAAGGAGTCTAAAGTATTCATTTTCTCTCTGCCCCTTCCCTAAACTTGTAATATGGACAACTTTTTGGGTGAAATCTAAAACTGAGATACCTAATGCAACGTCAAGCTCACTGTCACTACCAAAGTAATTCAGTTCATGAAGAATCAGAATACAGGGACAGACTACAGGTGAAAGATTAGCATATCTATAGGTAAAGTCAAGCTTTTGAGTCTGGTTTTCATGGGCATCTCTCAAAACAGATTAAACTTCCTTCATCTAAGTTAACATACTCTCTGGGTGGAGGAGTGAGGGGGAAGGTCATTGCCTTTCCCCTCCCTTGTCCTGGCCCTCACATTCTCTCCACCAGTTGGGGGGAGGATTGACAGGCACTATGTGCCTCTCCCCACCCCCCACCTAACAAGAAAGGCTGATTGCAGGGCTGCTGGAGGGCACTAGGTTGACAAAGGTTGTCCTAAGGCATAACTTAGGAGCATGGAATACAGTGAAAGGCAGAAGAAAGAACTGTAGTTATGGTAAGAGAAAGACTATAGGGTTTTGTGCTATTTTCCTTGGTACCTTCATTTTTGTTCAGTTAAACTTAAATAAAATGAGCAAATAAGATGTTGATGAATCACTGACGATCTAAACCTACGCTGAAGTCATTCCAGCTTTCTTCATTTCATCACATTCATCACAAGGAGATGTAGGCATTTAGACTGCCACTGTTTTCCAAGCTACTGTCCACAGGCATGAACTAAGCAGGTGATTAAAAAGAAGCAATAAAGGCTAATGAAAAGAGGAAAGCAGAGAGTATTGTAAATTGGGATTGAAGAGCTTCATTAAGGGTGACAGCTGAAACAAGTTTCTTTTTCCTGTACTTGTTTGTTTTTCCTCTTGAGAATGAGATGGCATTCTTTGTTCTCTATACCTACACCTCATTTATTTATTTATTTAGAAAAAAAACCCTGTGTCAGGGTCCCAGGCTTTAACTCTGTAATTCCTCCCCAACAAGTCCATGTTACCTATCATTTCTCCCAATGGCTACCCTCTAAGGCCCCTGAAAGAGGTGGTTCTCCCACAAGGCATTTCCTCTGAAATGATCAGTGCTGGCTTCTGGAACTGATGAACATACAGTAGCACAAAGGCTTAGGCACCACTGGAGAAGCCAATTGGATGGAGTCTCCAGAACCTTTGTAACAACTGAAGAGGGCTGTTTATAGGAAGAGAAGGCAGAATCTCTAGCATCTTTCCATCTTGCTTGTGAGTAGAGGTGGCACTTCGGGCAACCACAGAGCCAGGGCAGCACCACTAGCAGACAAAAAGAAAAGGAAAGAAAAAAGAAGTCCAGGTACCAGCTTTTTGTAGGCTAGGGATGGAAAGATCTGTCTGTTTCAGTTCTCTCAGTTTCTCATTTTTCCAATGTTAAATTCAGTTCTCTATATTTCTACAGCGATCTGCAATTTTTTAAAAAAATTCCTCATGAAAATTCTCCACCATTTTGGTGTGAATTTCTCCCAATAAACACATTTTTGTAGGCAGTTTTGCCAAAGGTACACATTTTTGCCAGCAATTTCTCAGCATTTCATGCCTTTTTGCATGTTATTTTCACTCATGTATTCATTTTTATGCACACTTTCCTTTAATATATGCATTTTTGTAAATAATGTTTAGTTGGCAGACTGCATCCCAAAATTCTAATAAATGCATATTTCGAAGGATGGCTGTGTTTCAGTTTTCATATTGTTTCGGAAAGTGCGAATTTGATAAAATCTGCTTGAAATGCGAACTGAATTGAAATTCTCATCCATCCCTATTGTAGGCCCAACACATTTTGAAAAAAAATCTTCTCCAAGTACATGTTTTAGAATTAAGTCTCACAATAGTATTGGTTTCTCACTTTCTTATTTTTCCACTTAAGTTCAGTTCACCAAATCTGTGCATTAGCTGGTGTTTTTTGTTTGTTTTTAAAAAGGCCTCACAAAAATTGTTAGCATTTTAGTGCACACTACCCCCATAATAGATGCATCTTTTACACATTCTTGGTTTGGAGAGAAATGCGTAGAAGTGTGAATTTCAAAGGATATCTGTATATCTGTCACCCTGGGCTCCTACTCAGAGAAAGGGAGGGATATAAATCTAATAAATAAATAAAATAATCTGACTGCATATTATTTCAGGAAGTGATAACTAGACAGGTTCATTTTTAAATCTGATCTGAACTGAATTTGTTAAAGCAATCTAAAGGACCATCTTCTCTTGCCATTCACCCTCCAACTTTCAGGCAGGGGAAAGATTTGTTTACTTTGGGGCTGGGGAGTGTGCAGCCCAGAGCTTGGAAAGGTTACTTTTTTGAACTACAACTCCCATCAGCCCCAGCCAGCATGGCCACTGGATTGGGCTGATGGGAGTTGTAGTTCAAAAAAGTAACTTTTCCAAGCTCTGGTGCAGCCCTCCAGATATTGTTGGACTCCCAACTGCCAGCCAGCATGACCAATAGTCAGAGATGATGGGAGTTGTATCCAGCAACATCTGGAGGGGTGCAGCTTCCCCAGCCTTACTCTATATTCTAGAACAACATGCCTTTCCCAACATGCTGGCTGGGCCTGATGGACGTTGTATTTTCAAACTAGGCAGGAGGGCACTAGGCAGGGGTATAGTTGTCCAGGGTCTCTGGGGGGCTTACACCCTTTACTTTTTTGGGAGCAGGGTCCCAGCAGGTTCCCTATGTCTCCAGCATCCTATGAGCCAATCAGCATGAAAGAGGTATGTATTAGCCATTGATAAGAGTCTTCTAACATGCTTCCTTGTGCTTTCCTCCCTTGGAGCCAATCAGAGTGAAATAAGGTGAGAGCCACTGAGAAGACTCTTTTCAGTAGCTAACTCTCTCCCCTTTCATGCTTATTGGCTTCTAGGGATGTCTGCTGTTGTGGGAGAAGGCATTAACAAGGATCTCATTCTCAATCCAGCAGCAAAAAAAGGGGGGGGGTGGCTGTGACTTTCCTGAAGGGACCCTGCACTTCTAAATTTGCCACTACACTACTGGTACTAGGTTGGGGAAGGCTGCTTTCAAAAGTCTCATAAAATACTATTTTTGTTCAGTCAGAATGATGAGAGCAGGAATGTGTGCAGCAGACATGCATTTACAAGAGGAATGGATTCTCACAACCTTGGCAATTAAAAACAAGAAGAGCGTGTGCATTTTGCATAAGCCTTACAGATCAGTGTAATTTGAAACCAAACAGCATTTTTTTCCTTTCCCTTTTCCCCCAAGGCCATATTCAAGACTCTAAAGTGTATATAGGCTGAGGTGGAGGAGAATCAGATGGAAAATGCCACCGTAGTCTCCTGCTGGAAGGAAAAGCAGGTTATAAACAAACAAACAAACAAACAAATAAAAAAGGCAAGACTATTTAGAATGGATTTGAGCACCTTTTTTAAAAAAACCACCACTTCCCTATTTTATTTTGAAACAGCGTATTGTACTAATGTTGAAGCTGGCCAGGAATGTTTCAGTTCTTGAAAGGCTTCTTCAAGTAATAGCAGGGATGTGTCCCCTTTGAAATGCTAAAAGCTACTGGATTGAATGTTCTGATGGAGCCTTTGGGCACCTTTGCCTATGTGAGCTGGGTGCCAGGAGTGGAAAGGCATCACAATATATTGTACTGTTGGAAATTATGTTTGAACACTGCTAGGTGGAAAAACGATCACTCGCCCATCTGCTTTTGTGAGTTGAGTAGGTGGTGGAATTGGCCATTTATCTTTTATTCTTGGTCAGTCCTCTCCAGTTTGGTGTGCCTCACGCAACAGCTTGTGAGGCAGATGTTTTCCCTTGTTTATCTGCCACTCTTATACTGACATTTGGGTTAGGTTGTGTGTGATGAGATAAATAGCCTTTTTGTATTAGTTTGCATTGTATAATTGGGAGCAACGGGATTTAGTCCTGGGCAAATTCAATGAATGGGCCTTTGCCTGTTAATTGTAATGAAGCTACAGTTTTGCCTTCACTGCTATAGACTTAGGAATGTTATGGGCATGAGAGTCATCTTTGCAAGAAATCTCTCTCGTCATTTACATTAAGATTAAGGATTAGGAGTGCAGACCTCCTGGCCTAATATCAGAGCCCTGAGTGAAAACAATATTCCTGAGCTTTATATACTATTACGTATTTTATAGGATTTTATAGGATTATTAAGTTTATATATATAGCTATTTAAATATATAATTTATATATAGCTATTTATTATTTCTTGAACACTTACAAAAAAGCCAAGACACTGTACTGTTAAAGCAGAGAAATAAAAATAACAGGAAATGAAAACAACATACTTGTACTCACAGGCTTACAATTTACATGAATAGATACACGAGAGAAAGGATAGGAGCAAGGGGAGGCAATGAAAAAAGAGAGGCACTGAATTAAAACACCTCTGTTAATTGCAAAAGACATGTGGAAACAAATACATCTGGAACTTTTCTGAAAAAGCAGGAAAGATTGGAAGTAAAGATTAAGCAAGGGAACTAAATCAAACTAGTTATCACATCCTCTACAATCACCACCCCAACATTCTTTTTCCAAAGCTACATAATGGTGGAGTCAAAAATAGAATATCCACTATTTTCCCCCTGTGGAATGCATCTTCTTCTCTTTCTCTCCCTCCTCCTAGGGTTTCCACTGCCTTTCTAAAAAAACTAATTTTATTTATTTCATCATTTGCATACTGCTTTTTTGGACTTACCCTCCCAAGGTGGCCCACATCATAACAAAAACTTAATAATCCTATAAAATCCTATAAAATGCTAATAGTAACATATAAAGCGCAATCGATGCTAAAACATTAGAACTTTGAAACACTAACACAGCAGCAACTGAACTGCAGCACTGTATATGTTAATTAAAAGCAGTTTAAAGTAGAGCATTATTTTATTTATTTATTCTTACATTTATATCCCATCTTTCCTCCAAGAAGCTCAAGATGGCATGCAAACATGGCTCCCCCTCTCAATTTTATCCTCATAGCAAACCTCTAAGGTAGGTTAGACTGAGAGACAATAACTGGCCCGAAGTCACCCAGTGAGCTTTATGGCCAAGCGGCAATTTGAACCCTGGTCTCACAGAACATAGATCAACATTCTGATCACTACACCACACTGGCAACAGTTGAAAACAATGTAGAGCACTCTGAATATTAGTTTAAAACCAGCTTGAAATATGAAGGTCTTCAAGGCTTATTTAAAAAATAGTGTGGGGTCTATGTGCACTCCTTAGGGAGTGAGTTCCATCGTATTGGACACCTCCAAAAAGGCTTGTTTCTAATGCCCGCCAACCTAATGCATCTTGAATGGAGCTTTGCAAGATTGTCAGCCACTTTGGAAGCCTGTTGTCAAGCAGAAAAGCAGGATATAAGCATTCTATATAGGTAAATAATAGATGAACCCACTCTATGAAGCAGCATTTCAACTGCATCTTTACTTTTCCTCCCTTCCAGTCTTCTATGTCTGCCCTCTTTCTTAATTAATGTTTTATGTTACTTTTGTTCTCTTTGTATATGCATAAAACCTAATAATATATATATATATATATATATTTAAAAATGTTTTATGCCTCTCTTCTCCACTGGTTACTAGGTGGGCTCATTCTTCATGATCAACCTATGTCTGGTGGTCATTGCCACACAGTTTTCGGAAACCAAGCAGCGAGAACACCAACTGATGCAGGAGCAGCGGGCGCGGTACTTGTCTTCCAGCACCGTGGCCAGCTACATGGAACCAGGAGACTGCTATGAAGAAATCTTCCAATATGTCTGCCATATTGTACGCAAAGCCAAGCGCCGCACTCTTGGCTTCTACAACAGCCTGCAGGATCGACGCCTGGGCCGAACGGAGCTGAGCACTGCCAAGCAGAGCATGAATGGGAAAGACCAGAGGCAATATAGTAAGATTTGTGGGGTGACAGGAGAAGAGAGGGAAAATAGTGATTGATAAGACTATTCCTGTGGATCAGAATACTTAAAGCATGTGAACTATGCTACTGGAAACCATATAGCAGCCATAAAGGAGAAGGCAATTCACTGGGGAAGCTCTGATTATAATCTGCTGGTGAGAGCTCTTTTCATTGAGCAGGCTATGTAGGATCCTTGATTTAACATAGGATGAATCAGGTTCCCAGGTTTCAAAAAACAGCACCTTTTGTAGGTCAGAAAGAATTGCATTAAGAGAATATGAGGCAGGCAAACTGAAACACATCTGCAGTAACTAACAGACTTTACAATAAAGAGGAAGCTACTTTACTGGCCATTAAAACTGACATAATGAGATATGTCTGAGAGCAGGCCTGGAGTAGAGTACAGTGGCAAAATCCAGGCAGGGAGAAGTGTGAAACAACTTATTTGTTGAAAGGAAAAAAGCATTTTAAATCATTTGTGACATGGAAAGCAAACAAGATCATATAAAATTATCCTGGAGGGCATCCAAAAGATTACCATAACTAACAGTGCTTTTTACAAATAGCTTCACCGGCTTCAGGAGAGTGGATCTCAGGGATTTTAAAATGAAGTTTAAAAGTTTTAAATGATACAGCATCACTTAGATGATCCTTGAATTCTTTGGCTTAGCACTCCCTCCTTAGCCATCTCAGGCGTCCTGGATCTTGACCAGCCCCAGAAGGATGTATTCCCTCCCCCCAACTCCCCAAACCATGTCAACTATTGAATCACCCTTTGCTGGGATTCTTGGCTCACCTCTCGCCTTCCATGCCCTTTAATGAGCTGTGATCTTTAAATCCCAGTGAATTAATGCTATTGATACTAAGGACAGACAAATGGGTCCATTTTTGGTTCTCTCGGTTTCTCATTTTTCCAGTTTTAAATTTTATTCTCCACATTTCTGCAGCAATTTGTAATTTTTTAAAAAAAATCCTTACAATTTTTTTCCAGCGTTTTAGAGCAATTTTTTCTTAATAAAAACATATTTGAATGCAGTTTTGACAAATATACACTTTTTCACAAATATATACATTGATTCGCACACTTTTCCCTGATATATGCATTTTTATACACATTGTTTGTCTGGAGAACTGCATTGGAAAATTCCGAGAAGTGTGAATTTTGGCCCTTGCCTGTGTTATGGTTCACATATGGTTTTGGAAAGTGCAAATTTGGTGAGTTTGCCTTTAAATGAGAACTGCATCAAATTTCTTCTCCATCTCTAATTGACTCTGTACCCTCTTCCACGTCCCACATCTTACTCCAAGCTCTCCTGCCATTGCTGGGATGCCTTTCCTGTTGCCCTGGTCCTTTCTTGCTTATATAACATCAAAGCCTCTGTGCTCCTTGAAGGATACATTCCAAGGTGGCTCTGCAAAAGGAAAACCTCTGCCACAGTAGTAAACCTATCTGTGGACATGGGGGCAGCTCAGCAAGGGAATCGGTGTTGGTAAATGCTGTGCTTGAACATGCATTTGAGTCCGAGTATAGTGACATTCAAAACTACCTTTTAGTGCTTAACTTTCCATCAAGATGAATTTAAGGGGGGGGAATAGCTTTTCCCCCCAAACCTGCAATCTCAAGCTTTCTAATGATAAGAGCATTTTATCTCCTGTAGGTGATGATTTCTTTCCAAATGATCACTCCTGTTCTGATGTTCTGTCCTAATTTTAAAAGAAAACTCGGACACTTTTACTATGATGTGCTAGGAATAATGATAGTGCTGAGAGTCATAAGAGAGTGGCTCCAGAATACCAAAACTCAAAGTTTTGGCATCCTGAGCCCTTTTATGAATTGAACTCAAACCCCAACCATAGCTTGGGCCTGGTTCATAATGGGCTCATCCTGGCACCAGCCCTCCCCAAAAACCACCGCACTACCTGCTTTCCTGCTGAAATGTACATGGCTGCAGCTGATGCAGCAATGGAGAGGGCCCCATCTTGTGGCCCAGTCATGTTTGGGAGGAAAGAAGGGGACTGTGAGGTATCTATTTGTGGGTCTTGGTCTCCCTCCCCCATTATGTTCCACAGTATTAGTGTGATGAGGCTGAAACTTTGGAATAGACTTGGGGAAAATCAGCTTGGGGTGCAATCTCTTCAGTTGCAGCCTGATCACAGGAGTATAGGAATCTGCCTTATCCTGAGGGCTAAGCTAGATGGAACACTAAACAAGTCTTTGCATTAATATGCATGTGTTTTAAAATGTAGATATTGTCTGCTGGGGGAGCTGATATTTATTGGGATTGCAGAAGGCAGGGAGGGGGTATTTAACATTTTCCTCCCCTGCTGTGGTCCTCAGGTCGTTGTCCCCCCACAAGCAGATATATGCATTGGGAGGATATCCCCTATAGGCACCAATTTCAATGCATATAGCAGCTTCAAGGGAGCAAAATGGGTTTTTTAAAGAGGCACTTAATGTCACACCTAGTTTGGTTCCGAGTCCTGTCATTGATCCATCTAGCTCAGTACTATCTATATTGAGTGGCAACAGCTCTTTAGGCTTCAGTCAGGAGGCTTTCCTTGTTCTTCCAGGAGGTGCCAGAGCCCTTTGGCATGCTATGCCACTCAATTATGGCCCCTTCCTAGATTCTATAGTATTGCTTTAGTTATAGCAATAGCATAGCTGCCACTGCAGCTGAAGAAGTATCCTGTGCTTGTCAAGTTGGTCCAGCTTGTCCAGTTTTGCTCCATGTTGCCAAGATGAACTCCTTAGAGTGAATTCCTATATTATGTAGTAGTACACCTTTGCATATTCAGGTATCAACAATCTTAGGTCTACATCTAAAAAGAAAAGTGTGAAGTGACGCTTAGTGCCAAAAAGAAGCATAGTGTTGTGCCTTCTCACCTGTTTCTGCTAGATTTCCATGCAGAGAGGAACCGAAAGAGTAACAAGTCTGTAATCCTTACCTAAAATTAGCAGAACATTATGAACAATTTTGCCACATCAGACTGTTTTACTTTCTCTTCATATCTTTGTCTCTTCTTACAAATATAAGAGGTAACATATGCATTAAAGTCAACAGAACCAGTTTGATAAAAACACAATATATTTGATGAATACAGGAAAAGACCATTTTTGCAATATGTTTTCTGAGTAAAAATATTTCTATATGTGATCAATAGGGCATCATCGATTTTTAAAGACAAAAGAAGCTTTGATCTTTCTTTCTTTACATCACACAGACCATGGCCTCTTATTTAGTGATTCTTGCATCTGGAGAATTATTCTACCCCTGCTACAATGCTGAATACAATCGAGTCTAATCTATTGTGGCTGAAGTAGAGCATGTCTCTAAGAGACAAGCAATCTCCATTAAAGTCTCTCAGTGATGATGAGCTTAACACTTCCCTTGGCAGACAGTTTCAGTGCATAATTTTCTTCCTTCTTAAAATGGCTAGCAACGCAGTGGAGGAGATGCTTTGCTTAATTAAATACCAAGATGCAGAAATGTTACACTATTCTGAAAAATTCATGCTTCCCTCTTAAATTTGATCCCTGTATTTGTTATTCCTCAGGGCGTTGTCGAAAACACAACTGTGTTGATTACGTGCCACATGGCCTTGGCCAGCCTATTGCAATGACATTGACCTCTGTCCCCAGCAACTGTCCAAGATGTCACAAGGCCCGGCGGGAAGCAGCCCGCAGACTCTCTGTGCTCGAGAGTGGTGATTCAGATCAGGAGGAGGGCAGGGAGGCCAGTGAAGAGGAGGAAGATGGAAGGAAAGAAAGTTCAGGGGCTACAGACCTGGAGAAAGAGGAGGACGATGGAGAAGAGAGTGGACAAGTGGCGCTCTGCAGTGACATGTGGCAAGAAGTGAAGGTTAAATTGAGAGGAATTGTGGAGAGCAAATACTTCAACCGTGGGATCATGATTGCCATCCTTGTGAACACCATCAGCATGGGCATTGAGCACCATGAACAGGTAAGTAGACTGGTGGACAGTTAATAATAAATTTACTCAGTAGTCTGAGGTGTTACTATGTACCTTAAAAGTTTGCATGTTATTTAGCATACTATGGTTGTTGGGACATCTGCTGGGGACATGAACACAACAATGTACAAATTGGGTTTCACTTTCATGTGGCTGAGGACCCTGGACAACAAACACATTTGAGTTGACAGACTGAGAAGGTGAAAAGAAGTACCTGTATGCCACTTCCCCTTAGAGCTAGTATCACAATTCTCTTATGTAATTATTTGATTTATTATTTGATTTATATCCCGCCCTTCCTCCCAGCAGGAGCCCAGGGCAGCAAACAAAGGCACTAAAAACACTTTAAAACATCATAAAAACAGACCTTAAAATACATTAAAACAAAACAACTCTAAAAACATTTTTTTAAGAAAAGCTTTAAAAACATCTTAAATAAAAAGGTTTTAAAAAACATATTGTTTGGGGGGGAAAGTTTTTTTAAAAGCATATTAAAAAGCAATTCCAACACAGACGCAGACTGGGATAGGTCTCAACTTAAAAGGCTTGTTGAAAGAGGAAAGTCTTCAATAGGCGCCAAAAAGATAACAGAACTGGCACCTGCCTAATATTTAAGGAAATATTTCATATTTCTTGTGCACAACTCTAAACCAGGATTGCACATCCCCCCCCCGATTATGCAGGAAGTACATAGAAACATAGGAAGCTGCCTTATACTGAGTCAGACCATTGGTCCCCCTAGCTCAGTACTGTCTGCACTGACTAGCAGGGGCTCTCCAGGGTTCCAGCCTGGAGTCTTTCCCAGTCCTGCCTGAAGATGCCAGGGATTGAACCTGGGGCCTCCTGCATACAAGGCAGATGCTCCACCACTGAGCTATGGCCCTTCCCCAAAGTAAATCCCAATAGAGGCTTTGCAATACCAATAGCGCATGATGGACTGAAGCCAAAGTCTGAGGACTAAGCTGACTTGGGACCAAATGGCACAGGAGACATTTACTCTAGGGTGACTGAGAAAGAAGTCACCTAAAAATCTTGGGTTGGTTTATTGGGGGGGGGGGGAACTGTGTTGACTCACTGGGAAAAAATCCCAAAGCTATAGTAGAGCAATATATTTATTAGGCCCAACCAAAATGTCACAAAGACAAGCAAGCTTTTGAGTTCCTCCAGCCACCTTCTTCAGATTGGATATGTAAACAATTGCTTTGTGGTGTGAGTGTGAGTATGGATGTGCGTGTGTGATGTTAAAGGCCCAAAATCTGCAGTTTGTAACAGTCTTTTTAAGATGGAGTGCAGGTGGAGTTATGCAGACTTAATTATGGGCCCATCCATACCTACCAAAATCCTCATTTTCCACATTTGGTTGGTGGTCTCAACGTCCATACATGCCCTGTTTGTAGTCAGATTATTGTAAAAACCTGATTATCAAGCATCCATATATGTGGCCTTCCCCCCCCCTCTAAATTGCTTTAGCATTGGCCACTTCCCTAAGTCAGCCCCTTTTCAGTGATTGGTCCATAATGGTTGTTTGCTTTTTGTGCACTTTTTCAGAAGAGTGCAGAAACATTTTTTTTATTTCCCACGTATGCGCAGATTTGTGGATGTGCTATTGGGTGGGAAGGAGACAAAGGGCTGGGCATGTGATGGAGGAACGCTCATGGACTGCCTATTGCAGGAAAGTCCAAAGCATTGCATCCGAGTGCATGGACATTAATGTGATTGGTTATTGGTTTAGGAAAGCATATTGGTTTTTCGGTGGCATTTCTAATGCGGATTTGTGAATGCAAAATCTGTACTAGCCTGCTACATCATATGGATGACGGTGAATTAATGAGGACACAACACTATAACATTGCAGTTTATACAATCATATAGACAGGCCCTACGTTAGCCTCTTCTGGATGCTTCACAGATTTCAGGATGTACCAAGAGCTACTGGGGTCAAGAAGAAGTAATAGCTATGCCCCCATTTAAAAACAATGACATAAGGTAGTTAATCAGTTAGATCTCTGTTCTGGAGATAACTCTGTAACATTTGGGTTGGTCCTAATAGAGGTGTTCCCCCCACTGTGGGCTTTGGACAGAAGTAGCTTGTAAGCCCACTGAGGCAACAAGTGTATCACTGGGCAACAAGGGCCATGTTCAATAAATGAATGAAATGAGCAGCATGGGGTGGGGGAAAGAATGAAATGAAGTAACCGTACTGAAGCACATGCCATCTGTTTTGCTTCCACACACAGTAGTTTCCGTGTTCTATATTTTCCTTTCAGTTCCTGCCCTTTTTGGGGGGGAAGGGCTATAGCTCAGTGGTAGAATATCTGATCTGCATACAGAAGGTCCCAGGTTCAATCCCGGGCATCTCAAGGTAGGGCTGAGAAAGCCTCCCTACCTGAAAACATGGAGAGACACTGCCAGTCAGTGTGGACAATGCACAGCTTCCTGTGTTCCTTTCTTTTTCTCCCTACTATCTCTGTCCTTTCTCTTGCTCTCCTCCTTATATACTCCATCTCTCCCTGTCTTGTTCGTGTCTTTGCTACCCCCACCTCCCACCATCTTCCTCTCTTTCAGTCTCATTTCTCCCTTCATTAGCTAACTGAACCCATAGTCTATTTGGTTTCATTTAACACAGCCTCTGGGGGCAGCGCAGGCGCTTCCTCCAAATCAAATCCATCAGTTTGCCTGCCATTCCAGGTTAATTAAGACACACATGAGCATAGCCCATTTGTACAAAGGTGTAAGAGAGTCAGGCGAGTTCTATATGAATGGAACTCAATGAGGCCTTTCATTCTCTCAAAGGGCAGAGGGGGCAGGAACCCACCCTTGAATATGTTACTATGCTAAATAATGGATCAAAATACACAAAAAAAATCAGGCTCTCTTAACTGTCAAACCCTCAGCATATACCAATCAGTTACAGATTTCACTCTCATCATATTGAGTGGGATTGTAACTAGGGTTGCCAGGTCAGAAGCATCCCAAAACCTGAGATTTTAGGGGCGGGCCTGAGTGATGTCACAGGGCGGGCCCGAGTGATGTCATGGGGCGGGCCCGAGTGATGTCATTAAGCATGATACATATAGCATCAATCACAGTTGCTTGGAGCATACAATTAAAAAAAAATATCTGACTGGAAATTAAGCTAGACATCTTAGCTAAAAGATGGAGCCTGGGTAGGGAACATTTAATCTAGTCTACTTGCTTTTGGCAAGAAGGGTTTAAGTGCCTTCAGGCCAGGCCAGTCACCAGAAGGTCACTGTAGGAAGAAAGGAGCCTAGTATTGTGGAGATGTTAGATGGGAGCATTCGGGAGTAAAGATGGATGCCCCTGAAGGCTGCAATTCTAAACACACGTACTATGGGACTAAGCCCCCAACAGGACTTACTTCTGAGTAGATATAGATTGTGCTGTTGGTAAAGCTTGACTAGTGATCCTCTGCAAAGACATCCATATCCAAGCAGGGTTGGCAACCCCCTGCCTGGAATGCCCTGCCCTTATCTTTTAATGTGGCTGCTCCAAACTTCTTTACAGATTTGACCCTTCACTTCAGAAAGAGGTCTGAGAAATGAGTAAGAGTAAGAAGATTCTCTACCCTTTCTGTCTGCATAGATGCCCTCATCCTTCCCCTGCGCCCAGCAGAAGCTCTGGGCCAGGTGGGATGCAGTGGCATCTCATAGAGGACACCCTCCCCTTTCATGGGGTGTATGATGTGTCCTGGCCCAGATCAGATTTTGGGGTGGATACCCCCAGTTACTTATTTTTTTTCTATGTGTTTTTGTCCATTTTGATTTTGCATTGATGCACCCGTGCGTGCCCGGTGCCCAGCAGAAGCTCTGGGCCAGATGGGATGCACTGGCATCTTGTAGAGGACACCCTCCCCTTTCCTGGGGTATATGATTTGTCCTGGCCTAGAGCAGATTTTGGGGTGGGCACCCCCAGTTACTTATTTTTTCCTGCATGTTTTGGTCTGCTTTGATTTTGCATAGATGCCCTCATCCTTCCCCTGCGCCCAGCAGAAGCTCTGGGCCAGGTGGGATGCAGTAGCATCTCGTAGAGGACACCCTCCCCTTTCCTGGGGTATATGATTTGTCCTGGCCCAGAGCAGATTTTGGGGTGGGCACCCCCAGTTACTTATTTTTTTCTACGTGTTTTTGTCCATTTTGATTTTGCATAGATGCTCTTCTCCGTGCCCTGCGCCCAGCAGAAGCTCTGGGCCAGGAGGGACACAGTGGCATATCATAGAGCACACCCTCCCCTTTCCTGGGGTATATGATTTGTCCTGTCCCAGAGCAGATTTTGGGGTGGGCACCCCCAGTTCCTTATTTTTTCCTGTATGTTTTGGTCTGCTTTGATTTTGCATCGATGTCCTTCTCTGTGCCCTGTGCCCAGCAGAAGCTCTGGGCCAGGAGGGACACAGTGGCATCTCATAGAGGACACCCTCCCCTTTCATGGGGTATATGTTTTGTCCTGTCCCAGAGCAGAGTTTGGGGTGGGCACCCCCAGTTACTTATTTTTTATGATTTTATGACATCATTATGTATTTATGATAATATCAGAAGCCTGATTATTTTGATTGCATAAATGTATTGTTATTCTTGACGGGGAGAGTCCCCCAATCATAGTGCTTTATCATACAGGGTACCCCAACATATATTTTGGGGTTCAGAGACATGTTAAGTTTGGTTTGAAGTTGCTGTAGTTGTCAGCTCTTCTTTTTTAGTGTTTTGAACTTTCAAGCAAATAAGGAACTGGGAACTAGGAACCAACTTCAGCTTTGTATCCGTTAAATAGATTAAACAGTTGCAGGGGGGGCCTGACGTTTTGGTGTATATCTCGGGAACCAGACCACCTAGAAACTTAATATTTTTAAAATTGAAACTGAGAGTCCGGAGATTAAGGGTGCTAGCCGGAGAGCCCCCAAAAACCAGAGACTCCGGCTGAAAACCGGAGATCTGGTAACTCTAATTGTAACCTAAGAGCCAGCTATGTCAGACCTCAAAGTTTGTACTGAAAACCTTAACCTGAAAGCCTGTTATGTACCACTATTATCATGTGGCAGTCTTGTCTGTTTAGTCTAGGACTGTCATATAGAATAGGAATGGCAGGGAATACAGCTTTCAAGGCACATATTGGGAGCTCAGATATTTGTACTAGAATTGTGACAATTCCAGCGATCATTTTGTTTGTAACAGGACATTTACAGGCCTGTTGTAAAAATTATTTTGAAAACTGATAACTAATGGACTAAGAGATTATAAGTGTAGTTATTATTACGGGAGCGATTGCTGCAGTTGTTATTATTTAGAAAGTGCTGGGTCCAGTACGATCTTTAAGTTAAAAAGAACAAATGCTACCCATAGTCTTACAATCTAAAGTGTGAAGCCAGTGGAAAGATTTCCTAATCTATTGTTGTTTTTAATCTCTCAGGATTTTTATTCCCTTTCCCCCCCCAAAGGGCTGATTCTGCATTTTCACATCACATAGAGAACATCAGTAGTTTGGCCTCAGCTAAATTCATGAAAACAATTTGCAATTTATATTATTAAAGGCAATTAATTCATGCAAATTAGTTTTGTTCCTCCATATGATATATTCCCATACTAGCTGCACCCTGATGTAGGATGTCTGTAGAAAGTTAATCATAGAATCACAGACCCATAGAGTTGGAAGAGGCCTATAAGGCTTTTGGAGTGGGTTAGGTTTTTACTGTTATGGTTTTAAATTTTAACATTTTTTTTAAAATAATTTTTATTCAAATTTTCAGAAGACAAAACAAAATCAAACAACAAAAACATAATAATACAATAAAAACTCTTGACTTCCGATTTGTCACAGATCAGCTATAAATATATAATATATATCAAACCTGTCCCTTGATACATACAAAATCACTTTTCTCCATAGGCTATCTTAGTTAATCGTCAAATCCCATTATCATCATTTCATTTTTATCTTTCAACAAAAAGTCTAAGAGAGGCTTCCATTCCTTAAGAAATATATCTGTCGATTTTTCTCTAATTAAGCATGTCAATTTATCCATCTCTACTAAGTCCATTAATTTCAATAACCATTCTTCAATTGTTGGTGTTGATTCCATTTTCCACTTTTGTGCATATAATAATATTGCTGCTGTAATCATATATAATATTATTCTTCCATATTTCTTTTCTATTTGTTTATCCATAAAACCCAATAAAAAAAATTCTGGCTTTGACTGAATATTTATCTTTAGAATTTTTTGCATCATCCTACCTATCTGTGCCCAGAATGATTTTGCCTGTTTACACAACCACCACATATGATAAAATGATCCTTCTTGTTGTTTACATTTCCAACAAACATTAGGAACATTACTATACATTTTTGACAACTTTTCTGGAGTCATGTACCAACAGTACATCATTTTATAGAAATTTTCTTTAAGATTATAACATAATGTAAATTTCAATCCTTTTTTCCACATATTTTCCCATTGGTCCATTTGTATATTGTAACCAATTTTTTTTGCCCATTTTACCATACACTCTTTTACTTCTTCTTCCATTTCCATTTTTAACAAAAGTTTATACATTTTTGCAATTATACATTCATCATTTGTACACAAACCTATTTCAAAATCAGATTTACTTATTTCAAAACCATACATTTTCTTATCCATTTTATATCTTTCTAACAATTGTAAATAGGCAAACCATTGAGAACTATATCCTTCCTTTATTAATTGTTCTCTCTATTTCATTATATATTCTCCATGTACATTTTCTAAAAGTTCTTGATAGGTTAACCATTTCTCTTTTCCAGCCGTTTCTCTTCTATCAAACGCTTCTTGACTTGAGACACATAATGGTAATTTCGAATAAAACCTTGGTTTATATCTATTCCATATTTTCAACAAAGGACGTCTTATAAAATTTTAACGTTTTAATGTATTGTTTTTTATCTTGTACGTCACCCAGAGTGGCTGGACAACCAGCCAGATGGGCGACTAATAAATTTAATAAATAAATAAATAAATAAATAAAATAAGTCCATTTTAATGAACAATATACATTGTAACTGTGGAAAATAGTTATATTTCTGTTTTTGCCATTGCAATTCCAGAGCTTGGAATAGTTACTTTTTTGAACTATAACTCCCATCAGCCCCAGCCAGCATGGCCACTGGATTGGGCTGATGGGAGTTGTAGTTCAAAAAAGTAACTTTTCCAAGCTCTGTGCAATTCATTATGCAAAGAATCTGCATTAAGAATGTGTGATTACTCATCAAAAGACATGGTCCCTTCACACAAGCCAAAGATTTCTGCATAAAACCCATTTTTCACCAAACTCATGTTCACATGATTTGTGATTGGCACACTGTAACATGATTGTGAGAGCTGGGCAGAGCACACCCTTACTCAGCATCCCTGAGTTAGGTTTCAATTCTAACCCCACTTACCTGAGAGTAAGCCCCCTTGAATTCAATGGGACTTACATCTGAATAGACATGGTTAGGACTGCACTGCTGTAACACACCCTATAGAACTTTCATTTGAAGTGCTTGTGAAATATGTGTCTCAGAGTAGTTGTAAGAGACAGGAACTGGCAATATTATTGCAGAATGCAGACTGATGATGCTCTGGGAATCTGCCTCAATGGAGAAGGGCTGGAGCACTGCTCTTGAGCAGTTCTGTGGTCAGAGCTAGAGGGAGCCCCAGCTGATGAAGCGTCAAGACCCCAGCTGACAAAGCGTCAAGGCGAGTTAAGCAGCAGAGCGAGTTCGGCAGCAGGGCGAGGAGGCCAGGGCCCCCCACTCTGCCCGTCTGTTCCCTGACCTCAACTAAACCGCAGTCTCCAACCCATTGACGTAATAAACCTTAAACAAAACTATGCAGGTAAGAAGCCAGCAGGGGTGTGGGGGCTTTCCAGTGTTTTGCACTGCCTGCAGCATGTACGACTATCTGCCTGTTGGACAGCAGTCGTGGGTGTGCTCTCGGTGCAATGAGCTCCTGGCTCTCCGGGAACGACTTCATTTCCTTGAGGCCAAGGTGGCGGACCTGGAAAAGCTGAGAGAGGCAGAGAGGTGTGTGGAGGAGGCCTTCAGGGACGTTATAGCTGTGTCCCACTCCAACAATGATAGCTCTCCTGCTATCATGGACAACGATGGTCTCGGGGAAGGAGAGCATCCAGCTGAGGAAGAGGGAAACGATCCCTTAGAAGGGACCCATTCCTTGGGGGATGAGCAGCTATCCTCTCGTGCCGAGGATATATCTCCAGGGGGTGGAGGGATCCTTGTAGTGGGTGATTCGATCATTAGGAACATAGACAGTGGGGTGTGTGATGGGTGTGTAGATCGCAAGGTGTTTTGCCTGCCTGGTGCGAAGGTTGCGGATATCGCCCGTCGTTTAGATAGTTTGGTAGACAGTGCTGGGAAGGAGTCAGTGGTTGTGGTGCACGTTGGCACCAACGACATGGGGAAATGCAGCCGTGAGGTCCTGGAAGCAAAATTTAGGTTGCTAGGTAGGATGCTGAAAGCCAGGACCTCCAAGGTGGCTTTCTCTGAAATGCTACCGGTTCCACGCGCAGGACCAGCCAGACAGGCCCAGCTTTGCAGTCTCAATGCGTGGATGAGACGATGGTGTCGGGTGGAAGGGTTTAGATTTGTTAGGCACTGGGGAACATTTTGGGACAAGCCGGGCCTGTACAAAAGGGACGGGCTCCACTTGAACCAGAATGGAACCAGACTGCTGGCACTTAAAATTAAAAAGGTGGCAGAGCGGCTTTTAAACTGACTGAGGGGGGAAACCCGACAGGAGCTGAGAAAGGTCCGGTTCGGAATAAACCTCCCCCCTGGGATAAAAACCAAAGAAATGATGAATTTTAAAAGGGGTAGGCCTAGAAGTAGGCATTGTGAGAGCAGGGGCACAGGATATAAATTCAGAAGAGCAAAATTACCACAGGCCAAACCACAAGTGCCAAAGACACTTGAAGAGAGACACTGCTTACAAGTGCCTGTACGCTAATGCTAGGAGCCTCCGAACCAGATGGGAGAACTGGAGTGCTTGGTCTTAGAGGAGAGCATTGATATAGTGAGCATAACGGAGACCTGGTGGAATGGAGAAAACCAGTGGGATACGGTTATCCCTGGATATAAACTATATCGGAAGGACAGGGAAGGACGTATTGGTGGCGGAGTCGCTCTATACGTGAAAGAAGGCATTGAATCCAGCAAGCTCGAAACCCCAAAAGAGGCAGACTCCTCCACAGAATCGTTGTGGGTGGTGATACCATGCCCCAGGAGGGACTTAATACTGGGAACGATCTATCGTCCCCCTGATCAAAATGCTCAGGGAGACCTTGAGATGAGATATGAAATTGAGGAAGCATCCAAACTAGGAAATGTGGTAGTAATGGGTGACTTCAACTACCCGGACATAGACTGGCTGCATATGTGTTCCAGTCATGACAAAGAAGCAAAGTTTCTAGATATTCTAAATGACTATTCCCTAGACCAGTTGGTCATGGAACCGACCAGAGGGACGGCAACCCTGGACTTAATCCTCAGTGGGGACCGGGACCTGGTGCGAGATGTAAGTGTTGTTGAACCGATTGGGAGCAGTGACCACAGTGCTATTAAATTAAACATACATGTAAATGGCCAATTGCCAAGAAAATCCAACACGGTCACATTTGACTTCAAAAGAGGAAACTTCACAAAAATGAGGGGATTGGTAAAAAGAAAGCTGAAAAACAAAGTCCAGAGGGTCACATCACTCGAAAATGCTTGGAAGTTGTTTAAAAACACTATATTAGAAGCTCAACTGGAGTGCATACCGCAGATCAGAAAAGGTACCGCCAGGGCCAAGAAGATGCCAGCATGGTTAACAAGCAAAGTCAAGGAAGCTCTTAGAGGCAAAAAGTCTTCCTTCAGACAATGGAAGTCTTGTCCGAATGAAGAAAATAAAAAAGAACACAAACTCTGGCAAAAGAAATGCAAGAAGGCAATAAGGGATGCTAAAAAAGAATTTGAGGAGCACATTGCTAAGAACATAAAAACCAACAACAAAAAATTCTATAAATACATTCAAAGCAGGAGACCATCTAGGGAGACGATTGGACCCTTGGATGATAAGGGAGTCAAAGGTGTACTAAAGAACGATAAGGAGATTGCAGAGAAGCTAAATGAATTCTTTGCATCTGTCTTCACAGTGGAAGATATAGGGCAGATCCCTGAACCTGAACTAACATTTGCAGGAAGGGATTCTGAGGAACTGAGACAAATAGTGGTAACGAGAGAGGAAGTTCTAAGCTTAATGGACAATATAAAAACTGACAAATCACAGGGCCCGGATGGCATCCACCCGAGAGTTCTCAAAGAACTCAAAGGTGAAATTGCTGATCTGCTAACTAAAATATGTAACTTGTCCCTCGGGTCCTCCTCCGTGCCTGAGGACTGGAAAGTGGCAAATGTAACGCCAATCTTCAAAAAGGGATCCAGAGGGGATCCCGGAAATTACAGGCCAGTTAGCTTAACTTCTGTCCCTGGAAAACTGGTAGAAAGTATTATTAAAGCTAGATTAACTAAGCACATAGAAGAACAAGCCTTGTTGAAGCAGAGCCAGCATGGGTTCTGCAAGGGAAAGTCCTGTCTCAGTAACCTATTAGAATTCTTTGAGAGTGTCAACAAGCATATAGATAGAGGTGATCCAGTGGACATAGTGTACTTAGACTTTCAAAAAGCGTTTGACAAGGTACCTCACCAAAGGCTTCTGAGGAAGCTTAGCAGTCATGGAATAAGAGGAGAGGTCCTCTTGTGGATAAGGAATTGGTTAAGAAGCAGAAAGCAGAGAGTAGGAATCAACGGACAGTTCTCCCAATGGAGGGCTGTAGAAAGTGGAGTCCCTCAAGGATCGGTATTGGGACCTGTACTTTTCAACTTGTTCATTAATGACCTAGAATTAGGAGTGAGCAGTGAAGTGGCCAAGTTTGCTGATGACACTAAATTGTTCAGGGTTGTTAAAACAAAAAGGGATTGCGAAGAGCTCCAAAAAGACCTCTCCAAACTGAGTGAATGGGCAGAAAAATGGCAAATGCAATTCAATATAAACAAGTGTAAAATTATGCATATTGGAGCAAAAAATCTTAATTTCACATATACGCTCATGGGGTCTGAACTGGCGGTGACCGACCAGGAGAGAGACCTCGGGGTTGTAGTGGACAGCACGATGAAAATGTCGACCCAGTGTGCGGCAGCTGTGAAAAAGGCAAATTCCATGCTAGCGATAATTAGGAAAGGTATTGAAAATAAAACAGCCGATATCATAATGCCGTTGTATAAATCTATGGTGCGGCCGCATTTGGAATACTGTGTACAGTTCTCATCGCCTCATCTCAAAAAGGATATTATAGAGTTGGAAAAGGTTCAGAAGAGGGCAACCAGAATGATCAAGGGGATGGAGCGACTCCCTTACGAGGAAAGGTTGCAGCATTTGGGGCTTTTTAGTTTAGAGAAAAGGCGGGTCAGAGGAGACATGATAGAAGTGTATAAAATTATGCATGGCATTGAGAAAGTGGATAGAGAAAAGTTCTTCTCCCTCTCTCATAATACTAGAACTCGTGGACATTCAAAGAAGCTGAATGTTGGAAGATTCAGGACAGACAAAAGGAAGTACTTCTTTACTCAGCGCATAGTTAAACTATGGAATTTGCTCCCACAAGATGCAGTAATGGCCACCAGCTTGGATGGCTTTAAAAGAAGATTAGACAAATTCATGGAGGACAGGGCTATCAATGGCTACTAGCTGTGATGGCTGTGCTCTGCCACCCTAGTCAGAGGCAGCATGCTTCTGAAAACCAGTTGCCGGAAGCCTCAGGAGGGGAGAGTTTTCTTGCACTCGGGTCCTGCTTGCGGGCTTCCCCCAGGCACCTGGTTGGCCACTGTGAGAACAGGATGCTGGACTAGATGGGCCACTGGCCTGATCCAGCAGGCTCTTCTTATGTTCTTATGTTCTTAAGAGCAGAAGGCAGTGCATGTGGGCAAAGGGTACACTGACTGGTGATGTGGGAAGGGTTGTAACATGGGGCTGGGGTCAAAGGTTAGGGTTCCCATGTCTGACATGTGATGCAACCTGATGTGAGTAGCACCAAACAACAAAGCTGAGGGATCTGTTTCTTCTGTCTGAGGCCTGTCAAGGAACTTGGGATCAACTGCTTAGTGGAGGCTGAGTTAAATCCAGGATAAGGAAGTTTGTTACAAAATGAAACATATACTGTCTTTCGGTACATCCCTACAACAAAAAATAGCCTCCGAGGTTCTCTTGTTTATTTTCTGTAAAAGCTTGACAAGACAGCAGTTGAGCCTGGAAAATGCCACTCTGTTTTTTAAATGTTGTTGTTGTTGTTGTTATATACGAGGTTAATAATACATATTTGCTGACTAACCTGCCCACAATCTTGCCTTTCTGTTTATGGAATATTCATAGCACAGATTCTGCTGCAAATCAGACATTGCGGCCATAGCCTTCTAAGAGGGACCCTTAGTTGATTAGAACCTCTGCTTAATATAATAAGCACTAATGTAGGCATCTCATTCTTAAAAATAATGATGCCCAGCTCAGAGGAGGGCAATATGAAAACATAAATCAATTTTTAAAGGGAAAAGAAAGATTAAAGAAGCTGAGTAGGTATCACTTTGATTGGTGATGACTAAGGGCGAAGGACAATCAGGATAATCATCTACTAGTATTCAGAAGCAGTAAACACAAGACTGAGAGGTGATCAAGACACGTAGCTAAAGGACGATTTAGGCATGAGTTACTTCATTTAAATTTTGCCTAAGTTTGAGATAATGTACTGTTCAGGACTATTCATAGAATAATCATCAGAACACAACAACAGTATGTGTTAGGACCTCTGGGAAGGGTATAATTTGAGCCTCTGTTTGCCAGAGCTTAGCCCCAGAACTTCAAAAAAAAATCAGTGCCATGACTCAGCCCTGGAAAATATGAAGTAATAATAAAGATGAGGGTGACTCTGAGCTAGTATAGTGTTGGTATGCCTTTACCTTGCCTCTGAGGAACCACAGCAAGTGGGTACTAGGCAGAGTTGAACTGAACACCTCTGTTTTTGGATCAGATGTGAGGAACTTGTTGTCTTCCATATGATGTTGGACTCCAACTCCCATCATTCTTGACCCATTGGCCATGCTTTCTGGAGCTGGTGGGAGCTGGAGTCCAACAACATCTTGAGGGCCACAGGTTTCCCACTCCTGTTTCAGATCAACATGCCCCATCACAACAGCCAAAATTAAGTACTCATTTGTACAATGCACAATGGATGTATGGGCTTCCCTATCACAAGGAATAGTGATGGCCACTAACTTACATGGCTTTAAAATGGTATGAGACAAATTGATCGAGGATAGGTCTATCAATGGCTAATGATCATGACAGCTAAGTATGCCTCTGAATATTACGTACATTTTTAGCCTGCCCTTCCTCCAAGAAGCACAGTGGTTCTCTCCCTGCCTGTTTTTAACCTCACAACACCCTTGTGAGATGGGTTAGGCTGACAGCTAGTGACAGAGCCAAGATCACTAAGGCTGTCATTCTTGATCTCCTTTCCTGGGAGTAAGTCCCAGTGAAACTGACCTCTCTGAGGTATATATAGGATCACATTGTAAGTGAAGCATCTAACTGGCCACTCTGGGAAGCATGATGTTGGGCCTTTGGTCTGGAGGGTTCTTCTTACGTTCTTAATTGTGTCCCTGAGTGGCTTTGTAATTTTAATAATTTTCTGGAGTCATATATCCTAAACTGTATGTTAGAATGGAAACAGATTGCTGCCTTCAACACGGTCAGTGACAACAGAGTTTAAAATATCCCACATGACAGCTCTCACCATATCACTGAGCAACTCATACGGTTGTTGTTCTGGCTATGCAATGATCTATGCAACCTTGCTATGCTCCTGGAACCAGCTGAAGAGAGGGCAAGATAATGATTGCTTAAGGATGGGTGTCACCATCAGAAGCTGAACTCCCGCGTGGTGCAGAAGGCCCCTCCTCAGCTTCATCCAAGGATCCAGGCTCCTCGTCCTGAGATTGAGCCTGATCTGAGGCTTGGCACAATGCAAAGGCCTCCAAGTCATCCTCTGATGAGGAAGCTTCGGGCTGAGACATGACATCTCTCTGCTCCATGTAGGGCGCATTGTCTCACACTATGTAGGCAGCTCTACCTGGGCCTACATTTCCCCCCACTGTCTTTTCCTCATTATTTTCCCATCCTAATACAGTAGGGTCTCACTCATACGGTGGTTACGTTCCGGACCCACGCTGTAAAGTGAAAAACGCTGTAAAGCGGAACTCATTGAATAGAATGGTGCTCGATGCCCCCAAACCACTGTAAAAGCAGAACAAGCACCGTATGAGTGGGGCTTTAGTCTAATTGCGTCTAATTGAGACCACCGCATTAGCGAAGTGCCTTAAAGCGAAGCGCCGTAAAGGGGGCCCTACCGTAATCTGTTTCTGGCTTCCTCCTTGCTTTCTCCTTTCATTGTATTACAGCTCTCTGGTTTCTATTTATGTTTTTCATTCCTCTCTGGAACATGGCATTGTTAAAAGTTTCATCTTTTCCCCACCCTCCTTGTTCTCATGTCTTCTGCCTCCCTCTCTTACACCCATCTTTTCTTACTTGACTCCCTAGGTAGAACCATTCCCTGGGGTGAGTGATGGCTTATTAGGAAAAGATTAACAGGTGTGCACTTGACTAGAGAAACAGATTTCAGGGAGGAAAGGTGAGTGAGCAGGAACAGGTGACCTTTTCTGTAAGAGAGAGACAAGGATGACTTTTAAAACAGCAGTTCCTCATGATGACACAGACGTAGCACAGGAGAGGACACCTCAGCAGAGGGAGGAGGACAATTCAACATTATACCCTGACACTACATTATAATTATCATTATCACTGACTGGAACTGGCACCTTTGCCTTTTTCTCATTTCTGCCAAAGTCATTTTGGGTGGATTTGCATGTGCAGCTCTGAGTTTATTTTCTTCTCTATGGTGTTTGCCACCAACAGACAAGTGTGCATCCAAATAGGTTAAGTGTGGTATCTCAAAAAGTGTTACCCAAAATAGATATATTTAGCCCACTTGGATATGTGCCTGTCTCTAGGATGGGGAGCTTCATGGAAGTGAGCGTCAAACTACAAATACAGGTTTTCCCTTATAACCAATCTGCAGAATGCATTTTCAGCAAAGTCAACATGCATGCACTTGTAGACTGTGGGAATGCTGTGGACATAATATATCTCGACTTCAGCAAAGCTTTTGACATAATGCCCCATGATATTCTGATTAGTGAGGTAGCTAAATGTGGGCTAGATGGAACAACTATCAGGTGGATCCACAGTTGGCTCCAGAATTGTACTCAAAGAGTGCTTATCAATGGTTCCTCCTCAAACTGGGCGGAAGTAACGAGTGGGGTACCACAGGGCTCAGGCCTGGGCCCAGTGCTCTTCAACATTTTTATTAACAACTTGGATGAGGAGGTACAGAGCACGCTTATCAAATTTGCAGATGATACAAAATTGGGGGGCACAACTAATACCATGAAAGACAGAAACAAAATTCAAAGGGACCTTGATAGGCTGGAGCATTGGGCTGAAAACGACAGAATGAAATTCAACAGGGATAAATGCAAAGTTCTACACCTAGGAAAAAGAAACCAAATGCACAGTTATAAGATGGGGCATATTTGGCTCAGCAGTACGACATGTGAGAAGGATCTTGGAATTGTCATTGATCACAAGCTGAATATGAGCCAACAGTGCGATGTGGCTGCAAAAAAGGCAAATGCTATCTTAGTCTGCATTAACAGAAGTATAGTTTCCAAATTGCATGAAGTATTAGTTCCCCTCTATTCAGCACTGGTTAGGCCTCATCTTGAGTACTGCATCCAGTTTCAGTCTCTGTACTTCAAGAAGGATGCAGACAAACTGGAACAGGTTCAGAGGAGGGCAACAAGGATGATCAGGGGACTGGAAACAAAGCCCTATTAGGAGAGTCTGAAAGAACTGGGCATGTTTAGCCTGGAGAAGAAAAGACTGAGGGGAGATATGATAGCACTCTTCCAGTACATGAAAGGTTGTCACATAGAGGAGGGCCGGGATCTCTTCTCGATCGTCCCAGAGTGCAGGACATGGAATAATGGGCTCAAGTTGCAGGAAGCCAGATTTCGACTGAACATCAGGAAAAACTTCCTAACTGTTAGAGCCATACGACAATGGAACCAATTACCTAGAGAGGTAGTGGGCTCTCCGACACTGGAGGCATTCAAGAGGCAGCTGGACAGCCATCTCTCAGGAATGCTTTGATTTGGATTCCTGCATTGAGCAGGGGGTTGGACTTGATGGCATTATAGGCCCCTTCCAACCCTACTATTCTATGATTCTATGATTCTGTGTTTCTTGTTTTATGCAGCCCACACATCTTCCCTCAATATCCCTTCTGTGGTGGTGATTGCATTTTGTAAGCACTGCCCATGTGCTGCCTCCATTTGCCCCCCCCCCTCCAACTACAGGCCTGGATCAGAATGAAATACAGTTGACATATTCAGGGCACAATTCTATGCCTCAAGTATGACCTCCCTCACCTGTTTTAGATGGAGGGAAGGAAAATGCAAATTCATGAACTTGGTTTCAGAAAGACAAGGAAAAATATAAAACACACTACAATGTGATTTAAAGATTAAGAGATCACAGTAAGGAAGGGCATGCATCTTTTTACAACATAATTTTCCAGCCTACCCAATCACCACACTCACATTTTATTTTATTCTTATATTCTTTTTTCCCCACTCACATTTTCAAAAGTGGGCAGGAGTGGTAAAATGCAAAATATATTGTAATAGAATATAACTCTTGGAGATTACGATGTTGGAATTAAAGTTGGTGTTCCTTCATGTCCAAGATAAACTTACAGATTTTATGACAACACCTTCTCAGATACCATTTTTCACTTGCATTTGTTTACATTTCCTCAGTGCTGTGCAAAGCCAAAAAGCTGCTCCTCTCCCCACCAGCTTGCAAGAGTTTCACATCAAGGCTAAAATGCTCTCGTGGGATGATTCAAAATGTTCTGGTTCTACCTGGTTCTTCAGCACAGAAAATGGCAAGGAAAGATAAATGGGGGATGGGATTTCAACTCCGCTCTGAAATAGCTGTTTGTCTTTCTCTTCTTTATGCTACAGACAGTTTTCTTTAATAATGAGGGATGGCCCTTAGAACTTGATCCTATATGGATGTACTCCAAAGTAAATCCCACTTACTTGGGGCTTACTCCAGTGTGCACAGTCTTAGGCCACAATCCTATAAACACATTCTTCCTTCTGTGTAAACATGCATAGGATTTCTTGGTTAGTTTGTGTTCCATCTTTTGTCTTTCAGGACTTGCATTGTTAGTCAAACATAATTACTGGTGGAAATTGAGCCCTCATTTCTCCTTCTGCCGTCTTTACTTTTTCACTGAGGGAAACTGGCAGCTTTAATAAAAAAAATCATCTGGCATGGGAAAGGTGTACAGTTGTGTGCTGTTTTCCCCTTCTTGCTGTATTCAAATTAGCACAAAGCCACTGATCACAATAAAGTGTGGGGATGAATTAGGAAGTTGTGGAAAGAAAAAGGGTTTGCTTTTTCAGAGTACAAAGGGAGGGGTTTTTTGGACAGCAGTTGTCAAAACCACTTGGTACAAGTGAACAGATGATTGTGTGGGACAAAGCATTCAGGAACTGGAATAGGAACTCAGGAGAAAGCACTGGAGGGCAGGTGGCTAGGGAGTAGGGCAGTCTATTCGTTCAATCACTTATTTATGATTAAAAAAAAATCAACTAAGCCAAACTATTTTTCTGCTTCAGTGAGTGGATGTTATTTGCAACTTCCAGGAAGACCATAAAGAATCTGAGCTTAATCCTAGTAACACATGCAACCAAAGATGAATAATTTGATTCAAGCATCTTTCTCACGACAACCTTCATTGGAAGAAACTTGTTCAAGGCTGAGAATATATTATTCACAGGTTACCTTCCTTTCAGGTGGCTGTTGCTCAGGGGTAATAAGATCACTACACTTGTCTCCTTGATGCACTTGTTCTGTATACACAAGTTAAGAAGTGACATGGCTGGCTGTGTACTCAATTTATGGAACTGGGGTAGAGGCTCAGTGTGTGCCTGAGCCCATGAACATAACAAGTTCCTATTCAATTGTATGTATGTATGTATGTATGTATGTATGTATGTATGTATGTATGTATGTATGTCTCTGTCTGTCTGTCTTCAAGGAGCTCAAACTGGTGCACATGGTTCTTCTCCTCCTCCTCCATTCCCCACAACAACCCTATGGGGTATGAGGCTGAGAGGCAGTGACTAGCCCAAAGTCACCCAATGAGCTTCATGGCTAAGTGGATATTTGGATCCTAGTCTCCCAGGTCCTAATCCAGCACTCTAACCACTATACCACATTGGCTCACCACTGCAATATAATATAATTCACACAATCGTTTTCCATGACTTCTATGTGAGAAAAATATGTGGGGCAGTATTCAACTAACTCATTGCATTAGTGCAAGAATTACCACTAGCACAACAGGACTTTCTCGCTTCTCCTCTCCCCTGGATGTGCTCCACAACCTCCCCAAATCTGCTCTAGAGGGTTGCGAGAACCTCTAGAACAGATTTAGGGGGCACACAGGAAGGAAAAGACTCATTGTGCCAGTGGCAATCCTTGCGCTAACAGAACCCTGACTTAGTGCTATGTTGAACACAACCCATGGTCTATCATAATGGCTGGTACTTGGCTAGTTGCATCCTGGAGTCCAATGTAATAGAGGCATTGCTATATTAAATGTATATCCCACCCTTCCTCCTAGAAGAAACCTAGGGTGGCAAACAAAAATGCTATAAACATCTTTAAAAATCTTTAAAGCAAGACATCTTAAAAGTATCTTTAAAAATAAATCTTTAAAACATCTTTTTAAAAAACAAACTAGAAACAATTCCAGCACAGAAGCAGATTGGGATAAGGTATCTTAAATAGAAAGAGGAAGGTCTTCAATAGGAGCTGAAAAGACAGCAGAGATGGCACCTGTCTAATATTTAAGGGGAGTGAATTCCAAAGAGTAGGTACCACAAGAAATATTAGAGGCTTTTAGGCTACAATAGAACAAGATACCCGAAGTAGTACTCTCCCAGCTGGGCACCTTACAAAGAAGCAGCTAATAAAAACCAAAGTCTAGCAGAACCAGAGAAGTATATTTAGAATGTCACAAGCTACTGGGTTTTAGCACATGATAAAGCTATGCAAAGATCATTGCTCAGAAGAACACAAAGATAAAATGCAATTTCTAACTCAAAGGCAAACTTTATGTGTGCTTCGTGTTCTCTGTTCAAGCAGCATTCCAATGTAGTACAACGTAAGGATTTCTCATGGGAGACTCTGCCCATTGTAGTAGCCCTGGTCCCTTGCTCTGAACCCCCAGTGACAGCTCATATACTGGAGTATTACCTGTTGAATGGTCTCTCTCTCTCTCTCTCTCTCTCTCTCTCTTCTTGTTCTTCCTATTCCTTCTTGTCATGGTTTAGCAGACATTTCCTTGCTGCTGCCTACTTCATGCACACAGATACTCCCCTGGATAGTTACTTAGACTGTTGCCAAGAGAGAAAAAGAGTTATGAGAAAAGATTAACAGAATAGGACCTAGCAAACTGCTACTAGAGGAATGCAGGTAGAAAAAAAGGACTACAGAGGAAAGCTGAGGAAACATTGAGAAAACAGGAGACATAGGGCAGAGGAAAGTTTTTGTTTGAAAATATGCATTACTGCAAACAGAGGAAGTCTCAAAAATAACATTGGGGTGAGTGGCTTTCCATATCTAAAAATGGATGAATGGATGGATTTTTTCATTAAAGAAAACTGAAAACTTTAATATGATCAAATAAAATATTTAATGACTTTTTAAAAAATTAAACAAACTATGGGTATAGTATACTATCACAATTTGGTTCTTGTGGTACAATATCCTGTCCCTATGCAATGGATGGTGGAAGTGATGAGTGCAACCTGTTGATAGTTTTAAAAAACAATGATAAAAAGGAAAGGAAAGAGGGCATAATAGTGTATTCCAACCAAACACCAGAAAAAATAATAATCTGGTGATCATAAAGAGCAGCATATTTTGATGCAAAACAAATTATTTGTAGAAAGGGTGAGTGAAATACCACAAATATTAAATTGTGTACTTCTATTGGTTCAGTACAAATAAGTCCATTATAGAGCGATATTTGACAACCCAGCAGTGAATATGCTTTAAAATGTACAGTCTAAGATCATCATCAGTAACATAGTACTGTAGCTCTTTAATAGATAAAGAAGCAAACTATTAAGTCTCAAGTGTACATTCAAATAAGAAATAAGAGAAATAATTTCCACATTTCCCAATGGTGAGATGCCAATTTTATATATAAGTTCTTTTAATATGCTTATAAGGGTCTCAGTGCAATGCTCTGAAGATCTTCAAAACAGTTTCAAATTCCCAATATCATACTGGTCAGTTTTCTGTCTCACATATCGTTATTCGTAAGGATCCAGCATCTAGTATAGTAAGCATGAAAAATTCCTATGGAGCATTACAGTAATCCTCAAATATTCACCAGCTCCTTTGCAACACCAGATTATCACATTAAACTTCCTGCAACCTCATTTCTTCATTTCATAGGGCAAAGCAGTTACTCACCCTAAAACAGGTACTATTAAAATAAATAAACTAGGGGGATATGCACCACAACGTTAGAGACAGAACCACCGTAGGATGTAAAGGAGCTTAGGTAAAATAAATGGGGGACAAAAAGTGAGAAGTCATGAAATATTGGGGCATCACTGGAAGTTGTAGTCTTCAGACACATATTTATTCTGCAACAAAAAAAGAAACTGCAAAAGCACCAAGAGTCTCTTCTCTCCCTCAGTGGTCCCATTTCTTGCACACCATGCAGAACAAATATACGATGGAAAGTTTTCCACGTTGCAACTGATGCTTCAGTTTCTTTCTCCTGCAGCCAGAAGAGCTGACCAATATTTTGGAGATCTGCAATGTTGTGTTTACCAGCATGTTTGCCCTGGAGATGATCTTGAAACTTGCTGCCTTTGGTCTCTTCGATTATCTTCGCAACCCTTACAACATCTTTGACAGCATCATTGTCATCATCAGGTAATGACAGTCATAGCCATGCATCAGTATCTGAGATGTAATATAAGAAAGATGGATGAGAGTTGGCTTTGGGGTCATCCAATTTGAATCCACTGACAAATAAGCAGAATTTATTCCAGGGTGTTTTTGCTTGCTTGCTTGCTTTTTGTGAGGGTGGGAGGGGGGAAGGATAATTCTTCTTATTTCCAAGCCAAACTGTTGTAAGCAGGTGGATGGGTGGGATAGCACACCTCTGGCCATTATGAACTATGGTGATGCCACTATGTTATACTAAGCCTTTTAACCAATAAAATACCCCTCAAGAGGGCAGAGTACAGGATCAAGGAACATGGAGATCAGGGTTGTATTCCCAGCCTTGCTATCAATTTTCTGGTACATTCAAGACAATTCATATTAACACTATAAATATCATCTATTTCATTACATGTAAAACTAGGAATATCATGGTTGCACCTACATAAATCTCTTAAACAATCTTATAGCTCTACATATAGTGGAGACTGGTGGCTCCAATGCCAGTGGGGTAGTGACTTCTCTCCAGGTTTTAGTTTGAACTTTCAAAGAGTTGCCCAAGGTCTCCACTGTCTACATGTGCCACAGTAAGTAAAACTGTAACAGAACCCTGTGCCTAGATGTGCCATTAGATGCAACTATCTGCCAATTTCTAAGCCTTTCATCACCACCCCGCCTATTCACAGTGCCTGCCCTACAGAAACAGATGAAGCTGCCTTCTTATATCAGATCAAACCATTGATACCTCTAGCCCAGAATTATGTACTGTGAGTGATGGAAGCTCTCTAGGGTCTCAGGCCGAAGTCTTTCCCATCACTTGCTAGCCTGGTCCTTTTAACTGGAGGTGCAAGGGACTGAACCTGGCATCTTGAACCTCTGCATGTAAAGCACATGCTCTCCCAGGGTTCATCGAGTCCAAAAGACTCTGCATGGAACAAAAATGGGTGAAAATGGGTCCTGGCCCTGCTCTGCCCTCACCACCATGCATGGCCTCTTTATGGAACCAATGGGCAGAAGATTCCGCTGAAACTTTACTTGGTGCAGTAGCATGCATGGGAGCTGCTGTACCAATGTTTAATTTAAAGCCGATACTGCCAATAGAGCAGAGCCACAGATGTTTTGCTGTCCAGATAGAAAATGGAACCATCCACTATTGTACACATCATAGCAAGCAAAATTATTTGTCAGGTCCATACCTGATTTTAGCTAGCACTTTGTTGCTCCTGCAGTGTACCAAGCTCTCATTAGGTCAGGTCTCTTTTCAACCCATTTCGGTCTTTGCCTGATTTGAGGGGGGGAATTGAGGGGCAACCCTCAAAAATGGAAGCCATGGAAGAAAATTACTCAAACCATTCAGGGGGAAGGGACAATGTGCCATCTTGCTCTGGTCCCACAGGGCAGCCACGCAGTTTGCTTGTCTCAGCACCACGGAGAGCTCCTAGAGAGCAACGTTCTCCAATATAGGTTGGAAGTGAACTGAAGCCTTTTGAGCCTCTTAAAGGGCCAGTTCTCTGATCTTAAGACAGGCACCACTCCTATGCTGCCTGGCCTCCTTCCTGGTGCACTCCCTGGGCCATTAGACTGGCAAAGTACTGTGGAAGGCATTTGCTTCCCCAGACACAGAAGAAGGCACCACTGAGGGTCCTGCTCTAGTTCTATGAGCCCTGGTGCTGTTGCATCTGGTTCAGTAGGCCCCTGCATACCAGCCTCAGGTTCAGTGGTCCACTGATCACCAGCATCAGCTCAGTGCCAAGATGCCACTCTTGACTCCTTAACCAGCAACCCTGTAGCTTCTGGCTCAGTGTCCTGTTTGCTGCTGGACTCTGGGGTCATGACAAGCACTTACTATGGAGCCGGGCAGCTGCAGTTTCTTCTTTCCTTCTCTCTTTGCAGTGCAGGAGGCTTTGGCAGCATTGGGGGGGGAGCTTTGGCCACCTCCATACTTCCTGCATGCCAGAGTGCAGTGTGCCTGGAATGACACATGCCTGTGTTAGCATCATTCTGGGTATACTGCACTCTGAGGAGAGGGCAAGATGGCTACCACTCACTAGCCAGAGTTCTGCAGAGCTGTTGGTTTAAACTATGAAAGAAAAAAGAAAAGAAAAAGGCGTTGCTGTCATTCTCACAGTAAGCACCCCCAAAACCATTGCTGCTCCCTTGAAAGCACAAGCGACCACTACGGTTCCCACCTGCAAATGGAAGGGTGTGTGTGATTGGGTCAGCTCAGCCCTAATTCTCACAATATGTTCCTGTTCTTCTGGTTTTTGAGGCTGTGAACAAGCTTTCATTTCTATGGAGCATCATAGTGTCTTTCCCATATATAGTGACATTCAGGAGAGGTATTTGCAAGTGAAGTACCTACTGAAATTGACTAAAGGAAGAAATAAAGGGAACGTGGCCATGGTACATGTGTACTTCCCTGTGAATTGGTATAGTTACACATAGTTGACTTCAAAGAATATTGATTACAAGGGCTAACCTCAAGGTCCTGGATGTGGTGTATAAAGCTTGGGACCAGGATACCTGAAAGTCTTACCCCTTAGATACCCGGTCAATCTCTACACTGTGCAGGTAAGGGCCTCCTGAAGATACCATCTTATCAGGAGGTCTGTTCCTTTTTTAAAAAAATAATTTTTATTCAAATTTTCATAAAACAAACAAAACAAAATCAAAAACATAACACAATTAAAAAATTGACTTCCGACTTGTCACAGATCAGCTATAAATATATAATATATATCAAACCTGTCCCTTAATACATACAAAATCACTTTTCTCCATAGTCTATCTTAATTAATCGTCAAATCCCATTATCATCATTTCATT
This sequence comes from Rhineura floridana, assembly GCF_030035675.1. Lineage (NCBI taxonomy): Eukaryota > Metazoa > Chordata > Lepidosauria > Squamata > Rhineuridae > Rhineura > Rhineura floridana. Next base: position 45,631,425 of record NC_084487.1, read on the forward strand.
TTTACCTTTCAACAAAAAGTCTAAGAGAGGCTTCCATTCCTTAAGAAATGTATCTGTCGATTTTTCTCTCAGTAAACATGTCAATTTATCCATCTCTACTAAGTCCATTAATTTCAATAGCCATTCTTCCGTTGTTGGTGTTGATTCCATTTTCCACTTTTGTGCATATAATAATCTTGCTGCTGTAATCATATATAATATTATTCTTCCATATTTCTTTTCTATTTGTTTATCCATAAAACCCGATAAAAAAAATTCTGGTTTTGACTGTATATTTATCTTTAGAATTTTTTGCATCATCCTACCTATCTGTGCCCAAAATAATTTTGCCTGTTTACACAACCACCACATATGATAAAATGATCCTTCTTGTTGTTTACATTTCCAACAAACATTAGAAACATTACTATACATTTTTGACAACTTTTCTGGAGTCATGTACCAACGATACATCATTTCATAGAAATTTTCTTAAAGATTATAGCATAATGTAAATCTCAAGCCTTTTTTCCACATATTTTCCCATTGATCCATTTGTATATTATAACCAAAGTTTTTTGCCCACTTTCCCATACACTCTTTTACTTGTTCTTTTTCCATATCCATTTTCAGCAAGAGTTTATATATTTTCGCAATTATATTTTCATCATTTGTACACAAACCTATTTCAAAATCAGATTTACTTATTTCAAACCCATACATTTTCTTATCCATTTTATATCTCTCTAACAATTGTAAATAGGCAAACCATTGAGAACTATATCCTTCCTTTATCAGTTGTTCTCTCTCTTTCATTATATATTCTCCATGTACATTTTCTAAAAGTTCTTGATAAGTTAACCATTTCTCTTTTCCAGCCATTTCTCTTCTATAAAATGCTTCTTGACTTGAGACACATAATGGTATTTTCGAGTAAAACCTTGGTTTATATCTATTCCATATTTTCAACAGAGGACGTCTTATAAAATGATTATTAAAATCCACATTAACTTTTACTTTATCATACCATAGATATCCATGCCATCCCCACTTCAGATTATGGCCCTCCAAATCCAATAGTCTTTTATTCCTCAATAATAACCATTCCTTTATCCAGACTAAACAACAGGCAGCATAATAAAGTCTCAAATTTGGTAATACCAGTCCTCCTCTTTCTTTGGCATCTTGTAATAATTTAAATTTAACTCTTGGTTTTTTCCCCTGCCAAACAAATTTAGAAATATATTTTTGCCATTGTTTAAAGGGTAAATCAGAGGATATTACAGGTATTGTTTGAAACAAAAACATCATTCTCGGCAATACATTCATTTTTATCACGGATATTCTGCCCATTAATGACAATTGTAATTTATCCCATTTTAACAAGTCTTTCTTAATCTCTGTCCATAGTTTTTCATAATTGTTATGAAACAACTTTGAATTTTTATTTGTCATAATGATACCTAAATATTTCAACTTTTCCTCTATTTTAAAATCTGTCTTGTCCATCAACTCTTTTTGTTCCCTTGAAGATAAATTTTTCACCAACATCTTTGTTTTTTGATTGTTGATCTTAAATCCTGCTAACGGTCCAAATTCTTTTAATTTGTCCATCAATACATTAATTCCTTCCAAAGGGTTTTCTAATACGATTATCAAATCATCAGCAAATGCTCTCAATTTGTATTCCTCTTTTTTTATCTTTATTCCCGAGATCCTTTTATCTTGCCTTATATCTCTAAGCAGCACTTCCAAGACCAAGATAAATAAAAGAGGAGATAATGGACATCCCTGTCTTGTACCCTTTTGTATTTCACATGAGTCCGTTAACCCCCCATTAACAATTATCTGTGCCTTCTGAGATGTATAAATAGATCTAATCCATTTTATAAAATTATCTCCAAAATCCATTTGCTCCAGGACCTTAAACAAAAATTTCCAATTCAAATTGTCAAATGCTTTCTCAGCATCTAAAAAGATCAAAGCTGCTTGTTTATCATTTCGTTGTTCTAAGTATTCCAACACATTCAAAACATTCCTGACATTGTCACGTAATTGTCTTTTAGGTAGAAACCCCGCTTGATCTTCCTGAATAAATTGTTGCAATATTATTTTCATTCTTTCTGCCAAAATCGTTGTAAAAATTTTATAGTCATTATTCAATAAAGATATCAGCCGATAATTTTTTGTTTTGGTTAGGTCCTGCTCCTCTTTAGGTATTAATGTTATATTGGCATTTTTCCAACTGTCCGGTATCTTCCCCTCTTGCAAAATAAAATTCATTGTATACTGTAAAGGTAGCAAGAGTTCCTCCTCCAAACATTTGTAATACACTGCTGATAGTCCATCCGGTCCTGGCGCCTTTCCTAATTTAATTTTACTTATAGCTTCAGATATTTCTCTTGATGTAATAGGACCATTAATAGCTTGTCTCTGAAAATCTGTAATTTTAGGCAAATTCTGTTTAAATATATACTCTTCTATTTTTTCAGATGGAATTTCCTGACATTGTACAAAGTTGAATAATATTGATGAAAAACCCTTTGGATTTTTATATTGTCTGTCAACATCTCATCTCCTTCTTGTATCTTTAAAATAAGATTATTTGTCGTTCTTTTCTTAATTTATATGCTAACCATTTCCCCGGTTTATTTGCAAATTCAAAAGTCCTTTGTTTAGCAAAATTTAATTTCCTTTCAATTTCTCTAACTGTCAACATTGACACTTGTTTCTGTAACATTTTAATTTGATTTACAATAGAAACTTTAGTTGGATTCTTTTTCAATTCTTCCTCTTTTTGTTTTATTTCTTCCAAGATTAATTGCATTTTCTGTTGTTTCTTCTTTTTTAATTCAGAATTACATTTAATAAAATATCCCCTCATAAACGCTTTACTTGTATCCCAAACAATATTTTCATCTGTTCCTTTATGTAAATTGTGTTCAAAAAACTCTTTTAATTTCTTCTTACATTCTTGCACTATTTTATCATTCTGTAATAAAGATTCATTTAGTCTCTATCTAAATCCAAGATTTTTTTTTTGAAAGTCAATATTACTGGATTGTGATCCGAAAAGGTTTTTGGTAATATATCCATTTTGGAAATGTCTTTCACTAGGTTTTTAGACATCCAAATCATATCAATCCTCGAGAATGTTTTATGTCTTTCTGAAAAATAAGTAAATTCCTTTGCATTGTCATTTATATATCTCCAAGCATCCACCAATTCTAGATTTTCCATCAATTCAAAACAAATCTTCGGTAATTTACCCTGTGTCTCTTTAATATTTTTCTCAGAAAGTCTGTCCATTTTTGGTAAAATTACTCCATTCCAATCACCCATAACACACCAATGATCATATGAAAACTCTGACAATTTTTCCATAAGTCTTGTGTAAAACCTTGTTTTATCTTCATTGGGGGCATAAATGCCCACTATCAAAATTTTTGTACCCTGTAAAGTAATTTCAACCCCCACAAATCTACCACTATCGTCCAATAATATCAATTTAGGAAACAATTGTGGATTAATATAAAGAACAACACCATTTTTTTTTTGATCCGGCCGAAATAAATTCTTCACCCAAATTTTTACAAATCAAATATTTGGAATCTTTCTTCTTGATATGAGTTTCTTGTAAACAAATTATATCCAATTTTAATTTTTTCAAATAATGAAACACTTTCTTTCTCTTCTGCGCCGTGTTGGCTCCATTTATATTCCAAGTTAGATATTTGTAATCCATCTTTAAGCATATATTTTAAAAAGTACCTGATGCTCCCTTTAATCCATCATCTTCCTTTCCCTCCTCTTCATGTTCCTGTTGACTTTGTTTCTCAGGAATTATATCCATGTCTTTGAATTTATCTTCTTCCATGTCTTTTGATGCTTTTCTCAGAAAGTCCCTTGCTTTTTGAACAGTATTCAATCGATATTTTTGTTGTCTGAATGTAAAAATCACTCCTTCTGGAACATCCCACCTAAATTGAATTTTACATTGTTTAAGTTTTTCTGTAAAGAAAGCATATTCTTTTCTCTTGCGTAAAAGTTTAATAGGGATTTCTTTCATCACCAGTATTTCCTTGCCATCAATTTTAAAGATATTATTGAAGTGTTGTTGTAATACCATATCTCTGGTTCTCTTTTTTACAAAATGCACAAGCACATCTCGTGGGATTTTTTTCATTGTTGCATATCTTGAATTAATTCTATAAACTTTATTTCAAATTCCATCAGATCTTCATTCCAATCCAAAAATTTTACCAGAGCATTAACCATTTTATCTCTGATATCTTCACCTGTTTCTTCAGGAATTGCACGAAATCTCAAACAATATTCTTTATCTCTCAATTCCATCACAGCGATATGGTCCAAGTTTTTTTTCCAATTCCAGATTTAATATATCTGTTCTATTCTCCAAGATTTGCACCTTTCCTTTAACATTTTTTACCTCCTGTGTTACTTGCCCAATTGTGCCTTTAATCTCATCCAATTCTGTTTTGATATAATCTTTTGTATCTTTCAATTCCATCTTCATTTTATCAAATTCATCTTTAATTTCTTGTCTATCCTGTTTCATCTCTTGTTTGAGATCTTGTTTAAGATCATTAATCCCATCCATTATTTTCTGGAACATGTCTGGGGAGACAGCCCCTTCCTGTGCATCAGTTGAACCTCTTCGCTCCAGGGCCTTAGCTGCTTTCCTAGTTGTCATTCTTGAAAAAAAAAACCCTTTAGTTTCTGCTATTAACCAATGTTCCCAAACCTAGAGGCAGTCTGTTTCTTTTTTCCCCCAACAACAAAAGAGTTAATATTCCAGGCCTGTTAATATAATCTAGCCAGCAACAGTTCTTATCTCCTGCATGTCCAGGAATGCAAAACAAGTTTGGTTCACAGTGTCCAGCCGTCAGTAACATACACGAACAGCAGATTCGTCCAAAGAGAATAGTCCAAAAAAAAGAAAAAAAAATAGTCCCAGATATATTTCCTTCAAATAATCAAATCATTTTATCGGATAAGTTGCCTCTCATCCGTTGTAATCTTTATAATTCCAAATTCAAGCCAGCTTTTTGTCATTAAGCTAAAAATTAAGTTCTTTAAAAAAAATTTCTTCTTTAATTTTATATAAAAGGAAAAAAGTGTGACTCACCCAGGTTTCTCAATTGCTGATTCGTAGACAAGTCTCTTTTACTGTAGTAATTTAAACCAAATGATAAGATTTAGACAGAAGGAGGCTCGCTCGTTATAGAACGTTTTTAAGAAAAAAAACGTATCGCTTTTTTTCAGCACAGCTTGCTGGAAGTCCTGACTTCGTCTTCCGCTGCTAGATAAGCCTTCTTATCTCAGGGGATTCCTGATCAATTCCAGCTATCTACACCTCGACGAAGTTCCGTGGATAATCTCTTCGGTTCACCTTTGTCTTGGAGAACATTTACACCAGTCAAAAATTCCTCTTGACTGGTTTTTAACTGAAAAAAGCTTCCTCTGAGACAGAGCTCACTCAGAGGCAACACCAGCAGAGCACTCACTTCCCGGAAGTCCTCATCAGGAGGTCTGTTCCACACAACATAGGAAGAGAACTTCTAGTGTTGTGGCAACAACACTTTAGAATTCCCTCCCCTTAATTATTAGACAGGCACCATCTCCATTAGATTTTTGCTGCCTACTGAAGACCTTTCTCTTTCAACAAGCCTATTAAGTAGAGACCTTATCCCAACCTGCATCTGTGTTGCAATTGTTTTTAAATGTGTTTTTAAACATTTTTAAAGTTTTTTTTAAGATGCCTTGTTTTTAAGATGTTTTATATATGATTTTGCTTGTTTGCTGTCCTGGGTTCCTGGTAGGAAGGGAGGGATATAAATTTGATGATGAGGAGGAGGAGGATGTTCACACACAGTTAAGAACATAAGGAGTGCCTGCTGGATCAGGCCAGTGGCCCATCTAGTCCAGCATTCTGTTCTCACAGTGGCTGACCAGATGCCCATGGGAAGCCCACAAAAAGGACCTGAGTGCAAGAGCATTCTCCCCTCCTGCAGCTTCCAGCAACTGGTTTTCAGAAGCATAGTGTCTCTGGTTATGGTGGCAGAGCACAGCCATCATAGCTAGTAACCTCTGGTAGCCTTATCCTCCAGTTAATTGAGACATATCTTGTATTTTTTTCACACAGAGACAATTGGTTTACAGACATTGGTACAGCTGATAACAAAAATTCTCTCTTTCTCTCTCTGTCTGTTTCTATCTCTCAAACCCACCTGCCCCCCATACACACACACACAGAGAGAGAGAGAGAGTCTGCCTGGATCCTAATTAAAGATTAGCCAAATAAATGTTCTTTCTGTTTATAATCTCCACACTGCCGTTCATCCTCCTTTGGGATTCCTTTCTATTATTTATTTATTATTTGATTTATATCCCGCCCTTCCTCCCAGCAGGAGCCCAGGACGGCATTATCTTTCTCAAGGTCTTGCTCTGACCCTTGCTGCCTCTCTCTCTTGTGTTTATTGCTGGTTTCTAGCATTTGGGAGATCATAGGCCAGGCTGATGGGGGCCTATCAGTGTTGAGGACGTTCCGACTTCTGAGGGTGTTGAAGCTGGTGAGGTTCATGCCTGCCTTGCGACGTCAGCTGGTGGTGCTCATGAAGACTATGGACAATGTGGCTACCTTCTGCATGCTTCTCATGCTGTTTATCTTTATATTCAGGTGAGAAGAGAGATTCCTGGGTGCAGGAACACTAGCCAGTATGAGATCCATTTTACTTGTTTAGTCACAAAATTGATTCATTCATTCATGTATGGTTTTTTTAAATAACAAAAAATCTAAAAGGCACCTTTCAAGGCACACTGCTCAAACAAGGCAGCTTTACAAAACTCAAACACATGAAAATACAATTACAACACACACATATATACCCGCAGTGCAATTCAGCTAAACACAGACTTCTGTTTTCAGAGAGTTTAAAAAACAACAGCAGTAATAAGGACATGCATATCTTCTTGGGAAGGGTGTTCCAAAAGTGTGGGGCCACCACTGAGAAAGCCCTGTCCCTAGTATCCAATAGCCTAATGGGTCTCACTGGTGGGCCAGAGATCAGGTCTCTTGCAGGTGCAGGCAGTCCTTCAGATAACATAGTCCCAAACCATTTAGGGCTTTAAAGGCCCAAATCAGGACCATGAATTGGGCCCCAAAATGAATAAGCAGCCAATGTCACTGATACAGACTATCTGAGCGTCTAGCTCTTACAAGTGTTCTAGCTGCCGCATTCTGTATCAGTTACAGTTTCCAAACCATCTTTAAGGGCAGCCCCACATAGTGCATTACAGTAATCTAACCTGGATGTAAGCAAGCCATGCATTGCAGTGGCTAGGTCAGCTTTCTCTAGATAGGGCCACAGCTGCCAAAAAGCACTCCTGGCAGCTGACATCACCTCTACCTCTGCAGGCAGCATCAAGTAAGGAGCACATCCAGACTGAGCATTAACAGGGACAAAATTGTTGTCAGCAATTAAATGGGAAACTATGAGTAAGTGCTAGTTAGACTGTAGAAATGCACAATAGCTAGCGACTCTCTATGCCTTCCACTCAGCCATCATGTACATTTAAGCCAGGTTTTCCTACCTTTAAATGGGAAATAATGCGCAATAATGGTAGGATCGGAACATTATCAATTAAAATCACAATTCATGACATCAAAATAAGTGCAAAACAGCAATTCAGGAAATCCTCAATTGCTGCGCAACAGAGCTGTGTAGGTATAGAAGTAGATGTTCAAACCCTTTAAGCATGGGTTTTTTAACTGATGGTTATCTGAGTTATAATGAAATCAAATTCACAGTATACTGAAGTCTGGGATAAATGTGATTGGAAGTATTAATCTCTTAAATCACAAGTGGGCAATCTCCGGCCCATGGGCTGCATGCGGCTCATGGCTGACTTCCATCCTTGCAGCCTTCAGACTTCTCTCCCCCCCCCGCATCCTCCTGTCCAATTGATAGGCATTGGCAACAGCTGAGAATTGCACAAATTGTTGGGATCCTCAGCTGTTTCCAGTGCCAAACAACTGGGCAGCATGGAGGGAGGGTGGTGTGATGGGATCTCAGAGTGCTGCAATGAGAGGTCATCATGAGCTCGTTTGTGGGACTAGTGCTTCTGGTTCTCAGACCCACACCGTAGACCTCCAGTCTTCCACATGCTTGGACATCAGGACCCTAAGCTCAGCCTCTTTGGAGCAACTAGTTCCTCTTAGCTACCACCAGCTCTCCAGCAGTTAGGAATTAAGGCACTCAGATGTCTGAGCACCTTGAGAGGATTGTGGTCCTTCTGATGGCCTCTGCAGCACCATCTGTCACTGCCGATTCTTCCTCATCCTCTGTCCATAGGGAGAGGGTAGCCAATGGTGGCAGCCTCTTATCCTTGCCATCATTGCTGACTCATCCCCCTGACAAGGCAAGTGAGAGAAATCATGACAAGCTGCAGCCTCCACCTCTCATTTGCTTGCCTTCTTCCTGTGGGCAGTGGCGGCTGTTGCTAGCCACCCACCATTGCTGTTCACTTGCTCGCTCAGGCAGGCAGGGAGGCAAGCAAGCAAGCATGCAAGCAATGAGCAGCAGCAAGATGCAGCAACCACTATGTACTCTCTCCCACTGTATGGCAGGCTGGGAGGAGGAGGAACCTATCAGGGAACCTATCTGGGAACCTATCTCAGGGCTTCTTGGTGAAAGCCCACCAAAAGGTTAGGTAGCCACTCTCAGAAGTGACTCCCTAGATCACTTGTCAGTAAGCAGAATCTGTTTCAAGGCCAACCTAGACATGAGGTAAGAGACCAGTGATCAGGATCTTTCTTTCTTTCTTTCTTTCTTTCTTTCTTTCTTTCTTTCTTTCTTTCTTTCTTTCTTTCTTTCTTTCTTTCTTTCTTTCTATTAATTAGCAATCCCACGTGGTTGCTTTGAAGATCAGCAAAGTGGCACTGGGAAAGGAGCATTTAACCCTTTCTTCCTGCACCTTTCCCCAATCTAAATTGCCTCCTTGAAGATGCAACTAGCTTTACAGGAGAAAACATACAGGTTACATGCTAGGGTTGGGGCACCCCTACATTTAGACTCTTTTTGGGTCATTAGGTGCAACCTGTACTTGCTTATTGAATCATTATTCATTTTGTCATCTTAGTTCTGTTCTTGTGTTGGTTAGTAAGTCTATTTTCCTCATTCTAATTATTGTAGTAATCTGTTTATTCATTTATATTATAATGTGGCACCTGTGGGCACAATGGCACCCTTGAAGTCTTCACCTGCTGCCCAGGAAGTCTCTGAGACCCCTCGCTCACTGTAAGCATGAAGTGGTGAGGACGGTTAGCTTTTTCGCACTTAAAAAGTACACAGAGTTGAAGAAGGAAGTTTGAAGAGTGGCAGCCTTACCCATTTCCTTGTTCAGCTCTATGTGTTTTTCAAGGCTCAGATTAATTCTAATAGATCCAACTTTAACCCAGATCCTTTCAAAAAGCAAAGTATGTGTGAATGTGCTTTCTCTCTTTCTGTCTCTGAGGTGGAGGGTTGGAATGATCTGGGGGACTGGAGAGAGAAGAGACCAGAGGGGGTGACACCCACAGCACTTGCTCAAAAATCCAAATGTGCCCATGGGCATAAAAGGGTTGGTGATCTCTGATTTGTCAGATTATGATTTATAACTTGTAAGAACAACCTCGCTTCCATCAACATTGTGACCTTGCAATTGGTGTGATATGCTTCAAAATTATCAGTACACTTTGTTAAAACCTTAGCTTGATTCTGACAATCTGATTTTTGGAGGGAGGATAATACTAATGTGCTAACTGGGCGTTTGGAAACACATACTGGGATACAGTAAGTGAGGAGCCTGTCAGAGGCATCGAGATCAGCCATGAAGCTCACTAGTTGACCTTGGAAGTCCAATTGTGCAGGGTCCCAGTTGGAGGATGGAGTTCTAGCCTAAGTGTGGGCATGTGGTAGGAACAGATTCCAGGAACACAAGGTCACTTATCACTAGTCCAAGATCAGGATCTAGTAAGCAAGGGCAGATGAAGCAGCAGTCATGTTCCAGCTGGGCAAGGTCAAACAAACAGAGGGTAGATCCACATAAGCGAAGTCAGGCAAAGCGGAGACTGAGGCCCAGCAAGCAAAACAGTTAGTACCATGGATAGCTCCTAGTGATGCCAAGGCTGACAGTCAGACGTGAATGTTGTTCCAAAACCAGCAAACCTAGTTAGCCCTGCCCCTAATGAGTAGCACCTCTCCTCTTAATTTAGGCCAAACTGTTGTAGGAGCCATTGTCTCTAGTAGTGGAAAAGAGGCTGAGGTTCTACTATGGCCTCCAAGCTGAGTCCTCAGAGTCTGAGAAAGGCAATGCAACCTCTTCAGGCCAGAGAGGCACTAGCATAAGAGGCTTCTCTGGTGCTAGAACTTTCAGTGGTGTAGGGACATGAATGGCTGGTTCTGAGGGCAAATCGTCCTCCTGGCCAAAGATAACTTCTGTACATGACCTCTTCCCCTGAGGATGAGGAGTCAGAGCCCTGAGTCATGACATATTGGCACAACACACACACACACACACACACATGCTCCAAGTATTTTGGACGAAGGAGGATAGGATACAAATGTGACAAATAAATAAGAACACTTTCATAATTAAAAATACAGCAGAAATGTATTTATGTTTTTTTAAAAAAACATTCTTTCCAACAGCATCCTGGGAATGCACATCTTTGGGTGCAAGTTCAGCCTCAGGACTGACACAGGAGATACTGTCCCTGATCGGAAGAACTTTGACTCCCTACTTTGGGCTATAGTCACTGTATTCCAGGTGAGTCCAAGATAGGGGAAGAGGAATAAGGGGGGGAGGAGGAGGTATGACTTCCCCAAAGCAAGGAGTGATAAAGGAGAGAGGATGGGATCTGAAGCATTTTTGGCCTGATGCTGTGTTTAACAGATCCATGGTGCCATCTATTGCAACCTGCTGATGATCATGAGCCAAGCTGTGGCCACAGTTACAGAGTGGCACAGTTTTTGCAAGTCTCCAGTAACTAGTGAATAACCTACTACATTTCAGAGAGCACTTGTGGCATTGGGACAGTATAACCCAGCCAATGCATCTCCTTAGAAAAAACTTTTTCATGCTTATGAGTAGGCTCAAAAAGTTAGAAATAATTAGATACCTTTTGCCCGTTGATTAACATATTTTTCAGCCTGCATCCTCTTCATTCTTCATTCTTCATTTGACTTTGCAAGCTTGGGTTCTGCATTTCAGATTTTGACTCAGGAAGACTGGAATGTTGTGCTATATAACGGCATGGCCTCAACTTCACCATGGGCATCTCTTTATTTTGTGGCTCTCATGACATTTGGCAACTATGTTCTGTTCAATCTGCTGGTGGCCATCCTGGTGGAGGGATTTCAGGCCGAGGTGAGTTGCTACAATAACTGCTTTCAGGGAGGGAAGGGTATAGGTCTATACCTGGCTGGAGATATAACCTGAAGAGCTGAGAAGGGTGGCAAGGCATCAGATCTTCAGTGATCCTCCAAGGCATGTGTTTGTGAAGGGTGATTTTTAAAACAACTGCAAGAAAGGGCTCCACAAAGGCAAGAACATGAGAATTACATGTCCTGAATACTAGTGGATGTTAATCTTTTCTGTGTTGTGGCATGTCATCCAATTATTTCCATGAAGTAGTTTGCCTGTCTTAGAAATTCCCTAGTAAGCTATAACAATGAAATACTGGAATCATAGGGAAGCATCTCCTTTGCTGTCAGGATGCTCACAATTTCCAGGTCTTTGCATTTATTTTCCCAATTCAGGGTGATGCTAACCGATCATATTCAGAAGACGATCAGAGTTCATCAAACATTGAGGAGTTTGACAAATTCCAAGATGGCTCAGGTAAGAGCAGGGGATACAAGAATTCTGCATGACTATAACTGCAGTGAAAACTGCAGTCTGGCTGTATGCTGCATAGCATCTGATACTCCCTTCTAATTCATGAAAATATGTTTGCATAAGAGTGGGTAAATAAAGTATATTAATAAAGAAGTGCTTCATATTGCAAATTTTTTCATTCCATTCAGATTGGCTGCAGTTTGAGCTTAATAGCACAACTATCTTGCAAGTTTGAATTAGGCTGCAATCATATTGACTTATCTGGGAGTAAGCCCCATTGATCACAATAGGTCTTACTTTTGATTGCACTGTGAGAGAATCATTTGTAGCTGAATAATCTTGGGTCCTACTTACACTTCTGTCTGCCTCAGTCTTTTTATATTAAATCATATAACATCTTGGAAATCTCCTCCCTTAAGAACATAGGAAGCTCCTTTGTACGAAGTCAGACCATTGGCCTATGCAGCTTTTAAAGACATTTTTAAATATTTTTAAAAGATTTTTTAAAGATGTTTTGGTTTTGAGTTGTTTTAAGATTTTTGGGTGGTTTGTCCTTTGTTCGCCACCCTGAGCTCCTTCTGGGAGGAAGGTCGGATAGAAGTTTAATAAGCGGCGGTAATGCAGCCGAAGCTCTGCTCACGGCCGGAGTTCGATTTCAACGGAAGGAGGAAGTCGAATCTCCGGTAAAAGGGGTCGAGGTCCACTCAGCCTTCCATCCATCCATGGTCGGTAAAATGAGTACCCAGCATATGCTGGGGGGTAAAGAAAGGCCGGGGAAGGAACTGGCAATCCCACCCCATATATACGGTCTGCCTAGTAAATGACGCAAGCCGTCACCCTAAGAGTCGGAAATGACTCGCACTACAAGTGCGGGGACACCTTTATCTTTTTATTGTCTACACTGACTGGCAGTGGTTCTCCAGGGTTTCAGGCAGGGATCTCCCCCAGCCCTACCTGAAGACACTGGAGACTGAACCTGGGACCTTCTTCAGGCAAAGCAGTTGCTCTACCACTGAGCTATAGCCCTTCCTTCCTTCCTTTGAGAACTGCTCTGGATCCACAGTGATGAATCCTTTGAATGCATTCCATATTTCTAATTGTAAAAGACAAAGTTGTGGCAATGATTTACTACAGAATGTTTGGTGTCTTTTGGCCACCAGCTCTGGTTACCTAGTTGAAAGGCAACAGCAGTGTTCCACACAGACCTGGTAAAAATGAGATAGCTGGCTTTTCCACTTGAGTTCATAGGAGCTAGGATAATGATGATAAAGATGTTCAAACTGCTGATGGATCTGGGCTGTCACACTGAGTTTCAATCAAACCCCTAGTGTTCAAATCACACCAGCACGTAAAAGGAAAATGAAAAATCTGTGCAAAATAGCCTGTGGCTACTAATTTGACATGACAAAAGGCTGGATTCAAACACCAGTAAAATCAGCCTTATGGCAGGATGGAAGGGCTTGTGTGATAGCCAGAGCGTACCCTCCATGCTTCTTTGGTAATATTGCAAATGGCCCCTGTGCCCACCTTTGTTGCCAGTGGAGATCTGTGCGGAGACAGAATGTGGATTGCAGTTTAGCATAAACAGCTGCACAGGCCACTGATGAGCCTGAATATTCTTAGTTGTGTGTGTGTGTGTGTGTGTGTGTGTGTGTGTGTGAGAGAGAGAGAGAGAGAGAGAGAGAGAGAGAGAGAGAGAGAGACCATTCAACAGGTAATACTCCAGTATATGAGCTGTCACTGGGGGTTCAGAGCAAGGGACCAGGGCTACTACAATGGGCAGAGTCTCCCATGAGAAATCCTTACGTTGTACTACATTGGAATGCTGCTTGAACAGAGAACACGAAGCACACATAAAGTTTGCCTTTGAGTTAGAAATTGCATTTTATCTTTGTGTTCTTCTGAGCAATGATCTTTGCATAGCTTTATCATGTGCTAAAACCCAGTAGCTTGTGACATTCTAAATATACTTCTCTGGTTCTGCTAGACTTTGGTTTTTATTAGCTGCTTCTTTGTAAGGTGCCCAGCTGGGAGAGTACTACTTTGGGTATCTTGTTCTATTGTAGCCTAAAAGCCTCTAATATTTCTTGTGGTACCTACCCTTTGGAATTCACTCCCCTTAAATATTAGACAGGTGCCATCTCTGCTGTCTTTTCAGCTCCTATTGAAGACCTTCCTCTTTCTATTTAAGATACCTTATCCCAATCTGCTTCTGTGCTGGAATTGTTTCTAGTTTGTTTTTTAAAAAGATGTTTTAAAGATTTATTTTTAAAGATACTTTTAAGATGTCTTGCTTTAAAGATTTTTAAAGATGTTTATAGCATTTTTGTTTGCCACCCTAGGTTTCTTCTAGGAGGAAGGGTGGGATATACATTTAATAATAAATAAATAAATTTCTGATGGGTCCCTGTGGCCAATAGTCCAATAGGTGCTGTTCTTGTTAGAGCATGTCTGGTAGTAGAGCTTCTCAGATAGATCCCCAGATACAGACCGAAGGAGGTTTGCTTATGCTGGTTTAGGGACACAGACATGCCTATCAAGTCCAGGGTGCAAAACAGCCTCTCACAAAGTGGTTAATGTCTCTCATTTTTAGGTATAGTCTTCTTTTATAAAGTGAGCCTGCAGAGGGAACAAAGATGCAGCTGCCTCCAATTTGAAAGGGTGGGAGAATCTTCAGTTATTGCAAATTTGCCTTGTTCCATTTACTTAACTGTTAAACTGCTAATACTGAGGCTAGCTATTGCTACTGTACTGGTTCTCTTTCTGCTGTAGAGGAGCACTTGGTAAATGCTTAGCAAACAGGCCCTGAAGGAGAAGCTTTACTTTCTCCAGAGGAGAATGTTTCTATGCTTTAATGAGAGCAGTATAAGGCACTGCTGGGTGAAGGGGAGAGAAGGTTGCTTTTCTTCCCCTTCCGTATTGCTCCTTGTCTCCTAGAGGCATTACTATGGAGATAGCACTGAGGTCTGCAGCATAATCTGCTTATGTGGGATTAGTGCATGAACATATTTACTTCACGTTCACTGCCCTTTGTGTATCTTAAAGCACATGAATACATTTATCTAAGCAAATGCTTTCTGGATGGAGAAAGGAAAAGCAATGTCTTTTGCTCCTTTGTGTTTTTCTGCTCAGATCCAAAGCTTTGTGCAATTCCCATGACCCCAAATGGACATCTTGATCCCAACCTTCCTTGTCTCAGCCAGCCTGGACCAGCTGCTGGAATGGCGAATCCTTCTCGCAATACTCTGCAGCCAGACCAAGTCCATGTGGCCCTTGAATCCAGGAAAAGCAGTGTGATGTCTTTGGTGAGCAAATGTCAATCTACGTGTGAAGAGCCCTGATGGTTCAGACCAAATACCTGTACTCCAACATCCTATTTTCCACAGTGGGACACAGGAAGCTGCCTTATGCCAAGTCAGACCATTGGTCCATCTAGCTCAGTATTGTCTACACTGACTGGCAGTGCCTTTCCAGGGTTTCAGATAGGAATCTCCCAGCCCTACCTGGAGATGCCAAGGATTGAACCTGGGACCTTCTGCATGCAAATTAGATGCTCTGCCGCTAAGCTATGTCCTTTCCTTTAACAAGGGGCCAACCAGATGTCTATGAAAAACCCATAAGCAGGACATGGGGAGGATAATAGTCCCCTTCCCCTGTTGCTTCCTAGCAACTGGTATTCAGAGTCATATTTCCTCTGATACTGGATGTAAAATATAGCCATCACGACTAGTAGCCATTGATAGCTTTATTCTCCATGAATTTGTGCTCTGCACCTCTGCTTTGGTTTTTTAGAACTTTGTTTTTCATTGTAAGAGTGGGCACAATTCATTTCCTTTTGAGAATTATGGAAATGAATGGGAGTTGTGCTTGATGGTTGGGGGTTGGTAAAAGGAAGAAGGAAGTGTTCTTGTTTGGTGGTAGCCAATATATACTGTGATTTAATTATGATTATGACCATGCTAGCCTTCCCTTGTAAGATCCTCCGTGGCGCAGAGTGGTAAGTGGTGGTAACGCAGCCGAAGCTGTGCTCATGGCTGGAGTTCGATTCCAACAGAAGGAGGAAGTTGAATCTCCAGTAAAAGGGGTCGAGCTCCACTCAGCCTTCCATCCATCTGTGGTCGGTAAAATGAGTACCCGGCATATGCTGGGGGGTAAAGAAAGGCCGGGGAAGGAACTGGCAATCCCACCCCATATATATGATCTGCCTAGTAAACATCGCAATACGTCACCCTAAGAGTCGGAAACAACTCGCACTACAAGTGCGGGAACACCTTCACCTTTACTTTAGCCTTCCCTTTTCTCATTTACAAATGAACTAATTTGAGGTACTGAACGTCATTATGGGATACAGCAATCTTCCCCAACCTGGTGCCCTCCAGTTGTTTAGGATTATTGATTGATTGATTTAAAATATTTCTATCCCACCCTATAACAGGGCACTCAAGGCGACTTACAATAAAATCAAGCATGTACATAATAAAATTGTACACAATAAAAATAATAAAAACATTAAAATACATTAAAATACATAAAATGCAATTAAAATACATGAAATAATATATATACATATACACACACATATATAGGGAGTGGTACTGAACAGACTACTGAGGTAAAAATTAACATAGAAGATATAAAATCATTATCAGGCTCTACCTTCAGTCCCTCCCAAAGGCTCTCCAGAACAAGATCATTTTCAGACGTCTCCAGAAAACCATCAGGGAGGGAACAGAGTGGTCTTCTTGGGGTAGGGTATTCCAAAGCTTGGGGGCCACAACTGAAAAGGCTCTCTCCTGCGTGCCTGTCAGTCTAACTTCTTTCACTCCAGGCACGCAGAGGAGACCCGAGGCAGATGATCTTAAATCCTGGGCAGGTATATATGGGCGTAAGTGGTCCTTCAGGTACATTGGTCCAAGGCCGTTTAGGGCTTTAAAGGTCAAAACCAGCACTTTGAATTGGGCCCCGAAACAAATTGGGAGCCAGTGGAGTCGCTAAAGCACAGGGGTGTATACTCCCTGCGCCATGCTCCAGTTAACTTTCTGGCTGCAGCATTTTGAACCAACTGTAATTTCTAAACCGTCTTCAAAGGCAGCCCCACATAGAGTGTGTTACAATAATCAAGCCTCGATGTCACCAATGCATGTGTCACTGTGGCCAAGTCAACTGCTTCCAGGAATGGAAACAGCTGGTAGACTAGTTTGAGTTGGCCAAATGCACTCCTGGCTACCACAGCCACCTGATATTCAAACAGCAGGGCAGGATCCAGCAGGACTTCCAAACTGTGGAACTGCTCCTTCAAGGGGAGTGCAACCCCATCCAGAATAGGTTGCAACCTTATCCCTGGCACAGTTTTCCCCTTGACCAGCAACACTTCCATCTTGTCTGGATTAAGTTTCAGTTTGTTAGCCCACATCCAGCCCTTCACAGTCTCCAGGCACTGGTTTAGGATGAGCACTCCCTCCCTGCAATGAGGTGGTAGGGAGAGATAGAGCTGAGTGTCATCAGCATATTGATGACATTGTACTCCAAATCTCCAGATGACCTCTCCCAGCAGTTCCATATAAATGTTAAAGAGCATGGGAGACAGAATTGAATCCTGTGGTACCCCATAGGCCAATGGCCTGGGGGATGAGCAGTAGTCTCCCAGCACCACTTTCTGGGTCCTGTCCTTCAGGTAGGACTGGAGCCACTGTAAAACAGTGCCTCCCAGTCCCATCCCAGCTAGATGGCCCAGAAGGATACCATGGTCGAACGTATCGAAGGCTGCTGAGAGGTTCAGCAGCACCAACAGGGATGCACTCTCCCTGTCTGATGCCCAGTGTAGGTCATCAAGCAGGGCGACCAAGTCAGTCTCCATCCCATGACCGGGCCTGAAGCCCGATTGAAAAGGGTCTAGATAGTCCAATTCATCCAGGAAAACTTGGAGCTGAGCAGCCACTACCCTTGCAATCACCTTGCCCAAAAAGGGAAGACTGGGCGGAAGTTGTTAAGATCCACAGGGTCTAGCGAAGGCTTTTTTTTAACAAAGGTCTTATTACAGCCTCCTTCAACAATGTTGGCATAGAACCTTCCCTTAGGGAGGTGTTAATTAAATATGCCAACCAGTCAGCCACTCCCACTCTGGCAGATTTGATTAACCAGGATGGGCAAGGGTCAAGTGAACAAGTAGTGGCCCTCTATTCTCCCAGAATCCTGTCCACATCCTCAGGCTTTACAAGCTGAAAAGTATCCATAGAAAAATGACCAGAGGAAGGTTCGAGGACATCTGGCACAACTGAAGTTAATGAGGAGTCCAAGTCAGTCCGAATACGAGCATTTCTATCTGCAAAGTGCCTTACAAACATGTCACAACGAGCAACTGAGGGCTCAGAGTCTAATGTAGGGCCAGAGCCCCAAAGACCCTGGACCACCCAGAAAAGCATCATCGGACAACACTGAGCAGACACAATGGCGGCAGAGAAGTGCACTTTCTTCGCTGCCATCGCTGCCACGATAGGCTTGAAAATGAGCTCTAGCCTGTGTTCAGTCGGAAGCAGATTGAGTTTTTCTTCACCGTCACTCTAGCCGTCATCCCTGCCACTTCATCAGGCCCAAGGTTTGAGTAAACAAAGGTGTATTATGGGCCTTCCCTGGTGGGAGAGGCACTTTGGAGCAATAGTGTCCACCTACCGGGTCACCTCCGTATTCCAAAGATTGACCAGGGCTTCGCCAGTATCGCCAGCCATGCTGGGAATATCCCCCACAGCATTCAGGAAACTATCTGGATCCATGAGTCTCCGGAGGTGGACCATCTTAATCGGCCCTTCACCCCTGCGAAGGTTACCGGGGACACAAAGTCTAAACCTTGTCAGGTGGTGATCTGTCCATGACAATGGAGTCACTAAGAACCCCTTCACCCTCATATCACCTTCTTCCTGTCCCAAATAAAACACAAGATCAAGTGTGTGTCCTGCCACATGTGTTGGTCCAGATGATATTAGAGACAGCCCCATGGTTATCATGGCAGCCATGAAGTCCTGAGCTGGGCCTGTGAGTCTAACCTTGGCATGTATGTTGAAGTCACCCAGGACAATCAGCCTGGGCAACCTCAACACCAATGCTGCGACCAGCTCCACCAGCTCTACAACTTTCATCATCCTTGACCATTGGCCTTTCTGGCTGGGGCTGATGGAGTTGTGGGTTAAAATAACTGGAGAGCACCAGGATAGAGAAGGCTGGTAAAGTGGATAGTATCCTGGGCTCAAAGAAGAACTGAAATAAAAATCCCTGCCTGGCCAAAAGCTCAGTAGGTGGCTATGGGCGCTATTTTTCTCAGTCTAATCTAGCTCATGGTGTTATGGTGATGATAAAATGAGGGTACTTTACATCTGATAAGTTCCACGGGACAGAATCTCTCTCTTCCTGTAACCTTATGGCAGTGGCCATTTACAACTGTGTAAAATGAGGTTTGCCCTCATGAATCTCAAAGCCTCATCTTGTTTCATATTTTGACAAAAGATATAAGAATGAGGAACTGTTATAGGCAAAGGAACTTGAGAATAAGGGACACAATAATGATGCTGTGGCAATGGTAGTTGACGTGGCTGATTGGCCCATGAGGAAGTGAGGTCAAGTGTGAAGCCTCTCACACTGGACTTATCTACCAAGAGAATACAACCAGGTATTTTTGAATGATGTTGCTGTTTCTCCCTTTCTCATCCCTGTGATGGATCTGAGTGGGGAAACCAGCTAAGCAAATATCACTTATGGTTTGCTGTTCTCCACAGTAGTCTGTACCAGCTGGTAGACACAGTGGCAGACAAATTTAGGGACCCTTGATAAGAATAGGAGCAACTTTTAATAGGGCTATCACCCAACTGAGGAAAACATCATTTAATCATAAAAACTTAATCAATTAATACATCAGTTAAATTTGTATATGCATAAAAGCAGTAGTTCTTTGCTTTTTGAGGATAACATTGTGTGCCATAGCAGATATCTTGTGAGAAAAAGGGAAATGCTGTAATTGCATCCTGCATTTGAGATCTTGTACTGAGCATGGGTTGGGACTAGATGATCTCCAGTGTTCTTTCCAACTGTAATATTCTATTATCAAAAGAGGTTTAATTGATTCATCTAACCTAATAGTAGCCAACACAGTGCCCTCTAAGATGTAGCAAGACTGCAACTTCCATTATCCCTGACTATTAGACATACTGGCTGGAACAGAATTATTGAGTAATTATTATTATTATTATTATCATCATCATCATCACCATCATTTTTATTTATACCCCGCCCTTTTTCCAAACTAGAACTCAAGGCGGCTTCCAGATAAAAAGTACACATAATTAAGAACATACAAAAATCTGCATTAAAATATAATTAAACTATCGAAATATTAAAACCATTGATGGGGTTTATTTATATGCTGCCTTTCCACCTCAAGCTGTGCCCAAAGCGGCTTACAACAAACATTCAAAATATATTTTTTAAAAAACATTGGGGTAGGGAATAGAAGTCAGTGTACAAAAAGCAACAATAAATTCAAACAAGAGAAAAATCAGCCATTTAGAACACATAAAATAAATCATATTACAAAAGAAACGGTCTAGATTTAATTTCCAAGCAAGACAGTGAACAGACAATAGAGCTCCAGGTGCAGGTCTTATTGCATTCCAAGGAGCCTCAGCAGAGCCTGGCTGAGATACAGTCCAGAGGGGAGAGGTGCTGTGACTGGGCTAGATGGCTTTACAGCTGGCTCCTTCTCCTCTCCTCCAGGGGAGACCAGCAGTAGCAAAAGGGGAAATGCTGAGGAGGGCAATGACGGCAAATCCTCTTCCCCAGCCTTCTGGAAATGCTCACTGCTTATGCAGGTCTTACTACACTTGGGGAGTTGAAAACCAGTAATGTCTGGAGGGCACCATGTTGGCTACCCTTGATCTAACTACTCAAACATTGGAATGTCTGTGAAAGTCAGGGATGCTTAAATTATATGTTTGTAGTGGCTTCAGTTGCTAAATAAGATGCAAATGAGCTAAACTCTGGCCCCATTTTTGTCCTGATCTTATTAGTGCACCTATTTTCCCCCTCCAGATAGGTCATGCATGGTACCCTCAAATTATAAATTTAGGAAGAGTGAGACGTGAGCCTATGTCTCACCTGGTTATGACAACATTGGTTCTATGTTTCAGTTTTGTAAGAGTTGCTATATTATTGTTTCATTGTTACTTGGTCTGCGTTATTGTGAACTGCCTTTTGATTTTCCTAAAGAAATGCAGTCTAAAATATTTTTAATAAATAAATGGCTGAAGATGCTGACTCAAACAACCTCCTCCTTTGGGTGAAGGCACTGAATCCTCTCTTGGATCTCTTACAGTCTAGCTCTCGTAGTTCTCATTATGGAGCCTGGGGGCGGAGTGGGGGCTGGGGAAGCCGACGCTCCAGCTGGAACAGCCTTGCACAGGGACACAGCCTCAAACACAAGCCTCCTTCAGCTGAACATGAGTCACTCTTATCTGGGGAGAGACATAGGACGTCAGAGGGAGAAGGGCCAGTAAGAGTTCATCACCATCGGCGGACCCTCTCCTTGGACACCAAAGGTTCCTCTGAGCTGGTGGAGTTGGCCCCAACAGTCCCATCCAGTCACAGGCCATCACGGAAAATAGGTGTGACAACAGGGTCTAGCGAGCACCAGAACTGCAATGGTAAAATGCCCACCATTGCTAAGGATATCTTCCCAGAGATGAACAATCGCAAGGACCATGGAGAAGATGAGGAGGAGATAGACTATGTAAGTACTTGCTGCTTTCACTAAAGGGATGCTAAGAGTGTGTGAAGTTGAGAAGAACAATCACAGCAGATAAGAGGGTGAGCAGGGCCAGCCCAGCACTCCCCAGCTGCACTGTGCAAGAGGAAATCAGAGTGAAATTCTAACAGAATCCTTTCCAAGTAGGGATGTAAGAACACATCATTTTCTTTTCCAACCCATTCCTGTCACATGCAGCACTATTTCTGTTTTGTTGACTTCTGACAAAAACTATGTTATTTGTCTTGCAGTTCCCTGTCGTGGAATTTTTCATAATTAATGGCATTATCATGACATTATTCCAGGGCAAAGGCCATTCACTTCAATGCAAATGCAATGCACCTGGTTGGGGGAGGCGGAGTCCTGAATTATGTATTGTTTGTGGACTGAAAACAACAAGGGGGAATACCAATCATATTCACTGGATTGATTTCTGTTCTGGACATGGGGCAAATATGTAAACATTGGCAATTTTCACTACTGTTTCTGTTGGAATTCTTTGACATCCCTATTTCCAAGTCTTCTACTTCCATGAAATGCTTTTCACATAATCTTCTCTGAAAATAACTCCATACGCATTGCAGAGTATCCTATGGAGTGTTCTATGGCAGAATGTTCCATTCACTGAAGGTCAGGCCTGCAGGGTTTCACTGTTGCACAGCATGCACTGGAGAAATGCCTGATATCTCCCCAAATCTGTTCACTGAAGTAGAAAATCAGCAGTGGTGGGTAGGGATGGGAGTGAACTTTCCACTTTCCAAAACAATGCCAGAAACAGAGTTACTCTTCAAATTCACACTTCTCCAACCATTGGGGTGAAATTCTCCAACCAAATCATGTGTGCAAAAAAAGTGAATATTAGGGGGAAAGTGTGCATAAAAATGCATATATTAGGGGAAAATATACAAAAATGCATAGTGAAAATTGCTTGTAAAAATGTGTACATCATACCAAAAATATACAAAAACATGTATTTTAAGAGAAATTTGCACTAAAATGCTGACATTTTCATGAGGACTTTTTAAAAAAACTGATGCAGAAATGTGGAGAATTGAAACAGATAAAACAAAACTGAGAGATTCATCCATCTTTAGTGGTGGGCAAGCTGTCTTCCAGGAAGACTTGCACATTTTGATGTTGTCATGGAAGATACCCTGATCACCTTTCGAAGAATTCCATGGTTTCCCAGATTGCCCAGGCCATAGACTCCAGCTTTATTTATTTATTTAGTGTGTGTTTTACCCACCTTTCAGGACACACTACATAAAATTCTCTTTCTCGGGCTTTGCATAGTCCTGCAAACCCCTTGGGACTTAGATTCTCAGTGGTCTTCACCAGGTATGAAATGTCTATAACTGTATGGAACATTTGGGAATTTTCTGTGAAGTAGACAATCCTCTGAGCTTTTCAGTAGTCTAGCAATCTTAAGGGTGGCACAATCGGCAAGGCTTTCAATCTTAAATCAGAATGGCAATGCTGATTGTCTACTTTCTAAGAGGTAAATTAACTCATTAATCCTGCTGTGGTGCATGGGATTGGCTCTGATGACCTTGGAGTTAACTTTCAGCCCTTCAGTTTTATGTCAGATTAGAGAGAAATTTCTGAACACTTTGTCCGTCATTATTTTCCCCTATGGCTGTGATATCAACTCATTTTCTTACCCTGCATGGGGCATGGTGGGTAGCAAATGATCCATAGAGATGAAGAATCAGTAATTTTGAGATCTCCAGCTATTGGTATGCAAGACATATGGGAAATGAAAGCAAAGAAGTGCTTGTGTGGGGAAGTCAAGGTAATGGCAGCTTCTGATGTTCTGCTTCTTTTTCTGCAGAGCCTATGTTTCCGTATCAAAAAGATGATAGAGGCCTACAAGCCCGACTGGTGTGAGTTGCGGGAAGCCTGGTCCATCTATCTCTTCTCACCACAAAACAGGTATTTCTCATTTACTTTTGGCTTGGGAGGGAGGGGAATTGGGATATGATGTTACCATACCACCTTAAAATGCTAATGCAGGAATGATTTAGTTACTTTCAATCATATGTGTCAATCTATCAGAGTGCATAATTGGTTTCTCTGTTACATTATCAGACAGACACAATAATGTATTTTTTTACAATGTTAACTTTTTTTATTTTTAACAATACATTCTGCATTGTTTTACAACGCTTATAGAAGCAGAGGAAATTATCCCATCTCTCAGACTGAGAGATTCCAAAAGCTTGTCATGAACTAACATTAATTAAATCAGTTGCACTGCATTTAAGTGGAATCCAAAGAACTTTGAGATTTAACAGCTAGTTTCAGTCAATATTATTTCTCATCTTCTGCTTCCTCCAAACCTTCTTACTGTTCCTGTAGTCCATTAGAAACATGTACACTTTAAAAACAAACTGTCTTCCAGGTTTCGCATCCTCTGCCAAACTATCATTGCCCATAAACTCTTTGATTACATTGTCTTGGCCTTCATTTTCCTGAACTGCATCACTATTGCCCTGGAGAGACCCCAGATTGAACAGAGAAGCACGGTGAGTACCATAACCTGTTCTAATGGGAGCTTTTGTGGGACAGCTGCATAAATGTTTTCCACAGCATATCTTGATACAGAAGAAAAGTTGGGTGTCTGTCTTAAAGTCTGTCAATGAAAATGATTGTATGCACTGTGTTTGGGGGCTTCCAGAAACATTTTTCATGATGGTAAAGATTGTGGACTTTGCATTCTTCAAAACAGCATTTAATAGACAGAGGATCAATCTTATTTGTGTTCATGATTTCTGGATTACCATAGGATTGTGAGAACACTCCCATAAAAGATGGGTTTGAAAGACTGGAGAATACCAACCCCCTTTGCTCATACTTGGTTTGTATGTCAAAAGAGTGTATATAGTAGTAGTTAGTTACAGATTAACTAACAAATCTTCAGCAAAAGAACTTAAGAGTAGGTATGGGGAATCCTTGGTCCATCAGATGGTTGTGTGGCCCGCAGTCAGATTTCACCTGGCCCTTGGGTTCTCTCTCGCCCATCAGTTGTTCAGTGAGGAGTCGCTGAGAGGAGAAAGAGATTTGATGTTGTGCAAATTGTGCATTTGCAGCTCTGATCTCTAAAAGAAGCTTAAAGCAGATGAGAAAATGTATCCGTAAAGGGGTAGACTTGTGTTTCTTGCAAATATGCAAATATGTCATCTGTACATTTTGCAATTGCATGCACACAGTTTTTGGGCTGCAGCTGCATTTTGAAGTTTGAGGCTTTGAATAGCTGTAAAGCAGGCCTGGCAGTTAGCTTTGCATTGACTTTATTTGCATTGTTCTAGTGGGATTACAGAGTTCTTTCTACATTTTACACTGTCAGGACAGATAAAGAATATGGGAGAGCTTTTTCTTTTTTTACAAACTTTGTAAAACAATCTATGGAGAAAATAGAAAGTGAAACCTGAGTGGTATTAAATGTGCATCTCTGTTTCCTTTGGAAATAGCTCTCTCTCTCTCTCTCTCTCTCTCTCTGTGTGTGTGTGTGTGTGTGTGTGTGTGTGAAAGAGAGAGAGAGAGAGAGAGAGATGGGGGAGAAATCCAATTTAGTTTGGATTTGAATCCAAATTTATCAAATTTTCATTTTCTGAAACAACATGAGAATCAAAACACAGCCATCCTCAAAATTTGCACTTATCTGAATTTTGGGATGCAGTTCTCCAACCAATGTTTACAAAAATGCATATATTCAGGGGAAATGTATTTAAAAATGAATATATCAGAGAAAATAACATACAAAAATGCATTAGGAGAAAATGCTTGCAAATGTGTACATTACTCAAAATTGCACACAAGAATGTGTTTAAAAGGAGAAATTCACACTAAAATGCTGGAGAAGTTTCATGAGGATTTTTTTTTTTTAAGTTTGCAAATTTCTGTAGAAATGTGGAGAACTGAATTTAAAGCAAGAAAAATGAGAAATTGAGAGGACCAAAACTGACAGATCCTTCCATCCCTAGTGTAGGATTATATGTATGTATCTGTGTGTGCGTCTGGTGCTCCCACTACTTGTAGGCATTCCTCAACAGCTGTCTGTCAGATTAATGTGGTGCTCCACTTGAAAAAGGTTCCTTTCTCCTACATTAGAGTGATGGTATTTCTAATTTCTATTAGTAATAGTGAGAATATTTATTTCAGATTAATTTGTGCGAAATAAAAGAACACATGCTTGTAAAATACCTTAGGTAAATGCATCTAGACCTTGACAACATACCTATTTTACATGAAGAAAATACTTCTTGTCTAAAACTTCAGAAAGGTACATTCTTAAATTTCTAGAATAGCAGCCAATTTTAGTGAAAAATGAAGAAAATATGTCTCTTCTGTATTTGGAATCCATGCAACTGCTTGTAAGGTGGAACTTTCTTGTGTACATGGAAACATTGAAGAAATTCAATGAGATTAGTTTTACCTGTACTGTAGTGTTTTTGGAATTAGCTTTTAAATGTATAACTGAGAGACAATACACACTGAAAACTGTTTCCACATTCCTCCGATGAGGCCTGTGAAATCCCATACATGAACCTTGGGCATGTAGCATGCAGCATTTTCCAGCTCATGGCAATCTGTTTGTGTGAATCTAGGTGACATACAGTAGGGCCCCACTCATATAGCGGGTTACGTTCCAGCCTCCCACCAAACAGCAAAACCGCCGGAAAGTGGGACATAGCGCGCGATCAGCTGTACAGTACAGCTGATCGCGTGCTACAGCTGATCACTGTCAGCTGGAGTGCGGCAGCTGGAGCTCCCCACGCTAGAGCTGATTGCCCTGCTGGTGCCGTATTAGCGAAACACCAAAAAGCGGGGCCCTACTGTGCTGGTATAAGACACCTTCCTATGTTCCTGCAAACAGTTTGCATAGACTTTAGAAGAGTCACAGTTTTGAACTGACTGTAAACAGTAACCACCATCTCCCTCAGGATTCTGTCTATGTATCAGTGGTTTAATAGTTCACAATCTTAACCTCCAGGACAGTTGTGTTTATATCTTTGTTTTGGGTCTTTTAAAAAAAATATTTGTGGATATAAATGAGAAGAGAACCTCAGTCACTGATCAGTTCACGTACACTTTTTATTTCTGCCACATCCAATAGAAATTGATTGGGTCACAAGACTAGACTAGCAAATTAGAACTTCGTTGAGGTGTTGGGTAGGGTAATGCTTTTTGGCAGCTGTCCTTAAAATAGCCTAGACTTTCAGTCCCACTTGGTTCTTAACGACAAAGTAGAACCTGCCAAGTTTGTTGCAATAATTCAAATTGCAAAACTCTTGCTAGATATATTTTGAGGCTGCCTTTTATTGTTCCAGGAGAGAATCTTCCTCACGGTATCCAATTACATCTTCACAGCGATCTTTGTTGCTGAGATGACACTGAAGGTAAGTCATCCATTAACAGCTACCAAGCCATCCTCACTGCACTGGCCCAACTACCTCTTCCATAATGTTAGCCTGCCAGGGAGGAAGGTTAGCATACAATTTGTCCTTTCTTTTTTTTTTGTACAGCTGAGCTGCAAAGGAGTGCCATTTTTGCAAACATTTTAATCAGAGGTGAAGGGTGGAGTCCTTTTGGTGAATGTTCGTAGATTGCTGCTATTAGGGCTACAAACCTTTGTCTACGCAAAAAGCTTTATCCTTACTATGAATAGGCTTTGCTTGCCCTTGGTGATACCAACATGTACCCAAATCTGATTAGTTGTGTAGCATTTCAGCATCAGGTTCATTACATGATCCCTGATTGGCTAGAATCACTTTTAAACGAGAGAGAAACCTGGGGAGGCAGGGGCAGAAATGACACCCAAGAAGCAGCAAATAATGGCAGCACTTTGAAAGAAAGGTGAACATTTGCACATTTCAGGGATTTACTCTTGCAAGGAAACATTCATTCCCTCTAAAATAAAACCAAAACACAATACTTTCAACCCCAAAATAAAAATGGGTAAATATTTAGTATGGCCCTATGTCTTGTTGGTTATATTTTTACAGTTTCCTCACACAAGCTGGAATGACTGGGAGTACTGAAAATTGAAACCCTTTCTCAGTAATCCAAAGCTTGTAATTATCTCTCTGATGATGATGGAATATATAGCATGAGCACGAGCAAGAAGATCATCAGGGTCTTGATGGCTATAAGCAGCTTTTCTAAAAGCTACTTGTTAGAGGTGAAGTCAGAGCCCCCAGTTTTTCATCTTTTATTCCCCAGGGTTTCTTCTGAGAAAAGAGGCACACATGAAGGCAGTGTCAATGATCAACTTTCCATTGATTTCCTGCCTGTTGCTATCAAGAATTCTGTGCCCAGGGGAAACCCTCAAATATATGCATGGTGCAATTCTAGGGTTATAGCTTAGCTCTTCTTTTTGACTGTCTCATTCATTCTCCACACTCATGCATTTTCTCCTCTCCTCTAGGTAGTTTCCCTTGGCCTGTATTTTGGGGAGCAGGCCTATTTGCGCAGCAGCTGGAATATCCTGGATGGCTTCTTGGTGTTTGTATCCATCATCGATATTGTGGTTTCAGTAGCCTCTGCTGGTGGAGCCAAAATTCTGGGTGTGCTACGAGTCCTCCGACTGCTGCGCACTTTACGCCCCCTTAGGTGAGATCCAAAAGGCTAGCCTTCCTCCTCCTCTCCTGTGTAAGAACCCTACTCCTGACCTCTCAGAGAATGCTTTTGTGGACTCCCAGGTGTTTTGCCATGATAAAGAGTTTGGTAAGGACAATAAAAAGGTCAGTCACTTCCAGGAGTTCAGGGCAGACATAAACTCTATAACAGCTATTGAACTGGGAAAGAACAAGAATGGAGGCAGGAAGAGACAGAGTCCCCATCTGTACTATATTTTTAAAGCACTATTACACCACTTTAAACAGTCATGGCTTCCCCTAAAGAATCCGGGGAACTGTAGTTTCACAGAGCTACAATTCCCCGAGATCCCTGGGAAGAGGGATTGATTGTTAGACTACTTGGAGAAGTGTAGCTTTGTGAGAGAAATAGAGTGCTCAGCACCCTTAACAAATGACCGTTCTCGGGACTCTTTGGGGAAAGCCAATACTGTTTAAAGTGGTAACTAACTTTACATTTATAGCACTGATGGGGCCTATGTATGTGTATCAGGGTTGACAGGCAGACAAGCAAGCTGGTGAGCAGTGTGGGGAACTGGCAAATGAAGCAGGTTTGCCAGAGCTTTGGGAAAGTTGCTCAGAGAATGAGCCAGTAGGGAACAGGAAAGAATGCACAATTCAGGATGTATTATGAAATGGCTAGGGACAGAGGCCAGCCAAAACCAGTAGTTCCAAGTGGAATTCAGAATGTGGCTAGGGTGGAACAGCTGCAGTTCCTTATTCTGGACTTGGAGGGCAGTGCTTCCCTCACTTGGCCTACTAGCACAAGAAGTGAAGCTCTATGGTTTCCTTTTTAGAGACCAACTGTCAAAAACTGCAGCATTTCTATAACATTTCTCTCATTCAGCTCCTTGAACAGTATATCGAATTGGAAAAAGGGCAGCTCTAAGTCAGATTAGTTAGACATGGCATTTTGGTAAAAGTTTCCTCCATTCGAGGTTTGTTTTAACTATGCTGCTCCTTTCAGCAAGCACATTTCACTCTCGTGGTGCCACTCAGTAACAAAGCCAGGTATTGTTGCGGACTTAAATTCAAGCTATGTAAGCTAAGGTAGTACAATATGCTAGTGGTAGCAGCCAGCACAGTGGCTTAGGAGGGGCTGTATTGCTCTCCTGGCTTCCCAGCACCAGTTTTGGAGAAGGGGTGGGGCCAGTCTGCTCCTCCCAATGTTGTGCCCATGCCATGCCAAGCTCCCTGCTGCATTTCCACCCCCCCTTTCTGGAACCAGAAGTGGTGTGTGCTGTTGGAAAGCCAGGAAAGCAACATACCCACACCAGCTGCTACTGCATCCTTCTATGGCTCAGAGAGGGTTGCCTCCTATATGACACATTTTCTACACTGGATATAATTGCAAATTATGTGTAACCTTCCTGTGCGTTGTCACATACGAAGAACTGACATATTTCTGTTTTGCCGTTATGTATCTGTGTTGAGATCCTGCCATCAGATCCTGCTTCCTACGTACCTTGTAGCAAAAGAGACAAGGGTGTGTTGTTCATCCGTATGTGATGATGCAGCAGAATAAACATTGTTTTTCCTACAGAGAAATGGTGTCCTTGCTGAAAATTTGCCATTCTGCAGAGGTTTTGAGTGACAGGCAGCTGTGTCATGATACTTGTCATGACAACTCTTCTTAGAATATAGAAAAAAGCATCTCTGTGCTATGTCTCTCTTTTTGTTGCCCCTCACAGTGCTTCTTTTTTCAGGGTCATCAGCCGTGCACCAGGCTTGAAGCTGGTGGTTGAGACGCTCATTTCATCACTCAAGCCCATTGGGAACATTGTCCTCATTTGCTGTGCTTTCTTCATCATCTTTGGCATTCTTGGGGTGCAGGTATCATTGTTACTATCATCTGTGATGAAATATGTCTACTGTACCTTTTTGTCTCAACACAAAAGCAGTTGAGAATATGCTTCCTTTTACTTAAAGCCAAGCCTGCTTTCCAATTATAGGTAAATAGGTGGACTGGAGATATGCCAAGAGAGGTGCAGCAGGGTTTTTATCTCCTGTTGCAGCAGTAGATTTGTTCCATATGGTAGGGGTGGGGAACTAGGTGCAGTTGACAGGCTACATCCTTCCTTCCCTCCCCTCTGTGGGCCAACTTAGACAGGTGGGTGGGGCCACCCACCTCTCAATCAGCAGATGTCATTGAATTCAAAGCAGTTGCAAATGGACTTCCGAGAGGGCTGCTCTCAGCACCGATCAACTGATGGGCACTGAGAGCCATCACTTTGAAGTCCATTTGCAATCAGCTTGAATACAAACCGCTTGCAAAACAGACTTCAAAGTGATGGTTCTCAACATGTACGGTGTATGAAGGGCTGTTCCCTCAGCATCAACCTAGGATTGCCATGATTCTGAGGCAGGCTTCTAGTTCATCCCTGCGCACAAAGAAAACAAGAACCTCTTTGAATGAGCTCAGGGTGTCATTTCTATTGCTTCACAACCGCTGAAGTCACCTTGGTCCAGTTCCAATGTGCTACTTGGAAGGAGTGAATTGCAAAATAGTAAGTCAGCAAGGTTGGTGTTTGAAGCTACAGTCAGATTCAGCTGGATCATAGGACACAGTGCTCAAGTGACAGACTGACTACTGGTCAGAAGAGAGATGCATGAGGGAGGAGAATATTTACCTGCTTTTTTATTACAAAAAGAAAGGTTTTTTCCCCATTAATTCCTGACTCTCCCCACATTCCCAGCATTGAACCCACCCACAGCTATTTGAAGAAGAAGAAAGTAGTGACGTTCTCTTTATTTTAGGATTCTGCTGCAGAGGTCTGCAGGAATGGGTAGTGCTTCTGTCACTGGAAAGAATGTGCTGTACTTAGGTTGCATACGTGCCATACATTAAAAGCACATTTTCCACCAAAGAATCCTGGGAACTATAGTTTGTTAAGGGGGCTGGGAATTGTAGCTTGGTGAGGGGTAAACTATAGTTTCCAGGGTTCTTTAAAGCAACATGCTTTAAATGTATGGTGTTTACACAGCCATCTGTATGTAACCTGCTCCAGGGATGGCAGTTTCACAATGTACAGGAAGTGCTAGAAAGCAGATGCTCTTCCTCTAACATGTGAAGTCACCCTGAGCTTTTATAAACGTAGTCCCTGCCATATGGGAAAGGGAACTGGGACAACATATTTAATTTTTGTAATCACCACTGAGTAAATTTATTTTAAAATATCTGCTATTTTCCTACATTTAACTCATACAAGTGATATGTCTGCATTCAGTAAACACAGTAGCCATTTGGGAACATAATAATGCTAGACTGGCCTGGGGAAAAGGATTAGGTACAATTGATTCTGCTAGTCTCTATTAGCCTACTTTCTCATTTACTTACTTCCAAACGGATGTCAGGTGGCAAATGACTCTTGGTCACAATGGGCCCCAAATCAGGTTGCAATCAGTGACCCCGAGGCATAAAGCTCCTTATCCCATAACCAGGTTCAGGAGCACCATCCTCACATCCATTCCTAATGGCAAAGCATCTGACAAGGTGGCTTCTTTTTGCAGCTCTTCAAGGGGAAGTTCTATCATTGCCTGGGTGTGGACATCCGAAACATCACCAATAGGTCTGACTGCATGGCTGCCAATTACAAGTGGGTACATCACAAATACAACTTCGACAATCTGGGCCAGGTAAATGTGGAACTCTCTGTGTTATCTTAGACTTATTCTAGGCTCTCCTGTGGCTTTGCACATCTTCATTCCAAAATGAAAGACTGCAACTTCAGATATAGATTCATAGAATATAGTAGACTTGGAAGAGCCCTATAAGGCCATCGAGTCCAACCCTCTGCTCAATGCAGGAATCCAGTATCTAGGATTGCATTCACAAGATCCTCACATTTAAGGATGGGAGGTAGCGGAACTGCTCTAGATACCTTTAATCTTCAGAAGTGTATCCAGTTTTGGTTACCACATTATAAGACAGATAGATATTACAGAGGAGACGAATCAGAGAGACAAAGGGTACAATCCAGCCAACATTAAGCACTTCTGCCTATCTATTTTGCACATTTCTATACTATCCTTCAGCCAAATGTTTCCCAGGATAAAACACAAACAGCAATAAAATCAGTACAATAAAACCAGACAAAACCAAACATACAAAAAAAACAGCAATTAAAGCTGCAGTTAAGCATGTACTTACAGCACAATCCTATACATGTCTACTCAGAAGTAAGTACCATTGAGTTCAGTGGGGCTTCCTGGGTGAAGGAATGCAGCCTTTATTCCATTATTGAATTCAGTGGAATGCAAAGTGCTTAACTTTGGATCAAATCCATGCCTCAAGGTTCATTTGTTTTTTTAAAAAAACATCTATATACCTCCTCTCATTAAAATAATATAAAGGTGGCGTATAATAAAACAATTCAGTACAATACAGTAATTCAAAAACAATTCAAAATATACTTTTTAAAAAGCCAATAAAAGCAGCATATCACAATTGCAGTATCCAAGAGTCATTTAACTGGTATCAGAGATCAGGGAAACATGTTTTTTACACGTGGTAGAAGCTGGGGCATGGGACGCCTAAAAGATACAAGGACTAGAAATAGCATGTTGAGGTTTTAGAACACATAGGAGCTTAGGAAGCCCCCTTACACAAAGTCAGACCATTGGTCCATCTAGCTCAGTATTGTCCAGCAATGACTAGCAATGGCTTTCTAGGGTTCTCTCCTGACTATCTGGAGATGTTGGGAATTGAACCTGGGATCTTCTACATGCAAAGGTCTACCGCTGAGCTACAGCCCTTCCTGCTGTATGACATATGCATATGACATATGCAGAAAGGTGTATTACATGGGATTAAACTAAAATAAATAAAAAGAACACATTTCAAATATTCAAAAAAGTCTTAATTCTAATTCCAAACATGTTCATGCAATTAAACAGGATATACTGAACATGTACAGCAAATCGGGATCATGGTGGCAGGTTCCACTTTTGACTTCATGCACCCATCAGCTCTTCTGAACAAAATCTACAGGATTTGTGCAGAAAATTATTATTATTATTATTATATTATATTTATTAGTCGCCCATCTGGCTGGTTGACCAGCCACTCTGGGCGACGTACAAGATAAAATACAATGAACATTAAAAATTGAATTTAAGAACCCAACAGTAAAACTTAACCCATTCCAAAGGCCTGCCGGAAAAGCCAAGTCTTCAAAGTCCGGCGGAAGCTCATCAAAGAAGGGGCATGGCGGAGATCATTTGGGAGAGAGTTCCATAGGGTGGGGGCCACTATTGAGAAGGCCCTCCCTCTGGTCCTCACCAGCCCAGCTGTTTTAACCGGTGGGATTGAGAGAAGGTCTTCTGAGGCTGATCTTGTTGAGCGGCATCCCTGCCGATGCTGGAGGCACTCCTTCAGATAGACTGGTCCAAAACCGTATAGGGATTTAAAGGTTAAAACCAACACCTTGAATTGGGCTGAGTAAGCAACCGTTATCCAGTGCAACTCCATTAACACTGGAGTGATATGGTCCTGCCGGCGGCTGCCTTTGATCAGACGAGCCGCTGCATTCTGTACCAGTTGCAACTTCCGGACCGTTTTCAAGGGTAACCCCACGTAGAGCGCATTACAGTAGTCTAGGCGAGAGGTGACCAATTATCATAAGAAGAGCTTGCTGGATCAGGCCAATGGCCCATCTAGTCCAGCATCTTGTTCTCACAGTGGCCAACCAGATGCCTGTAGAAAACCTGCAGTGTCATGAGTGCAACAGCATTCTCCCCTCCTGCAGTTTCCAGCAACTCATATGTAAAATGCATGGAGGGCTAAGGCAGAACTTACCACCATGATCCTGCTTTGCAGCACCACATATTCAGCATGCCCTGTTTACTTGTGTGAACAGGGATGTTGTTTTTAAGGTTTTATGTTGTATGCCACCCTGAGAGCCCCAGTGACGAGTTTTAAATACTGTATAAAAAAATCAATCAAAGAAAGGGGGAGAGAACTGTTTATCAGGGACAAAGAAACAAGGACCAGAAATAGTGTGTTGAGGTTGCAGTTAAATATGTTAGACTGGACATTAGGAAAATCTTCTTTTCCCAAAATAATGGTTGTGAAATGGTTGCCTAGGGAAACTGTCGAGTCTCAGTCTCTGGAGGTTTTTAAGAGAGCAAACTGACTGAGTGTTTATGTGGGATGCTTTACGTTTCTGATTAAAATATTCTAACATTCCCCTGCTTGCATCCACTCAGCTGAAATTCACCATCTAATTTGTAGGCTTTCTTAATTGATGCTGTACACTCCTCTCATATTCTTTTCCCAGAATTGGTGGAGGGGACGTTTTACAGCCTTCCCGAATCTTCTTCAAAGGGCCAACTTTTGCACTGAGTGGGCTGTGGGAGAGTGATATGTGGTAGAGAAATGTTCAAAGCCAGTTCTAAAAGGTTTTTTAATGTTTGTCACAGAGTTCCTTTTGATACTTTTCATCTGTTTCCCTTTTTGTTCAGCTAGGGATGGGTTCTCAGTTCATATTTAAAGCCAAATCTATCAAATTTGCACTTTCCAAAGCAATGAGAACTGAAACAGAGACATCTTATCCGAATTTTGCAATGCAGTTCTCCAGTCAAACAATATTTACAAAAATGCATGTATTAGGAAAAAGTGTGCATAAAAATGAACATATTAGTGAAAATTACAAAATGCATTATATTAGGAGAGATGGCTTGCAAAAATGTGTACGTTACTCAAAATGGTAGGCATTTATTAGGAGAACACATTAAAATGTTGAAAATTTTCAGGATTTTTTTTAAAAATCACAAACTGCTGCAGAAATGTGAAGAAGTGAATTTAAGATTTTAAAAATGAGAAACTGAGAGAATGAAAATGGACAAATATTTCCATCCCTATTTGCAGTCCTTTGGATTTGGTAGATTTGTGACATTTTAACAAACCAAGGAATGTAGTATATCATCATAACATATTGTTTGCTAAACCAGCAGTATGACTGATCTGATCTGGTGTTTCTCTAGGGACAGCTCTCTGGCTGTTCCTCCTTCTCTTACGTCCCCTGTTTCAGAGTCAATTCCCCCCCCCAACATTTCCTGGACAACTTTGGCAGGGTGGCAGAAGGAAGAAGGAAGGAGGAAGGAAATAACATCTTTATTTTTGTTATTCATTTGTGTGCAGCAAATGTTTAACCGTGAACCAGTCAAAAATTAATTCTCATTTTCATGTGTTGCAGGCTTTGATGTCACTCTTTGTGCTGGCTTCCAAAGATGGATGGGTCAACATTATGTATAATGGACTGGATGCTGTGGCTGTTGATCAGCAGGTACAGAAGTTACTGTGCAAACTCATTATTCATGTTAGTTTGAACTGGATTGTTAAATAGTGTGGATAATACACCTTTGATGACTCATGTTTGTTTTGTTATGCATTTCCCCAATCAGTGGGAAGTTCTAGGGCAAGCATGGGGAACTTTTGGACATCCAGATGTTGCTGAACTGCAACTCCCATCATCCCTGGCCATTGGCAATGCTTGATGGGGCTTATGGGCGATGTAATTCAGCAACATCTGGAGGGCAAAAGGTTCCCCATTTTAGATAAGAGTAGGGCTGTGCATGGACCTCTGGTCTGATTTGTGGCTCCAATTTGTAAATACGGATCAGGTGCAATCCAGCCTGGACAGAGTCAGACCCAGTCCAACCAGATCCAGAACATAATCCAGATAATACAAATCTCTGGAAATCGATTTACTTATACTGCAAAACCAAAATGACCATAACTTCCTTGTTTTTTGATCTAGGGGTAAGAAATTTGGAGACATGGTAACTGCTATATAGGAGATTTAACCTGCCAAGTTGCAGATGGATAGTTCCAGGGAATTTAATGCTTAAAGTTTTAAAATAAAAATGGACATTTTGAGGGGGGGGTTTCACATAGGGACATTAAATTTGTGGACATGGCAGCCCCTATAGAGGGGATTAACCCTGCCAAATTTCAGATAAGTAGTTCCAGGGGATTTCATGCTAGCCACCTTTAAAAGGTTTAAAACAAAAAAAGACCCTGCCGTATAGGGGGCAGATCGCTAACAGCAGTAGTGCATGAGAGAAAAATTAAGATACTATTTGATATTAATAATATTCACTGTGATTAGCAATTGGAGATGATGATGACGATGATTCTTAACCCAGAATGCTAGCTTACATACCCACAAGGGCTGGCTGGCTAATCATCATCATCATCATCATCATCATCATAAAGCAGAGCTTGGAAGATTACTTTTAAAAAGTAATAAATTACAGTTACAGTTACATGGCCCAAAAAAGTAGTAATTACAGTTACAATTACAATTGGTCTGAAAGTAACGAATTACTTTACTTTTCTTCCAAAGTAATCACTACAATTACATTTCAGTTACTTAAAGAAAACACCTACAAGGTGCTGGCCTTGGCTGCTGCACATCTAAGTAGCCTAAAACAACATTAAAAATAAACAAACACATACAGAGGTAATAGAATAATTATTTTTATTCATAAGATAGCAATGGTGGTCTCTCCGCTGGTAAGGGTGGTGGGGAGGGAGGCTGAGGCCACTACTCAGATCTTTGCATGCCAAACCAAGTGCAACCCCCCCACTCAGCCAGCCAGCATAATCTCTCTCACTTAACCACCTCCCAGACCCTGCCCTGCCACCAACTCACTCAAGCAAACATTTTCCCCTGAGATGCAAAAAAATTAAAATACTGCAAATGCAGCACAGTAGCCAGAGTGGGTGGTGGAGGCCACTTTGTGTGCCAAGTGCAAACACATCTCTCTCTCTCTCTCTCTCTCTCTCTCTCTCTCTCTCTCTCTCTCTCTCTCTCTCTCTCTCTCTCTCACACACACACACACACACACACACACACACACACACACACACACACACACACACACACACACGTTGTCATTTTTCACCTCCACAGTTATTTATCTCCATTCTGCTGCTGCCTCCTTCTCCTCCTTTATCCATTCTTGACCTCCGGATCCTTTCCCCCTCCACTTCATTCTTCACCACCATTATCCATTTTTTAAAATAATTGTTTTCTCCATTCCACCCCGTCTCACTCTCCGCCTCCTCCCTCGTTGCCTCCTGCCCATCCACAGAGCATGAGGAAAGAGCGACACTGCAGAGAAGCCCAGTTTGAGGCACAGGATTTTCATCCACAAATCAGAAGAGCAGAAGACTTCCACTGCTCCCCCCCAAGTAATGCCCAAAAGTAATTCTGGAAACATTACAATTACTCCACAAAAGTAGTAAAATTACTCCTAGTTCTATTACAATCAAAATGTAAAGGAATTACCCACTCGTTACTCAAAAAAGTAATGAATTACAAGTAATTCGTTACTTGTAACTAGTTACTTCCAAGCTCTGTCATAAAGTATAACCACTTAAGCTGCCTGCTTTTTATTGTTTGTGGGTAGCAATTGGAAAATAATAATGGTACTGAATTCAGAAAGCTGTGGCTAAATATGCCTACAAGGTTTAATAATAATTCTTAGCAATGACAATAGA
Source organism: Rhineura floridana (assembly GCF_030035675.1). Taxonomy (NCBI): domain Eukaryota; kingdom Metazoa; phylum Chordata; class Lepidosauria; order Squamata; family Rhineuridae; genus Rhineura; species Rhineura floridana. The sequence continues at coordinate 45,669,235 of NC_084487.1, forward strand.
ATAAAATAAAAATAACTTTTTAAAAAAAATATGGAAATAAGGATGGGACTAGGCTTGATTGTGAAAGAACAGTAAACATACACAAGCTGAATAAATGCTATCCATCCCACACCAAACATTTCTAAATGATAAACTTACAGAAGATTTCTGCATTTTAAGACTTCACCCCATCCAAGCACTTTGATGGAGAACATTAGGTAGGTTGATAGCATTTTAACTTTCCTCTCTGTCCCTACCCTGGTGTTCTGCTTACATGGTGTTGTAATTGCTCCATTGCTCAGAGACACCCTGTCTAGGTTCACTAGAGACTGTTTTGAGCTACAGATCTGTACACATCTCTGCAAATTGATTTGGAAGTAGCTGATCTGCTATGTAGAGATTTGTAGTGGCTTCAACTTGATCTGGATAGGATACAAATTGGCCTGATTTGGTTTGTGATTTGTACAAATCCGGTACACAGCCCTAGATAACACAGTGCTGGAGACCATTTTTCTGATTTCTTTTTAGACTAAAAATGCTGAGTGAGAATGAACAGATCATTCTTTTTCTGGTCCATGCCACTTTTTCATAAGTCTATTGCTTCCTATTTCTACATTAATCTGTATTTTTTTTAAAAAAAAATGCATTTTAAAATACATATTTTTAACATATTTTCCTGAATGTACTTTCTCACAAAGTGCATATTTCTAAATGTATTTTATCATGAAAACATGCAGTTTTATATGCATCTTGGTACATTTTTTTGAGTGAGAGTTGCATTGCAAAATTTGGAGAAGTGCAAAATCCAAAAAACAACCACTTTCTAATATGCACGTTGGTCTGGGAGATGCAGGTCAGGTCAATTCGTAGCAGAATTTGCAAAGAACAAATTCCTCAAGCAGCCCTACTAGACAGAGAATGCTAATTTGCCCTCTTGCTGTACGCATTGAAATGCCTCTCTAAACGCTTACTTAGTGTCACATCTCTCCCTTCCTTCATTTCCCTCCTGCATTTTCTCCATGGCCTTTGGCTGATACTCTTCATCCTCATTCCCAAGTGTAACCAAAATAAGTGCATATAAAGGCCTTTGACCACATTCTTCTTTTCTACTCTCATTCCCTCCCTCTGTATTTCCTTACTGGCTGCTTTTTGCCCCTTCCAGATGTTTACTGAACATTCATCCTGATTTTGTGTGCACAAAGCTTATGTGGTGGTTAGACGATGTCTGCTCTGACACAATCTGAAATGTCTGTGCATTTGTTTTGATATGTTCGCTGGATGGTTATATGACAGTGCACATTCATCTTGCATTCATCGTGGTTTACACATCCTCCTGTGATTAATTCATTTCACACTTTTCAGTGCCTATCCCCAGCACTTTCTTAACCTCAGAAAAGTTGGTTTCTTTTTTAAAGTGGGTTTTGTTGTGCTAGGACAGGGGTTGACAACCTTTTTTGGACCAGTGGGCATATTTTGAATTTTGAGAAAGTGCTGTGGGCACCAGTCGCAAAACAGCTGCCATGAGAGTGTGGTAGAACACAAAATGGCTACAGTGGAGGGGATGCCATAACACAATATGGCTGCCATGGGGATGTGGCATAACACAAAATCAGAGTGAGTACAGTCATTTTTACTCCCCCTGCCCCACCTTGGACAACCTTAGCCTTACCATGGAAAGTCAGCTGTGTCTTGCTGGTTCTGATTGTGGAGATGAAACAATTGTAATTTTTGTTGGAACTGCTGTTAGGAATAAAGGGTTAAAACATCCCCTGAGTGCCACAGTCCTAATCTTGATCACTCTCTGCCCCCCCAAAAGCCCTGGTTGCTATTTAATTTTTTTTTAAGTTACATGTCATTGAACCTTCAGAATCAAACCGACTGTATTTGAGCTGATGGTAGGCCTCTGAAGAAACCTCATCCAGCCATTTAGGGCCTTCTAAAGGGAAAAAAATTATCTTCATTGACCAATAGGAAACAATTTGGATATACAAAATTTAACAACGCTTACAGATTTATTTATTTAATTGATTAACTTCTTGGTAATATTTTTATGCTGTCCCAATCCCATCTTCCTGCATTTTGTCATCGCCTTTCAAACTTGCAGTGGGTGTCACCATCACCTTTTTTGTGCATGTGCAGAGACATGGCATATCTTTCAGGTAACTAGCATGGATAAAATCATTTTAATGCTCCCTCATCTATTCCTTTTGCAAAAATCCATGTTGATCACTGTCTTCTTATTTATCCTGTAATGGCTTTGCAGTAATAGTATGTGTCCTTTGGGGCATGACAGTATGCTCTTTGGATTTATAATCACTTGCAACAGTTCTCACCCTAAGCAGGGTTTTTCATTGCTGGCAGCTGAAATCTGCTGCTCTTCCTTTAATAATGCAAGATTACTTCCCTAATGCAGCTGGCCATCACACAGGGCCAAAACAGTGCTGATGATATATTACATCCACACTGTGAACTTGATAAAGCAGAATAGTTTTCAGCTAGTCTCCTCAGTGCTTTTGAGAGGACCATTTCTAGCACAACCTCACAACAGCACTACGGACATCCAAAACAGGTGGACAAACCAGTTCTTCCCCATACACAGAAAAAGAGCGACATGAATGCTTATAGTGAAATATGGAAAACTAGAAGTTGGCTAAAGAGAGGTTTCTGTGTGACTTCAAGACTTCCTATCTTTAGGGTCTTTCAGACTATTCTGTTTTATGCTGTGCAATAAATGTGCAATTCAGTTGTTTACTCGGTTGTTGAAAGGGAAGGGTGTTCAGACATAATTGCTGAAGACACTTTTATTTATATTATTTAACAGAATTTGTATACCTTACCACTTAATTGTAAATAAAACCTCTAAGCAGGTTTCAAAGAATATAAAAAATACTTTAAAACTGTCAATAAAATACAAAGTTAAAAACAACTTAAAGGAAATGTAAGTTGAGCAGTTAATGTGCATAACAACCAGCCAATTTAATCAACAGATTAAAAAATACACTATAAACTAATATTACCGATTAAAATACATGTTGCTTTTTTATGTTTTGGTAAGCTTGCCTAAACAAAAATGTTTTTGGCAGGCTCTGAAAAGAGTATAGTGAAAGTGCCATATTAAAAGACTAATTCCTTCAAGTGAAACAAACATATGGCACTTGTAAAAGTGCCAGTTCTGCAGATCAAAGTAGTTGCATGGACATATATGGGTTAAAGCAATCCTTCACGTAAACAGGTCCCAAACTGTGCTTCTGTTGCAGGGTATTTTCCCAGCAGTCTATCTGCAGTGTTTGTCCCTGGTAAAGTGCAGTTCTCCGCTGCTCAGCTCTGCACATCTATTGTGATTTGTCCAGGAAAGGGCTGAGTTTTTGCAGGTGCCCCTATTTGAATGCTCACAGCATCCCCAATTGTGATTACTTCAGTTGCTCGAATGTCATGGACACCTACTGGATAGTGGCTGTGAGATCACTATTTACCAATGACAGCCTGATCACCACCATCTGTGCCATTTGTCAGGTTTTAATAAATTGTATTTTATTAACAAGTTCCTCTCTCATGACATTCATGCACAGGAGTGCTCATGTATTCCCTCACTCTAAAGCAATCTTTTGTTGCTGTTGTTCTAATTTAATTTTTTGAGGGCTCTGCATTCTCCCTTTACAAATGGGGTACAGAATGATTGCCCCAACAACAAGAAGACTTCTTCCCCTTGAGGACATAGAACAAAATTTCATGCAGGAATTCTTATATGAGCAAGATGCAAAGAGAAAATTCAGGTTTTTGTTGTTGTTGTTGTTGTTGTTAAATAATCTGGAAGACCCTTGGGATGTGAACCTCTACACATTTATCTGAAAGTAACCCCATTGAACTCAATAGGATTTACTTTTAAGTAGACATGGATAAGATTAAACAGTTCAAGCTCTCTATCTTAGCTTTATTTCCCATCTGGAAATTCTCCTTGGCATTTCAGGTAGCAAATATACCACACATACAGCCCCAAAATTATTTCTCTCTAAGATGCTATTGTGTCCATACTCATTTCTGATATTTAATGGTACTTTTGGTTGATAATTTTGAATGAATATTAATTCTTTGTGTATACATTGCTAAATGAGTTCTTTAGACAATTATTATAATTCTCCTACACTTCTCTGATACTATAATTATTATTCCTATATTCCAAATACCAAGATTATTAATACTAATGCCATCCCTGCAAACCCCAACACATATAGATACACACACGCCACATACAGACACACATGTCACATCATGTTTGGACATCTGTTTAAGTAAGCGCTGTTGACATTGTATTCCTATGATTATCAAACGTTCACAGATTTGCAGGGAGGGGGAATAACACCATTTTGGAATTTGTACAAGATCATCATGTGAAACAGCCCAATACATCTGAAAGCTTTAAAAAAGCAACAGATTAAAGCACTTTTTAATGGGAGGGGGAGATAAAAAATGGATGGAGTGATTGTTTTGATTTTCCTGTGTGAGCCACATAAATTATTCATAATCCATACAAGAAACCTGCAAAGACATACCACTATTATTATTATTGTTATCCCTAAAGGGGCTTGCATAAAACCACCCAGTAAACCAGGAGCTTTCCAACTTAGTATTCATTCTCTTCACCAGGACACTGCTCTTCCGTTGTTCCCATTGTTAATTAAAGCAGTGCTTGTGACAAAGAATGGATGAATGTCACTAACTAAAGTACCTCTGTTTGTACATACAGTATATAAACTATTCTTTTCCCAGTAGCAGGAAAGAAAAGAACATGGCAGTCAAGGAAGGACTGCCTATAAAGACTCTTCCTGGTAAACCACAAATATGGTTGTCATGAGGGGTTGATGTGCCTTGTGCGGTGCCATATTTCTATGACATTTCACAGGTCTCCTGTTAGTCATATGAATTATAAATTCTAATCGCCTTCCTTATTTTACAAAAATTTGATTTCCAACAACAAAATCATCATCTTGGTCTTTTCCCTCATAACCCTATTTAATAACATGCTAACTACAAACATTTTCTTTCTTTCCTTTTTAATTCCAGCCAGTGACCAACAACAACCCTTGGATGCTCCTTTATTTCATTTCTTTCTTGCTCATCGTCAGCTTCTTCGTGCTCAACATGTTTGTAGGGGTGGTGGTGGAGAACTTCCACAAATGCCGGCAACACCAGGAGGCAGAGGAGGCCCGGCGGCGGGAGGAAAAGCGCCTGAGGCGCCTGGAGAAGAAGCGTAGGAGTAAGGAATAACCTAAGTGTTTTGTCGGTTTGAAGGCTGAAGTTTTCTGAGAAAAACCTTCCCTTCTACAGCATATATGTGGATGTCAAAGCTCTCAGAGTTGTTTGCTGCTTGGTCAAACGTCACTGAGTGTCTGACACATGTCTTATTCAGATTGACCCTTCTCCACCTCCGAGCCCTGAGGAATGCATGGCATGTTTTCCACAAGGATGCACCTCCCCTTTCATGCCTTTTTAGAGACTCTTTCCCCAAAACTGTAACATCAGCTTCCCTTTGGATAAATGGGCTCCCTGGCACCAGCCACTTTCTGACAGATTAATTCATAGTACACTGGGGGGACGGGACAGGGGAGAAGAAAAATATGTGTCTTCTTCCTGTAATTGTTTCATCAATGATGTTCCAAGGCAGCCTTGGGATCAAGAGAATTCTGTTTCATTGTGCCCCTAATGTGTGTGTGTGTGTGATTTAATGAGAACAAGACCAAACAATGCACCTGGACATTAATCAGCCCATCCTTCCCCTCACCCACTCTCTGCCCTCATCTTCTCCTTAAAACTCTTTTGAATGCATCTCCATCCTGAAACCATGGAGCTCCCTTATATTCTCCTTCATTCAGATTTTCCTCTTCTGAAGATGCTTGCTTCCTCTTATGATTTCAAAGCTTAATTTGTTGGAGCATGAAATGCTGGTTTGGTATCATTTCCACAAATACAGGACTAACGGATTCTTTCTGTCACTCTCGTCCTGTCCTATCCTATCTCTTCCTCTCCCCTCCATTTGTTCACCTGCATTTCTGTCTTCTTCTTCCCCTTACTTGTGTTCCTTTTTATCATATCCTCCTCTCTGTGTTTTCTTCTTGCATCCTCTTTCTCCCTTCCTTTTGTTTCCATTCTTTCCCTTTCTTTCTTCACCTCTTCCCATTTCTCTCTCTCTCTGTTTCCCCCCATCTCTCTCTCAATCCTTCCCCTCTCCCACTTCTCTGCCCCTTTATGGATTGCTCCCCCCACCCCCGTTGAAGAAGCACAGCGCTTGCCATATTATGCCACCTACTGCTCTGTCCGCCTCCTCATCCATTCGGTCTGCACCAGCCACTACTTGGACATCTTCATCACTTTCGTCATTTGCCTCAATGTCGTCACCATGTCCCTGGAACACTACAACCAACCAATGGTGAGTGACTTCAAGGGACTAAATCCTGCCTTTATGCCTTCCTTCTCCTTCTCTCTTTTTCGTTAAGGGCTGCTTCTTGCAATAACAATTTTTTCAAAAATAGGTGTCTAGCAATTAAGTAACATGTGGCAGGTGTTAGAAAATGAGTTGGGAACAGACTACAGAAAGAACTACTCACACAACAAATTACAGCAGTTTCCTTTTACCATTTCTTCATACTTTCCAGCTTGTATTCTCCTGTTTATTTTGAACAAAAAACAAAACATGCTTGACTACAACATACGCCTGGTTCCTGTATAGTTTCACTAGAGCTACCTGCTATACTACCTTCTGCTCTGTCAGCTGAAAGGTTCCATGGTGAACCTGATGAAGGATGTTGCTGTGCAAAGTTTTCCTTAAACTGAACCAACCAGCAGGATAATTACAGCAGGTCGGCGCAAACTATTTGGCAGTACGTAAAAAAAAGCTCACCTCTGTTTTCTCTTCTTTTGAAATGTAGGGAATGTATCACAGTGCATGTAGTGCTTTTACAGTTTGCTGCAAGATGGATGATATTTATATTCCTTGAACCAGTATGTTTACTACTCCTTGTGCCCCATTTAGCTGCATGCCCAAAAGAGTTCATCACCCAGTAGGGGGGAAATGGCATGTTCTTAGAGAGTGAATCCTTCATGTCTGAGGGTAGGGACACATTACTGGCTTAAAATGCAGTCATCCCTGTTCTTTGAATCCATGTACACATGACATTACCCACAATTACCCACAATTCACTGGCTTCTGAAATACTGCATTTTGATGTGGTATCCCCAAAACCAGCTTTACTCTGACTTTAAAACTGTTTGAGTAGTGAATCCCAGGTGTATACAGTGAAAACATTTCCTAGGGGAGGTCCTACATGCCTGACATCAGGAGGATGTGTGTGTGCATATATATTGCGGAGGAGAATCCCATTTCCCACCCACTGCCTACCCACTGCAGTCCTACCCATGTAAGCTGCATTGAATTCCTTGAAGCTTGCTCCCTGGTCAGTGGGTTAGGACTGCAAGTCTCATTCATTTTAAAACAAGAGGTGGCATGTGGGGGGGGAGATCCATCACTCTCTGTAAACAAGAAGCAGGGATCCGCCTACTCTCACTCACTTTGATTATTTAAAGTGCCAACACCAGGAGAAACAATGAGAAGATGATTTCCATGGGAGCAGAGTTGGGGGGATGAAAGCTCTGCCAAGAGGAGTTGGGGTGGGAGAGAAAGTGAGGAAACCAGGTACAGACAGCGGGCTGCTGGAGACACCAGGATTTGCAAAACTGAATTGAAACACAGTAAGAAAAAACAGCCTTGCTGCATTTTAAGCCTGTGATGTGCACACAGCCTAATTCTCCTAAACTGAAAGGAAGATGTTACCAAAACCCTCACAAATGTATTAGAGAAGCTTAGTTGAGAAACGGGATTTTTGGCTCCCTGAGGTAAATGAGAGAGAGGGAGAGAGAGTTAGATGAAGGAAAAAGACCTTTTCATCTTGTATATGATTCCTCTGCCCAAGTATATTCTGCTTATTTCTGTGTTCACACATGTCAAGAAACCCCTGCCTCCAGAGCCTGCTGTCTTCAAGAGGCTATTTGTAGCAAGGCCTTTAATTTCTAAGAACTGAAGTGTCTGGGACTGCAGTCACCTTCTCGCCTTCTCTTTCTGTCAGACTTCAGAAGCAAATTCGTTCAGTACTCCTATAGTTTATACCTTGAATTAAAGCATGCCGAGCATGCTATAGTCCTGCATCTCAGTTTCTTTTGGTTTACAATGCAAGACTCATAATCCGATCTCTCTTCTCTCTCTTTGTTATACCCACCAAATCTTCATCTGTGAGAGGCCTCTCCCTTTGCCTCCTTGTATCTCACTTTCCAAATCTGTTGAGAAAGGGATAATTATGTCTGTATAATGCCTATAAAATGTTTTAAGATGGCTCAGATATAAGGAACTCCAGATATGCCAGACATAATTATCCAAACCTTTTAGGGGGATGATTTGCAGGAACTTCATACAATTTGAAAAGGTCCACTAAATGCTTCAGAAAAGTTAGTTTTCAGCTTCCTCGGCAATGACAAGGAGATACCACTAATAGATTGTTCTCTTTGGAGAACCCTCAGTTAAATTATGGTGAAAGCTATCCTACAATACTGATATCAGAAGTGCTGTGTAATTGTATTATGATCCCTTTCATACCACCCACCTTCCAAAGATACAATCATTCAGACAAACAGAGATTGCTCAGAGCAGAACTGTCTTGTGGCATGGGATGCAATGTGACTAATTTCCATGGAATGCAATATGACTCATATGAGATGTTAGGTGCATCTAGTACCAAGTCCTGTCCTGGTTTAAACTCTGCTACAGGGTATTTGTGCTAAAATGAGTACTTCAGAGAAGAGGTAGTAGATTTACCATAATATCCCTTGGCACCCAGTCTGGTTAAATGAATTCCTGGGATCCACAGGCTCTGGGGGCCCCACCTGTGCCAATACTAGTCTCCTTATTTTAAACATTGTTTTTGCCGGCATTGCAGAGGAGCACTCTCCAAGGCAGCTACAACCACTGCCATGGTCAATCTCTTTCTTCTCTCCAGTGCACCTGGGCCCCTTCCCTTGATGTGTTTACATCAGTGGTAGCTGGTGGCTCTGTGTCAGTGGGGCAGTGGAATCCGTTTCAGTATTTTGAGGTGCAAAGCCAACTCCTTGAGAAGTTTGGACTAAAACCCAGAGCAGATTCCACTGCCCCACTGACATGGAGCCACCAGCCATCATAGCTTTACATCAAAGATGTGATCCAGAGGCGCTGAGAAGAATGAAGAAGATGGTGGAAGCAGTGTTGTATCCAGCCAGGCCGTTGATGGAAGCGAAGCCTTTGCCTACATTACTCCAGGCAAGTGGCAATGGTGGAAGTGAACCAAGAAGCACCGATTATAGTGCTTCTCTTCTCTTGCTGACTGGCGACCATCATCACTTCAGCCATCCCAGCCTAGCCAGATCTACTCTGAGTGGGTGGGGGAATTAGAAGTGGCAATGGCTGACCAACAACAGAGGAGGAATGTCGATACCTGCACTACTCTGGGTTCCCCAGTCCCTTTTTTGTGGCAAGGGTGGCTAAACCACTTTAAACACTGGCCAATCCTCATGGAGTTGCATGCCAGTGGTGAGTGTGACTACCCACACTCTCACATGCGCCCACAGCCTCCCTCCTCAGTTGGTCATTAGGGAGTGGAGTTATTGTGCCCTCCCTGCTTATCAAATGATTGATCTAATGGCCAGGGAGGAGGTGATTTACATCAGAGCACTGGGTTTAAACTTCCCATCCCACTCCAGTGCTGTGTCTATTTTAATTTTTTAATTTTTTTCCCACCACCACACTGGTGGAGTCTTGGGAGGGGGAAAAATTGTCTGGGGGATGGATCAGGCCACTTCTGATCCATCCAGAATGGGTCAGGCCACCCAGAATGGGTATTAGCCACTTCTGTGCTATGGAAAAGAAGAAAAGAAAAAATCAGTGGTGCCATGGTGGCCCAGAGCATTGCTAGCATCATTGGTCTGTTTCTATCACTTCTACCCACCAGTGCCCAGTTAACCCTCAAGGGCCCCCCCAGAAGGCAGCTTGACCAAGGCCCCCTCAAGCCTGGAGCCATCCCTGCCTTAGAGCCAGCAGTCACTATTTGGATATATATTTCACTCCTTGTATCAATTATCATGCTCATCTTCCTCTTCCATATTTAGCAGTTTACTAAATTATTATAATCGAAGTATGCACACATGCATTCACTAGTCTGCAAACTGAGACATCTTTTCAGTGTTGCTGTTTTCCCCCACATCATCATCATCATCATCCATATTTCTACTAAATATTTCTACTAAAACCTGCTACAAAATCATTAAAAGAACAGCCAATCATCCTGGAAGGGTGAATCAAGTATCAACTGTAAACCCATCCTCCCATAAGGTCACAGGGCAGCATACAACAATCAAATAAACACATCATAAATACATTAAACCAATAAGCAAGTATAGCAAATCAGCAGCAGCACCTTCTCAAAACACTCTTAACTACAGCTACACTCTTCCTCCAAATGCCTGCCAAAAGAAATATGTCAGCAAAAAGTCGTCAGTGAAAAAGATGGCAGTATTTCCACAGTGAGGGAGTTCCACCACAAAGAAGACCCTTTCGTGAGTCATCACACCATGCACTATAGCCATGAGAAGGACCTCCCTTACAGATCTTAATGCACCTGAGAGATATGGGGAGATATTGTATACACCATTTGTTTTGCAGCCCCTTAAAAAGACATGACTGCAGGGTTTCTTGTGCCACTTTTTAAAAAAGATTTTTTTTACAGCAGTGAAGTCAGCAATGTAAGTAAAAGGCTTTTACATGGCTTTGCACAAATTTGGCATTTGTTTGGGGTTTTTTAAGCTACTAAAACCTGCTACAAAAACATTCAAAGAACAGCCAGTCATCATGGCAAGATGAATCATGTATCAACTGTAAACAAGGCTGAAACATGCACATCTTCTCAGCAAGGAACAATAAAGAAACAATGTTAAGAAACTTGAGGTACACCACTGTAGACATAATCTTTGATGCAAATAGCTCATCATTCAAGAACTTAAGCTATGTGCAGATATCTCTGCAAAGAGGAGGAGACATGGGTTGTTTTTTCACCTGCAGGGTGAGCCCTGATTTCTCCTGCCTTCACCAGACCTCACCTATGTACAGCTTCCCTTGCTCTCTTCTTCCTTCTCACAGGGCAGATGGTGCCCAATGACTTTTTTTTATGGGTTAGGTTTCTACCCTAAGCTGATTTCTAAAGTATCTTCTTGGGGGAGCCATTTGTTCAGTGTTTTATTGTGTGTGTTTTAAAGTGGGAGAGATTACTTTTGAAAAACTGCTCTGAGAAACGGGGAGGTGTCATTAACACAAGGACTGGTTAATCAGTGCAGTGCACAACCCCTGTTCCAGTACAGGGAGAGGAGGGGCGTTTGTGATTGACACAAGGCCATTCAATTAAAGATGTGCACACCTGATATTTGCTATAAACTGGAACAAAATGGCTTTTCTGAACTCAGTCCAGGAAAGAAGGTTGTACACATGCTCAAAATCAGTAAGTGTGCTTCCACTCCTCCCTCCTCTTGATTCTCACAGAGCAGGTTAGGAGCTTGATAATGTTAATGTTCACTTTCTCTTCTATTCCTAGTCTCTAGAGACAGCTCTCAAGTATTGCAACTATATGTTCACCACAGTGTTTGTCCTGGAGGCAGTTCTGAAGCTTGTAGCCTTTGGGCTGAGACGCTTCTTCAAAGACAGGTGAGCAGGAAGGAATGTGAGTCATATTCGGTAGTACACAGAAGATCAGAGGTGACACATTCTGTATTTGGAAAAACATTGCCTATCTGAACTACTACTATATTCTAATCAGCATTTAAAGTCTAAGAGACTCATTCCCGATATCCATGGCAGCTGGCAAAATACATTTATTTATTTATATCCTGCCCTTCCTCCCAGTAGGAGCACAGGGCAGCAAAAACACACACTAAAAACACTAAATCATCATAAAAACAGACTTTAAAATATAGTAAAACAATATTTTTAAAAACATTAAAACAAACATCTTTAAAATGATATTTTTAAAAAGCTTTAAAAATATTTTAAAAAGCAATTCCAACACAGACTCAGTAAAAGGCTTGTTGAAAGAGGAAGTGCTTCAGTAGGTGCCGAAAAGATAAGAGAGATGGCGCCTGTTTAATATTTAAAGGGGAGGAATTCCAAAGGGTAAATGCCACTACACTAAATGTTCTCTTCCTATGTTGTGTGGAATGGACCTCCTGATAAGATGGTATCTGCAGGAGGCCCTCACCAGCAGGGCATAATGATCGCCTGAGTATATAAGGGGTAAGACAATCTTTAAGTTATTGTGATCCCAAGCTGTATAGTGCTTTGTACACAAAAACCAGAATCTTGCTTAGCCCGGTAGCAGCCAGTGCAATTCTTTCACCAGCAGGGTAACATACTGGTGATACCCTGCCCCAGTGACCAGTTGCACCACCACATTTTGCACCAGCTGTAGCTTTCTTACCAACCTCAAGGGTAGCCCCACATAGAGCACATTACACGAAGCCAACCTGAAGGTTACCAGTGTATTGACAACAGTGATCAGGCTATCCCAGTCCAGGAACGGCCGCAGCTGTCTTACCAGCCGAAGCTGGTAAAAGTCACTCCTAGCCACTGAGGTCACCTGGGCCTCTAGCGACAAAGATGAATCCAGGAGCTCCCCCAGATTACCAACCTGCTCTTTCAGAGGGAATACAACCCCATCCAAAGTAGGCAACTGACCAATTATCTGAACCCGGGAACCACCAACACACTGTGCCTCCATCTTGCTAGGATTCAGACTTAGTTTATTGGCCCCCATCCAGCTCACCACTAAGTCTAGGCACCAGTCCAGGGCTTGTACAGCCTCACCCGACTCAGATATTACACAGAAATAGAGCTGGGTCAGAGTACTGCTGACACCTTGCCCCAAATCTCCTGATGACCACTCCCAAGGGCTTCATACAGATGTTCAATGGCATTGGAGACAAAATGGTACACTATGGCACCCCATAGCACAACTGCTAGGGGACTGAAAGAGAATCACCCAGTGCTGTTCTCTGAAAACATCTCTGGAAGTATGATTGGAACCACTGTAAAACAGTGTCCAATAGCCATCTCACCAAGTCGGCTCAGAAGGTTACCGTGGTCAATGGTATCAAAAGCCACTGAGATATGAAGTAAAAATAACAGGATTGCACTCCCCCCTGTCCTCCTCCTGATAAAGGTCATCCATCAGAGTGACCAAGGGTGATTCAGTCCCATAACCAGGCCTGAACCCAGATTGGAATGGGTCAAGATAATCTGTTTCATCCCAGAGTATTTGCAATTGCTAGGCCACAATCCTCTCAATCACTTTCCCTAAAAAGGGAGTATTTGCAATCAGTTGCCACAAACCAATGGGTCCAGGGTGGGCTTTTTCAGGAGCGGTTGGATCACCGCCTCTTTCAGAGCAGCTAAAACCACTCCCTCCCACAATGATGCATTGACCATTCCTTGGATCCACTCAGTCAAACCCCCTCAGCAAGCTTTAATAAGCCAAGAAGGGCAAGGTTCAAGAGGACACATTGCTGGCTGCATCGTCGCAAGCACCTTGTCCATGTCATCAGGCTGCATCAATTGAAACCAATCTCAAAAGTTGTAGGAGGCATTGCACTGGACATCTCACTGGGGACTACAGTAGATACAGAGGGAACATCAAGATTATTGCAGAGTCGAGCAACTATACCCTCAAAGGGCCTTGCAAACAATTCACAGTGGGCCTCCAAAGGGTCTAAAACTCCATTTCCTGGAGCTGATGTCAACAGACCCCTGACAATATGAGAAAGCTCCACTGGGCAGGTACTTGAGGATGCTATGGTGGCAGAGAAGTGGGCCACCTTCACCGCCCTCACTGCCACACAGTAGGCATGGTTATGATGCTTTACTCATACTCTTGCAGTCATCCAGCCTGTTTTTTGCCCTTAGCTCACTGGTGTACCAAGGTGCAAACCGGCTCCACAGTGCCAGAGAGGAAGCTCTATGTGCCTCGCTGTTCCACAGCATGACAAGGGCTTCAACAGGACCACCTGCTCTATCTACTGGGAACTCCCCCAGAGCATTCAAGAATCCAGTGGATTCCATTAGTCTCCAGGGGTGGACCATCTTAATCTATCCACCATTCTTGCAGGGGAGGATTGGAGCCATAAGTCTAAACTTCACCAGGAAGTGGTCTGACCATGACAATGGGGTGACATCCACCCCCTATCTTCAGACCACCCCTTCCTCCAAGTGGAGCAAAAACCAAGTCGAGGGTTTGCCCTGCCCTATGTGTTGGGCTGGTGACAACTTGAAATAGCCCTATGGTCATCATGGGGACCATGAAGTCCGCAGCTGGAACACTAGAGGCAGCCTCAGCATGGACACTGAAATCACCCAGGACTATTGTTCTGGGGTTCCCCAATACCACAGCTGAGACGGCCTCTGCCAGCTTGATCAGAGAAGCTGCTGGGCAGCAGGGTGGAAGGTACACCAGAAGCAACCCTATACTGTCTCCTTGGCCTGACACCAGGTGCAGGCCCTCAGAGCCAGCTCCAACATAGAGCCATTGCTCTTTGATGTCTGAAATGAGTGACTACATGAAAAAGCAAAGTTTAGTGTAAACTACACAATATGTTGGAAACCGGATAAATTCTGCATGTGGACAAAAAGGGAAGAAGTTCACAACACATTGATTTCCTGGGGGAAAACTCTGAAAACTGTGACCACTAAAGTTTTTACATAGTAATGCTTCCTCACTTGGTACCCTCCAGATGTTTCGGTCTGTACTTCCCATCATCCCTGCCCATGCCTGCTGGGAGTGATGGGAGTAGTAGTCCAAAATACCTGGAGGGCACCAGGTTGGGGAAGATTGGCTTAGAGGCTAACAGAAATATAGATGGGATAGTCATCAGGGTATTCCTTCATTCAGTAGAACTCCCCAGTCATTTCCCATCACCCTGCCTACCTCTTTGCCTTTACAAAGTGTTTGTCTCCCAGTGTTATGTGCATCTCTTAGCTCTTTCTCTAGTCACCATTGCTCAAGGGTATACCGCAGGCCCCAGATTCAATCCCTGAAAGTTCCAGTTAAAGAATCTGAGACATCACGACTGGGAATGCTGCTGTCAATCAGAGTGGATAATAATGAATTAGAGGCACCCTATCTCAGTATTAAGAATGTTCATGTGTCATTTCAAAAAGTCTGTGTCCGCCCACCACATACATACATAGTCATGAAAACAAATGGAGCAGCCAAAATAAAGGATGCCCATTTATTAAATTGGCATGCCCATTTACTTAATTAGCAGGCACAGATTTGCATGTTTTATACCAATTAATAAATTGGAACACTTGATTAGTACAAAATTCCAAATAACTTGTTCATAAGCTATGCCTTAAGGAATAAATTGATTTCCTAGTTTGGAAGTGTTTTGTTTATGAAAACTAACAAAGGGATAAATTGATTCCATCTTACAATGAGATAGAAAAGCTTGATTTTTCTTCCCCATCTCTTAAAGGTGGAACCAACTGGACCTGGCCATTGTTCTTCTCTCAGTCATGGGCATCACACTTGAGGAGATTGAAATCAATGCTGCCCTTCCCATCAACCCCACCATCATCCGTATCATGAGAGTACTGCGCATTGCCCGAGGTGAGCCAGGGAGCTACAGAGCACAGGCTGAGCAATAGCCAAGTTTGGAGGAGAATGGGGAAGGGCTGTGGCTCAGTGGGAGAGCACCTGCTTTGCATGCAGAAAGTCACACGTTCTGTCCCTGGCATCCCCCAGCAGGGCTGGGAAAGGCTTCCTCTCTAAAACCTTGGTGAGCCACTGCCAGTCAGTGTAGACAGTACTGAGCTAGATGGTTCAATGGTCTGAACCATATTCCTAATGAATTAGTAGGAGAGCAGACAGAAGAAAATTTAAAAACATCCTCTATGCTAAATCACATTTTGGGCTCCACACGTCCCTGATGCTTATGTAATTTGTTGTCTTGTATGCATGCAAGAGCCACACAGATACAGTCATGCAGACACCTTTCTCCTACCATGATTATCCAGTGTGTGATTCTTCTATTCGGTATGAGTAGCTCTGCTTTTTTTTTAACACTATGCAGGTTCCTATTGTTCTAAATTTTCCCCACAGCAGCAAACTTGATCAGTGCTCCTTTCTCCTGTGATGACAACTGAGCAACCTCCACAAAGAGACACACCCAACTAATTGGGATTTTGCCAGACATATGGGTGCTGTAATCACATGCACCTTTGAGAGGGATGTAGCCAGAGTTCAAAACTGGGGTGTTCAGTGTACAAACTTCCCCAGTTAGGAATGTATGGGGTCATTATGAGCTGAGTCAATCTAGGCTCCTGTAGTCATTAGTTTGGGAGTGATTCCCACTGACATTTACTTAGTGATATTAGAAGTCATAAGAATGACTGCTGTGCTATTTGTTGCAACCTTCAGTGGGCTATGGAGCAGCACTGAGGATGCTAAGGCCACTTGGTATCATAATTTTGATCATTAGTAAGGATCCACTTCCTATGAACTCTGGTATTCAAGAGCATGCTGATCTGCATCATGGTTACACACCATGATTCCTGGGAACTATCATTTCCCAGGGTTTCTCATGTTTCCAGTAATTCCATCATAAGCACAACAAGGCCTGGAGCTGAGAATCAGCCAGAGTTTAAATGAACCAGTTTGAGCCCAATTCAAACTGAGCCTAAGTAAGCTAATTATAGGCAAGCCAATTCCAACCTGAGCCCATCACCAAATCCTTTCCATGCAATTTTTTTCAGACCAGTGCTCCCCTGCATGCATACAGGTGCTGCATACCCAAAGCGGTTACATGCAGTAGTATATCTGTCGATGACTCATCAGCAAACAGTGATGCATTCTTCTCAAAACTGTACCTGTGGAAAGTGGGAAATTGCAGTATGCTAAGTTTCTATATCACTAGGGGTGTGGAGAAAAAGCTAATTGGAAAGGAAGTCAAATGAGAGATGTGGAAGATCTCTAGGACAGAGAAAAATAGAAGGGGGTTCAACAGAGAGGTGGTTGATGGCTGAGAAGTAAAAGAAACTGGGTGGTAGAGAGAAAAAGATGAGATGTTGGCAGGAGTATTCTCTAATCAGTTTCATTAGGGGGAGAGACCAGCAATAGAACTACTGCTTGGTGTGCTGCTTCTACGTGAAAAGGAAAGCACTGTGTGCTTCCCCAGCACTGAGCTGCCACTTGGCTTTCTTTCTCATGACAGTTTTGAAGCTTCTGAAGATGGCAACTGGGATGCGAGCTTTACTGGATACAGTTGTGCAAGCACTGCCACAGGTAAAAGAAGCCATATCTCCCCCCCCCATTTTTAAAATGTATTTCAAAAATAAGCAACAAATGCAGGTCATAACAAAAGGAAAGGGGGTCATACATACAAAGTATGACACAAAGAAAATACAGTACATCAACAGTAGCAAGATAAAACAACCAAACACTGTTATATAAAATTGCATCATAAATTAGCATGGAATGCTGGGGGCTTAATACCATCAGAAGAGGAATTAATAAAGGAAATAAAAGGAAAACAAGCCTTTGCAAAGGCATCAGGTTTCGCCTCATCTCTTGCCAGACGTATAGAGTAAGTTAACTTTTCCAGCAGCATTAAGTGCCAAACACACAAGTGCAGTTTCCAAGAGAGAAAGCTGTAGAAGACTTCCACTCTGCAGCTATTGTGAGACATATTGCCACTAATAGGTAAATAATAAGGTATTTTTAAAGCAGAATAGGGCTGATAAAAACAGAGAGAAGGGCTATGGAATGGGATTTAGGAACAGTCTGTCATGTAATTTTAGAGATGTGGTTAAACACAAGATCCCAAAATTCATAACCAAAAGAGCAAGACCACCACATATGGATATATGTTCCTTTTTCATTGCACCCCCTCCAACACTTGGGAGAAAAAAAGGGATTCATGTAGTTAAGTGTAATCAGGGTTAGATACCAACAGTGTGTGCTTTTTAAAGTTGCCTCTCTCACACAAGCTGAGAGTGTTTTAAATGCTGCAGATGTCCACAAGGAGGACCACACTGAATCAGCAAGAGGTTCCCTTATATCAGCTTCCCACAATAAACAGAGACCTTGTAAGGGTCTGAATCTAACATCTAGAAGAATGTTGTAAAGGGTTGAGATAATCCCCTTTCTATCTGTAAAGCCCTGCAAACACTCTTCTTCAGAAAGTGTTAGTCGGTGAGAAAAATCACACCTGGCACATACTATCTTAGCTAAACTATATAGCTGAATACTATTTAACCATTGCCTCAGAGGGTCTTGAAAAACTGACAAAAGCTCTAAGGAGACTTGGGCTTAACCTCTTCAACAAGATCTCTTAGACTTGTCACTCCCACTTCCTCCCACATCCAAAACTGCAAAAAATAAAATTCCAGTTTAAGGAACTCTGGATGATCTAAATATGGGTGAAGGCGAGGGGGTGCAAGACTTTACCTTATCCATACGGCAGGGTATTGTGAAGAAAGGGGTTGGCCAGTTCCTTGAGAAATGGTTGAGAGAGGGCCAAAAGGGAGGGCAACGAACAAAAACACTAAACACACTCTAAAATATCTCAAACAAAAAAACTTTAAAACATATTAAAACAAAACATCTTTTAAAACATCTTTTTAAAAAAGCTTTATAAACATCTAAAAAGCAATTCCAAAACAAACAGACTGGGATAGGGTCTCTTCTTAAAAGGCTTGTTGAAAGAAGGTCTTCAGTAGAAACTGAAAAGGTAACAGAGACTGTCCCTGTCTAATATTTAAGGAGAGGCAATTCCAAAAGGTAGGTGCCACAACACTAAAGGTATGATTCCTATGTTTTGCGGAACAGACCTGCTGATCAGATTATATCTGCAGGAGGACTTCACCTGCAGAGCACAGTGATCAACTGGTTATACAAGGGGTAAGACGATCCTGGTCCCAATCTGCATACGGCTTTGTACACCAAAACCAGAACGTTGAACTTGGCCCAGTAGCTAATAGACAGCCAATACAATTCTTTCAGCAGCGGGGTAACATGTTGGCAATACCCTGCCCCAGTGAGCAGTTGCCACCACATTTTGCACGTCCTGGACCAACCTCAAGGGCAACCTCACATACAGCGCATTATAGTAATCCAACCTGGAGGTTACCAATGCATGGACAATAGTGGTCAGGCTATCCTGGTCCAGAAATAGCTGCAGCTGTCTTTCCAGCCAAAGCTGGTAAAAGGCACCCCTAGCCACTGAGGTCACCTGGACCTCTAGCACCAAAGATGGATCCAGGAGCATCCCCAGACTATGAACCTGCTCTTTCACAGGGAGTATGTCCCCATCCAAATCAGGTAATTGACCAATTATCCAAACTCGGGAACCACCAACCCACAGCACCTCCATCTTGCTAGGAGTCAGACTCAGTTTATTAGCCCTCATCCAGCCCACCACTGAGTCCAGGCAACAGTCCAGGACTTGTACAGCCTCTCCCGATTCAGATGTTCCAGAGAAATAGAGCTGGGTATTATCAGTGTACTGCTGACACCTCGCCCCAAATCTCCTGATGACTGTTCCTAAGGGCTTCATATAGATGGTACCCTGCGGCACCCCACAGCACAACTGCCAGGGGGCCAAAAGACAGTCACCCAATCCTATTCTCTGAAAATGACCCTGGAGGTAGGATCGGATCCATGTAAAACAGTGCCTCTGAAACCCATCTCAGCAAGTCAACTCAGAAGAATACTATGGCGAATAGTATCAAAAGCCGCTGAGAGATCAAATAAGAATAACAGGGTTGCACTCCCCCTGTCCTTCTCCCGATTAAGGTCATTCATCAGGGCGACCAAGGGTGATTCAGTCCCATAACCAGGCATGAACCCAGATCAGAATGGGTCAAGATAATTTGTTTCATCCAAGAGTCCTTGCAATTGCTGTGCCACAACCCTCTCAATCACTTTCCCTAAAAAGGGGGTATTTGCAACCAAGACAGTAATCACAAACCAGTAAGTCCAGGGTGGGCTTTTTCAGGAGTAGTCGGATCATTGCTTTTTTCAGGGCAGCTGGGACTACTCCCTCCCGCAATGACACATTGACCATACCCTGGATCCACTCTGTCACAACCCCTCAATAAGGGCAAAGGTTGAGGAGGCACATTGGTGGCCGCATCGTCACAAGCACCTTGTCCATGTCATCAGGCCACATCAGCTGAAGCTGATCCGAAGACGTTGCAGCATATGTTGCACTGGACACCTCACTGAAGATTATAGTAGATGTTGATGGCATCAAGATTTCCACAGAGGTGAACAACTTTACCCTCAAAGTGCCTTGCAAACAATTCACAATGGGCCTCTGAAGGGTCTAAAACTCCATTTCCTGGAGTTGATGTCAACAGACTCCGGGCAGTACGAAAAAGCGCCATTGGATGACTACTTGAGGATGCGAGGGAGGCAGAGAACTGGGCCTTCTTTGCCACCCTCACCACCACAGAGTACGATGTTTTACTCATGCCCAGTCAGCCTCACAGCATGTATTTTGCCACTTGCACCCTAGCCATCGTCCAGCCTGTTTCATTGCCCTTAGTTTGCTATTGTACCAAGGTGCAAACTGTGCTCTACAGTGTCAGAGAGGGCGCTCAGGGCAACCGTGTTAAGAGCCCAACATGTCTTGTTGTTCCACAGCGTGACAAGGGCTTCAACAGGGTCACCTGCTCTCTTTACTGGAAACTCCCCAGGGCATTCAGGAATCCAGTGGGGCGGACCATCTTAATCTGTCCACCACCTCTGCACAATCGCTCATTTATTCAGATGTTAATTCTATTGCTTTCAAGATGGCTTATTCCCAAATAAAATGGGAGAGACATTTGATTCAGCTTTCACTTTCCGAAACAATATGACGACCAAAACATGGCCATTCTTCAAAATTCGCACTTGTCCAAATTTCCTAATAAACACATTTTATGCTGTTTCGACTAATGTACACATTTTTGCAAGCAGTTTCTCCTAATATAATGCATTTTGTATTTTATTTTCATTAGCATATTCTTTTTATGCACATTTTCCCCTAATATATGCCTTTCTGTAAACATTGCTTGGTTGGAGAACTGCATTGCAAAATTCAAATAAGTGTGAATTTTGAAGGATGGCTGTGTTTCAGTTCTTATATTGCTTTGGAAAGTGTAATTTGATAGGTTCGGCTTTAAATATAAACTGAATTGAATTTCTCCCCCATCCCTAACATCAACTGTTGTGCAAAACTCCAGATACCCATAACAAGAGGGAACCGTTGGACTAACAGTGATCAGCTCCAACCCTGTGTAGATTGTGAGTTTCAGTCATACTGATTCAGCATGCCTGCCACTTGCAAAAACACTACAATTGCTCAACTATGCTCACGTCCATTCGCTCCACTTGCTTTCATTTCACACTTCAGGAAGAGAAACAATATTCAGGTAATTAGCTCTTGATCCCTGTAGATACTTTTATCCATTTTAGCCTCATTGAACACAGTGCTTTTACACAGTGTTAAATGATCTTACTGCTATTTTTCTTCCTTTTTTATCTCAATATGTTCTTAACTGGATGTACTCTGCACTAACAATGCATACATTTGGTGCTCAAGATAAATAGCACAAAAATAGAAAAATGATATGTAATTTTACATCATATGTTCCGATTTCATCTGAATTGGAATTATTCTGGCAGTGACTGGAATGTCAGAGGAAAAGGGAAGTCTGTTCATCCATGGCCACATTTGTTTTCTGAAGCTTAGGCAATGTCTGCCTCCACATTGTTGATTTATTTATTTATATATTATTTGATTTCTATCCCTCCCTTCCTCCCAGCAGGAGACCAGGGCGGCAAACAGAAGTGCTAAAAACACATCAAAACATCATAAAAACAGACACTAAAATACACCAAAACAAAACAACTTTTAAAACATTTTTAAAAGCTTTTAAACATCTTTTAAGAAGGGTTAAATATATATATATATATTAAAAAAATATTAAAAAGCAATTCCAACACAGATGCAGACTGGGATAGGTCTCAGCTTAAAAGGCTTTTTGAAAGAGGAAAGTCTTCAAAAGGTGCCAAAAAGATGACGCCTGCCTAATATTTGTTGTTGTTGCTATGTGCCGAACGGACCTCCTGATAAGATGGTATCTGCAGGAGGCCCTCACCTGCAGAGCACAGTGATCGACTGGGTATATAAGGCGTAAGACGGTCGTTCAGGTATCCTGGTCCCAAGCTGTATAGAGTTTTGTACACCAAAACTAGAACCTTTACTTGGCCCGGTAGCAAATGGGCAGCCAGTGCAATTCTTTCAGTAGCGGGATGACATATTGGCGATACCCTTCCCCACTGAGCAGTCTCAACACTGCATTTTGCACCAGCTGCAGCTTCCAGACCAACCTCAAGGGTAGCCCCACATAGATTGCACTACAGTAATCCAACCTGGAGGTTACCAGTGCGTGGATAACAGCGGTCAGGCTATCCCAGGCTGACCCAGTCTGATGGTCGAGATAATCTGTTTCATCCAAGAGTACTTGCAACTGCTGCGCCACAACCCTCTCAATCACCTTCCCTAAATAAAAAGGGGGTATTTGCAACCGGTCGGTAGTTTTCACAAACCAGTGGGTCCATGGTGGGCTTTTTCAGGAGTGGTCGGATCACCACCTCTTTCAAGGTGGCTGGAACTACTCCCTCCCACAGTGATACATTGACCACACCCTGGATCCACTCAGTCAAACCCTCTTGGCAAGCTTTAATAAGCCAAGAAGGGCAAGGGTTGAGAGGACACGTTGCTGGATGCATCATCACAAGCACCTTGTCTATATCATCAGGCAGCATCAACTGAAACTGTTCCCAAGAAGTTGCAGCAGATGTTGCACTGGACACCTCATTGGGGACTACAGTAGATATGGATGGGACATCAAGACTGCTACGGAGGCAAGCAATTTTACTCTCAGAGTGCCTTGCAAACAATTCACAGTGGGCCTCTGAAGGGTCTAAAACTCCATTTCCTGGAGTTGATGTCAACAGACCCCTGACAATACGGAAAAGCTCCACTGGACGTCTACTTGAGGATGCAATGGAGACAGAGAAGTGGGCCTTCTTTGCTGCCCTCACTGCCACGCAGTAGGCACGGCTATGATGTTTTACTCATGCCCGATCAGCCTCACAGCATGTCTTTTGCCAGTTGCACTCTAGCCGTCATCCAGCCTGTTTCATTGGCCTTAGCTCACTGGTGTACCAAGGTGCAAACCTGGCTCCATAATGCCGGACAGGGTGTTCAGGGGCAACCATGTCAAGAGCACGACACACCTTGCTGTTCCACAGCGTGACAAGGGCTTCAACAGGGTCACCTGCTCTATCTACTGGGAATTCCCCCAGGGCATTCAGGAACCCTGTTGATTCCATTAGTCTTTGGGGGTGGACCATCTTAATCTGTCCATCACCCCTGCAAGGAAGGATCGGAGCCATAAGTCTAAACTTCACCTTTGTTGGCCTTTTCTTTTTAACCATGAGGGCTAGAAAGCAGATTTTGAAAATTCTTGGGGCCAACGTGGATGCTTCAGGTAACATCACCCTGATGCCCCTTTTGAAACTGGGTATACCATGCCCAATCTCCAAAAGGAAACTTTGGACTGGAAGAATGGCAGGGGAAGGAGGTACTTAACCGGGGACAAGATGGCGATTGTGCATCGGGCTTCTTCAACTCGCTCTCCGTAAGTTGCTTTTTAAAATCTCGCTCTGCTTTCCTGGCATCTATTTTAAACAGCCAGGATTACTTTTCCCTTCAACAACCTCTGGATAATCTTAGAGCTTTACTATTTAAAGTCATCGACCTTGAATGCTCCTGTTTTTACTGCCCTCATACCAGACACTCCCGGTCATAAACCTCTCAAACCTAATTGATTACTTTTCCAGCTTTTAGCCCGCTTCGCCGGCGGCTTGAGAAGAGAGAAGGGAAAAGGGAGTAACATTGTTCAGGACTTTATCAATTTCCAACGAACTAAGTCTTTATAGCCCTATTCTAAATTGCAATTTAGCGGTTTCTATTCCCCAATTTTACAATCTGGGCTTCCAAAATGGTTCTTACAAGACAAAGACAAAAAGAGCTGGCAATTAGCCAACAACAGACTCAACTGGCTTTACAACAATCATTCCAACCAAAAATTACCTCGTTCTTCATTCACGAGCCTCCCTCTGACAGTCTCAACCCAACAGACACACTGACGGAATCTATCCCGACAACGCCACCGTTGATTATGGATTGGTCTGTAAGCCACATAAATGAACTTACGTCGTTGAGAGAAAACTCCTATTCAACCCCCCTTAGCACAGAACTGGCTGCAGCCGACACACTACCTAAGGGGAATATACTCAGTCGCTTACATTCGGCTCATCTCCACCCGGAATTCCTTCCTTTTTCTCCACCAGCTGTGGTCTCAAATAACAGTACGATGACTGAGGATCCACCGGAGGCTCCTTCGCCTGCAAAGGGCATGGGTACTTTATTAGTGATCCTGGATGAACTTGATACAATGAAATCTTTCCTTATGGAATGTAATGCCCTCCTAAAGACTCTAACATTAATAGCAAAAAAATGCCTGACAAACAACTCACTCACGCCAACGGATGACATATCAAAATCCACCAAGATGAACTCCCCAAAGCAAGTTGAGCCCCCCAACCAAACAGCCCATTCAAGGAAAAGTAAGAGGTCCAAGAATCCTGGAAATAGAGGCAAGAAACCAAAGAATGTGAAGAATTGGAAGCCTCCTGCCTATAAGAAATTTAACTTTAAACCATTGTTTGAAATCTTGAAAGTCCTAGATTCTGCAGCAAGGCAACCCACGCCCAAGTCATTCTCCCACGTCCAGGGTAAAGTTACTACTATTAATTACCCAAATTGCTTGAACAATTGTCCCCTTACTCCCTCTTCCCCAAAACCCCACATCTCCAAAAATTCCTGTCCTGTTGTACAAGTGGAGGCTGGCCTCCCAACAAGAAAAGACCACCCAGTCATGAAAATTGAAAAACCCATACCACAAAAGGTAACAGAATCTTCACTGTCCTCTTGCCATATGAACTTAGTGATAGAATCAAATAAAGTGGTCCTCTTAAATTTACCTAACTTTTTGAGGAAACGTGGCCACTACCCAGATAAATATCGCTTATGCGAGTTCCTAACCTCTTTCGCACCGATTCAAATTGCTCCTACAGACATCACTAGTCTCCTGTTTTTGCATAGCAATCACTCCACGACCAGAGTGATAATAACCTTCACAAATAAACAGATATAAAAAAAATTTTTTTCCTTCAAAACACTTTTGGCTGCCCATGGTTTATTTATTGTTCATTGTTTTAAAAATACAGCTCCCCCTTTTCCCTTGGTCCATAGACCTTCCCAACCAATTATCCCTGCAAGCAAATCCGTTACTTCTTCTTCTGTTATTATGCAAGAATCTGATCTTGAGCCTCCCCCTTTCTCAAATGATATACTAAATGAATCACGGGAGTCGGAAGATCTAGAACTAATTGCAGTTTTCCCAGAGCTATCCAAAGAAGAGCAATCCAAAATAATTCTCAGGCTAGATCGTCTAAAGGCAGATTTGCAACTTCACCAAAAAAAACCCCATACTGTTCCCCCCCTCCTGAAGATAATTTAAAGGTGCCCCCTCATACACCATTATTAGGTGGCATAGGTCCACCTTCCCCAACTTTGAAAGAAATGTCTCATCTGTCTCCCAATGTACCCTCTATCCCCATACAGCCCACTATTAGAGGGGGCAACCTGCCCATCTCAAATGTCAGTGTAATTAGACCGGAATTGGATCAAATCCAGCCTTTTGATGACTCAATCCTTTGAATTCCTTCCACACCTCCGGTCACCATTCAACCTCTGAAAGTTTCCCAACAAGCCCCTCTCTTAAGCCATGCCCATCATGCCACTCTCTCCCTCGCAGGTTCCAGTTTAATATTCTGGAACATAGCAGGGTGGAATAATAAAGCCTCGGACCCTGAGTTTCTATCTTATGTCCGCTCTTTTGACATTTTGTGTTTTCAGGAGACATGGCTAACAGATGATCAAGATTTCTACCTTAAAGGGTTTAAATGTTGGTCTAAACCTGCCAAACGCTTGGCTCAGAAAGGCCGACCCAGTGGTGGTTTAGCTTTCTTAATTTCCACTGAACTAAATGTTACTATCTCTGAGGTATTATCTCCGTCCCATGACTATTGCCAGGCTCTCATTATATTTTCTACACCTTTGTCTTCCCCAACAAAATCTTCGTACCCCCCTTTGATAATTATTAATATGTATTTCCCTCCACATGGTCCTTCCCTTCTGTCTCAAGCATGGCATGATTTCTCTGAATTTATTACATTAATCCAACAAAAATATCCTTTGCACAGTTTAATAATTGGTGGAGACTTCAATGCCAGGATGGGCCCCAGTTTCCCCTCTCGTTTGACGCCTTCTGCCCTGTGTTTGGGCGACATGGTAGTACTGCCCCACGCCTCGCGAGATAAGGTGATAAACAAAAATGGCCATGCCCTATACAGACTACTACTTAGTGCCCATCTTTTCTGCCTTAATGGGACAAAATTTGATGCGTCTAAGGGTTTCTTCACCTTCCTAACTAAAAGAGGGGCCAGCGTGGTTGATTACATTTTGATCTCCCCTCCCTTGTTAGACTGGGTAAAGGAGTTTGCCATAGAGGATAGACCTGAAAGTGACCATCTCCCATTAGCAATAAAATTCTCATTCTCAATTGGTCAATTGACTCACCCACAGACATTCCCTGACCCAGAGGCATTCCAGGGCCCAAAACACCGAAGGTGGTCGCCATTAATGGAGGAACAGGTTAAAACAATTTTATCCTCCCCCTTTATGATGGACCTCTGTACAAAAACCTCCATACCGTCAAACGATATTATGGAGACATTTGAACAAATTCTTGACCATCTCTGTTCGGCAGTGACCACATCAAACGCTTTTCAGGC
Source organism: Rhineura floridana (assembly GCF_030035675.1). Classification (NCBI taxonomy): domain Eukaryota; kingdom Metazoa; phylum Chordata; class Lepidosauria; order Squamata; family Rhineuridae; genus Rhineura; species Rhineura floridana. Next base: position 45,696,300 of record NC_084487.1, read on the forward strand.
TAACGCACGTTCCACTAGAAAACCGTGGTTTGATAAATATTGCCTAGCCCAAAAGAAGCAACTTACCTTCCATATACGCTTTACCAGAAATCACTATTCGGCAACGGCTATAACCAAACTTCTAAAACTAAAAAAAGATTATAACAACTTACTAAAATATAAACGAATAACCTATACTACCACTCTTTGGCAACGCCTTAGCTTGGCAGCCCTCCAGGGAAACCAGAGAGAGTTCTGGAGTCTAGTACAAGGCTCCTTATATGATAAACCATGCATTACAACCCCTCCAATTCTCCCCGAAACATGGACTCTCCATTTCCAAAAGGTTTTCCGAGAATTATCCCCCCAGTGCCTCGCCCCACCACTTTTTCCCATGGACTGTCCAACCTGGCCCCCGGTGACTGAAGATGAAATTGCCAGTCTAATCGCTTCACTCCGTCCGGGGAAAGCCCCTGGCCAGGACATGATCCCTCCTGACCTATACCAAACCTTTCCTTCCTGGTGGAGTCCGATCTTAGCAAGGTTATTTACAAAAATAAACGAAACTGGACATACCCCCCCTGGTTGGAAAACGAGCGTGATAATTCCCATTTTTAAAAAAGGCAATCCTGCCAATCCTTCTAACTATCGCCCCATTAGTCTGCTGGATGTGGCGGCAAAGCTCTATGGGCGATATCTTCTAAATAAACTTAGTGATTGGGACAGGGAACACACAGTGATATCAGACGCCCAAGCGGGGTTTAGAGAAGGGGCTTCCACAATAGACCAACTGTATGTCCTCCACCACTTCATCATGAAAGTTAAAATGAGAGCCTTAAATTCGCTTTATCTAGCATTTATCGACTTTGCTGCCGCCTTTGACTCAATTGACCGTTCTCTCCTTTGGAGGAAATTAGATAAGGCTGGCCTAGACAAAAGATTACTATATCTCCTCCAAATTTTACACCATGACACCAATATAAAAATTAGACTTGGCTTTAATGGTGTCTTATCCCAAGAAATACACATGAGAAAGGGTGTCAGAGAGGGTTGTATATTGGCCCCCTTTTTATTCAATTTCTTTATCAATGATATTGTTTCAGCCATGGCCTCCCCATCATTCTTTCCACCCTCAATTAATCAAAAGAAGATCCCTGTTCTACTCTATGCCGACGATCTTCTCCTTCTCTCACAGAACAAGATAGGTCTCAAACGAATGCTACTACACCTACAAGACTATTGTAATTCACAATCTCTTAAAATAAATTACTCAAAATCTAAAATAATGGTCTGCGGGAAAGGTAGTAAAACCATCATCACCTGGCGATTAAACGGCCATAGCTTGGAACAGGTCCACACCTTCAAATATCTGGACATCTATATCAATAATAATCTGTCTTGGTCCCACCAACTGGCCCATATTAAGCTCCAATCATTAAGGGCCTTCGGCCTCCTGAAGAAATTTTTCTATACCAAGGGTGGCCAACTAGTGAGACCCAGGGTTAAACTCTATTCAACGAAAATTCTGCCGGCAATTATGTATGGGAGCGAGATTTGGGGTCGCTCTTTATGTCTTACTTTAGAACCTCTCCAAAATACCTTCTTCAAACACATTTTAGGCCTCCCTAAAGGCACTCCGGCAGCTTTCTTGAGATCCGAACTCAATTCCCCTTCTTTAATGGCCAGAATTGACTTAGCGTTTTTACGCTACTGGAAGAAACTCTTGGTTATTGATCCTCCCTCTCTGGTTAAATCATGTTGGGAGGACCAGCTGGCAAAGGGTGGCTGGGCAAAAAACTTTCCAGCCCTAGGTGTACAGTATCTTCTAACCCCTTCTCTCCTTTCAAATCTCAATCCCACCACTCTTCGCAATCAGATTTACGCCCAGGATAGACACCAAGACACAGTAATAATTGCAAACTCTCACTTCTCCAAATGTTTTCAGTATATCAAACCTAATTGCGATTGGCCCAATTACCTAGATATCCTGAAGAGGGCCTCACTGCGTAGAGCCTATACTGAACTCCGCTTTCAAGTGATGCCCTCGTCTTATTTGCAAGGTAGATATCTTGGTATTCCATACGACCAAAGGATATGTATAGCCGGTTGTTCTGTCCCTGACGATGTATTTCATTATATCTTAGACTGCCAATTGTTTGATTATCCAAGGGCAAAAATTTTATTTTCAATTCTCGATACGTTAACTAATTTTAATAGTTTTCAGAAAGTAATTTTTCTTTTATCTTCGCCCCAGCCGGACGTGGTAATTTCTATGTCTTATTTTGCCTTGGCTGCTAAGAAACTCAGAACCAGTTTTATTAAGACAAATAGTTAAAAATTAAATTTTTCACATTTTAATCATGAAATGTATCTGTGCTAAATGTTATGATTGTACTGCTCTTTTGTAGCAGCCTATGGCTATATACAAATAAAATGAAATGAATGAAACCCTATTTAACCCTATTTGTACCCAGATAGACCCCTAAGTAGCTCCCCCACCTTCCCCATGGGAATTTCAGTGTGGGGAGGGGTTCTTGAGGGCAGTTTTGAGTAGGAAAATGGTGAATGGTTAAGCATCCTTTCAGATCATTCTTCTATTCCTAATCATTTTTTCTGGTTTTCAAAAGGGATATCATAGTGTGGCATCTATTTGTTCCTCTGCAACTGAAGTTCTGCAACAGATTTCCCTACTACCACGGTTCAACATGCATTTAGTATCTATGTGATGTGTTATCTGGTATACTGATGGCTAGGGGTGTCAATTTCAGTTCTCTCAGTTTCTAATTTTTCCAGTCTTAAATTCAGTTCTCCACATTTCTGCAGCAATTTGCAATTTTTTTAAAAAAAATCATCCTGAAAATTCTCCAGCATTTTAGTATAAATAAACACATTTTTGTAAGCAGTTAGACTTATATGATGATCCTCTGTGGTGCAGAGTGGTAAGCGGCAGTAACGCAGCCAAAGCTCTGCTCACAGCCCCGGAATATGCTGGGGGGTAAAGAAAGACCAGGGAAGGAACTGGCAATCCCAGCCCATATATATGGTCTGCCTAGTAAATGTCACAAGACGTCACCCTAAGAGTCAGAAACGACTCGCACTATAAGTGCGGGGAAACCTTTACCTTTACCTTGACTTATGTACACATTTTTGCAAGCACTTTCTAGTCATATAATGGATTGTATATATTATTTTCACTCATATATTCATTTTTATGCACACTTTCCCCAATATATGCTTGTTTGTAAACATTGTTTGGTGGCAAACTGCATTGCAAATTTCGAATAAGTGCGAATTTCAAAGCATAGCTATGTTTTGGTTCTTATATTGTTTTGGAAAAGTGCAAATTTGATAGATTTGGCTTGAAATGCATACTGAATCAAATCTCTCACTCATCCCTACTGATGACACACAGAATATATAAGTGATACAGTTCCTCCTCAGACAGTTGAAACATGATAATTACCAAATGCAAACAAAGTAAAACAGAGGTGAGTGAATGGGGCTTGACAAGTAGAAAGTAACTGCAAAAGTCAATCCCTGGTGACTGAGGGAAGATTTTCTGTAAGAGTTTATGTGGAGTCGCATCATAAGGAGATCTTTATAGGAAGACACCCCAAATTGGCTCAGTTTGGTGTCTATGTTTAACTGGAGCTATATTTTGAAGTGAGTAAAGACCAAAGACCACTAATTCCTCCCTCCCAGGTGAGCTAAAAGACAGGTGCTGGACTCTATAACTCCCCTCCATCCCCCATTATGGACAGCAGGAGAGGCTTCAGCAGAGCTCTCCACTTCAGCACAATAGTTATTCATTTCCATTTGCTTTAGCTGAATTCCTGTTCACCTGGAGTGCAGAGTCGGGTTAAAGAGCTTTTTGGCTATGTCTTGATTCATGAGAATGCAGCTGTAGTGGATAATCACTGGTACACATTATGCTATGCAGGTCTAGCTCTGGTCAGTGGTCCCATGTATACTGCCCTGAGTTTTGTGTTGAATGAAAGGCAAGACATAAAATGTAATAAATAAATCATAACCAAGGGTGGGTGAGATCTGTGGCTATTTTGGAGGCCACCCAGGAAGCTTATAGGGGCTAGAATGGCTTCCCAGATTGCCAGCTGCGCATCCCTAATTTACAAAAAGCACAAAACCTCCCTTCCAGCACTAACCCAAGTACTAGAGCATGCTCAGAATGGTAAACACAATGAGCAGCGGTTCCATGCAGTTATAAGTAAATTGTTCTTTTCTCATTTCCCTTTTAATTATTTTAATTTAACTGTAAAGTGGGAGCACCAAATAAAAAGAATAAAAACAGGCATTTAGATATGCCTCCTCCATTTTCTATTCTTTCTTTCTCCCATCTGATGCCTGATCAGTTATGAAGACTTCTGTCCTATGAGAAACAATTTCTCCTCCATCTGGGTCTTGCTTTGTGTGTAGCAAAATGTCATCTGAAAGCCAGAAGCTGGATAGGGGGATTTGCATGACTTGCAAAAGGCAGCTGCTCAAGAGAAATACTAAGTCTATTGATGCTGCTCTCCCCGCACATGCACACAAAAACAGTTCTCATGGGTACCAATCTGGGAGCTGGCTGACAGAATTCCACTTGATGGATGAAGGTTTGGGAAACTGGGATCTCTCTCGCTTTCCCTCTCTCCCTCTCACACGCACATGCACTTTGTTTCTTTGGAGATATTTGTTAAAGAATAAATAATGGCACACAAGAGATTTTTCCGATCATTGATCAGATCAGGAAGCCCCAAAGAGGTAGTTTTTTCTATCTTGTCTAAAAAATTAAAAACAATTTGCCAGTTGATTGGTTATTTGATTATCTCTGTGAATGAGGTGAGGCTGAGACTTTATTGTGAATAGTTACACATGAGGACTTGTGTATGATCTCACATTCCTGTGTCCAGTGCTCTGCTATCTAATGCAACTTGCAAGACTCAAGATTAGAGATAGAATCCTTGCCTTTAGTGTGCTGTGTATGTACAAGCAAGAGGCTATCTCTTCCTATTCTGAAAACAGATACCTTTGCAAATGAGGGGATTATATGGCACAGAGGGACTGTGGGTCCCAAATTATAAAAGTTCATAGGGAAGATTCTGCCAAACATGGACCCTCCAAGAAGTTCCTGAAATTTCTCCTACAGAAAGTGAAGGAAGGAACCAGAGGACCTGCTAATCCTTGACTTTATTCTAACCAACAGAGATGACTTAGTGGATGAAGTAGCAGATACAGGAACTCTGGGGGAAAGTGACCATGTTATACTTTAGTTCTTGATTTTAAAGGAAGCAAAAGCTGAGAGTAGTCATACACTTATCAGAAAATGATAAGTAAGGTTCTGTGACAAACAACCCTAATGAGAAAAGGAGCCCAAGGTGGGTGGGAGTTTCTAAAAAAAGAACATTCTAAAAGCACAATTGCAAACAATTCCAACAAGGAAAAAAGGGGTAAGACAGCAGAAGAAGCCAATGTGGCTTCACAAAAAGCTTAGAGATGACCTGAAAATGAAAAATTCACATAGAGGAAGTGGAAGGAAGGCCAGGCCACAAAGGAACAGTACAGAGAGGCAGCACAGAATTGCAGGGAAGGTGTCAGGAAGACTAAACCTGAGAATGAGCAGAGATTAGCGAGGGATGTTAAAAGCAACAAAAAGCTTTCTTCAGGGACATCCACAGTAAAACACAGAAAAAAAAACAATGGTACAGCTACTCAATGAGGATGGCAAAATGATAACAGGTGACAAAGAAAAGGCAAAGTGCTCAATTCCTACTTCGGCTCAGTCTTCTCCCAAAAGAGGGTCTATGATCCTCCTGGCAAATGTGAAGTACAACTTGAAGGGACAGGATTGTAGCTTGAGATTGATAGACAAATATTCAAGGAATACCTAATTACTTTGAACGAGTTCAAATTTCCAGGGCCTGATGAACTGCATCCCAGAGTATTGAAGGAACTGGCTGAAAAACTCTCAGAACCAGTATTATCTTTGTGAAATCGAGGAGGATGGGTGAAGTGTCGGATGACTGGAGGAGGGCTAATGTTGTCCCTACCTTCAAGGAGGAACCTGGGAACTACAGAGCATTCAGTCTGACATCAATTCCTGGGAAAATTCTGGAGCAGATTATAAAGCAGTCAGTCTGTAAGCACCTTGAAAACAATGCAGTGATTACTAGAAGCCAACATGGATTTATCAAGAACAAATCCTACCAGACTAATCTTATCTTATTTTTTGATCAGGTAACTTCACTGGTGGATGGTGGGAATGCTGTGGACATAATATATCTTGACTTTGGCGAAGCTTTTGACAAAGTACCCCATGATATTCTGATTAGCAAGCTAGCTAAATGTGGGCAGGATGGAACAGCTATCAGGTGGATCCATGGATGACTACAGAATCATACTCAGAGTGCTTATCAATGGTTTCTTCTCAAAGTGGGGGGAGGTAATGAATGGGGTACTGCAGGGCTTGGTCCTGGGCCCAGTGCTCTTCAACATTTTTATTAATGACTTGGATAAGGAACTGAAGGAAATGCTTATCAAATTTGCAGATGATACAAAATTGGGAGGGATAGCTAATACCCTGGAGGACAGAAACAAAATTCAAAGGGATCTTGATAGGCTGGAACATTGGGCTGAAAACAACAGAATGAAATTTAACAGGGATAAGTGCAAAGTTCTACACCTAGGAAAAAGAAACCAAGTACACAGGTATAAGATGGGGGATACTTGGCTCAACAATACTACATGCAAGAAGGATCTGGGAATTGTTGTTGATCACAAGCTGAATATGAGCCAACAACAGTGCGATATGGCTGCAAAAAAGGAAATGTTATTTTAGGCTGCATTGACAGAAGTAGTTTCCAAATTGTGTAAAGGACTGGTTCCCCTCTATTCGGCACTGGTTAGGCCTCGTCTTGAGTATTGTGTCCAGTTCTGGACACCACACTTTAAGACAAACTGGAACAGATTCAGAGGAGAGCATCGAGGATGATCAGGGGACTGGAAACAAAGCCCTATGAGGAGAGACTGAAAGAACTGGGGATGTTTAGCCTTTAGAAGAGAAGAATGACGGAAGATATGATAGCACTCTTCAAGTACTGGGAAAGTTGTCAAACAGAGCAGGGCCAGGATCTCTTCTCTATCATCCCAGAGTGCAGGACACGGAACAATGATCTCAAGTTACAGGAAGCCAGATTTCAACCGAACATCAGGAAAAACTTCCCAACTGTTAGAGCAGTATGACAATGGAACCAATGACGTGGGGGGAGGTCTCTCCAACACTGGAGGCATTCAAGAGGCAGCTGAACAGCCACATGTCAGGTATTCTTTAAGTTGGAATCCTGCATTGAGCAGGGGGGTGGATTCAATCACCTTATAGGCCCCTTCCAACTCTCCTATTCTACAATTCTATGATTCACATTGTTTCTGGGGTGGTAAAATCCTAGACTTCCGTAGAAGAAGGAGAGAGATAAGGAGGGGAAAAGAAAGAAAGAAAGAAAGAAAGAAAGAAAGAAAGAAAGAAAGAAAGAAAGAAAGAAAGAAAGAAAGAAAGAAAGAAAGAAAGAAAGGGATGTGTGTGTGTGTGCGAGGGAGGGAGGGAAGAGAGGTGCCTCCGGGCTCCACCCACTTCTGGCATGTAGCCACTGATAGATTTCCCCCAAGAGAATATAGCCCTAAGGAGGAAAGAGTTTACCACCCATATGTAATACATAAGTTGTATATGAGGAGCCACTTGCATGAAATTATTGCCCTGTATGAAAATTACTGAAGTTACCACATCAGGAGGAAAAAAACCTTTCAAAATCAGGATTTTCTATTAAATAGAAACTTTTGTTTTATTATTTGGAGCCATTTCTGATAAATTGCCCTCCATGTGAGATGAGGGTGATGATAAAAGACAATAAGGCTTACTACATCCCAAATGGCCATGTGAATGAGTCAATAGCTACAGCATAGGTTGGGATTAACATCATTACTCACAGGTACTGTAGCTATCCTCTAATCATATTATCTGTGAATCAGAGAACTTTGTTTCCAGTATCCATTAATTATCTGATATCTTCCATCTTTAGAAATATCTTCCGCCTTTAGCACTATATATTTGGCCCTTTTTGTTGCAGAAATGCTTTCTCAAAGGGAAATTAGTTTTGGTCACATGACTAGGTGGTGAGAAGAGGTTTGGGAGATCTGTCTAGATGTCAGTGCCCAGAACATTAGAGTCAGCTAAACTGGATGTAATATGAGCCATTCTTGCTCTGATTGCCTGACATCTTTTTATTTTCCTAAAAGCAGCTGGGAGGGGGTTGATTTGGACTGGGGCCACAGTGCTGATTTTGAAAGCTTCCCCCCCCCTTTGATTTGGCAACTTCAGTAATTCCTTCATTCAGTGGTGAGTAAGAGTGTGTGAGTCCCCTGGACTCGACTGCCTACCATCATTGTTCCATTTTTTTTCATGATTCAACTCAGTTTACTCATTCACGTCTAGATAATAACAGCATCTAGGTTAGGTCTCTGACTGCTGGTGTTAGGTTTGATGAAAAAGTAAAAATGGAGCCGGAGACCATCAGCACACCGATGACACCACACTCCAAAATGAAGAATGATCTCTGTCCATGGCTACACAGAGATGTTAAAAAGCATTGGGGACAGGATGGAACTGTGCAACACTCCAGGCCCAGAGAGTGGAGCAGCAGCCACCCAGTGCTACCTTCTTAGTCAGGGTGAGAACCATTGCAAAGCAGTGTCCCCAAGTGATAAGCATCTGAAGGCAAGTTTTCCTAAATGCATGCCTCACGTTTTTCTGAAAAGCTTGTGTTGTGTTGTTCTTTGAGCACCAGAGGAGTCTAGAAAGCATACTCCTTTTTTATTTTTTTACAGTCAAAGGGCAACCTAATTTAATAAAGTTGCATTATGGAGGCAACAAGATGAAGCCATAGTTAAGGCTACAATGAGAGTTTCACTCAAGGCAGTAATAAAATGTTCAGCACTTAAATGATTGGATTGAGTTTCCATATTTTGCACACTGACTCTGCAGGGGACAACCAAATTATACATAACATTATTCTTCTAAAAGATTTATGAACTCTGGCAGAGCAAGTACTTCAAAATGAGATCCTTTTTCCTGTCATTCTCTCCTTCAAATCTTTGGTCTTATGTCCCTTATTTTTCTTCCTTGGGAATCCCAGCACAGACATGATCTTAGCAAACCACTTAGCAGTCAGCCTTCCAAGCTGCAAGCCATGTGCACTACAGATGTGTGGGATTGTGGTCCCTGGGGCCGGGGGGAATAGGGAGGTTCAGTGCCATCTGCTCACTGCATCATACCTTCTTTTGGGAAACTTCATATGTTTCTGGTTTAGAGGAAGCAGCCCAGGAGTCACACCTCCTGAGTAGATCTCAATATGAGCAGAACAAGTGAGAGATTGCGAGGTTCTCTTGACCCTCTTTCTGTTGACATTTCAACTTCTGGTTCAGACCATTCTGTTTCATTATATAAAATGACTGAAAATATCCCCTCCTTTATTTATTTGTTTATTCATTTATTTTTTAATTTATACCCCAGCCTTCCTCCCTGTAGGAGCCCAGGGGAGCTTCTTATGCTGGCACTGTTAACATGCGGGAGAAGTGTGTCTTGCTGCTGATGTTTTAATTCCTACCTAATTTGTTGCTGTGTATTAAATGTTTATTTATTAGCCACCTTTAGGGTCCCACTTTGTGGGACAGAAAGCAATGCATAAATATTTAAATAAATAACCTAATTGAAATGAAATGGACTGCCTTCAAGTCGATCCCGACTTATGGCTACCCTATGAATAGGGTTTTCATGGTAAGCGGTATTCAGAGGGGGTCTACCATTGCCTCCCTCTGAGGCTAGTCCTCCCCAGCTGGCTAGGGCCTGCTCAGCCTGCCACAGCTGCACAAGCCAGCCCCTTCCTTGTCCACAACTGCCAGCTGGGGGGCAACTGGGCTCCTTGGGACTATGCAGCTTGCCCATGGCTGCACAGGTGGCAGGGTACGTAACCCCTGAGCCACTCACTGTGCGGTAATCTTTAGCTGGCCTTTGACACCCAGGAGACACGAGTGGGGATTTGAACTCACAGACTCTGGACTCCCAGCCAGGCTCTCCTCCCCACTGTGCTATACCAGATTAAACATGAGCAATCACTGGAGGATTGCAAAGACGCCATCATTATTCTGATTTCAGACACTTTCAGCATCAATATACCGAAAACTGTACTACCAAATCCATGTGAATCTAAAAGACTTAACAATGTGCAGCTATTCTATGTATTTTCCAGTTTTGAGACTTTACAGTATTGAGACTTTTTTTCTATGAAGTATTTTTCAGGGTTGCCCTATATTCAGCATTCTTTTGGGGTGAAGAAACATTCAGTATTTATTTATTTAATGCTTTTGTACACTGTTTTCTGTCCAAGTGTCCTCAAAGCTATTTACATACATCAGTCAAAAATAAATACAAATCCTAAAATACAATTTAAAACCACAACAATTAAACATTTGTAAACACAGCAATACTAAAGAAAGACAAGGACTGAAGTAGCCTAAACATGGCCCCCTAAAGCTTGAGGAAATTAGTCAGTCAGTCTATTAATTTCTATCCCACCCTTCCTCCCAAAGGAGCCCAGGGCAACAAACATGTGGACAATAAAACTACTCTTTAAAAAGCATTCTAAAAACAGTTTAAAATTTTACCATATGGCAAAATATCAACATTATAACAGCCATCCAGGCCTCTAGGGGAAGAGAGTTCCATAACCAGGTGCAACTGTGGAGAAGGCCCTGCTCCAGGTCCCCATGCAACAAGCTGCACTCACTGGTTTGAGTTTTGCATGTTAGGCACGTATGCAGGGCCGGCTCCAGGCATGCTGGGGCCCTTGGGCACTAGCCTGCCCCAGGCCCCTCCGCTCCCCTTCCGCAATCCATGTCAGGAGTGTGGATTGTGGGACAGGACCTTCTGAGCCGCCCGCCATCCCCCCCGCTATCCCCCCGCTTCACCTACCTTTTTCTGCTGTTTTTTGCGGCTGCACGCACTGTGTACGCAGGGTTGCCATCAATCAAGATGGTGGCCGAGGTTTCTGTAAGGGGCTGAAGCATCTGCTGCCATCTTGGTTGATGGCACGCACGTGTGTGCATTGCTGCCATCAACCAAGATGGCGGCAGAGGCTTCAGCCCCTTACGGAAATTTCTGCTGCCATCTTGATTGATGGCAACCCTGCGTGCACTGCAAAAAACAGCAGAGAGAAAGGTAGGTAAAGTGGGGGGATGGCGGGCGGCTCGGAAGCTCCTCCTGTCCTGCGATCCGTAGCTCCTGCCGCAGATCACAGAAGGGGAGCGGAGGGGCCCCTTAGGGGCCTCTGTAGCTCCAGGGGCCCTTGGGCCAGTGCCCCACCTGGCCACCCTTTAGAACGCGCCCTGCATGTATGGTAAGAGTGTATGGATTCAGATTCCTCCATCCATGGAGTGATTGACACAGGATTAATTCTGCCAGCCATCAGGCACATGGCTTGTGTTTTTCCTCTCCAGGGCTGACCTTATCATTAGGCAGAGTGATGCATTGCTGCATATTTCTCTGCCAGGAAGAGGGAGAAGTGCCTGTCAGATTTTGTACCACAGGTGCTCAAATAACTTGACCAGGCTTGGACTTGACTGGGAATGGGGGGCATTGGCTGCCCTACCTTAGGCAGCAAAATTTCTTGAGCCTGTCCTGAACCCTCCCTCAGATCAGATTATACCATGGTGAATATAAAGAGCACAAACTATGGAATTGTACTATTTTGTGTGTCAGCCTTAGTAGTATGCAGCTGAGGCAAGTCTTCAAGAGCACTCTGCACAGGCTGGAGAGTCCATAAAGAACAGAGCTAATACATCTCAAATAGGAGCTGCAGCTCTGGCAGCGTACACACCATACATTTAAAGCACATGGCTTACCCCAAAGGATCCTGGGAACTGTAGTTTGTTAAGGGTGCTGGGAATTGTAGCTCTGTGAGATGTAAACTACAACTCTCAGGAGTGTTTGGGGGATGTCATGTGCTTTCAGTGTGCTTTCAGTATATAGTGTGTATGCAGCCACTATCTTAGCAGCTAGCTCCACTTTCCATGAGAGAAGCATCTTCATTTAAATTGGGCGAGCCCTGCTTTTTTCAGTCAAGGACTCCAATGAAGTAGGAGAGACTGTGGTTCCACTAGAGCTTTTGAACTTGAGTCCTCAGAATCAGAAGAACGTAACTCAACCTCCTTGGGCTGGAGAGGTACTGACCAAATGCTTCTGGTTTAGTATGCACATCTGGATCTGGCACTGTGGACAATTCCCTCTCCAAATCCCCAGCCTCATCCTCTGAAGAAGGGGAATCTAAACCTAGGGTCATGACTAGGGGTGAGGAATAAACTGAATTTGGTTCACATTTAAAGACGAATTTATCAAATTCACACTTTCCAAAACAATATGAGAACCAAAACACAACCATCCTTTGAAATTCACAATTCAAAATTCACAAATTTTGCTAGTGCAGTTCTCCAATCAAGCAACGTTTACAGAAATGCATGCATTAGAGTGTGCTTAGAAATGAACATAGTGAAAATAACATACAAAATGCATTTTATTAGGAGAAATTGCTTGCATAAACATGTACATTATTCAAACTGCATAAAAATGGGTTTATTAGGAGACATTTGCACTAAAATGCTGAAAAATGTTCATGAACTGTTTTTTTTTAAAAAAAGCAAATTGCTACCAAAATTTGAAGGACCAAATTTAAGACTAGAAAAGTGAGAACAGAGAGAATCTCAATTGATAAACCCTTCCACCCCTAGTCATGACACTGACACACCCTACCACAAACACAAGCCTCTTCCCTAATGAAGGGGTGGCATATAAAGGTTTTCGTCCTGGTGAACAATTCAGTCGATAATTTTCTGTAAGCACTGTAGACTCCAAGCCAGAAGAGAAGCAACAGCCACCCACAGAATGGTGATGCACTGAAGAATTTCAACGAGTACAATTCTTCAATATATTACTTTTTCTGTCTGTCTTTCTTTTCCTTATTGAAATTTTGCAGTAGACCAAGTTGCAAAAGTTTTAGGTGCTAGTCGGCCTCTAATATCTCCCCTACCCAACTCGTTCAACAACCTCCTGGATAAAAAGAAACACAGAAGTTTGAGGCTTGCATGTTAGGCATGTGTGTTGAGATTGTATGGATGCAAATTCCTCTTTCCTTAATTTGTTTTTAGTGAGTGACACAATACTAATTCAAATACCCATTCTGCATGGCACCAAGTGTATGTGTGTCATAATCACTCCAATAGCATGGGTTGAATATGTTGTCTGAATCATTTATAAAAAGCACAAACTACAAGAGTGTATGTTTTCCCCTCATGTGGATCAAGTGGTGATTATACAAAATCACAATTTTTACTCCTGCTGAACTATCAAACTACCCATTTAGCCAGCTCTCTATTCCCTTCAGTCTCTAAAGACTCCTATGCTTTTTGTCTTCTCTTAATGACTCCTGTCTCATATACCTTAGTCTGGTTTGAATTTGGCTTGTATGTTTGATTTATTCATAGGTGGGGAATCTTGGCCTGCTCTTCATGCTCCTTTTTTTCATCTATGCCGCCCTAGGAGTGGAGCTGTTTGGGAAACTTGGTAAGTTTTCTAGCACAGAGGCAGAACACAAGATGCGAGGAGGATTCCCATTATGCATTGGGTTTTCAGTGCTGTTAACCAGTCAGTGGGAATTTCTGATTATCTTCACCCTCTCCAGAAATCTAGCATGGCAAGGGATTTCTCTAGCATGGCTTATTGGCCACCCTCAGTCCGTTTCAAAGATGGGTGGCTTTTGCTTCCCATGTAGCAGCTACCCCAGTGAGTTGTTAAAAGAAATACTAATAGATAACTTTGAGTTTTGTATTATGAAAATTACTCACTACTTTCTAGCAGTGGTGGGTGGTGGCTCCAGTGGAATCTGCTCTGGGCTTTAGTCTGAATTTTTAAAGGGCTGTCCAAGGTGCTTCAGCAGGATTCCACTGCCCCATTGATATTGTATTCAGGAGGGAATGCACAAACTTACTATCTTTCTAAAGGCAATGCACATGTCTTCCAGCTTGTGCAGCAATTGCACAGATTCTGTATTTTCCCAACACTCAAACAACATGCTGTTGCAGAAGATGCAGCCAGGGGAGGGGGTCCATTTCTTTGATCGTTGAGAGGGACTCCAAATTGCCCCCTTTTCCTGTTTGTGACACTCTTGGGGTCAACTTCGCAGCCTACAAATGAAGCTGCAAAGCTACGGCTTGAGTTTCAGGTCAGCCCTGGTTAATTCCTAATTCCTAGGAAGTGCAAACCTACACTGCATCACAGCTACTTTCATATACAAAAGGAGGCTTGAACAAGTTATATTATTTAAGAAGAAATTATAGATGATTCCTGTACAAAAAACTATTTTATCTTAGAGATGTGAGTCTTGATCCTCAAAATGATTGATAGATATAATTTATATATTTACCAACTTGATGCATGCTGTGACCATTCATTTTGGAATTATTGAGCTGAAGCATAGAGTTCCTCATAATTTAAACTCATGAGGATGTTATGTACACTTTGTTGTAACTCTTGAACAAACATTCTGTAAAGTTGTAGCTGTTATCCCTAAGTGAATTAAAACTTCAGTCACTTACTTTTGCTGGCTCTAACATCTGGCTCCAATACATTTGCTGACTGAAGTCTATGCATGCTAATAGTCCATTAATTTTAATGGGCAATGCAAACACAAAATTTTTTGCAGAAGAGCATCCAGTAGTTATAGAGGAATACAGTTTGAATTTTCCAAATATAATAATGGACAGATATTTGGAAAGCTTGATGTTAAGTATTGCAGAAACAATATTTTTTTTCATCCTGATAAATTTAGCAGCTAATCAGATGTTGGTTATTTTGGCTATTCCAGCTCTTTGGCCAATAACAGTATGTGAAAGCTATTTTTATGAAAGCTTGGATATAAAGATAGAATTAATATTACAAATAACTTTTTCAGCTCTTGCCCTTCACTGAAATATAGCCACTTGTCCACTACCCCCTATAATTCTCTTCTTTCCAGTATGCAATGATGAGAACCCCTGCGAGGGTATGAGCCGTCATGCCACATTTGAGAACTTTGGGATGGCCTTCCTCACACTTTTCCAGGTCTCCACTGGTGACAACTGGAATGGAATCATGAAGGTAACTTAGGCCACTGATCAGACGTGTCTGTAGTTCCAAGAAATTGTATCCTGAAAATTGTATCCTGAAATGAAAACTGATCAGCACTTATTAGAAGGGTGTGTGTGTGCGTGTGTGTGTGTGTAAAAGATGGTAGGATTGAGGAACGTTGCAGGCATCCAGTCTGTGGCTGCAGATACATGGGTATGGCAAGAAGTGTTGGTGCTTCATTGGGTGTTGATGGTGGAACCTGAGCAGATCCAAACTTGGTGCATTGAGTTAACCTTGGGGCAAGTGGTGAATTTTCAGAGTATTATCACAGCTTGTATGGAATCTGAATTTTGAAGCAGAAGCTGGCAAGAAGAAAGGAAATAGAATTGGGAAATCAGGACAGGCCACTGTGGTTATCCTTCTTACCCCATTACACAAATTACCATTCTGTAGAATCATAATAAGAATTCTTGTGGCAATGCAACCTCTTTCCAGGTGAAATCACATTGTTTTGTTACTATGTGAAAACTAAAAAAAAATGTACCATTCTGGTAGAAAGCGGTTTCAGAGTAATGTGCAAATATGAAATTAGATCAGGGCCTCTGAAAGACACTTTGGCAAGGATCCCCACCATATGCCTGCCCTAGTTTTGACCCTGGTCCAGACTTAGACTAGATCCCTGACAGTAAGACACATGGTTGAGCTCTCCAGAACAGGGAGGGCAAGAATCCTCCTTATTTCTGCATACATTTACATAGATTCTAGTTACTTAAATGAGTAACATTCAATGCTAAATCCCTATCCTTGTGAAATGTATTTCACAAAGGGGGAAATGGGCAATTTTTCAATAGTACTGGAACATGGACAAGAATAAATATGTTAACAGCAGTGCTCCAGTTCATATGTACTGGAATAAATAAGCCCTTGTCCAGGTGCCCCCACCAAGCAAGGTGCAATGGATGGTTACTCAGGAAAGGGCCTTTTCAGTGGTGGCATCCCAATCATGGAATGCCCTCTCCAGAGATGCTCACCTGTTGCCTTATATTATTGGCAGCACCAAGTGAATATATTTTTATTTTCCCAGGCTTTTTATATCTTTGTACTTTTAATCCACTGAATTTTCAAACTGCCTTTAGTGATGCTTTACATCTTGTTATATTGTTTTACTTGCTGCCAATTACTTTTTTAATTGTTTTATTATTGTAAATCATCTAGAAAACACTGTTACTGGGTGGCAAACAAAGTATGTAAGTTGATAGGTAGACAGATCACCCATTTGGGGTTAACAGGAATTGACTTTTAGTTGGCATGCTAGAAAATACCAGAGAAGTTGATAGAATGGAGCCACATTCACACCATACATTTATTCCATTTTAAACAGTCATGGCTTCCCCCATTCATCCAAAGAATCCTAGAAAGTGTAGTGTGTGAAGGGTGTTGAGAGTTGTTAGGAGACACCTAACTCCCCTCAAAGAGCTACAATTCCCTGAGTGGTTTCACAGTCAGTACCTCTTTCAGATAACTCTGGGAATTGTAGCTCTGTGAGGGGAACAGGGGTCTCCTAACAGCTCTCAGCACCCTTTACAAACTATACTTCCCAGGATGCTTTGGGGAAGCCATGACTGCTTAAAGTGGAATAATAGTGGAATAAATGTATGGTGTGAATGTGGCCTTCCTGCAATTCCAGGAAACATTGGAATTAGAGAAGGGGAGAGAGTTCTGTGTCCAGAAGCACTGCACACTAAGGCATCCTTGTCTAGCATCCTTGTCTACGTAGTTGGTCTGAGAGAGCAACCACATTTGCATGCATTACTTCAGCATTTTCTCTCTTCTTCTTTCTCTGTGAATGTGTCTGTGTGTTGGGGTTTTTCTGTTTGGTGTTCTTTGGTACCCCCCCCGGTCATTTTTGGCCTAACATGCTCCTCAAGGACACACTACGTGACTGCACCAATGATGACCGGAGCTGTCTCAGCAACCTGCAGTTCATCTCACCACTCTACTTTGTCAGTTTTGTGCTCACCGCCCAGTTTGTCCTCATCAATGTAGTAGTAGCTGTACTTATGAAACACCTAGATGACAGCAACAAGGAAGCACAAGAGGATGCAGAAATGGATGCTGAGATTGAGCTTGAAATGGCACACGGTCTCTGCCCCCTTAGTTCTGGTTCACCAACTGCTGGACGAGATGGAGGAGGTGGGAGAGTGGATCCTGAAGGACATCTGTGCATGGCATGTTACTCTCCTGCACAGGTAGGTGGACCTTTCCTCTGTCTCTCTATCTCTGCCTGTCTCTCTTTGTCTCTGTCTCTCTTGCTAACTAGCAAGACTTTGGCACATTAATGTGGGTAGAGGAAGGGCAGCTTAGGTGACTGTAGAGCCTGCTGATGGAAAACAGCATGTTTATAACCATATGATTGGCTTGCATTCAGCTCTAAGATGAGTGTTCTGATGAACTGACAGAGTCACACAGAACCAGAACTTGGAACCGGAGCGGGTGCTGTATAGGATTGAGATCAGGGTTCGGTGAGGAGTTCAAAACTGGAATGAAAAGGGGTGCTGTGAGGCAGGATTAAAGTGTGTTAGTGGAAGTGTGATAGCAAAGCACAGGGGGTACTCCAGGGCAAGACTGAGGACTGAGGAATCCTTGCAAACTTGGATAGGAAGCTTCTGTTGTGCCTCTCTACACGCTGTCAAGTAGCCATATTAGCCCCTCCATTTTACAACATCACGCAGGGCCACATGCTGCCTACTTTACTTGCATTTTATAAGACCATATGACCTCTGATAGCCTTCTGGATAAATTTCACACAGAAGATCACTGAAACAAACAAAAACTCGGAGTTCTTAAAATTATTTCTCCCATCCTCCCCCCTTTCTTGTCCCCTAGGAGAACTTATGGCTGGACAGTGTCTCTTTAATTATTAAGGACTCCTTCGACGGGGAGTTAATGATCATCGATAACCTATCGGGCTCCGTCTTCCATCATTACTCCTCGCCGGCCATGTGCGAGAAGTGTAACCATGACAAGCAAGAGGTAACCTGCGTGCGAGCATATGGGAGGGGGACCCCCCACACGTGCGAAAACACACCCACACACCCTTACGCCTTTGAGATCTCCCTGGGATGGTCTCCTGCTTGTAGATGACTTAGGACAGAAGCCTTGAGTTTTGTTACTGAAGTGTGTTCTTGAAGTGATGCCCTTGGCAGGAGGGAAAGGCATGTTGGTATCGGCTGAAGGTTGAATTAAAAGACGGATAGACCAGCAAGGCTGGCAAAAAAGAATATGCAGATATATGGAGCAAAGAGGATTTTTTATGGAGGCAAGGTTTGATTTTTCATTTTGAGGAAAGACGTTTGTGAGACAAAAAATGCATTATATTGTCTCACCATTTTCAAGGTTCAGCTATCAGTTCAACAAGGCATAGGCATTGCATGCTTAGTTTTAAGTCCAGCTCTGCTGTTTAATTCCCATTTCAGCTGATGGGGCTTGGGCATGTTGTTCAGCATATGCTTAAATATTTGCTGGTATCTATGGAGCAAAATTTATAACAAAAAGTATAGTTTGGGATTAAAATCCATCCAGTTTTTAAGATGTTGGTTAACATCTTGCTTTGTCTGTCTGTCTAGCTGGCAAATGGCTTTAGGCCTTGTGTATGACAACAATTGCTAATGAAAGACATAGGAAGTGGTTACAGTGGGAGAAATTGGATTTGTAATCTAGGTTTTAGTGACTGTTGTATGGAAATGCTACAAAAATGTTCAGAGAGATGTCAAGAACTCAAGTCTAGATTTAATTTTAGAGGTGCACTTTTGCTGTTTTAGGGAGTATAGCTTTGTATTTTTATTGTTAGACATTATTATGAAGTATGTGGAGATTGCTTAATTTTATTGTATATTTATAGAGATGTTTTCATTAGTTTATTGCTTATGACTGTGATTTGACTATATTTTGTTTTATTTTTGTAACTGTTAGAATGAATCATGTAATTTTTTGACATTGTAAGCAGCCTTGAGCATGGCTCAGCTGTGGAAAGGTGGCATACAAATAAATGATGATGATGTTATTCTCACAGGTAACATAACAATTTGTTGTCATATCTCTCCATTTAATTTGAATGTCTTAGTTGTATTGATTTCAAAGAGTCAAAGAAGCTAACAAAGATTATCACTGATAGTTTATTGCCATGTCTATGCCGACAGAAGCCAGATTGGCTACATGTTCCTGAGTGAGAGTACTAGATTTTATAATATATATTTTAAAAACATGCATGATAATTTTCTTAATTTGTAACTACACTTTTATCATGATCACTAGCTGTTGAAACTTTCATTTTGCATTTAAAAGAAGATTGCAACAGGAATTTCAGAAGTTGTAAAAATATTGTAAAGGAAATAATTAAGTTAATAGAGATCCATAGAATTTATTATTATAGGTCTGGATTCAGTGAGCCCTAGAGATTGTTAATATGCATATATGTATTTTAGTTTAATATACACAAACTTCAGTGTGTCTGTTAAAGACTCATTGATTACAACTATAACACAACCCAGAGAAAACTGCACCCTCATTAACTATGCATTTAGTTTGAGTTCTGTGTAACTCGCTCTACTTTTTTACATTATTTGCTTCTTACATGGAGAAAATCTCTATGTAGGAAAACATGTGTGAGCTATAAAGTTTTACATGTATTAAGAGAATTTTTCATTGTTCTTACATATCCAAAGATAAACAAATATGCAGGCATCAAATAATTGTACTTGTGGCAAAAAAAAAACCCATGCGCACCACATTTCAGACCCATTTTTCCTATTTGGAGATCATCTTTATATAAGAAAAGTGTAGCATAAGGAGCATCCCTTAACTATGCCTACCTTTATCTGTTTTGCACCCATATTGTTACTAGCTGTAAATATTTCAAATCAAGGACTGGGCTGGGTTACACAGACAAACCAAGCAGTTTCTTGCAGTGGTAATATATAAAGTGGCAAAACATCCAAAACCCAGAAAACCTCCTAAGTCATCCAGATATATGCAAGCCTCATTGAATTTTAATAGGATGTATAAAACTCATCTTATCCCAGAATTATTTAGGATTGTACTGTAAGCAATGATGCCAACCCAGCAAAGTTCTTAAGTAACCCTTTAACTCTCAGCTTCAACGTTTAGTCCAAAGGATGAATTAGAATGATTCACATGTTTGCAATTAATATACTACATCTGTTAGAGGGTTTTGGCCCAGTTAAGCAGCTTGACTGTGGTCCCAGAGACTGTGCATTCAATTTTCTGTTGCTCTGGATCACCATCTGAAAATGAATCATTGAATTATCCCATTCCTTACATGTGTTTCAACAATGCATATCGGGAAGTGGTAAGAAAATTCCCAGAGAAGTGACTCTTTACAGTGTGGGAACAGTTAGATGTGAATCCGACACAAACAACTAGTAATGTTCCCATGGCCTTCCTACCCATCCATACATTTCAAATCACCATCTGACATTCCCTCATTAGGAGCCACTTCCCTGTAGGAATTTTCAAAACAGTATGAAAGTGTAATGTTGGGATTGGCTCTAAACACTCCTGAACAAGGACAAAATAGACCCGCCCTTCCAGTAGTAGCCCAGCACTAAAAACACCCTAAAACATCGCAAAAACAAACTTAAAAACATCCTTAAAAACATATTAAAAAAACATATTTTTTAAAAAAAATAATCTAAGCTTTAAAAACATTTTTTTCAAAGCTTTAAAAACATATTAAAAAGCAATTCTAACACAGGCACAGCCTGGGATAAGGTCTCTACTAAAAAGGCTTGTTGAAAGAGGAAGGTCTTCAGGAGGTGCCAAAAAGATAACAGAGATGACACCTGTCTGATATTTAAGGAGAGGGAATTCCAAAGGATAGGTGCCACTACACTAAAGGTCCGTTTCCTATGTAGTGCAGAATGGACCTCCTGATAAGATGGTATCTTCAGGAGGCCCTCACCTGCAGAGCGCAGTAATCGACTGGGTATATAAGGCGTAAGACGGTCTTTCAGGTATCCTGGTTCCAGACTTGAAGGCACATGACAACAACAACACACCAAAACTAGAACCTTGAACTTAGCCCGGTAGCTAATAGGTAGCCAGTGCAATTCTTTCAGCAGCAGGGTGACATGTTGGCAATAACCTGCCCTAGTGAGCAGTTGCGCCCCCGCATTTTGCACCAGCTGCAGCTTCCAGACCAACCTCAAGGGCAGCCCCACATAGATTGCATTACAGTAATCCAGCCTGGAGGTTACCAGTGCATGAACAACAGTGGTCAGGCTATCCTGGTCCAGAAGTGGCTGCAACTATCTTACCAGCCAAAGCTGGTAAAAGTCACTCCTAGCCACTGAGGTCACCTGGGTCCCTAGCGACAAAGATGGATTCCGGAGCACCCCCAGACTACAGACCTGCTCTTTCAGAGGGAGTACGACCCAATCCAAAGAAGGCAACTGACCCATTATCTGTACTCGGGAACCACCAACCCACAGCGTCTCCTTCTTGCTAGGATTCAGAGTCAGTTTATTGTCCGTCAACCAGCCCACCACCAAATCCAGGAGCAGTCCAGAGCTTGCACAGCTTCTTCTGATACAGATGTTACAGAGAAGTAGAGCTGGGTTTTGTCAGCATACTGCTGACACCTTGCCCCAAATCTCCTGATGACCACTCCCAAGGGCTTCATACAGATGTTAAACAGCATGGGGGACCAGATGGTACTCAATGGCACCCCAGGGGCCCAAAAGATAATCACCCAATGTATTCTCTGAAAACAACCCTGGAGATAGGATCGGAACCACTGTAAAACAGTGCCTTCGATACCCAACTCAGCAAGTTGGCCCAAAAGGATACTATGGTCAATGGTATCAAAAGCCGCTGAGAGATCAAGTAAGAATAACAGGGTCACATTCTCCCTGTCCTTCTCCCAATAATGGTCATCCATAAGGGCAACCAAGGCCGATTCAGTCCCAAAACCAGGCCTGAACCCAGACTGAAATGAGTCAAGATACTGTTTCATCTATGAGTGTTTGCAATTGCTGCTCCACAACCCTCTCAATCACCTTCCCTAAAAAGGAGTCACTTGCAACCTGGCAGGAGTTGTCACAAACCAATGGGTCCAGAGTGGGTTTTTTCAGGAGTGGTCAGATCACTGCCCCTTTCAAAGTGGCTGGAACAATTCTCTCCCTCAACAATGTGTTGACCACATCCTGGATCCACTCAGTCAAACCACCTCGGCAAGCTTTAATAAGCCAAGAAGGGCAAGGGTCAAGAGAACACATTGCTGGCCACATCGCCACAAGCACATTGTTTACATCCTCAGGCTGCATCAACTGAAACTGATCCCAAATAGTTGCAGCAGACGTTGCACTGGGCACCTCTAAGGGGACTACAGTAGATGTGGATGGGACATCAAGATTGCTATGGAGGCAAGCAACTTTACCCTCAAAGTGTCTTGCAAACAATTCACAGTGGGCCTCCAAAGGGTCTAAAATTCAATTTCCTGGAGCTGATGTCAACAGACCCCTGACAGTACAGAAAAGCTCCACTGGACAGCTACTTGAGGATGCCATGGTAGCAAAGAAGTGGGCCTTCTTTGCCACCCTTACTGCCACACTGTATGCATGGTTATGATGTTTTACTCATGCCCGATCAGTCTCACAACACATCTTTTGCCACTTGCACTCCAGTCATCATCCAGCCTGTTTCATTTTCCTTAGTTCACTGGTGTACCAAGGTGCAAACCAGGCTCCACAGTGCTGGAGAGGGCACTCGGGGGCAACCTTGTTAAGAGCCTGACGCGCCTCTCTGTTCCACAGTGTGACAAGGGCTTCAACGGGTCACCTGTTCTATATACTGGGAACTTCCCCAGGGCATTCAGGAATCCAGGGGGGGACCATCTTAATCTGTCCACCACCCCTGCAGGGGAGGATCGGAGCTGTAAGTCTAAAGTTCACCAGAAAGTGGTCTGACCATGACAATGGGGTGACATCCACCCCCCTATCTCCACACCACCCCTTCCTCCATCTGGAGCAAAAAACAAGTCGAGGGTATGCTTTTCCCTATGCATCCCGAGTGGCACACTAGAGGCAGCCTTAGCATGAACACTGAAATCAGCCAGGACTATCATTCTGGGCTCCTCCAATACCACAGCCCAGATGGCTTCCACCAGCTCAGTTAGAGATGTTGCCAGGCAGCAGGGTGAATGGTACACCAGCAGCAACCCTAGTTTACTATCTCCTTGTCCCAACACCAGGTTCAGGCCCTCACTGCCAACTCCAAGACAGAATAGTTTCCTGGTGACAGAGATGGAAGTTCTGTAGACCACAACAGCTCCTCCCACCTGCAGCCTGTGCTGGTGTTGGACCAAGTATCCAGGTGGGCAAAGCTGGGTCATATCAACTCTTCCCAGCTCGCTCACCCACCCAGGTCTTGGTAATGCACACCAAATCAGCACCTTCATCCATGATCAAATCATGAATGAATGTGGTCTTATTGTATACCGATCTGGCATTAAACAACAGCACACACAGGCCAGTGGGCACAGCAGATGAGGAATGAGGAACCCATCCATGAGAGGAGTGAGCGCAAGGAACAAGGTGTAGATAGCTTTGCCCTCATCTTCTATGGTAGTTCACGTCCTCCCTATGGCTATACCTCCCTCTACACATGGTCTCTGAAACTGGGGTGGCATCACCCATCTTTCTCCTTACTAAGTCTCCTCCTGAACACCTGATATGGACACAAGAGCCCACCAACAAAACCTACCTGAACTAGTTATCCCAGTAGGCTTCTGAGAGAATTGGGAACAGTCAGACCCATTCAATATCTTTCACACAGGGCACATCTACTCCCCCCTCCATCTCACACCCAGGGAAGGCCAGCCTTCTGCCAGTTGCAGACTCTCACTCTGAAGGTATCTGACGACTTTCTCCTAGTATTCAGTTCACTGCACAGGCTCTCACCCTGCACAGGAACTATGCATGCACAATACACCCTCCCCACTACCAATCTCCTTTAGATTGGTTTAACAACAACAACAACAAAATAGACATGGTAGTGCCCTCATCCTCGGGACTCCCTAAGGAGCTGCCCAAGGGACGACCCCTTTTGGTGTCCTGACCCAGCCAAGAGCTGATGCAAGAGGCTGCAAGTTTTACAGCTGCCTGTCTCTGGAGTTAGGGTCAGGCAAGGGGTCCCAGTTCTTGCAGCACTTACCAGAGACTTCAGCTGTCTCAAGAGAGAGCAACCCAGAGCAGCGAGCAAGGAAGCACCCAGATGCTCAAATACTCACTCCCAGGTCAGTTCTTCTCCAGTCCCCCAGTGCTGCAGCTGTTCCCAAGGACCTAAAGGGCAGCTGGGCAGTTAGAGTAAGACTTTGCCAACTAAATGAGCTACATGGATGATGATGGCCAGTTGCATATAGGAAAAGGGCTGGACTTTGCAGGATCAATACATGAACCCTTAGTTTTTTAAAAAATATTTGCAATAGAATAATTTAAATACGATGTTTTCATTTATTATGCTACATTTTGGTCTAATACATTTTTAAGATGATAAAGCATGACATTATATCTAGGTAGAAGTGATGGAAATTATTGCGGAACATTCTACAACTTTAAATCAAACTGATTTTTTAATTCTCGAAAGTGCTAAGAAATATTTGTCATTCAAAACATATCAACATTTGAGGGTGGATTATGAACATTCCCATTCTGACTTTAAATACATTTTCCCAAAATTTTAAAGTGTATACGTTAGAATTTTTATTATTGAGAGTGTTTCAGAAACACATATTTCTATATTAGTTGCTTGCAGAAAGAATGCTTATTTTTATTCCCACAAAACCATTATTTTTTAAAAAAATCAACTGAGAAAACATAAGCGCAAAGTTTTTATGGCCAAACTACATTGTACACTTGATATGGTGGGTCCACTATAGTCCCATGTTAAAAGTAATTTTGAGTTCCCCCTTTAAAAACAACTTTATTATGGCAATAACTGTTATTCTATAAATAGTCGGGCTTTCTTGTATTTTTAAAATAATCAAATATGCAAGTATTCTATAGTCTAAACAAGCTAGAGTATTAAAACACAAGACATTTTCTCACCACACTAACCCCATTGCTGCTTTCCCGACATTAGTCTATTTTCATTATCTGTCTTTATGTCATATGCATGTATGCTAACAATTCATACTATCGACACATGGAGTGTTTAATTGGCATCACATGGTCTGTCAACGCATAATAGAGAATTGTAGCTCTGAGCATAATGTTTTTCTCTTATGAATTTGTTAGGTGCTTCTTTTTGTGCAGATTTCAATTGAAAAGGTTGTCACTTCTTGCAAAGCAGCAGTACAGCAAAGATTCACTGTTCTAGTGTTTGTAATCCCAGGGTATCTTTAAAAGTCACAAATCAGGAAGGGTTAGTTTACAGTCTTTTGCAGATGTAATATCGACATTCCCAGAGGGGCAGAGTTGAGGGTGTTTTGATATGAACTTCAGTTATGAGTTTGATAGTTGACAAAACTCATTAGATGAGTGGTTCAAACAAAGATTGTGTTTCCTTGTTTTGCGTATAGATATCGTGACTGGTAGTTATGTTGTGTGTTGATGTGGTATAATTGTGATTTTCCTTTCCTTTCTTTTTAAAAAATGTTTGGATCATTGGTGGTGGTTAAACTTGGTAAATATTTACATTTCCTGTAACATTGGACACAATCCAGTACACACTGCAAAAATCTCATTGATCTCAAAGGATTTGAGCACACAGGATTATGCAGTGGATTGTGCCCACAATACTCCAACCAGAGTAGTTCAGTAGATAGCTTCCATGGAAGTACTGTAGTGTTAGTGCTATGAAGATTGCAGTCATTGTGTCCTTGTACTGGATTACTTCATGAAGATGGATTACCTTTTTGGAAATCTACTTCAGGCATATCTTTCATTCATTCCAAATGAACTATCAGTCTGAAGGAGTCCTAACATATGGCACTGCCACTGATTCTGCTATACTTCCTGTCCAAAGCCATCAGCTCTCCATATCATCTTTTGTCACTATTTGCATACACCACATGCATACAAACACAGGAAAGCAAAGACCTTGTCCGAGGAGCCCTGAAAACTAGGTCAAGATAATGGAGATAAAATACAACCAGAAAATTTCAAATGCCAGAATAGATTAGTAGAAGTTCTCTAGAGACCAGTACTACTGCCTTTTGAAAGGTAGGTAGGCTGAATCAAAGGAAAAATGAGAGGAAAAACTAATCAAAGAAATGAAATGAGAAAAGATGGGGAGAGGATGCCAGGGAGTGAAGTTATGGTGCAAAAGAAACCAAAGCTAATAAAGACATAGGGGCAGAGACTTGAAAACAAGGAATATTACCTTGCTAAATGAAATAAAAACAACAAGCAGACAAGCAGGACAGGGAGGTAAAATGACAGCAGACTATAGGGTAATTTTTAAGTTCCATTCTAGTATGCTGGAATTAGAAAAAGAAAAGAAAAAGAAGAAACAGGGAATCCAGAAGGAAATAGATGGAAGAGGCCAAGTCAAGAGTTGATCAGCTGCATGATTTTGGTATGGATTGCATGAAACATAGTTACTGCTGCTGGAATGAAGGCATCCCTCATCATCCGTTTTAACTGGGATGGGTCCTTCTGTCCTCAAAGAAGGGTGTCCTTTCCTCATCAGTTTCCTACAGGGTATACTGCATGATCCTTTGTATGGAGAATCCCTCTGTCTTTCCTCCACTGGTAAAGTCTCAGTTGCACTCAGAGTCATGGAGCCAAAATCCTTAGGGCTGAATGAAAGACCTCTCTACATTCCAACCAAAGAAGATGTTGACAGTGAATACTTCAGTTGAAACGGTCCATGAGAAATGTCAGGGGCTGTTTTGTTGTTTCTTTTCTTTCCAGAAACAATTTATTTCATTGTATGCAGAATTGGGTTAGGACTCCATAAACCTCATGTGTGGTCTTGCTCCTTTTCATTAAAGCAATCTGACTGCCTGAGCAATGGAGTTTATCTGTGATGTGTAACAGGCTTCCCCCATTTCTTACTACAGGTTCAGCTGGCCGAAATGGAAGCCTTATCACTAAACTCTGACAAGTCTTCCATTCTTCTTGATGATGGAGACACCCACAGTGTCAATCAGCCAAGTCCTAAGGAAACCAAGGTAAGCATTCTGAGGGCTTAGGTGCATATATCTTCACCAACCTCCTTTGAAAGTGTCACTAGGCTTCAGAGGAGCAAAGATAGGGGAAGAGCCATAACTCAGTGGTAGAGCATCTCCCATGCATACAGGAGGTCCCAAGTTCAATCTCCAGTATCTCCAGATAGGACTGGGAGAGATTCTCTGCCTGAAACCCCAGAGAGCTGCTACCAGTCAGTGTAGGCAGTAGTGAGCTAGATAGACCAATGGTCTGACTCAGCTTCCTGCGTTCCTATTGATTAAGCTTTTACCCTGGAAGGGAAATTCTGTACAGTGGTAACAGGGAGAGGGGGACTACTTTTTCTGTTTTTTCTTAGGTAACATGAGTTGAGAATCTCCATAAAGTGCTGAACAACTTAGGACCAGATTACCTGAAAGACGACCTACCCTGTAAGATCACTTAGATCATCTGGGGAAATTCTACTCATGGCACCGCACCATACAGAACATCATAGGGTAGTAGGGATGGGAAGATCTGTCAGTTTCGGTACCCTCAGTTTCTCATTTTTCCAAACTTAAATTCAGTTCACATTTCTGCAGCAATCAATGCATTTTTTTAAAAAAAATCCTAAATGAAAATTTTCAGCATTTTTAGTACAAATTTCTCCTAATAAACACATTTTATATGCAGTTTTGACTAATGAACACATTTTTGCAAGCAATTTCTCCTAATATAATGTATATTCATTTTTATGCACATGTTCCCCTCATACATGCATTTTTGGAAACACTATTTGGTTGGAGAACTGCATTGCAAAATGTGGATAAGTAGGCATTTTGAAGTGTTTCAGTTTTCATATTGCATCAGAACTATATATTTGATAGTTTCAGCTTTAAATTCAAACTGAATCGAATTTCTCCCCCATCCCTATAGGGTAGTGACCTGAAACAGGCATTTCCTCTTATTGCCCCTGTATTACAGAATGCCCTTCCCTCTCCCATGCAACCATCACTTGCTTCTGGCATATTGCAACAACTTCTTTTTGTACAGGTTTTCCCTGGCCCATAAGATCAGACCCTCTATTATGAGTTTATTCAGGACCCCTGGATTCCTGTTTTATTTGTTTTTATATGCTTTTGTACTGCTGTTTTATTGGCTTTAGGTTGTCCCTTTGTTTTAATGATAGTTTGTTTTGATATTGTACCCTGCTTAAATTAAGCAGTTTATACATGCTTTCAAATAAACACATTCTCCATGCTGTCTGATATGACTTCCTTCATGAAGTACACCATTTTCGTTTTCTTATTTTGCCATAGTTGTTTCAGTGAGATAATTCTGATACAGGTTCATGAGAACGTACAAAACAATTGCCCAGTTTCAGAGCTCTGCAGGTGCTCTGATACACACATGGCACTAGCACTCTCCCACTGTCTCAGGTTTCATCACCAACCCTAGCCGCTAATGGGCACTATTACAGCACCTTCTTAGGCTAAAGATTATGCTTCCTAGCCCCATCTCTTACTTGAAAGGGGAAAACCATCCGGACTCTTCAGTCTGAGAAGATTTTTTGCTATTTGGGAGCTGCAAGAGACAGTGATGGGAAACCAGCACTCCCTCCAGATGTTCACTATAACTAAGGTCTACGAGAACATAGAAGAACCCTTCCTTAAACTGAAGAACCTTCCTGGGGTCAGACATAGCAGCGCCCAGAGCAATCGAAGTGAGTGCTTTATGTGTGTGAGAGAATGGAACAAATAGTGTGTGCTGGTATGAATGGGGTAAGTGGTGAGAGTGTTTGTGAAGAGGAAATGGGTATTACCATTATTACCAAAATAATCTGCACGTCTTCATACATTTCTATTTCTGCTAACTGGAACGTATCTGGGTGCAGGCGATGCATTTTGTCATGGGATTTGGATGCAACTTTTTTTTGCCAGTTAGTGGTCACTACAGGTAAGTGTCAAAGCACTAGAGATGTTAAAGGAAGGCAAATCCCCAAGGACAGGGTGAAGCAAGGAGATAAACTGTTTGGTGGGAGCAGGAAAAGATTATCATCCCTTTTGCTGGGTGCCCTTTGATCCCAGCATTATCCTCTGTGGCAAATACCGTGTCACTGTGCAGAGGCTTCTGGCAACTGGGCCCTATTGCCCAGGGCACATTCTACAAATTAATTCAAATAATGGGGCAATATTCAATGCCAGTCCTACTCAGAGTAGACCCATGGAAGTTAATTTTAATAGGTTTACTCTGAGTAGGACTTAATTGAACATAACCCACAGACCTGGCCCTGATTTTATTCCTTTTCCTTCTCGCTTTTTGGGTATATTTAAAATGTCATAAAGCAAATATCTTTATTCTGTCTAGGATGTTGAAGACAGCCCTAACTCCATGGGGATGGTAGGTTTGGAGGAATGTCTCTTCCCTTTAACAAATATGGAAGCTTCTTCAACTCCAGAAAGTTGTTTGTGTGAAATGGATAAAATCCCTTTCAGTCCAGTCCAATCTTGGCTGAAGAATGAGAGCAACCAAGGTAAGTGATACCCTAGTGTTCCATTGGGCAATACCACAGTGCAATGAGGGGGCCACTTGTTATGATGTATTTTGTACTCATGTACAGAAAGCTTACTACAAATACATACATGCAGTAGTGTAGCGGCAAATTCTCCCCATTCCTAATTGCAAGATTGGGTTTGGAAATTTGAGCTTCTGAAATGTTTCTTCCCTAAATCTGTGAGCTGTAGGTCCTTTTTGTGTGTGTGGGGGGGTGCTGCATCTTCCTGGGTTTTAATTTTTTTTAAAATATTTATTTTAATTGAGTTTTCAATAACAATAACAAAATAAATACATAAATATAAATAAAAACCACTTTTAGCATCCTTCTAAGAACGAGGATTAAACAGATATATTCATAAAGTAAAAGAAAAAGAAAAGAAAAATGGGAATAAATGATAAATTTTTATCAATGACTTAGATGATGGGGTGGAGGGAAGCCTTATGAAGTTTGCGGATGATACGAAATTGGGAGGGATAGCTAACACAATGGAAGACAGGAATAAAATCCAAAGGGACCTGGATAGACTAGAAAATTGGGCTGAAATTAATAAAATGACATTCAATAAAGACAAATGCAGGATTCTGCATTTAGGCCACAAAAACAAAATGCACGGGTACAGGATGGGAAATACCTGGCTTAGCAGTAGTGCGTGTGAGAAGGACCTTGGAATTGTAGTGGATCGCAAGTTGAACATGACCCAGCAGTGTGATGCTGCGGCAAAAAAGGCAAACGCAGTTTTGGGCTGCATAAACAGAGCTATAGTTTCCAGGTCGAGGGAAGTAATAGTCCCACTATATTCTGCATTAGTCAGGCCTCATCTGGAATACTGCGTTCAGTTCTGGGCGCCTCATTTTAAGAAAGATATAGACAAGTTAGAGCGGGTTCAGAAGAGGGCGACGAGGATGATAGCCGGTATGGAGAACAAGTCTTATGAGGAAAGGTTGAAGGAACTTGGCATGTTCAGTCTGGTGAAGAGAAGGCTGAGGGGTGACATGATTGCACTCTTTAAGTACCTGAAGGGCTGTCACATAGAGGAGGGTACAGATTTGTTCTCTGCTGCCCCAGAGGGTAGGACTAGGTCTAATGGTTTTAAGTTGCAGGAGCATAGATTCAGATTGGACATTAGAAGGAACTTCTTGACAGTAAGGGCAGTTCGGCAATGGAACCGACTGCCTAGGGAGGTGGTGGGATCCCCTTCGCTGGATGTCTTCAAGCAGAGGCTGGACAGCTATCTGCGGGAGATGCTCTAGCTGTGGATTTCCTGATGTGAGCAGGGGGTTGGACTCGATGGCCTGCAAGGCCCCTTCCAACTCTATGATTCTATGATTCTATAATGTTCAAGAATACTAAAAATTGAAATATAGTGTTTTTCAATTTTGTCTCATAAAAATCTGCCCTTTATGTTTTAATTCCCCACAAAATCATTCTGAAGCATCAGGTAGTTTCAAAGTCCTGAAATTCAAAGGCTGTATGGATTACTTGTAAAGAGTTCCACAAGCTTGCATATCTTGTTGGCTTCTTTGTTAACATATTTTATAAAGTCACACCAAGCAAAGTAAAATGAAACTTTCTTTAATATGCCTTTGTATAAATGAAACTTTTGGGTTAATTTTTCTGATAATGCTAAGAACCAACCTTTGCTATACCAGTATGCCAGGTTTGGTTTTTCCAGATACTTCTAATACCTCATTACGTTTAACCTGGCTGCTAACAGAAAAAGCTAACTAATTCTTCGTTCTTACAATTGATATTTTGACCATCTCAAACATTTAGAATTGCTAGGGATGGAATTGGGAAAACATTTCGGTATGTAATTCACTGTATCTCTTCAAAGACCCAGCATCAAAGCATTGCTGCTTGGGAACATTCCCACCACAAGTGAAAATACATACCCTTCACTACTTCACACCTCCAACAATTTTGGAAGGAGATGTGGGTAAGGTAGGAAAATTGAACAGGAGTCAAATGGCAGTGAGAAATAATTATAATTGTCATTTTCTTTGCCAGTGCAGACACTGAACAGTGAACGCATAGGGTTATTTACCATATCTTTGCCCATACACTTTCATCCAAATCATATTCCAGGTCATGTTCCCAACTTTATTTTAACCCTTGAATGGTGCACAGATCGATTGCCAATAACTGACAATATGCAGTTAGCCCTTTACAGTCTTATTTACAATAAGTCTTATTTACAATGCTTATTTACAAAACCATTGTACTACCGACCTTACTGTATGCCTGTGAAACATGGACCATTTAGAAATGCCACTCCCAACTTCTTGAAAGATTCCACCAACGCTGCCTCTGGAAAATTCTGCAAATTACTTGGGAAGACAGACAGACTAATGTTAGTGTTTTGGAAGAAGCAAAGACTACCAGTGTTGAAACAATGATCCTTCAACATCAACTTTGCTGGACTGGTCATGTTGTTTGAATGCCTGATCACCATCTTCCAAAGCAGCTATTTTACTCCCAACTTAAGGATGGAAAATGGAATATCGGTGGACAGCAAAAGAGGTTTAAAGATGTTCTTAAAGTGAATCTACAAAAATGTAACATGAGCATCAAGAACTGGGAAGTCTTGGCCCATGAACATCCCAAATGGAGGTAGGCTATTATCAAAGGA
Source organism: Rhineura floridana (assembly GCF_030035675.1). Classification (NCBI taxonomy): domain Eukaryota; kingdom Metazoa; phylum Chordata; class Lepidosauria; order Squamata; family Rhineuridae; genus Rhineura; species Rhineura floridana. The sequence continues at coordinate 45,728,834 of NC_084487.1, forward strand.
GCTATGGACTTTGAAGAAGCATGAATACAGGGCAAACGGGACAAACAAGCTAAGCGGAAGGCACGTCAAACAAATCCTCATTGCGACCATCTTCCATCTGGAAACCTATGTCCTCACTGTGGGCGGCTGTGTGGATCTATAATTGGCCTCCACAGTCACTTACGGACCCACTGTTAAAGACCTTATCTTGGAAGACAATCTTACTCAGCCACGAGTGATCACTAATGAAATTATGACATTTTCTTTTAAAACTGTTTGTTTGGATTCAGTTAGAGGCCTCTCAGCCTGTGCTTTAATAACTAGGTCCTCTTAACTCAGTTTGCAAATTCAGCCTCCTGGTCATGGCAATGTTTGTTTGTTTCATTTCTATGTCGCACTCTTTTTCCAGGGACCTGAGGGCACCATACACGGTCTGTATTTTTCCAACCAACCTGTGTTGTTCAGAGTGAGAGAGAGAGAGTAGCACAAGGTCACCCAGTGAGCTTCATGGCAACATATAGATTAGTCACCCCAGAATTGGCTTTGGCTTTCTCTTCTTTAAAGCCAAAATAATTTCAAAGTAAAACCTGATGTAAGTGAAGATTGCACTCCTCATGTTGGTGTGCTGGTAGATGCTGAATTAGGGCATGTCCACATTACCAGCTGTGTTCTCTCTAGTGCTGGCTGATCTGCCCTTAATGGACTACTCAAGAAAGATTTGGTAATCAGAAACATAGCTGGAATAGAGATACTGCTAGCCAATAAAGCTATCTGTTTATGTTATCTCCTTGCTGGAAGTGCTGGATGAAGGTGAAGGGCAGCAGACTTGCAGTATTGGCTACACAGGAAGGAAAATTATTTGGTGGGTAAGGAAGCAAGAGTGATTACAAGCAATAATTGAGCTTGATTGCCTGTGTTTCCTCCTTAAGAGAGTAGCATGAGGATGTGCTCTGTAGATTTCTGACATGGGAAAAATAGACTTGAAAGGTGAATCTTGACCTTTTCTCTTTCTGTGTTGATTTCTTCTTCCCAGGTCCTCACATCCCCTTCTCTCCAGATGCATCCAATCCTCTGTTACCAGTACGACCAGAGTTTTTTGTTCCAGCTGTTTCTGCCATTCAGCCAAGTCAAGAGAAAGTTTCCTGCCCAGAGAGTCTCCCTAAAATCTCTTTGCAAGCTTCCTGGGCATCACTGCAATCTCCAAGTGTAAACTGCTCACTCAGCCACCAGGTAAGGGCTCCTATGTTTACCATCCCTCCATCTGTCCATTGCCAGATGTTTTAGCCTCACACAGACATGGGGGTGGGGGAAATAAGATGTTGTGTGGAGATGAAAGAGATGACCACCACACTTAGATTTTGCATTCTTTCCTATGGAGAGACAGAGGTTTTTAAATATATATTTATATTTATACATTTATATCCCACCCTTCCTCCCAAAGGAGCCCAAGGAAGCAAAGAACAAGCAATAAAACATCTTAAAAACAATTCCAGTTGCAGATGCAGACTGAGAAAGGTATCTACTCAAAAGGCTGACATATACACTATGTTATGTCCTTATTTCACAAGGGGGTAATAAAACTCCATGTGTTTATGGAACAATGAGACCTTCAGAACTATATACACACTACAAGGGTTGGATATTAGATAATGCTAGAACTTTCCCCTTGCTTGCCCACACCATGTTTTTCTCTCTTATGTCTTAAATTGGCACTGTGAAGGCAGCGGAAATCTGGGGAAAGCAGAATAGTGGAAAGCTGCAGGTGGATCAGGGAAAGGGATCGTTTGTTTGCTTAACGTATACCTTGCCTTTTGACCAAGAATCTGACCCTCAAGCCCCAAAGCTTTTCTGCTGCAGATTAGACACCTGGCCCTACCTTTAAAGACACAAAGGTGGAATGCAGAATTCCACCTTTATTTTGGAGCTACAAAAGTAGAGGATAATGCTCTCCTGTCTCAGTCAGGGACAATTTCAATGTCTCAGTTTAATGGAGGACAAGGCTATCAATGGCTATTAGCCATGATAGCTATGTTCTTCCTCCACTGTTGAAGGCTGCATGCTTCTGAATGCTAGTTGCTGGGAATTGCAGGTGGGGAGAGTGCTGTTATACTCAAGTTCTGCTTGTGAGCTTCCCATAGGCATTTGGTTGGCCATTGTGAGAATAGATTGCTGGTCTAGATGGGCGTTTGGTCTGATCCAGCAGTGCTCTTCTATTCTCTTAATTTTCCCTATTTTAAAAAAGTGTTTATGCCAAGATCCAACCACTCTCGCATACCTTGCATGCAGGGGTGGGGATCTCTATACAAAATATTTTTTGAGTTCTTCTCCTTTCTATGGGCTTTTACCCTCGGGTGCTGGACATCAGTGTCCATGTCCATTAACAATCAATGGAGTATCTTCTACACCTGATGAAGATTTAATCAGTGGCCTATTCTTCTCCAGACTCTCAGAGATAATCTACTCCTACAAAGGGTATGAGCTGTCTCTCTGTGAGAAGATAAGCAGGCTGCTGGGTACCTTTGTTTGAAGCATGTAAGAGTCTTCCTTGATCAGTAGTGAATTGAGCAAATCGATGTGCCCATTTGACATCACATCCATGTTCCATGTGGGTCCAAATTATCAGGGCATGAGCTTCCCCGTCTTTTGCTACCAAACACTAAACTGCCTCTTTCTTGTCCTGATTCTAATCCTGTGGACAATGAATGTACATATAAATGCTACTTCATATGGGAGAGGGGTTGTAGGGGGAGGGGAAAAGGTAGATAGAAAAAGGACTCAGCAACCTACTCCCAGGCAGCACTCCTCCCTTTCCAGAACCTGCAATTTTACAGCTGTTTGGTTGCAGCCCACATTATAAGGCCACATCCACACTTTATATGTAATGCACTATGATACCACTTTAAATAGTCATGGCTTCCCTCAATGAATCCTGGGAGCTCTAGTTCACCAAGGGTGCTAAGAATTGTTAGGAAACCCCTATTCACCTCACAGACCTACAATTCTCAGTGTGGTTTATTTTTATTTATTTATTATACTTGTATACCGCCCCATAGCTGAAGTTGTCTGGGCAGTTTACAGTAAATAAAAACAAATACAATTTAAACAATACATTCTCTTCCCAGGGAACTCTGGGAACTTGTACTCTGTGATGTGATTAACAACTGTCAGCATCCTTTTCAAACTAAAGTTCCCAGGATTCTTTGGGGGAAACCACAACTGTTTAAAGTGGTATCATAGTGCTTTAAATGTATGGTACAGATGTGGCCTAAGACAAGAATAGATTGCTGGAGGATGCATAATTCTGACCTTAAGCATGTGAAAAATGTATGCACCTGGAGGACTCCCAAGTCCATTTTTACATAGCACTGAAATATTGACAGGCTGGCTAAACCATGGTTAAAGGGATGGCCTGAATGAGATGTATAAAATTATGAATAGTGTGGAGATAATTGAGAACAAGCATAGAAAGAAAATTTCTCTTTCATACATAGTAATAGAACTGCAGGGCGTCTAATGATATTGATTGGCACTAGATTAAGGAGAGGCAAAAAGAAGTACAGTAATACCTCGCATTAACGTACTCAATGGGACCAGAGCAAGTATATAAACTGAAAATGTCCTTAAAGTGAAGCACTACCTTTTAAAACTTTTGTTTACCTCTCCTTCATGAGGATCCTCAAAGCCCCGTGCTCAAGCCTCTGCTGCTGCACTGCCGCGCTTCCCAGCTGATCGCGATCGTGCCTCCCAGCTGATTTGCAGTGGCGCGATCACATCTATTTCCACCCCCACGTGCTAAAGCCTCTGCTGCTGCACTGCCGTGCCTCCCAGCTGATCGCGATCGTGCCTCCCAGCTGATTTGCAGTGGCGCGATCGCGTCTATTTCCACCCCCACGTGCTAAAGCCTCTGCTGCTGCACTGCCGTGCCTCCCAGCTGATCGCGATCGTGCCTCCCAGCTGATTTGCAGTGGCGCGCATCGCATCTATTTCCAACCCCACGTGCTAAAGCCTCTGCTGCTGCACTGCCGTGCCTCCCAGCTGATCGCGATCGTGCCTCCCAGCTGATTTGCAGTGGCACAATCACATCTAGTTCCACCCCCACGTGCTAAAGCCTCTGCTGCTGCACTGCCGTGCCTCCCAGCTGATCGCGATCGTGCCTCCCAGCTGATTTGCAGTGGCGCAATCACATCTAGTTCCACCCCCACATGCTAAAGCCTCTGCTGCTGCACTGCCGCGCCTCCCAGCTGATCGCGATCGTGCCTCCCAGCTGATTTGCAGTGGCGCGATCACATCTAGTCACACCCCCATGCGCTAAAGCCTCTGCTGCTGCACTGCCGCACCTCCCAGCTGATTGCGATCGTGCCTCCCAGCTGATTTGCAGTGGCGCGATCGCGTCTATTTCCACCCCCACGTGCTAAAGCCTCTGCTGCTGCGCTGCGTTTCTGGAGAAATACAGGCATATGAAGCATGTACGTTATAGCAAGGTGACGTTAAGTGAAGCGACGTTAAGCGGGGTATGCCTGTATTTCTTGACAGAGTTCATAATTAACTTAATGCCATATATTTACCGCAAGATGTGATGACTGCTATCTCTGCCACCTTTTTCAAAGGAAAGGCAAATCAATAGGCGATAGATCTATCAAATGGCTACTAAGCATGACTGATAAGACATGAACTTCCATGTCCAGAGATTGTGTACCTCTGTTAGGATCTAGAGACAAACAGGGTGATGGCGATTATCTAGCTGTCCATAGCTGGAGACAGTGTGTTGAAACTGAAGTCATTTCATCTGATCCATCAAGGCCATCCTTATGGCTGCTACTCAACACTAGTCCTGCTCAGAGTAGACTCACTGAAGTGAATCGACATGTCTAACTTTGGTTCATTAATTTCAATAGATCTGCTCTGAGGAAGACTAAGGGTGCAATCCAACTCATATTTACACTGGGCTGAGGGAAGTTGGATGTGGCGGACCCACGGCTGAGCTGGCAGGATCAGAAGCTCCTCACCCTGGCTCAACCAGGGGTCTGCTGGGGAAGCCCAGCTCGATGTAAAGCCTGAAAAAGGGGATGTTCCGGGGCATGTCAAAGGAGGGGCCAAGGTGGGATTTACACAACATCCAACTCCCGTTCAGAGCGCTCCTGTGGGTCCTGATCTGGGCCAAAGTTATGCTGAGAAAAATGTCGGTCTCAGAAAATAATTATAATGGAAGTCTATGGAGAGCGCTTACTCACCAGTAGGGGTATTCGTGAGAGCTGGCCTTTTCTTTCACATTCATGTGCACAGCTCCCAGTTGAGCCGACGTTCCACCGGCCTGGTGGCTCCCAAACGACAAATGGATGCTGCAGACCTTCCCGCCAGCTCCTCCTCCACCAGCTTCCCCTGAGCTGAATTGCTGTGTTAGTTGAATACAACCCTATATTTTTAAAATGACAAAGGAGGTTTTGGCCAACAGTAGTCTATGTGATGGCGCTGCATACTGCTGTTCTCAGATGGCACTGCTGATTAGCAGCTAAGGACTGTAACAGTGTCCATATACCTACTGCAGTGGTTCTTAACCTGAGGTGCACGCTCCCCTGGGGGTGCGAGACACTTTTTGTAGGGGTGCAAGGCATTGTTCAAGAGATTTTAAAAATTCATTTAAATAAAAGCAGAAAATTAACTATACAACCAAAGATTTTGGAAAACTGTCATTTATCTTAGTTAAGTTAGGCTAAAACACACATTAAAATAAAAAAATCAAATTAAATTAAAAATGAACAGTATTTTTTCAGGGGGTGCGAGACCATATTTTGGAAATCCAAGGGGTGCTGGCAGTGGAAAAGGTTAAGAACCACTGACCTACTGGCTTGCACTGCTAGGTGGGGAGTGGGGACTTGGGGGCAGGCAACACTGGACTCCCACTTGGTTATAGCTGATGCCCCATTCCCCTCACCCAGTGTGATGACAACTGAGAAATCAACCGTTTTGCTTCCCTTATTGCTTCTTGGCCCTGCAGACCACAGAGAGCGACACCTCCTTAGAAGACTGCAGGAGCAACAGCTCAGAAGGCAGCTTGCAGACCACACTGGAGGACAGCTTAAACCTTAGTGACTCACCCCAGTGCACACTGGATCTCCCAGCTGCGTTGTGTCCCATGCCAGCAGCAGCCACCCAAAGAGCCTTGGTGGCACCACTTTCCCCTGCCTCTCGGAGGCAGAGCTTGAGGGGCCGTGGGATCTTCACTCTCCGGAACATCAGGCGGCACCAGCGCAGCCACAGCAGTGGAGGAAGCACTAGCCCAGGCTGTACTTACCATGACTCCATGGACCCGTCCGACGAGGAGGGGGCAGGAAGCAGCCTAAGGGGTGGAGGCAACAACAGTGAGCAATCAGAGACTCTTAGCAGCCTCTCTCTGACTTCTCTTTTCTCGCCACCCCCTCCACCCCAAGGCCTGGCACTTCTGAAGAAGTGCAGCAGCACCAGCAGCCTCCATGCCAACCCTTCCTCACGGGGCTCCGCAGCAACTGAAAGCAAACAATTCTACTCGGTTGACCCAAGGGGTTTTTTATCCATGCCTTCCTGGGTAACAGACTTCTGCAAGAACAGCCCTTCTCCAAGGGAGGGTGACGTACCAGAGGGCTCGGACAGAATTGGGACTGCAGAACACAGCTCCCCGATTCCTTCTGAGCTGCAGCTGGGGAGTGGCGTCAGCAAGAGGAATAGATGAGGCCACTCCCTTGGGGCAGGGAGGACGGGGGAAACTTGAACGAGGGGGTGTGTTAGCTGTCATTTCCTAACAGCAGTTCCATGTGCAGGGACTGTGGAAAGGAAACAAGCAAGCACACAAAATATAAATACCTGTGTGTGTATGTGTGTGTGTGAAGAACAAAGACTTTTGTACTGTACCATACCTCAGAGACATGAGAGAGCGAAAGCAATACGTGAACACCCCACCCATGCACAGGTCCACCACCTCTGCAAAGCCAACAGTGGGACAAAAAAGAATCAAGAGATGGCAATGCTGGGTGAAGAGGGTGGAAGAACCTCTGGCCGGGGCAGCTGTTTACTCCTCTACATATACAATTATATATGTACAGATATATAGAATGATTTATTTATTTTTTTTACAGAGAGCTTAGGACTTCCAGAAAGTGCTAAGCATGAAAAGGGCAGGGACTTGGGGGAAAATAAATTTCAAAATGAAATCAGGAACCAAGCTGGGTTTTAGGGTTTGGGCATCTCTTTCATATCATTCAGTGTTATGAATGTATCACTGAATCATATCATTCAGTGTTTCTGTTTGAAAAATAAAAATTAAAATAGCTACTGCCCAGATATTTGGGCAGGGGAGAGCCGAGGACAGCTAGCTATCTGAAAGTGCTCCATGAAGATACATAGGGTGGGGCATCATGAAACCTGCAGCTGTGGTTTGTCATCTCAGGGTAGTTGAGTTCTTCAGGCAGGGCCAGTGAAAGCTCCATTTCTTAAATATCAGCTGTGAGGATCTTACTCATCTGACTGCAGAGTCTTGGTGAGCCATGGAACATTGATAGCTGTTCAGCTTTAAAAAAAATAAGGGGAAATGTGACAAGAAGTCACGTGGAAACTACTGAATGCTCTGGTTCTCATTGATTTTTTGCAAAAAAAAAATAACCTGAGAAGGAAAGCTGCTTATGGGGAACTACTCTGTACTGTTAAGGGTCTGGGGTTTATAGTTTATTTTCCTTATCATTCAGTACTTGTGAAGAATCTATTTTAGAAGCCCAAAGGTGCAAAAACCATCTCTAGAGAAAGGTATGTTATTTTTTACGAATATATTGAAAGGGAAAAAAAATAAAACTTGAGAGAATGAGGAAGAGGAACCTCAAATGTGAAGCGTCATTAGCTCTCTGTGTCCAAGCTGGGGATCATACTTTGACATGTACACATTTGTTTCTGAATAATCCTAGGGAAGTACTCTGAGCCTTGTTCTACCCTGATGCTATTTATGACCTTGTATTCTAATTCATTGAGGTGACTCTTGGATTGTGTCAGGTGAGATACCTCCAGAATTTAAAAAAAATCTGCATTTTTTTTGGCCCTGACAGCAGAAATTGATGGAGGGGACCAAATGGCACATGTGGCTGGACATTGTGTGTATCTTTTAAAAACTTCAAATAGCTGCTGCAGCAGGACAGGGAGCAGGGCAGACTGGGACCACAGTGCACACAGAGAGGTGTTATTTTCCTTCTGTCCCACAATCGTGACAAAACTCCCCACCCCCAGCTGCTAGTTGGCACGAGTAGGAAGCCCTTTCTGGCACCAATGGGAGCTTCCCTCTCATGCCAAATTTCAGCTTTGGGTCTGTGATGCAGGAGGGAAATATTGCAGTATCAGTCATTACTGAGCCTCACAACGTTATTTATTTATTTATTTATTTATTACATTTATATCCCACCCATCCTCCCAGGAGGAGTATATAGAGTTTTAAAGTTACACACAACACCAAACTACATAATGTCACATGTAGTTTGGCCCTGAGTGAGTGTGCATGTGTGTGTGTTTATAAATGTATGTGTTAGGGATGGGGGGGGGATTCAATTCAGTTCGCATTTAAAACCAAATCTATCAAATTCACACTTTCTGAAACAATACAAGAACCAAAACACAGCCATCCATCAAAATTCAGTTATGCAAATTTTGCAATGCAGTTTTCCAACCAATGTTTACAAAAATGCATATATTAGAGGAAAGTATGCATAAACATTAATATATTAGTGAAAATAGCATACAAAAAGCATTATATTAGAATGCTTGCAAAAATGTATTTATTAGGGGAAATTCATACTATTATGTTGAAGAATTTTCCATGAAGATTTTTAAAAACAAAATTCACAGTTTGCTGCAGAAATGTGGAGAACTGAATTTAAGATTGGAAAAATGAGAAACTGAGCGAACCAAAATTGATCCTTCCATCCCTAGTATATGTATATGCAATACAATGAGTTTTTTATTCACTAGTGAATGTTTAGAAGGATTGGTATTCACCTTTTCTGTAGTTTGCAAATGGAGGATGGATTGATCACCAGGGTGGTTCAGGGGATGTAGTGACTGGTTAGATGAAATTTGCTCAGTCATTGGGATCACTAAAAAATCAGAGAGGTTTGCTTCTTTCCCTATTATATAACACATTCCTAGTGATTTAATTCCCCCTTTCAGGGTGCCTTTGTATCCAGTCTTGCTTTTTTTACAATTAGCCAAACCCTCTGCCAGGAAGATTGATTTCTGGAAAGTATGTATTCAGTTTTAACGTAGGGATAAGGCATTCAGAGACATAACTTAAAAGACAGGGTTGCCAAGTGACCAGGGGGAAAAAAGCAATCTGGCAGACTCCCATGGCTTTGACAGAAGCATGATCCATCAAAATCAGCAAGCGAAGCTTTTCACTTTCATTTCCTTATTGCTGCAGATCAATGCACTATTCATAGCATGTCTACAGGGACTGGCAAAAAAGTTGGCAACCAAATTAAAGGGCTTTGGGACAACGACAGATGGTAGGAAATAATTCCCTTTCCTTCCAACATGTCTCTCTTTGCTGAAAGGCACATGCCATCAAGGGCAGGGGGTCAGGGGGGAAAGGGGTGCCTATTTTCAAAACAGAACACTTGTTTCCCTTGTTACACGGAGTAGACCACGCCTGCCTCTGTGGACTCCTTCTTTATATTAGGGGCTTGGGCCCAGAGTCAAGGCCATTTTAGCAGCCATGATTATAGTCCCAATATTTGTATGTCAAAATAGCTTTTTTGTTCTATATATCATGAGGCAGTAAATATCAAATGTGTCAACGGACAGGAGAGGGAATTATGGTGATTTCATCTCTGGGAAAGTAATATGTGTTCCTTAGAGAATACTAAAGCTGAACTGAGCAGTGTGTCTAGGAGTCCCCAGGAGATCAGGAGCCCCCACTGTTTCAGAGAAGCCATTGGTCTGCATTAATAAAGCGATAACAGCAGTCTTAATCTTAAATGTTATTTTGTGCTGACTTTGTGGCATGTTTCCTGCCTATTCTTTCTTTGAGGTGGAAGACAGGGGCAGGGAGAAAGAAAGGCAATCCCCTGAAAAGGTATGCACTCATCTGAAAAGGACAAGGAAGCAGTCCCTTTCAAAACATTATAATTGGAGACTGAAACTGATCAACTTCATCACCTCCATCCCATGTTGAAGCCAGGCTGGGCCCAATCCATTCTGTTTATCATGGACTTTCTGGCCATTTGTGTATATGGTGAAGGAATCAGATGGCAACTTCAGCCCCAATGCCAAACACCAGTCACCAGCGCAGGCACAGAAGCCCTCACACTGCCTGCCAAAAGAGTAGTTAGAGATTTTACATTCCTGCCTATGAAAATCCTTGGGAAAACTCCATGGGTAACCCAATCTACATCTACAAGCTCACAGAATCATTCCAAAATGTCACGGTGTAAACTGAATATGTGATATTGAAATTGTATTTAGTTGTACTCGAAAAGTGGAGTGAGTGAGAGTGAGAGAGCCCACTTATACGCAAAGACAACATAGACACAGTTTGTAATGTTGTTCTCAGTTACTTCATATGTAGCCTTAAATAATGGGAAGGTCTTCTTGAAAAAATCCTGGGAATCTATATTGTTTTGTATTGGGAATGGCTATGAAGTCTGAGGAATTCAGAGGGGGTGCTTAACCCCTATTGTGCCCACCAGTTTGTCTCTGCAATAGCGTTGAGAACTCTGTGTTTGTATTGTTATGTGTTGTTCTGCCCTGAGAATGACCTATCATCAAAGAGCAGAGGAGGATTCAAACCTCTATAGCTCAGAGTCCAATTCTATGCATGTTTAGTCAGTAGTAATTCTCATTCTCCAGTGGTGCTGGGGTGGGTCTTCAGTCTCCATACTTGAGAAAGCACAGTCTTCTCATGGGCATAAGCAAGGTATCAGGTGGAGGGCTTTCCTCCAGAATTCCCAGACTGGCCCAAATAACCATGCAGGTTCTGTTCAGAACTCAGCAATCTACATTTTTGACCATTTTGTCTTTCTCTCATTTCCTGTTTCCTTAAAGAAGGATGGACCAATCAGTCTATTCTGGGGCAATTTCCATGTGTTTATTCATATGCCAATTCCATCCTGTTCCCACACTGATCTGTGATTTTTTTAAAAAAAAATCTACAAAAAGTTTATTTTAATACGTACTTAAATACATATTTTATCAGCAAATAATATTTAAATACATATTTTGACTAAATGTATACATTTTTGAGCTGAGAACTGTATCACAAATTTCTGAGATATATGAAATCTGAAGGATTATTGCATTCCAATTAGTCCATGAGGTGCAAATTAGGTCAGATCACTAAAAATTCAGACAAAACCAAATTTTCCTCCATAACCAGGGACTGGGCTGAAAGGGAGAATTTTCACATTGCTTGAGAGTATCATTTCATTTGGATCCAATGACATCCTGGCTTCAGTAATGTTTCTGTGGCATACCTTCATTTTCCTATCCATCCCTCTCACAGGACGTTATTCCTCATCACCTATCCTGAACAGTAGTTTCAGCAGTGGAAAACAGAGGTGGGAGACAAAGGAGTCAAACAATCAGATCTTGCCTGATGAAATTAGCCCAAGGGACTGAGCATATACCATTGGCCTATCATGATGTTGTTACTTCAGCAAGGTCAGTGCAAGATTGCTGAGAAGCTCTTGCAGCATTTTCAGGACCAGATCACCCAGCAACCTCATCTTCCAATTATGTTCACATCAGAAATTAAATAGGTGTTTTAGTGGTGGCTCATCTGTTCATCTGTCTTTAGGGGGGACTGCTCAGAAACCCACCTAATATCTTGATCATAACAGATGCCAACCTCTCAGGGTAGCATCAAGAGACTCAAGTGATACGATTAAAGTTGGAAGCCAGAAAAAATACCAATTTGATGGAACGCAGGGTGTTCAGCTGGCTTTGCTGACATTACAGACAGACAAACTGATAAACAGATAGGACGGCATGGCACCTCCAGCTTGACACAGGAAGGCATGTATGTTACAGAACAGGTCACCAGAATTTTGAATACAACCACTGTTTGGTTGAGCAAACTCTCAGAGAAATTGAACAAATTCTGAATCTGGGTGTTTTTGTTCAGATCATCAACCATTAAGATTCTTGGTTGAAGTTGTATACATCCATGGCGATCTGCCAGCTTGGTCTCTTTTTTCTCTAGAATCAAATGTTCTTAATCCAAAGAAGAATATGTGTTCATTTATTTTTAGTGGTTTATTATATTTATGTACTAATCGCCCACACAAGTAGTCATCAAAGTGGTTTATATTCAGGGGTGTAGTTGTCCAGGGAGTGTGATCTTAGATCCCTTACTTTTTTGGGAGAAGGGTCCCAGCAGGGTCCCAATGTCTCTAGCAACCTATGAGCCAATCAGCATGAAAAGGTTGTGTGTTATCCACTGAGAAGAGTCTTCTAAATGCTTCTTCCCTGCTGATTGAGCCAATCAGAGTAGATGCGTCAACCACAGAGAAGACTTTTTTCAGTAGCTAACTCCCCCACTTTCATGCTTATTGGCTACTAGGGACATCTGTTGTTGTAGGAGAAGGCATTATTAACAAGGACCTCATTCTCAATCCAGCAACAAAGAAAAGGGGTAGAGCATGGCTGTGACTATCATGAAGGAACCCAGCACTTCTGAATTTGCCACTACACTACTGTTTATATTAAGATCTTTAAAATATAACAACAGAAACAATACAAAACCAAATAAGCAGCTGTAGCCAGCAGTTTATGAACCTGATTCTCAAATACTTTACAGGATAAAAGAATTACCTGTCTACAAAAGCAGATAAATGAGATAGACAAGCAGCTCTCTAGAGGGGGCATCCCATAGTTGCAGGGCTACCACAAAGAAAGCTCTGCTCCTAGTTGATCTAGCATCCAAACAAGGACCTTACTAACTGATTTTAAATCTTAGTGGGGATTATAAAGGAAAGGATGCTTCTTGAGACACATGTTAGCATGAGAGTGGGCAGAGCTTGGTATACAGCTCTCATTCTTGAGGCTAATGTGATGACCAGAATCATCCAAAAGATCCAGGAACAAGAGATGAGAGTGTTAGCCCCACCCTGACTCAGAAATCATGGTTTCCAGAATAAACTCAGCATTTCCATGCAATATTCTTGGCAACTGTCTTACCAACTAGATCTTCTCATCTAGGCCCCAGGGACACACCCAAATAGAGGCGGATGGGGTAGGTTATTCAGAGTGTGTTGTCTATGATCCTGGGATTGTGCACTATTTCTGTAACAAATATTATGTGGAAGATGTTTGATTCATTATGTTATTCTAGACACATTAAACCTAGGACCATGTAATGTTGGACTCCCTGCTTGAGGGTCTCATCAAGTGTCTGCACTTGTACTTAGAAAAGACAGGTGACAGTATTTTCCTCCATACTGGGCCACAAGGGGGGGTTTCCTCAGGAGCAACAGGATGAGGCAGTCCATCCACCCAACAAACAAGGTTTCAGTCATCATCCATGACATGTATAGTTAGTTTTCTGGATTGTAGACTAGATAGCTTGAATGCCTGAGAATGGCTTTCTGATCTGGCCTGTGTGTTTTCTGTTTCATACATTTCAGTTATTTTGATAACAGTTTATTTCTCCTTAGCCCTTACATTTCTGGGGGTCAGTTTTGACCTGCAAGTGTTTTAGAACCTTATGATAGGAGAGGTTTTCTATTTAAGGACTTCTGATTTGGGCTGGAAATTTTGAAGGAAGCCTCCCCTGCCTATGACCCACAGAAGGTGCTTTTCCAAACATAAAGGCTACTTCACCTAAGAAGATGAAATTTGCAGATTAAGCTACATGTCCCTTTCTCCCAAATAGGTGTGCTAGGGTGGCCACTTGTACATCACCAAAAAAGAGAGTTGCATACAATTTGCATATACTAATCATATGTTCAGATGCAAATCTAGAAGCAATTAGTAGACTGTGACCTATGTGCCTGCTCAGTCTGCTGTTCAGGTGCTAACAGCTGGTGGCAACTTCAGGAGCCATGCCATCCTTTCTTACGCTTCTTTATTCCTAAAGTAGACTTTGACGAGACAGTTGAGATGGCGGAGAAATTTGATTCAGTTTGCGTTTAAAGCCGAATTTATCAAATTCACACTTTCTGAAACAATATGAGAACCAAAAGACAGCCATCCTTCAAAATTTACACATCTAAATTTTGTGATACAGTTCTCCATTCAGTGTTTACAATAATGCATATGTTAGGGGAAATTTGCATTAAAATGATTGTATTAGTGAAAATAGCCTATACATGCATTATATTAGGAAACATTGCTTGCAAAAATGTGTACATTAGACAAAACTGCATACAAAAATGTGTTTAATAGGAGAAAGTTGCACTAAAATGCTAAAGAATTTTCATGAGAATTTTAAAAAATAACAAATTGCTGCAGAAATTAATTTAAGATTGGAAAAATGAAAATGGAGAGAACCGAAACTGACAGATCTTTCTATCCTTATCAGACAGTCCTTCAAATTTGGGGACACCTTCAAATAGAGCGCTGCCCTCTGATAGCACTTCAAGCAGAGGATGCACACCTTAAGTAAGCACAAAATTGTTCCCTTAGTATGTGACTACCTGGCAACTAAGTCGGCAAAATTATATAAGTACAGAGAGAGACAAGAACTGTGCTGCTGGAAAAACTCATCTGTTTTCTCAAATCTGCAAACTCTATTGGTTTTCATTGCAGCACATATTCAACACCTCTCTTATGTGAAGATGCTGCTGTCGATTTGTGACTACAGACATCCCAGCCAGTTTCTGTTACGTAATGCTTTGATGTTTAACTTGAATTTATAACAGCACAGGCATCTACACGTCATCAACCAAATCCCATCCTTCCTTCTAAAAATGAATTCCTTGCTCACATTTTCATTTCTCTCTACAACGAAAGGGAAAGGCTTCTGGCCTAGGAAAGATGTTACCATGGCAACTATAGACTAGGTTATCTTTGGATAATATTTTGCCTCTCCCTTTTAATTATTTACTAATGGTTTTGAAAAAGAAGACGGCACATCTATTCTTCCTAGAGAGTGGGTTGTTAAAATGCAACAAAATTGGTTATTTATGTATGTTAGCTCAGAGTGAAGGTTCTGTTCCATACTTGAGAGGGTCTGTTTCTGCCTGATAGGTTTCCTTTCTACAGGGGCTCATCTGGTCCCTTTCATGGGGAATCACAGGAAGATTCAGGTCCCTTGTTCCTGTGCTCATGTGGGAATTTCGTCGATCTCACAGGGAGGAAAAAATGTCTCATTGGAAAGTCTCCCCAGTGAGGGAAACAAGGCAAAACACAGGAGACAAATGCACTTTGTGTAGAACGTTTTGAACATTAAAGTATTGCCTTTGACAAGAGTTACTGTGGTGTAGTGTTGTTTCTCCTGCTCTTCAGACACAGGTCCTCAAATGCAAAGATGTATCACTGAACACTAAAATCAGGATCATTCAGACCATGGTATTTCTGATCTCTATGTATGGATGTGAAAGTGAAAAAGACAGTGAAAAAAGTGGATAGGAGAAAAATCAACTCATTTGACATGTGGTGTTGGAGGAGAGCTTTGCGGATACCATGGACTGCGAAAAAGACAAATATTGGGGGTTAGATTAAACCAGACCTATCACTAGAAGCTAAAATGATGAAACTGAGGTTATCATACTTTCGACACATAATGAAAAGGCATGATTCATTAGAAAAGATAACAATGCTGGGAAAAACAGAAGGGAGTAGAAAAAGAGGAAGGCCAAACACGAGATGGATTGATTCCGTAAAGGAAGCCACAGACCTGAACTTACAAGATCTGAACAGGGTGGTTCATGACAGATGCTCTTGGAGGTCACTGATTCATAGGGTTGCCATAAGTTGTACTCAAATTGGAGGCACATAACAACAACCCTCCACCATGATTGCCACGTGAGGGGGGAGAGGAGGGGTTCCCCACCCTTTTCAGTTGTTTGTCAAGACTAGGAACTGATTAGTAGAGTTGCCTAGAGGTGGAACCTTCTGAGTTCGAGCAGACCCTCAAAGCAGAACACAGCATTTTTTGGTAGTGGATAGAGCCCAGTACAAAAACCTTTTTGGCAACTGAACTGATCCAAAAGTTTTCTTAAAAAAGCAAGGCCACCATTTTCTGGTCAGTTAGGAACCCTAGACCTGATAAAGTAAACAAGCAAACAAACACACTATGGGTGGTTTAGACTTGAATAATGTAGATACAAACATATGAAACACAAAACTGATAGGTTAGGCAGGTTTAGTATATTTGGGATAAGCAAAGGAAGTGGAAATCCATTTTCCAGACAAATGGGTACCCACCACTGACTTCAGCATGATAAGGATTTCTTTCAACAGACAGACCATCTCAGAGATAGGAAATGGGCTTTTTGTGCCACAGCACAACCTAAAAGTTTGGATGTTCAAACTGTTTTCTATGTAATGCTTTGAGGTATTATGTCCTCTTACATCCCATTCAGGTCAATGAGTACTGAAGATGTTCTACACTACAGAAAGAAACACTTAGCGCCTTGTAATGAGAGATCTCTCAGTTCTCATCTCACCCATGAAAAGGCTTTT
Organism: Rhineura floridana; assembly: GCF_030035675.1. Taxonomy (NCBI): domain Eukaryota; kingdom Metazoa; phylum Chordata; class Lepidosauria; order Squamata; family Rhineuridae; genus Rhineura; species Rhineura floridana. The sequence goes on from NC_084487.1 coordinate 45,745,442, forward strand.
AGGAATAAGCTTACATCTCTGCCATCAAATTGGGAACTTTTAAATTTTATTCACACTAAATGTTTAACAAAGCAGATGCACTAGTGCCTGCATGTGCTACATTTGTGCAAGGATGCAGGAGAATTTAGTTTGGTCCGTATTGTTAAAGAAACTGACCTCAACTCTCAGAATACATGAACTGGAATGTAATTAACCTTCAGCTTCTGCACTTTTCCAATTTTGTGATATAGTTCTCAGCTCAAAAATATCAAAATTAGTTTAAAATGTGTATTTAGGGACAGAATACACTTAGAAATACATACATTGCAATAAAATAGTATTTAAATACATATTTTAATTAAATATATTTTTAATAGGCATTTAAATCATATTTAAGTATTATGCTTTTTAAATCACAAATGAATGTGGAAACAGGATGGGCTTATGGATAAACGTGTGAACTTTACATGGATAAGAAGTATACTGATCCATCCATCCTTTGTGCTCCAAAGATCAGCATAAGGAAGGAAGGGTGAGCATATATGCATGCCCCTGCCTTGAGAGTATTTCGCCCAATTTCTCTGGACCAAGTTGGATCCCTTTTTGGGAAAGAAAGAAACTGCCTATTGGTTTGTAGCACTTAAAGAAAATATGCACAGGCCCTCACTTCTTTCCATATTATTACCATGTCTGTTCTACCACAGAGTTACTCCTCCACAAGATTAGCAGCAGAATAGGGGGGTGACTTACCAGCAAGGTTGGCTCATTTCTTGGAATTCTATTGAGACTCAACTCAGGACAGCAAAGAGAGGCCAGACGAAGAAGACTTGCCCTGTTCAAGGACTCTTAAGGCTGTAAAAACCTTTTCTAGGCAGTAATCCCTAGTAAACAAAATGGGACTTCTTGCAGAAATACGCATAGAATTGTGGGGCATACATGATTAAACCCATTTGCTCAACCCTTGCTCTGCCTCAGTCATCTATACAGCAGGGGAATGGAAGTTTATATTTTTATTATTATTCCATTTTTTATTTATTAAGTTTATATCCCACCCTTCCTCCTAGAAGGAGCAGAGAGAGTGAGGAGATCTGAACTCTTCCCACACTCCCAGCTTATCTTTCCATAGGCTCTCCCCCAAAGTGTTTTTCAAGCTGAACTCACTTATCAGAACATGACAGGAGAAAATCAGTTAGGGTGGGTGGCAGCTAAGTAGCAGGTATGGTTAGGGTTTACCACCTCAGTCAACCTAAATTTCTTTGGCTACAAATATCCCCCCACCACTACCATTTATATGTGATTAGGGTAGACCTGGGATAGAAGAAACAGATTTACCACCATCCCATCTAGTCTGGTCCTAAATGTTTATGTTCTAGTTTTGTACATAGTTTGCATGTCATATTTGGTTGTTTGGGGCCTTTATGCCACCCACAGGAGGCATAGAACAGAAGCCTTTGAATCCCTCCACACTGGTGTTTTATTGAAGGTATATTCTGCAAAATGTCATTGACACAATAGTAGTGCATTAGAGGTTGATTTATTCTGCTTTTGTTTGTTCTACCATTCTTCCTCTGTGCTACCATATTACCATATTACTGCTGTCAGGAGGGGTCACCACCAGAATATTTGTGGTAAGTTATGGAATATCAGCAGGAAGTTGTAGATATGCACAGATTGGAAATGAAGTAATATGACCACCTCAAAACTTTTGCAGGTGCAAACTGTATTGAAAGTGGGAATGCATATGACTACCCCATTAGCATCATGACCACTAATCATCATGAATATGCAATAAAAAGGATGTCTAGAGAGGCCCTTTTTTGTGTTTACAGTGTATCATATATTGGGCAGAAGTGGAGGAGACGGGGAAGGTGTACCACAGAGTTAATTCCTGAAACCTATCCAGAGAGACATTTACTACTTATAGACCTGCTGAAATCTAGCTCAGGACTGAACGTCCTGGAGGAGCTGCCTCAGAGTAAAGCCCATCTAAGCTAAGAATGGTAAACTTCTGTTTTATTCTAGTTTAAACATTAATTCCAATAAAGTGTTTGGTTATGACTGGCCATCTACTCATAATGGCCAAGAGGATGAACAAGTGGAAATGTTTGGTCCAGAAAAATCAAAAGTAACTTGCTCTGGCCTCCAGGAAATCTCATGTTTTCAAATTTGCAAACTGTTTCCTGGCATGTCACTCTATACTTTGTAAAGGCTTATCCAAAATTCAATCAATGCATGCCTCCTCCATTATTTTATCAGAGTACAACTCCAGTAACCTTTTCACAAATTGCTGTGTAGCATATACATGGAGTATGTGAGTTTGTACTGGTTCACACACCCATGTGTATAGCGTCTTATTTCTCTACACTTAATGAATGGCAGCACAGAACCAAACAAGATGTAATGACAGATCTGCCCCAAAGACATAGAAATAGGACGTGGGAGTCCGGTTTAAATAACACAAATAATAGGGAGAGAAGGGTCCCACAGCCAGATTCTGATATTGGAAATGAGTTGGGCTAAGGACAGGGGATGGTTGACTTGGGAACCAACTGGGGGTGGAAAAGCTGGGAGGAAGGGAGGATGGGACATGCACTCCTCACCTGTACACTTTCCACCACCACCACTTTCTGTGTGATTGGAGCAGATCCAATTTTAAATACATGAATCTGCTACCATTGTGTCTAGTCTGTTCATCATAAGAAGACATGACTCCATACATTTCTTAAATTAGGCTCTATACATTAGATTCCTGCTTCTTTTAAAAGCTGGTTGAGGTCTGCTGGGTTGTGAGGAATGCAAATTAGTCAAAACTCTCTTTTTTAAATACCAAAGTCAGCAGATTTATCACATTATACTCAGAAAGCAAGCTGTAGAAAAAGCAGGTGTCATTTTAGAGTCAATCAACTGCCTGTTTTAAGCCCAGTTGCCAAACTCAGCTAGCTTCTCCTATTTGTTTCACTTCACTTAAAATCTTACTTTGTAAGTGCTACTTTGTTTCCTCTCCTGTGGGAAAATATATGGTTTCCGATGATGGAACTGAGACTCAACCTGATTCTGACAGAAGCCAGAGCTTGTACTGGACATACTTTGGGTTCATTGGTTTTTCCCTGCCACAAGATTCTTCAGATTAGACATGGGTATGGAAAAGGTGGCTAAATTAATATTTTTCTCTGGGGAGACAGTAGTTTCTATTCCCCAAATATTATAGGGCCAAATAAAACGTCTCAAGCACATGGTCATTCTGATTATGATTGTTACATTATAACTAAATTCAAGCCCATAAGCCATTGTTTTCTGGCCTCCAGTGTCCTACCAACTTTTACTGAAACTGTGAAAAAGAGGAAAGGGCTATTGTGCTCAGGTCCTGCTTGCAGGCTTCCCATATGCATCTGGTTGGCCATGGGGAGAACAGGATGATGGACTACATAGGCCTTGATCCGCTCCAACAAGGCTTTTCTTATGTTATTGAAATGTTTTCCTTTCAGTTTTATACCAGAAGAAACCAACCTTGTTTGCAAAAAGTGTATGGAAAAAGATTTTGAACTTTTTTATTATATCTCTCTTTCAGCTTTGTATGCAATTTGCTAACCATGTCAAAGCACAAATTCTTTTCTAACTATGGCAACACTTTTTATTACAGAGCCTGAGTGACCACTCACAAGAAGGTCAGATTGTGTTGCAAAATGCATGTATGGCCCCTGGACCACTACCAGGAGAAGAAATAAAAAATCATCTCTCGCTGCACATTGACACAACAACATATTCATGAGCACTCTCACACTTTAATAATGGACCTCCAGTTAAATGCACAATTTATATTCATGAGAAAGTTTTATGTTGTCAGTGATCTGTGTCTACAGTTATCCTTGGTCCAAGTGTAGAAAGAAAGAAGGTAGCCAGCAGCACATTGCATGGAATTATCTGGGTCTGCCAATCATCAGCTCTTTAAAAGCTGGCATCTTTTCTACTTTTGTAAGGGCTGTTTCTCAAGAATGAAATAGCTACAGATTGGCAACAAAATGCATTTATTTGTTTGTCAGGCTGTTTGGAAACCAAGTGCTTATGGGGATTTAAGGGGGCTCAGTCTGCTTAGTTTAGCCCTCCGGAAAAAGTTGAAGAGATGACTTGATTGCATTGTGCAAATAGTTCCCTCACACAGAGAAAGTGATAGAAACAAAACAGGTCTTTAAATGAGCAGAAGATGGCATAAGAAGCCAAAGTAAGCACAAAGCTGATGCATTAGAAATTCAAATTAGAACTAAAGTATGTTTCCAAATTATTTAAGTAATTAATGATTGCTCATCACCAAATGTGGCCATCCAACACTTTGCAAAGCTAGTATAGTTCAAGAGTGCCCTTATCAGTTCAGATCTTAGCAGCAATTGGCTCAATGTGTGGCTTTTAGTCAAGCCATTTTAAAGGACCAAATCCTACTGGATTACCTCATAAGTGTTTTTTTATGTAATACATGCCAATGGACACAATCCCAGTATAAACCCTGGAATTTAAAAGTGCTTAATTTGGGCTGGATTGTGCTCAGTTTTATTGTTTTTAAGTGTTGGTATACCCAACTAGGTAAAACTGCAGTCTGTTTAAGTCAGCCTTTCCCAACCAGTGTGCCTCCAGATGTTGTTGGACCACAATTCCCATCTTTCCTGACCATTGGCAATGCTGGCTGAGGCTGATGGGAGTTGTGGTCCAACAACATCTGGAGGCACACTGGTTGGGAAAGGCTGGTTTAAGTATTGCAGAGGTTTGTGAGAAATTAGCCTTCAAAATGCTGTGACTAAGTAGAGAGAGAAAGCTTGCCAGAGACAAAGCTGGCCCAACAAGGGTGAATTGATTTAAATCAATGTAAGTTTCCCATTTTGAAATTTTGGCTCACATGTCACTTTATAGTTTTCATACTTTAATTAAATTGTAATTTAAAGTGACAAGCAATGTGCTGATACACTTTGCTAAGAAGCCCCTGTGGCCCTCCTCCACCACATCTTTCACCAGCTCCCCAGGGAGGAAACAAACTAGAGGCTAGCTTGCCATTACATAAGAATCAAAACCCATGGTTTGTTTCTTTCCTAAGAAACCACAATAGTAAGGCAAGAACAAACCTAGGCTTGCTATTGTAGTTTATTAGGAAAGAAACAAACCATGAATGCTGGTTCACATGCACAAGCCAGGCTGTAGTTTGTTTCCTCTCCAGTGTGCTGAAGAAAGGAAAGGAGAAGAAAGGAAGTATGGTCTTCTGAGTAACTTTTACCAGCTCACTGCCCATTCACATTAAATTAAGCTGTGATTTAATATTTGTGAACTTGTCATATATTTCCTGTGCATTCTATTTGCTATAATAGTTAAAACATACTGGTTTGCAACAAAATCAAGTCTTTTTACAACCTAGGCATGTAATCACAAACCTTTTGGCTGTGCAACAGACATGCTATTTGCAATGCAGATTTCTGTTTGGTTTTCTCTTTATCCATGAAACAATTCTGAGCAAGATCACTTACTTGCTCTCACTTGAAGGCCGCGTCCAGAACTTTTCAGAAACAAGGGGAGGTACTTGCTGGGCAAAACAATGTTTCTCCATGCTAGACAATTAAAAGGCCATGCTATTTGGTCAACAGAATCAATAAACTTTCAAAAATATTTTTAAGCTGAGTAGTGAATATGCAGAGGTAACGTATTCAGAAAGCATAAAACAGAAACACAAGGTCACCCAAATAGGCCTAGTGGATAATCCTGTGTCCCTGCCCTAAATGACATCTCCTGGATACTACCACCTGTGATTACTTGCAATTGTATGCATGTCTACTCAAAAGTACGTCCCAATGAACTGAACAGGAGTTACTCCCAGATAAGCGTGTATAGGACTGTAGCCTTATTATGTCACTTTATGATGCTTAACCTCAAACATTTTCCTGATTGTTGCTGTTGTTACTTTTCTACATAGAAAAGCACCTTTAGCTCAACATCTTTAATTTATGGTGGGATGATTTAGTTTTGAGGAAATATAAGAAATGTAAGATGGGAGTAGGCTTAGAGCAAGCATGGAAAACCTTTTTTCAGCCTGAGGGCCACCTTCCCTTCTGGGTAACCTTCTGGGGGCTGCATGCCAGTGGAGGGAGGGGCCAGAGGCAAAAGTGGGCAGGGCAACAAATGCACATTTTACCTTTGTACAGTAGGTGAGTTTCTACACCCCCCGCACACCCCTCTCTAATCTCCATCCAGACAAGCAAGAGGCTTGTCAGAGTTGTAAGATGCATTTCAGGCAGGCAAAAAAGCAGAGCCTGTAAGAGGCGTGGCCTGCGGAGGGTTCCAAGGGCCAGACAGAGAGGCCTGGTGGGCTGTATTTGGCCCCCCAATCTAAGGCTCCCCACCCTTGTCTTAGAGTATATTCCTGTTTCTCTAGAATTTTGCCAGTAAATATCACTGAAGATGCCCAGTTCAAATATTTGCTTCCCGGAAGAACAGGAGTATTCTGAAATGTAGGACTTAATTTAACTTAGGGCTTACATGGACTGAGCACCTGACAATTGTTTTCAGTACTAGAGCATATACATTCCATATTGTATTGTTAGACGAATTAGCTGGGACCTTTTCCTTTATTCTTGAGGGATGTTGGAAGAGAAAGCTCTCCTGAGCATGCACAAAATGCCCTTCCTTCTCTGCAGACATCACAGTCTCCATGCTTAGGGTACACCTTCCATGCCTAGCGCTCTGCCTCTCCGATTCTGAGCCCCGTTTCTTTGCTTTTTTACAAGTTAAATAGTGTTGGAATGTTTTGACTACAGTATTACACGTGGGAAAAGTTATGTCAGGATGGAAAGCTATTTTGTATTTCACAAACAAGAGAACAGTATATAGGAATAGGATGCTAAATTTCTGCTGGCTCCTGCAAACAGACCTTTTCCAAAAATTTCAAAGAACGGATTTACCATTATAATGTGATGGGCTCCATATTCATTTCTTCACAAGATTAATTCCTAAACACATATATGGAAGGAAACTGCTAAATTGGAAGTAATCTTGATTTGGGGATTACTGCAGGTTCTTGTTTTACCTTGTGGGTTATTGTAAATCATTACAGCTCACATATTTGAAGGGGGGCAGGGAGGAGGGAACTGAATGCCACAACCTCTTGCTTTGTGTGTATTTTGCATTCAATGTGATGCAAAGATGTCATATTCACAATAATGATAATTTTATGGTTAGCTGACTTCCAAGACTTTCATTTATAACACTCATCTCATCATTTAAAGGGCTAGTCTTCTGCATTAAAGGCTCTGCATCAAAGCATATGTGTCTGCAACGTATATCAGCCTTCGTACATGCGAGTGACCAGGAGAGGGAATGAATGTGTGTTTGCCAATCAGTCTCAGCAATAATGGGTAATGATTATGTAAAAATAAATGAAGGCACCAGAGCAGATACTAAGAAATGTCCTCATCTTGAAGCTGACCATTCCTCACAAGGAAAGCAGTAAACTGGATCACCCACCTGCACCTTGTTCTGCCATCAGGCTTCTACTTCAAACGCAGGCTACTTTAACCACTTTTAAAAGGGTGCCCTTAGCCACACACTGTGGAGACCATTCAGCAAGATGACAGCTGGGTAGTGGGCAAATATGCAGCCCACAGGCTACTCACACTTTTAAAGTATGAATAATTTGTTGACCAAATGTCAAGCTCATCTGTAGTACACTAAAATCCCAAGTTGTTTGATACCTGCTGTATCCTAAAACTCTGGCCATAACTCTCACTGTCGCGCCCGGGTTGGGACTCAAGAACAGAATCACTTGATGAAAGCAAATCAGTTTTTATTAGAGTAATTTCCAGACATAGGCTTCTCCGCCTCATGAACTCTTAACATGAACCAAAACCTGCGACATGGAAGAGAGTTGATAGAACAGAGTATCAAACATTCCCTGTCCCTTATCAAGGGGGCTTTCGGGCATGGATCCTTTCACTCCGCCTCAAACTGCCCACATCTACGCCCCTTCCCTCCTCTTTTCTTTGGCGCCTTTTTAACTGTCTTCGGGTGCGAGGCGATGGGGGGCGGCTACCTCCTCCCCTTCTGATTCGGAAAGGATGGTAGGGAGTGGGGGGGGGTTGGCCCAACACTTCAGGCGATTTCTCTCTACCCTTCTCTGCAGACGAAGGGCCTTGGTCTCCCTCCTCCTCCCCCTCTGTCTGTAACTGCTTCACATTCCTAGGGGGGGAGTACGTGGGAAACGAGTCTGTTGCCTGTTCAAGGTTTTCCCCCTCTATCTGGGAAGCCTCCTCCTCCCCTCCAGACAACTCAGCCCAACTGCCCCCCTCTCCTAACTCATCCTCAGAAACATCAGAATCCCAACCATACATCCTGACACTCACCATGAAAGCTGCTTGATGTTCAGAGTTTTGTAACATGGGAACAATGAATTTGTTACAGCTTTCCGTGTGTTGTACCATAGTATGGTACACTTTACCCTACCTGTTGCAATACAGGAGTTTGCCTTAGATGGCCACCAGCTTAGAAGCTTTTAAAAGGGGATTATTAGATAAATTCATGGAGGATAAGTCTATCAATGGCTGCTAGTCATGATGGCTGTATGCAGGCTCCAGGTTCAGAGGAAGCATGCCTCTGACCAGCCATTGGGGAGCAACAATGGTTATTGCCTTCATAGCCTGTGTGTGAGCTTCCCAGAGGCATCTGCTTGACCACTGTAAGGAGGGAGAATGCTGGAATAGAGTAAGTGCACATTTTGAAGGATGGCTGTGTTCCAGTTCTCATATTGTTTGGAAAGTGCAAATTTGATAGATTTGGCTTTATATGTGAACTGAATCAAATTTCTCCCCCATCCCTACATTTGGCCTGATCCAACAGGGCTCTTCTTGTGTTGTTACCTGGTCCCCCCCACCAGCAGGACTAATAGCAGCCTTAAGGCGTGGGGGTAGTAGATTTCAACTGGGAGAAAAGCATGGGACAAAAGGTAAAATAGCACCCCATCACCATTGTCCATTCCAGTTTGTCCCACTCAGCTGCTTATAATTTATTTTTAAAATTATTATTATTGTTGTTGTTGTTGTTGTTGTTGTCTTTATTTATACCCCGCCATTTTCCCAAAACTGGAACTCACGACGGCTTCCAGATAAAAATACATATAATTAAAAACATACAAAGTCTACATTAAAATAAAATTAAACTATTTCCAATATTAAAACCATACACACATATAGCTAAAAGAGTTCAAACTAGTTTAAAAATAATATAATAGACATTAGCAATGCAGCACCCTTCACGCCCTATCCTTAACAGCCTTCAATTCCAAAGGCTTGTTGGAATAAGAAGGTCTTTGCTTGTCGGCGGAAGGACTGTAAGGAGGGGGTCATTCTTACCTCCCTAGGAAGGGAATTCCAAAGCCTAGGGGCAGCCACCAAGAAGGCCCTTCTCTCTAATTATAGATCTCCAGTATCATATCTGTTTTAGCCTTTAAGAGTTTATAAAATAAATGTCTATGTAAACCTGAGAGCATTTGTGTTTACATTCCAGAGGTCTGTGCATCTGTGTAAGGCAAAGCTGCGTTAAACATTACATTAAGAAAGCTATAGGCAGAGTACCCTCTCCTTGCCCTAACAAATTTCCAAACCACATTTTGAAGGCCAAATGTCTAAATGCAGAAAGGAAAAAAAGGGGGGGGGGAGAAAACCCCAAGATGTCAAGAAATATAGCTTGTAAAAATTATTCCAAATCCAAGGAAACGAGCCAAATGCGTTTCGGCCACGTCAAGTTGGCCTTCGTCAGGGGCTAAAAGTTAAAACATACAAATATATATTCAGTGATACATTCTTATAAATATTCATCATACAGTTCAATAGCCATGGTATGGGGAAATCATAACACCCATATTACTCACATACTGATTACAAGGTGTAGCTTCGAAGTTATCTTGTAGTTAAAATGCTTCAGTTAATCTTTAGCAATTCTTTGTAATGAATTCAGGGGACTTCTACAAAGCCTTCAGTAATGAGCTAACACCAAGGCTCACTAAATTGTTCAATGACATATTATCCCGGGGGAGAATACTGGAAACATGGCAGCACTCCAGGCTTGCAGTTATATTGAAACCAGGCAAAGTCCCCACTGTAGTAGGCTCATATAGGCCGATAGCCCTAATCAATATAGACGCAAAACTACTATCTGCAGTTATGGTAGCCCGTTTAAATGTGTTCATTGGGAAATATATCTCCACAGACCAGACGGGTTTCATTCCACACCGTAACATAGTGGACTCCATTCAAAGAGTGTTAAACATAGTCTATGAGACTACCAATAAAAAAATTAAGGCAGCCCTGATATCACTAGATGCCTTCAAGGCATTTGATAGAATCGAATGGAACTTCCTAAAATGTCTACTACATAAAATGAATTTTGGGGAGAAATTTTTACATCTTTTTCACCAGTACTATTCAGAGTTAAAAGCGACAATAGGCATTAATGGGCTTGACTCCTCAAGTATTAAGCTCTGCAGAGGCACAAAGCAGGTGTGTCCATTGTCACCCCTGCTGTTTGCACTTGTTGTAGAAGTACTAGCAAATAACATCAGATCTCATCCAGAAATAAATGGAGTAAGCATCAGGAGAGTAGAACACAGAATCAATCTATTTGCCGACAACATGCTTTTAATACTGATAGACCCACTGAAGGCCCTGTCACCCCTTAAGACAGTACTAGCAGATTTCCACACAGTGGTAGGCCTGGAAGTTAATTATTCTAAGTTGCTAGTCCTTCCACTAAATATGCCTAAATGGGAGAGAGATCAAATTTTTAGATCATCAATTGAGACTCCATGCTATGGGGGCTCTCGCTATCTGGGAGTAATTATCCCAAAAGATCTCAACCAATTATACAGAAGAAATTTCAGCAGCCTTCGCAATTCAATATTAAATGAGCTACATTCTTGGAAACACCTTAACCTCTCCTGGCTAGGAAGGATAGCGGCTATTAAGATGTCTATTCTTCCAAAAAAAATTATTTCTGTTCCAAACCCTACCTATCCACTTAAAAGCTAAAAATATAAATGCTTGGCAAAAGATCTTTAATGAATTTGCCATAGGGGAAAGCAAAGCTGGCTCATTAAGTCTGCATTATATAGACTAAAACATAAAGGTGGCTTAGCTATGCCTAATCTACAACTATACTACGATGCATTTCAATTAAAGCAAATGACACATATCATTAATGGAAATGGAAATATTCCGTGGGTCCAAATCAAATTAACCCCAGGGCACCCCTCTCTCTAAGCAGTCCCCTTTCTACATTTGTCTTGGGCGGCCTTCCATAAAATAGCATATCCTTTTACTCATGCTACCCTCGTGGTTTGGAAAAGATGGGAGAAATTATTAGCTCTGAGGAACTCTCCCCTAATCCCCTTTTTTGACCACCCAGAATTCTCCTCTCCTGAAAAATACCAACAGTTTTGAGACTGGAGAGAGAGAGGTTTGTTCAGGATCAGAGACCTAGTGGAGAGGGGTCACCCAATAACTGAAGCCTCTTTGAGAGATAAACTATGTGGTCTCCGAATCAATTGGTTTAGCATTCTACAGGTCATGACTTTTACCAAAAAGCTATTAAGGGGTGGGGCACTTCCTCGCTCCCTCACTTCATTCGAGCACCACTGCATTTCCTCAAACATTGCATTGAAAGGATCAGCCTCATTTATATATAAGATACTAGTTGATGATAAAATGGGAAACAATGATACCTTTCGTCAGGCTTGGGAAGATGACTTAAACATCCGAACAGAAGAAACTAAATGGAAAAATCTGTGGTCATCTCCCCCCTTGAAAACTACATCCACTCATATACAAGAGGCAGTAATCAAAACCTTATTAAGATGGCACTAGACCCCAGTTAGACTCTCTCGTATCGAATCCCCACATAGCCATGAACCTCACTGGGTGACCTTGGGCCAGTCACTGCCTCTCAGCCTCATGAAAACCCTATTCATAGGGTCACCATAAGTCGGAATCGACTTGAAGGCAGTACATTTACATTTTTTGTCACCATTATGTTGGAGGGGTTGCAGTGAACCAGGAACATTAATGCATTTATGGTGGAATTGTGGGGTGGTGTCCAAGTTTTGGACATGTATATTCACTGAAGTATCCCAAATGACACTTCAGAATGTGGCTAAAGACTTGTCCTTGGCACTGATATCACTGGAAAGTGGTATGAATCCTAAGGTAAATCACAGGGAGCTAGCTGCTTTACTGTTTACTGCAGCCCGCATGGAAATAGCAAGACATTGGAGGGATCCTACGGGTCCCTCACACTCAGGCTGGTTAGAAAGAGTGTGGGAGATCACCTTATCAGAACACTTGACTCCATATAGAAGGGTGGCTTGTGGCCTAACACAAAATGGCAAGTTTGAGAAAATATGGTCTCCTTTCATCAATTTTGTTAACACGAAAGACGGGACCATTCGTCCTCTATGTACACATGGGACTGTGCGGAGAGGTTATGTACATGCATTATGAGTAAAACGTTGATGTCAGCAAGATGTTTACAATATGAATGTTCTCCAATGAATTTATTTGATAACGTTACATCTTCAAAGAACCACACTACATAAGTTTGTATTTTACGTTCAGTTGTTTACCTGAGAAAAGTTTGTACAAGTTAATACAACCTGCTATATGTTGTCCTTTGTGAAAATTTAATAAAAATATTTTTTTTAAAAAAAGAAGGTGAAGGTGACAGCCACCATCCAGGGCACTCCATGCACCATGGAAGTTGATTCTGGCTCAGGATACACTATCATCTCACTGGAAACTTACCTGAAGAGATTTCCTTGTGAGGGACCACAAATTGTCCCTTTTCACTCTATACTTACTGATTACCAGGAAAATCAAGTTCCAATACAAGGCATCTGTGAAGCTGAGGTGCATTACCAAACTTTCCATGGGACTTTACAGTTATTGGTTGCTCAAGGGCATCGCACCGGTCTCCTTGGCTTAGACTGGTTTGAGCCATTGGGCATTGCTCTCACAGGGTTCCACCAGATTGGTGAATCATTATGGGATAGCATCCTAAATGATTTCAAAGCTGTTTTTGATAAAGGTCTTGGGGGATATAAGGGGCCTCCTATTTCGTTGTCCTTGGATGCTACTGTGGCTCCTATCCATATGAAACCCCATCGTGTTCCATTTGCACTGTGAGCAAAGATTGATGCTGAACTTGATCGCCTCATAGAGCAAGGCATCTTGGAGCCAGTGACACAACCTACATGGGAGACACCCATTGTCACTCCATTGAAGGCCAATGGCGACATCCACATTTGTGGTGACTACAAGTGTACTATCAATAAAGCCCTACATCAGCATCCATATCCAATCCTAGTGGTGAGTCATCTTTTGGCATCACTTTCACAGGGAAAAGTTTTTGCGAAGTTTGACCTGGTCCAGGCCTATCAGCAACTGTCTGTGGATGATGCTACTGCTGATGCTCAGACTATCATCACTCATCGTGGAGCATTCAGGGTAAAATGCCTCCAGTTTGGTGTTTCCAGAGCTTGGAAAATTACTTTTAAAAAGTAATAAATTACAGTTACAGTTACATGGCGCAAAAAGTAGTAATTACCGTTACAATTACAATTGCTCTGAAAGTAACTGATTACTTTACTTTTCCTCCAAAGTAAGCACTACAATTACATTTCAGTTACTTTAAAGAAAACACCTACAAGGTGCTAGCCTTGGCTGCTGCACATCTAAGTAGCCTAAAACAACATTAAAAATAAACAAACACATACAGCGGTAGTAGAATAATTATTTTTATTCATAAGATAGCAATGGTGGTCTCTCTGCTGGTAAATGAGGTGGGGAGGGAGGCTGAGGCCACTACAGTAGGGCCCCGCTTTACAGCGCTTTGCTTTACAGAGATTTGCTAATACAGCGGTCTCAATTAGACTCAATTAGACTAAAGCCCCACTCATATGGCACTTGTTCCGCTTTTACGGTGGTTTTCAGGCACTGTGTGCCATTCTATTCAATGGGTTCCACTTTACAGTGGTTTTCGCTTTACAGAGGGGGTACGGAACGTAACCCGCTGTATGAGTGGGGCCCTACTGTACTCAGATCTTTGCACGTCAAATCAAGTGCAACCCCCCCACTCAGCCAGTCATCATAATCTCTCTCACTTAACCACCTCCCAGACCCTACCCTGCCACCAACTAAGGGACACTAACTCAAGCAAACATTTTCCCCTGAGATCCAAAAAAGTTAAAATATTGCAAATGCAGCACAGTAGCCAGAGAGGGTGGTGGAGGCCACTTTGTGTGCCAAGTGCAAACACAGTATTCACACACACGTGCGAGCATTGTCATCTTTCACCTCCACAGTTCTTTATCTCCATTCTGCTGTTGCCTCCTTCTCCTCCTTTATCCATGTTCTTGACCTCCGGATCCTTTTTCCTTCTACTCCATTCTTCACCACCACTATCCGTTTTTTTAAATAATTGTTTTCTCCATTCCACCCCGTCTCACTCTCCGCCTCCTTCGTTGTCGCCTCCTACCCATCCACAGAGCATGAGGAAAGAGCGACACTGCACAGAAGCCCAGTTTGAGGCACATGATTTTCATCCACAAATCAGAGGAGCAGAAGACTTCCCCTGCTCCCCTCCCAAGTAATGCCCAAAAGTAATTCTGGAAACATTACAATTACTCCACAAAAGTAGTAAAATACTCCTAGTTCTATTACAATCAAAATGTAAAGGAATTACCCACTCGTTACTCAAAAAAGTAATAATTACAAGTAATTCGTTACTTGTAACTAGTTGCTTCCAAGTTCTGGGTGTTTCTGTGGCCCCTGCAATTTTTCAGAGCTTAATGGAGGACATTCTTAAAGGAATACCAAGTGCCATGCCATATTTTGATGATGTCTTGGTTGCTGGCAAATCCATTGCTGAACTTGCAATACAAGTGCGGGATGTACTGCACCGTTTTGCTGTTGCTGGTCTCTGGGTAAAGCATGAGCAATGTGTATTTGGTGTATCCCAAACTGAATTCCTTGGCTACAGTATTGCTGCAGCTGGCATTCGGACTACCCCAGAAAAAATTAAAGCAATTCATGAAGCTCCAGTGACCTGTAATAAACAGGAATGCCAAGCTTTCTTGGGATTCTTGAATTTCTATCACACATTCTTGAAACATAAGGCCACAGTGGCAGAACCATTGCATCACCTTATTGACAAGCATGCTGCATGGCAGTGGACAGCCCAGCATGATAAGGCTTTCTGTGATGTAAAACACCTGTTATCATCTGACAGTGTCATGGTTCACTATGATGAACGGAAGCCCTTGATTCTCATGTGTGATGCATCTCCATATGGTATTGAAGCTGTCCTGAGCCACCAACTTGAGGACTCTCGTGAGGTGCCTATCTCTTTCTACTCCAGAACCATGTCTTCAACAGAATGGAATCATGCCCAAATTGATAAGGAGGCCCTGGCTATTGTGGCTAGCTTAAAAAAATTCCATGACTATGTCTGCGGTCGACCATTCACTATTGCTACTGACCACAAGCCATTATTGGAATTGTTTGCCCCTAACTAGCAGACGTCTCAAATATTATCTCCATGCATGTTGCAGTGGGAGATTTTCCTGAATGCGTATGACTACACCTTGCAACATCGACCTGGCATGAGCATTGCCTGTGCTGATGCTTTGAGTCGCATCCCTCTCCTTTCTGCTGGGGTTGATGCAACACCTCCGCTGGACGTGCTGTTATTAGAGTTGTTACCGGAACCACTCCTCCATGCTGGGGATATTGCCACTGCATCATCCAAGGATCCAGTTCTTGCCCATGTTCTCAACTGGGTGTGGAGGGGATGGCCATTAGGAAAGCTTGAGGAGAAATTCAGACCATTTGTATCCAAACAACATGAGCTATCAGTGCACAAGGGATGCCTCCTGTGGGGAAACAGTGTTGCCATTCCCACTGTGTTGAGACATTGAGTGCTGGAGGCCCTACCTGTCGGACACCCTGGTATAGTGCAAATGAAGGCTCTGGGGCACAGCTACATCTGGGGGCCCAAGATGGACAGCAAGATTGAAGAGATGTGAGGTGTCAGCTTTCAAGCCACATGCCCCAATGCACCAATGGGAATTGACAAAAATGCCATGGTCACAGCTTCATATTGACTTTGCAGGCCCTTTCCAGGGGCAAACCTTCTTGATTGTTGTTGATTCATACTCCAAACGGTTAGAAGTGGTTCCGGTATCGTCAATGACATCCCGTATTGTTATCAAAACCTTACGCAGGCTTTTCACAACACATGGGTTGCCAAACACCATTGTGTCAGACAATGAGGCTCAGTTCGCTTCTGCAGAATTCTGCACATTCCTGGATAGTGGACTGAGTCGGCATGTCACATCAGCCCCTTTTTATCCAGCAACCAATGGCTTGGCTGAGAGGATGGTCAGGACAACAAAGGATGCATTGACAAGGATTGTTGAAGGTGACTGGGACCGACATCTTGCAAGTTTTCTCCTGACACAACACATCACACCTTGTGCCACAACTAGAAGGAGCCCAGCTGAACTATTAATGAACAGATGACTAATGACTGCTTGATCGGATGCTTCCTGACTTGACCAAGGACCGACCAAGGGAGTCCATTGCAGTTCAAAACCTGGCACGGGTGTTCACCCCAGATGACCTGGTGTATGTCAGGAACTACGATGCTGGTGCGACATGGATTCCTGCCACTGTGACCCAAGATAGGGGACAATTGTCCTATAGGGTTCAGACATCAGACAGCCATGTGTTACGTCAACATGTGGACCAGATGAGAGAACAAAGCCCAGCTCCATCAGTTCTCTCTGAGAGTGCTGGAAATACTCAAGTGAGAAGAGACAATAAGCCAGTGGCTGCTCCAGATGTTAGGAGGCCCCTACTCCATTCACAGAGCTAAAATTCCCTGAGAAGGGGGATTGATTGTTACTCCACTCTGGGAATTATAGCTCTGTGAGGGGAACAGAAGCCTCATAACAATTCTCAGCGCCCTTAACAAACTACAGCTCCCTGGATTCTCTGGGGGAAGCCTGTTTAAAATTGTGTAATTGTGCTTAAAATGTATAGTGTAGATGGAGCCTATGAGGGGATGTCTGCTTTTGTGGGTCTATATGACTGATCCACGCAGGTGTGGTCAGATGCGTGATAGGATTATATAGAGGTGGGAGGGCCCAAGATGTGGTTCATTCCTAGGCATGACCGAGGTCCAGTTATATGTCTGATTCTCTGCTTGCATTGGCTGCCTGTATGTTTCCAAGCTCAATTCAAGGTGCTGATTTTAACCTATAAAGCCTTACACGGCTGGGGACCACAATACCTGATGGAACGCCTCTCCCGACATGAACCCACCCGTACACTACGCTCAACATCAAAGGTCCTCCGGCTGCCTACTCCAAGGGAAACTCGGAGCATGGCAACAAAGGAGAGGGTCTTCTCAGTGGTGGTCCCCCAATTATGGAATGATCCCCCTGATGAGGTGCACCCGGCACCAACACTGTTATCTTTTCAACGCCAGGTCAAGACTTTCCTCTTCTCCCAGGCATTTTAGCATGTGTTTTTAAATTGCTTTTTAAAAATGTGTTTTTAAATTTGTGTATTTGTTTTTAATGTTTTTAACTGTTGTAAACCGCCCAGAGAGCTTTGGCTATGGGGCGGTATACAAATGCAATCAATCAATCAATAAACAAACAAACAAATAAACAAATAAATACATAAATAAAAGGCACAGCTGTTTGGACTGCAGGATCAAGCGCCTGATTCACTATCCAGCAGGCTTAAATACCCTTCTAAATGGGAACAGGAGCATAGTCACTCAAATCCTCAGTGTTGTGATTTAGTTCTGTGTGATTTAAGGCCTGAATTTGCATGGAAAGGGTTGTTTGGAGCTTTTTCTCCCTCCCAACAGAGCTATAACTCTTCCTGCCTGTCACTCACTCCCTTAAGGAACTCCAGGGCTGGTAATGATGTTCCACTGCAGTGGCAGGCAAGACTAATCAGACATGCCCTCCTGAAGCAAAAAAAAGATGGAGTATGAGATGGATGCAGGAAGAAGAGCAATACCCCCCCCGTCTCTCTTCTGCTGCAGACCCCAAGGAAGGGCCCTGCCAGAAACAAGAGACACACTTGACTGGCAAAGAGTTGTTGAGTCAGCAAGGGAGGGTTATTCACAACATTTTAGGAAGCAAAGGCAAAAGATATTTATCAGCAGGACAAGTCTGTCTGCTTTACCAGTTATTCTTCACTGGGATTTGCTTTTTAATTTTCTTTAACTTTTTTTCCCAGTAGGCCCCTCTCTCCTTTTATCTCATAGAATCAAGGTGCTTCTCAAATGCATGCTGAAAAATTATTTTTCCAGGTTTATCTTCACCTTGGATGTATGGGGTTCTTAAACCCCATCTGCTCGGGGTTTCCTCTTCTTTCAGAAGTGATGGACATAGCATCCTCTTTGACACACACTCTCTCTCTCTCTAATTCCCTTTTCAAACACCTAATGGACTCTTGAAGTTCTCCATCCTATTTGAAGGTGGCAAAATTGGGGGGGATTTCTTTGCACTGGAAAGGGCTGTAGCTCAGAGTATTTCATTTACATGCAGAAGGTTCCAGGTTCAATCCCTGGCATCTCCAGGTAGGGCTGGAAGAAACCCATCTGAAATCCTGGAGAGCTGCTGCCAATCAGTGTAAAAAATACTGAACGATATGGAACAATGGTCTGGCTCAGTATGAAGCATCTTCCTATGTCCCTGTGTACTCCGGGGAGCTGGAGAAATTCTCCAGCTGTTCCTCAGGGATTGGAGTTCACCATTAACAGTGGCAGTAGGACAGCTTCTTTCTGTTTTCTTAAAGGATTTGTTTTTTGTGTGCTGCTGCTGCTGCTAGGGATGAAAAGATCATATAAGGGAGAGTGGAAGACAACAGCAGAAGAAGCAGAATTGAGCAGGTTTGGATGAGGAATTCTGACTTTCCAACTGCAAGTTCATAAGAAATCACAGTTGGTCTGACCTGACAGGTTTCTGTAGCGGTCCTGACCATTCACAAAGCTGAGGTGGAAGCTAGGTGGAGCCTGTAAAACACCCAATTGAACTGATTTCCAATCAGAAAAATGTTTTTGTTTGAGCGGTATGCTCCAAGCAACTGTGGTGGATGCTTAATGTATCGTGCTTAATGACATCACTAGGGGCCGCCCCCTGTGACATCACTAGGGCTACCCACTATGACATCACTAGGGCCCACCCCCATGACATTACTAGGGTCTGCCCTTGAATCTCAGGGTTTGGGATGCTTCTGACCTGACAACCCTATACAGTAACATTGCAATTAAAACAACCCACAAAACACCCAAAACAGCTCCAACAAACAGTAATCAAGAGCAGGATATCTAAAACGAGGTACCTTAAAACTCCTGTCTAAATAAATAAACCTTCTATGGCCCTGGAGTCCTCCTGCACAGTGCATAAGTATGCAGGCCTTCCTAGGCGTCATTCTCACCAACTGCCTGGAAGAAGACCACCAGGCATTGTTTCTGTAACCTACCCTGATAGCCAAGCATATTTCAGGCTAGACGGACTTTTGCCCCAAACACACTGACTGATGGATATGGGGCAGGCCCTACTAAATTGAGTAGGCCACAAGAGAGTACTTCATACTAAGTGGGCCGGCGGGGAGCAGTGACAAATTTCAGAAGATTTGGCCATGCTTTTTGGATTTGTTAACAGAATGCAGCAAGCTGGGTAGAGTTTCACCTCAGATGCTAAGTGCCTAGGTTCTTAAATCATTTTGATACAACACATAATTCAGGTATTTTGTGGGAGTATTTTTATCTGTTTTTAACTCATCGTTGGTTTTATTATTCTGAATGATTTTAAATACCTGTCTTTAACTGTTTTAGCCAATTATTTTATTGTTTTAATTCCTTCTGTAAACCGCTTTAAGGTTTTTTACAATAAAGTGGTATATAAAAGTTGTAAATAAAATACATAAATAAATTTCAGAGTCATTGTGGCCCTTCGGTCTCTTTCCACTTTTAGGAACAAAGAAATCTGCCTTGTACTGACTCAGCCCATTTGGTACCATCTAGCTCAGTACTGATGACATTGACTAGCATTGGCTCTCCAGGATTCCAGGCAACAGTCTTTTCCAGGGATTGAATTTTGGACCTTTGCCTACAAAGCATATGCCCTACCACTGAGCTACAGCCCTTCCCCTATTTAAAAAAGTATGTTTTAAAATTGTTTGTTTCAATTCACTAATGAATGCACAACATACTTAGGGCTTCATCTGAAGGATATTCAACATACATCAAAGCACATGAATCCTACCACAGAATCATGGGAACTGTAGTTTGTTAAGGGTGGTGGGAACTATAACTGTGAGGGGGAAACTACACTTCCCAGGATTTTTTAGGAGAAGTCATGCAAGTTGGATGTGCTTTGAATGTATTGTGTGGATCTACGTCATAAACCTTGCCTGCATGTAGATCATTTTAATTAATTTTTTTAAATGGAAATGAGCTATAATGTTTACAAAGTGACCATGGCTACTCACCACCTCTCAACCCAATCTCCCCCTCAGGATGAAAACAACAGAGGGGAACCATGACCATCCCAAGGAAGACCATCCCTTAAAATGTAGAGGAAATAATAATGTACAATCATAGTGTGAAATCAGGTACTTATTGGAACAGTATTATTGTTATTATAATTATTATAGTTTATTTATACCCCGCCTTATGGCCAAAAGGCCCTCAAGGCAGCTTACAAGAAAAACACAAATACAGAAATGTATCAATAAAACAGTACAATTTACAAAAATTAAATAACAAATAACATTATTAAAAAAACAGCAATTACAACTTCCAATGAAAATACAGGGTGGTGCAGGTGCCTGGAGTGGCAGAAACATCTCTGGTTGCCCCTAACAAAGCTGTGAGTGGGTTCTCTCTCTTTCCTTCTGTGCTTCCAAGTCCAGCACCTACAGTTGAACTTCTGATCAGCTTCTCTGATGGCAAAATATGAGTAAGCTTTCCCCAGCACCATCCGGTCCTGCAAAAGCAGGGTGGGTCATGGCATGGTGTCATTCCCCATCCCGCTGGCCTAGTTGTAAATGGCAGCAGTAGCCCCTCCCTGCTTGGCAGCCACGTAGATCTCTTGGAGAAGGTGCACCCGCCGCCCCGCTGGATGAGGGCGAGCCACGGCGTACCTGCGACAACAATGGCCAGGATGCAGAAGTTGGTGAGGGGGTTGCAGGCATTGACAGCATCGAGCCCCTCCAGCAGCACCACCATGCTGGCCAACCGCCACAGGGGCAACTCCTGCCTGTAGACGCCATTCTTATATAAAGAAATATGTATATAAATACGAATGTCAAAGATGTTTATTTGCACAACCTGTAAAGATGTTTATAGTGCAATCCTATGCATGTTTACTCAGAAGCAAATCCCAATATATTCAATGGGGCTTACTCAAACAAAACTCCAATCTCAAGTGATCAGGAACTTCACTCACTCAACCCAAAATTCAGAATCATGCCACTTTAAGCTGTTTTGCAACTGTTTTATACTTGTTTTATGATTATCAGATTTAAATGGATTTATTTCTTATTATGAGCTGTCTCGGTTTCCAGTTGGCAACTCTACCTCACAGGGATATTGGAGACTCCATATACACACTGTACACACACTGGAGATGTAAAATGCATACACCCCACATAATAGTTTATTCTCAAAAGCAATTGGTCATTGCAGAACATTTAAAAAAAATAAAATCAGTATTTTATTTATTTATTTATTTAAAATATTTCTTTCCCGCCCTTCTACCCTATAATAGAGCACTCAGGGTGGCTTACAAAAATAAAATCAAACCCGTACATAATAACATTGTAAACAATAAAATCACAAAAACGTTAAAATAAATTAAAATACATAAAATACAATTAAAATACATAAAATACTATACACACACGCACACACACATATATACATATATATAGGGAGTGGTACTAAAGGGGACTACAAGGGTAAAATTTAATGTAGAAGGCATAAAATCGTAAAATCAGTGTCAGGCTCTACCTTCAGTCCCTCCCAAAGGCTCTCCGGAATAAGATCATTTTCAGAAGTCTCTGGAAAACCATCAGGGAGGGAGCAAAGCAGACTTCTTGGGGTAGGGTGTTCCAAAGCTTGGGGTTCACAGCTGAAAAAGCTCTCTCCTGCGTGCCTAACGTCTTTCACTCCAGGCACGCATGAGGAGACCAGAGGCAAATTATCTTAAATCCTGGGCAGGTACATATGGATGTAAGCAGTCCCTCAGGTACATTGGTCCAAGGCCATTTAGGGCTTTAAAGGTCAGAACCAGCACTTTGAATTGGGCCCGGAAGCAAATTGGGAGCCAGTGAAGTTGATAAAGCAGAGGGGTGATATGCTCCCTGCACTGTGCTCCAGTTAACATTCTGGCTGCTGCATTTTGAACCAACTGTAATTTCTGAACCATTTTCAAAGGCAGCCCCACATAGAGTGTGTTATTTATTTATTTATTATATTTCATTTATTATTTTATTAATACCCCACCCTTCCTTCCAGCAAGAGCCCAGGGAGGCAAACAGAAATATTAAAAACACTTTAAAACATCATTAAAAGACCTTAAAATACATTAAAACAAAACGTTAAAAACATTAAAAAAGACAACTTTAAAAACATCTTTTAAAAAAGGGTTAAAGATATTAAAAGACATATTAAAAGCAATTCTAACACAGATGCAGACTGGGATAGGTCTCAACTTAAAAGGCTTGTTGGAAGAGGAAAGTCTTCAAAAGGTGCTGAAAAGATAGCAGAAATGGCGCCTGCCTAATATTTAAGGGGACGGAATTCCACAGGGTAGGTGCAGCCACACTAAAGGTCCATTTCCCATATTGTACAGAATGAACCTCCTGATATAGATGGTATCTGCAGGAGGTCCTCACCTGCAGAGCACAGTGATCAACTGGGTATATAAGGGGTAAGACGGTCTTTCAGGTATCCTGGTCCCGAGCTGTATAGGGCTTTGTAAACCAAAACTAGAACCTTGAACTTGGCCTGGTAGCAAATGGGCAACCAGTGCAGTTCTTTCAGCAGCGGGGTGACATGTTGGCGATACCCTGCCCCAGTGAGCAGTCTCACCCCTGCATTTTGCACTAGCTGCAGCATCCGGACCAATCTCAAGGGCAGCCCACATAGAGTGCATTACAGTAATCCAGCCTAGAGGTTACCAGTGCGTGGAAAACAGTGGTCAGGCTATCCCAGTCCAGAAACGGCCGCAGATGTCTTATCAGCCAAAGCTGATAAAAGGCACTCCTAGCCACAGAGGTCACCTGGGCCTCTAGCAACAAAGATGGATCCAGGAGCACCCCCAGGCTATGGACCTGCTCTTTCAGAAGGAGTACAACCCCATCCAAAGCAGGCAACTGACCAATTATCCAAACTCGGGAACCACCAACCCACAGCGCCTCCATCTTGCTAGGATTCAGACTCAGTTTATTGGCCCTCATCCAGCCCACCACTGAGTCCAAGCACCGGTCCAGGGCTTGCACGGCCTCTCCTGATTCAGATGTTATGGAAAAATAGAGCTGGGTGTCGTCAGCATACTGCTGACACCTCACCTCAAAGCTCCTGATGACTGCTCCCAAGGGCTTTATATAGATGTTAAACAGCACGGGGGACAAGATGGTACCCTGCATCACCCCACAGCACAACTTCCCGGGGCCCAAAAGACTTTCACCTAATGCTATTCTCTGAGAGCAGCCCTGGAGATAGGATCGGAACCACTGTAAAACAGTGCCTCCAATACCCATCTCACCAAGTCACCCAGAAAGATACCATGGTCAATGGTATCGAAAGCTGCCGAGAGATAAAATAAGAATAACAGGGTCGCACTCCCCCTGTCCTTCTCCCAATAAAGATCGTCCATCAGGGCGACCAAGGCCGATTCAGTCCCATAACCAGGCCTGAAGCCAGACTGGGATGGGTCAAGATAATCTGTTTCATCCAAGAGTACTTGCAATTGCTGTGCCACAACCCTCTCAATCACCTTCCCTAAAAAGGGGGTATTTGCAACCGGTCGGTAGTTGTCATAAACCAATGGGTTCAGGGTGGGCTTTTTCAGGAGTGGTCGGATCACCGCCTCCTTCAAGGCACCCGGAACCACTCCCTCCCGCAATGATGTGTTGACCACACTCTGGATCCACTCTGTCACAACCCCCTTGGCAAGCTTTAATAAGCCAAGAAGGGCAAGGGTCGAAAGGACGCGTTGCTGGCCGCATCATCGCAAGCAGCTTGTCCACGTCATCAGGCCGCATCAACTGAAACCGTTCCCAAGAAGTTGCAGCAGACGTTGCACTGGACACCTCATTGGGGACTACAGTAAATGTGGAGGGGGTATCAAGACTGCTACAGAGGTGAGCAACTTTACCCTCAAAGTGCCTTGCAAACAATTCACAGTGGGCCTCCGAAGGGTCTAAAACTCCATTTCCTGGAGCTAATGTCAACAGACTCCTGACAATACGGAAAAGCTCCACTGGACGGCTACTTGAGGATGCGATGGAGGCAGAGAAGTGGGCCTTCTTCGCTGCCCTCACCGCCACACAGTAGGCACAGTTATGATGTTTTACTCATGCCCGATCAGCTTCACAGCACATCTTTCGCCACTTGCTCTCTAGCTATCGTCCAGCCTGTTTCATTGCCCTCAGCTCACTGGTGTACCAAGGTGCAAACCGGGCTCCACAATGCCGGAGAGGGTGCTCGGGGGCAACCGTGTCGAGAGCCTGACACGCCTCCCTGTTCCACAGTGTGACAAGGGCTTCAACAGGGTCACCTGCTCTATGTCCTGGGAACTCCCCAAGGACATTCAGGAATCCAGTGGATTCCATTAGGCTCCGGGGGTCAACCATCTTAATCTGTCCACCACCCCTGCAGGGAAGGATAGGAGCCATAAGTCTGAACTTCACCAGGAAGTGATCTGACCATGACAATGGGGTGACATCCACCCCCCCATCTCCAGACCACCCCTACCTCCATCTGGAGCAAAAACCAAGTCGAGGGTGTGTCCTGCCCTATGCGTCGGGCCAGTGGCAACTTGAGACAACCCCATGGTCGTCATGGAGACCATGAAGTCCCAAGCCGGAACACTAGAGGCAGCCTCAGCATGGACATTGAAGTCATCCAGCACTATCGTTCTGGGCTCCTCCAACACCACAGCCGAGATGGCCTCCGCCAGCTCAGTCAGAGAAGCTGCTGGGCAGCAGGGTGGATGGTACACCAGCAGCGACCCTAATTTACTGTCTCCTTGGCCCAACACCAGGTGCAGGCCCTCACAGCCAGCTCCAAGACAGAGTGGTTTCCTGGTGACAGAGATGGAAGTTCTGTGGACCACAGCAAATCCTCCCCCCCGTGTCTGTAGCCTGTGCTGGTGTTGCACTGAGTATCCAGGTGAGCAAAGCTGGGTCAGATCAATTCGTCCCAACTCACCCACCCAGGTGTTGGTAATGCACACCAAATTGGCACCTTCATCCACAATCAAATCACGGATGAGAGTGGTCTTATTGTGTACCGATCTGGCGTTAAACAACAACACACACAGGCCAGTGGGCACAGCAGATGAGCAATGCGGAACCCATCCATGAGAGGAGCGGCAGCAAGGTACAAGGCACAGATAGCAGTACAGTAATCAAGCCTCGATGTCACTAATGCATGTGTCACTGTGGCCAAGTCAACTGCCTCCAGGAATGGATGCAACTGGTAGGCCATTTTGAGTTGGCCAAATGCACTCCTGGCTACCACAGCCACCTGATATTCAAGCAGCAGGGCAGGATCCAGGAGGACTCCCAAACTGCGGACCTGCTCCTTCAAGAGGAGTGCAATCCCATCCAGAATAGGTGGCAACTCCATCCCTGCTGCAGTTTTTCCCTTAACCAGCAATATTTTTGTCTTATCTGGATTAAGTTTCAGTTTGTTAGCCCACATCCAGCACTTCACAGCCTCCAGGCACCAGTTTAGGATGAGCACTCCCTCCCTGCAATCGGGTGGTAGGGAGAGATAGAGCTGAGTGTCATCAGCATATTGATGACATTGTACTCCAAATCTCCTGATGACCTCTCCCAGCGGTTTCATATAAATGTTAAAGAGCATGGGAGACAAAATGGAACCTTGCGGTACCCCACAGGCCAACAACTAGGGGGTTGAGTAGTAGTCTCCCAGCACCACTTTCTGGGTCCTGTCCATCAGGTAAGACCGGAGCCACTGTAAAACAGTGCCTCCCAATCCCATCCCAGCTAGATGGCCCAGAAGGATACCATGGTCGATAGTATCGAAGGCTGCTGAGAGGTTCAGCAGCACCAACAGGGATGCACTCCCCCTGTCTGATGCACGGCGTAGGTCATCAAGCAAGGTGACCAAGGCAGTCTCTGTCTCATGACCAGGCCTGAAGCCTGATTGAAAAGGGTCTAGATAATCTGATTCATCCAGGAAAACTAGGAGCTGAGCAGCCACTACCCTTTCAACCACCTTGCCCAGAAAGGGGAGATTAGAGACTGGGCGGAAGTTGTTAAGATCCACAGGGTCTAATGAAGGCTTTTTAAACAAAGGTCTAATCACAGCCTCCTTCAACAATGTTGGCATAGAACCTTCCCTTAGGGAGATGTTAATTAAATATGCCAACCAGTCAGCCACTCCCACTCTGGCAGATTTGATTAACCAGGATGGGCAAGGGTCAAGGGAACAAGTAGTGGCCCTCGATTCTCCCAGAGTCCTGTCCACATCCTCAGGCTTTACAAGCTGAAAAGTATCCATAGAAAAATGACCAGAGGAAGGTTCGAGGACATCTGGCACAACTGTAGTTAAAGAGGAGTCCAAGTCAGTCCGAATGCGAGCAATTTTATCTGCAAAGTGCCTCGCAAACATGTCACAGCGAGCGACAAGGCTCAGGGTCTAATATAGGGCCAGAGCCCAAAAGACCCCAGACCACCTGGAAAAGCATCATCGGAAGACACTGAGCAGACACAATGATGGTAGAGAAGTGCACTTTCTTCACTGCCATCACTGCCACATGATAGGCTCGAAAATGAGCTCTAGCCTGTGTTCGATCAGAAGTGGACTGAGTTTTTCTCCATTGTCGCTTTAGCCGTCGTCCCTGCCTTTTCATCAGTCCCAAGGTTTGAGCAAGCCAAGGCCTATTATGGGCCTTTCCTGGTGGGAGAGGGCGCTTTGGAGCAATAGTGTCCACCTCCCAGGTCACCTCCGTATTCCAGAGATTGACCAGGGCTTCGCCAGTATCGCCAGCCATGCTGGGAATATCCCCCACAGCATTCAGGAAACCATCTGGATCCATGAGTCTCCGGGGGGGGGACCATCTTAATCGGCCCTTCACCCCTACGAAGATTACCGGGGGCACAAAGTCTAAACCTTGTCAGGTGGTGATCTGTCCATGACACCAGAGTCACTAAGAACCCCTCCACCCTCAGATCACCTTCTTCCTGTCCTGAACAGAACACAAGATCAAGTGTGTGTCCTGCCACATGTGTTGGTCCAGATGATATTAGAGACAGCCCCATGGTTGTCATGGCAGCCATGAAGTCCAGAACTGGACCTGTGAGTCTAACCTCGGCATGTATGTTGAAGTCACCCAGGACCATCAGCCTGGGGAACTGCAACACCAACAATCAACAGGAGGGCAAGGGTCACAGACGGAATCTCTGGTTTAAGTACAGATCTCCAAATCATCTTCAAAGGGATTGCGATAGGTATCAGACAGGAGCAAAGCCTGACTTTATACAAAGGCAGACTGAAAAGGGAAGAACAAAGGCTTCTAGTTACCATGTATCAGATGAAAGGAAAGATGATTATAAAAACAGATTTTTAATCGATTTAGGATGTACAACCCACCTAATAAAAGATGAAAATTTGTTTAAGTATTTCAAGAACTTTACACAAGAAGTAAAAACCGCATCTGGAGATATTTTTCATTGTCAAGGAATAGGTACAGTGAAACTGCTTTGCAAAACGCAAGAAGGTGAAAGACAGCTTGAACTTAAAAACTGCCTATATGTTCCAGATTTCAAAGACAATTTAATAAGTGCTACTAAGATAATAGAATTGGGGGGTGAACTTTATATGAGTGGAGAATTTTGCCATGTTCTAGATGAAGGAGAAATATGTTGCACTGCAAAATTGAAAGATGGACTTTTGCATTTAGAATACCTTGAAGCTATGCATGCAAATATGGTCAAGGAAACCTGTAATTCTGAATGTTTGCATATTTGGCATAGAAGAATGGGACATGCTAGCTTAGCCAGAGTAACTACTCTAGAGAAAGAGAATTTGGCAAAAGGCATTAAAATGGGACAGTGCAAATGTACAGAGAAATGTGAATGCTGTATAAGGACACAGTGCAAAACCAAAATTTCCTAAGAAAAGTGAGGAAAACCAAAAGCTCTCTAGAATTAATTCACACAGATCTTTGTGGGCCAATGAAAGTGCCATCCCAGGGTGGAAATTTTTACATGCTGACTTTTATAGATGACTACTTGTGGTATACTACAATGTACCTGCTAAAAGAAAAGTCAAGCACTTCAAAAATTGAAGGACTATGTCAGAATTATGTCCAACAAATTTGGCAGAAAGCCACAGATTATAAGATCTGACAATGGAGGAGAATATGTCTCCAGGGCTATGCAAGACTTTCTCTGTGAAGAAGGCATAGAGCACCAGACTACAGTTGTCTACAACCCAGAACAGAATGGGGTTGCAGAACGAATTAACAGGACCCTTGGACAAATGATTCATTCCTTGTTGGAAGATGCACAGTTACCAAAGAAGTACTGGGGGGGAAGCAGCGGTTACTGCCACCTACCTGCAGAACTGACTTCCTGCATCTGCAACCAACAAAACACCATTTGAACTATGTATGGCATGATAGGACACCAAGCGTGCCTCACCTTCGTGTATTTGGGTGCAAGGCCTTTGTGCACATCCCAAAACAAAAGAGGTCAAAACTTGACAACACTGCCAGGGAAGTAATATTCATTTGATATTCTTCAACGCAGAAGGGATATTGAGTAATAGATCCCAAAACTGACGAAGTTGGAGTATACATGATGAAGGAAAGTGCGCACACCAATCAGAAGGGGCACCACACCAAACAGATGACAGCGAAAAGCTGTGGGCACCACAGAAGGTATAACAATAATATACCTGCAGAGGAAGGTGAGGAATCTAAGCCAGAAAAGGCATCAAAGCCAGAAGGGGCAACGGAAGCGCCAGCACCCAGTTGCTCTGAACATACCAACAAAGGTGTACCACCAGATAGACTTGCTTACCTCATGAGAGATGAACTTCCAGAGCCAGACACCTGGAAAGAAATTGAAGCCTTACCCAAAGCCGAAGCTGAGAGGTGGAGGCAGGCAGCCAAGGAAGAGCTGGAAGCTCTACACAAGAATAAAACTTGGACACTGACCAAGCTTCCTCAAGGAAGGAAAGCTGTAGACTGCAAGTGGATATTCAAGAAAAAGCCAGATGCTGAAGGAAATGTTGAGAGATACAAGGCAAGACTAGTAGTCAAAGGATACTCTCAAAAGTATGGACAAGACTACTATCAAACATTTGCTCCTGTAGTTAAACACACGACTATCAGAACTCTTCTGAATGTTGCTGCTAACAAGAAAATGCAGGTGGAGCACATGGATATAAAAATAGCATTCTTGCATGGAGAAATAGAAGAGGAAATCTACATGCTGCTTATGTTTACTGTTGGTAGGTTGATTTTATTGTGATATTCTGTATTTTAACCTTTTTGTACACCGCCCAGAGAGCCATTCGCTATGGGCGGTTTATAAATGAAACAAATAAAAATAAATAAATAAACCACCAGGGTTTGAAGTTCCAGGAAAAGAAATCCTAGTGTGTAAACTTCAAAAATCTATCTATGGACTTAAACAGGTCGCCAGAGCCTGGAATGAGAAACTGAGAAAATGCTCTTGAAGGAAGGCTTTGTACAAAGCAGAGCAGAGCCATGCCTGTACAGCAGATCCAAGAACAACAGATGGACTTACTTATTGATTTACGTTGATGATCTACTGTTGGCTTATCAAGATCCTCTAGACCAGCAACAACTAGTGAATCATCTCAACAAGGAGGCTGAAGTGAAGTGCCTAGGTGATGTCACTCACTAGCTTGGAATACAAATTGAGACAGAAGATGATGGATCCTTCTTGCTGAGTCAAAGACAAAAGATCCAAGACCTTCTCGAGAGTCTAGGACTGAAGGATACACAACAAAAAACCTACTCCAATTGAAGTAGGATACCTGAAACCACACCAGAACAACCATGGGAAAACCATGAGAGCTACAGACAAGCCATCGGAAAACTTCTGAATATCAGCACTGTTAGCAGGCCAGATGTGGTGTTAGCAGTGGGATACCTGTGCCAAAAAAACAGCTCACTAACTAAAAAGGACTGGGAAGCAATCAAGAGAGTTGCGAGTTATCTATAGAGCACTGCAACCATGAAATTGAAGTTAGCGGCTACCTGAGATCCCAAACTAGTGGGATATGCAGGTGCTGATTGGGATGAAGACACTACAGATTGAAAATCCACCAGTGGAAACATCTTCTACTATGGAGATTCTGTGATCAGCAGGGCAAGTACGAAACAAGAGACTGTAGCACTCTCTTCCACAGAAGCAGAGTATGTGTCAGCTTCTGAAGCAAGCAGACAGTTGACATAGCTACTTGAACTGTTCAAAGATTTAGGCATCTCTATACCTGGGCCTGTTGTGATGCATGAAGACAACCAAGGATGCATTGGACTCATGGAATCAGAAGGGGTGAGTTCACGAACCAAGCACATAGACGTGAAGCACCATTTCATTAGAGATGCCTACCGCAGAGGACTACAAATGGTCACAAGCTTCCGCTTGTTTTCTCCTCCCAAGCTGAAATAG
Source organism: Rhineura floridana (assembly GCF_030035675.1). Classification (NCBI taxonomy): domain Eukaryota; kingdom Metazoa; phylum Chordata; class Lepidosauria; order Squamata; family Rhineuridae; genus Rhineura; species Rhineura floridana. Next base: position 45,776,425 of record NC_084487.1, read on the forward strand.
TTAGGTTAACTTTCCTTTTCAAACATATAACATCAGAAAGCCATAGCGTGTTTTTTTTCATTGAATGGGAGACACAGCAAGAGAAAATATTAAAAATTATATCAGTGGAACTATGCTGGTGGCTGTTAAAGAAGGGAGGTTATTGGCATTGGGTATACAATCAGAAGTAGGATTAGGACTTCAAGTAAAAAAGTGTCAGGCACAACCAGACAGTACAGGGGTTGTAACTGTAAAACAGGGATTGGGATCATGTGGCCCTCTTGATGTTACTGGATTCTAACTCCCATCATCCATGACCACTGGCCTTGCTGGCCATTTCATTAGAGATACCTAACGCAGAGGACTACTCCAGATGGAGTATTGTCCAACAGAAGACATGACTGCAGACACTCTCAAGAAGGCGTTGGGCAAAATCAGACACTGCAAGCTGTGAGACAAAATGAACCTTGTGGGCTGAACCAAACACTCATTGAGAAGGGGTGCTGGAAGTGGGGCAAGAGCAACTCCTGTTTTGTTCTTTTGTTTATGTTCCAGAAGAGAGATAGAGTTAGTGTCCTCCAGATGGATAGGCTTGATTACCTTTACCTGTGATGCTCTGACTGATTTCCTTCCGTCGTTAGACTGATATGTGTTAGGGATGCTTATCTGCCCCTCCTCCTTCCGCCCTTTCCTTCTCCTTCTCTTCTTCGACTGTCCAAGAGAGAGGAAACACCTTTGTCTCTGCTGTCTCTCCTGAGCCATGAGGGCAACTCCCAAGCCTGGGCGTTGCGCCTCCAACTTAGTTAGTTAGTTAGAACTAGGTATGCCTTTCTATCTACTATGTATTTCTATAAATAAAGTAGCTTTTCTTATTTTGCTAAGTCTTACGTCTCAGTGATCTCAGTGCAGAGTAAAAGCCTCCTATCTTAGGTAAACGCACACACTGGCACACACTCATTTCAGACGGTTGCCGTTCTCTGCTTAACAAATATACAAATTTACACAACAGTAATAGTATTCAGATCTCCTGCACACAAGAGAGAAATTTGCTATTGCTGAAAGCTATAAACATATTCAATTTATGAGATTTTCAAACAAGCAGGAAAAAACAGTAGTTTTCTGGACTTGCAATGCGTTTTAGGTATTGCCTGGAGGTCAATAAATCCGTTGTCAATTACAACCTTGACTTCACTTTTTGGCTACAAACCAGAAAGGGCGGGGTTAGAGCAGCCAGCTAGAGCAGCCAGCTATGAGCATTTAATAGGAGTTGTGGGGGGCTGCTGACGTTTTGATGTATATCTCATGAACCAGACCACCTAGTAACTTAATTGTTAATTGCTTAATGAAAGCTGAGAGTCTGCAGATTGAGGTGACTCACACAGAGACCTGGGGATGACCCCAAAAATCCAGAGTTTCTTGGGCAAAAAACAAAGACCTGGCAACCCTATACTTTGCAATTTTCAGCTTCTTATAAATGTCTGGTCAAGTACTAATTTCACTGGGTTGTATCTAAAGCAGCATCAGCAGAGTTCCACTGGTACAGTAGCACTTCCATTTCCTCTTCTCCCCCATAGCCCCCAATATTCTCCAGAAGGTTCCATGGGGAGTGAAGAGGAGGGAAAGTTCTGTTCCACTAGCACAAGTCCCTCACACTAGTGGAACAGGAGCATTGGATACTGCCCACTGGACTTATTAGGATTAAAAGGCTAACTTGGATAGAGGATTTAAACAAGTATTGGGGAGGGATGTTCAACAAATGAGCATGACACATGAAGTGTGTGGGGATTGTTTAATTGTATATTTATTGAGATGTTCTCATTAGTTTGTTGTTTATTATTATTGTTTGGCTACTTATATACTGTGTATATTTATATGTTAAAAATAAAAATGCTACTTATTTGCTGGGAAATTGAAGACTTTTATCTAGGCCTTTTTATAAAGTGTTTGATTCTCTTATTGTGACACATTTAAATGTTTTTTCTTTTCTTTTAATAATGTTATTTGTTATTTAATTTTGAGAATTGCATTATTGTATTTATGCTTTATGATGTGTTATATTTGTGTTTTTGTAAGCCGCCTTGAGGGCCTTTTGGCCATAAGGCAGGATATAAATTTAATAAATTAATTAAATAAATAAATAAATGACTCTTATGTTAGATAAGTGGCAGGGTATTTTTTAAGGAATTGTTACTGGGTGTCTATTTTTTTCATTCAAATGTCTTGCACATGGAAGCCTCTCTACCACATACATGCCCTGACATTTGGACTGAGATGAACGTGGTTCAAACTAAAACAAATATAGGGAGCGAATACAGCATTGCAAATGCATTTACATAAGTTACTAGCCTAGCAAAATGATTGCTGGCCTGTCCACCCACCAGTAAATACATGAATTAAAAAGCAAATTAAAATTAAAAACTGTTGCTTGTGATCCATACCCTGCTGTAGCAAAGTTCTTATGAAAAGAAGAATGAAGATACAGAGAACCAGAAAGACTGGTGGTTTATAATAATCCTAAGAATTATTGTGTAATGTACTACTATGTTCTACTGTTTCGATTCAGTTTTACAAACATTTCATATTCTAGTCAGTGTTTCAGTGGCCTTCCATCTGAATGTGTGTTCTTGGTTCATTGATCATATTTTATGTGTCCATTGGTGACCATAGGGTGTCCACAAGCTAGGACTGGATGTCCATCTGGACACACAACTATTACTTAAAGTGCCTTGATAAGTGGTGTATGCAAATGAGAGCATTGAGACACACTGCGTAAAAACATAAGAGCCTTGTTGGATCAGATTAGAGGCCTACCTGTCCAACATCCTGTTTCCCACATTGTCCGGCCAGATGCTTCTGGGATGCCCATTAACAGGACCTGAGGGCTACAGCATTCTCCCCATTTGTGCTCCCCAGCAAACGGTATGCTTCCTTTTGTCTGCCCTGAAGTCTTTCAGTATTCAGCTTCTTTGGATGACCCTGGTTCTAGTATTATGAGAGGGGGAGAAAAACATATCTCTACCAAAACACTGTGCATAATTTTATACACCTATTTCAGGTCCCCTTTTTACCATTTTTATCTAACCTAAAAAGCCCCAAACATTGCAATCTTTCCTCATTTTGACTCTCCTTTTCTACTCCTTTTCTTCCACTACTTTCAGCCTTCAGACAACAACAAAAACACCCCTAGATTTAATGTGATGCAAGAGAACCCCACCTTGGTTTATTCTAGGGTATGTCATTATCTGCACTGGTCCTTCTATAGTCTCCTTCTGTCCTTCAGGTGGGCAGAGGATTAGGGGTAGGCCCAAAATGTTGATGCTTGAAGAGTGTGGCCAGACCCTCCACAATCTGCGCAGGACTAGAACTTACATTTTCTACTCCTCTTGAGTAATTTGTATGTTACTGTTAGGGATGTAAAGAAGCAGCGACTTCCATCCCGTTCTTTGTTTGTCATAATCAACGCTGTTTCAATTTTACTACAGTTTAGCTTCCACTACTTATTTGTCTCTCTATTGCTATGGCCAAAACTAGTGTGATTTTAGTGCATTTCAATGGAAGGGAACCCTCAAAAACAATGCAGAAAATAATGTAATTATATACATAATGTTTCTGGACTAAAACAACAGCAGCAGCAGATATAACTCAAATTTACTTGTGTGATTTCCATTCCTGACCTAAGACAAACATGCTAATTGTGGCAATTTCTGCTCTCATTTCCGTTTCCAACAGAGTTCTCCAACATCCCTGTTTACCGACAATTACATTTAATTAAAACGGCCTCTTTTTTGAGGACGCTTTGTGTGTTTTGCACCCTTTTCTCCTCATTAGTATTGATATTATTAAAAGGGGCCTGCTAAAATATGAATTCAAGCTTTAAAAGTGTTTTTAAAAGGAGAAGAAATAAGCCCCTGGCTGCCATCCCTTATTTTAGAACAGAACTCATGACTTTTAACCAAATACTGTCATATTGAGTATTAATAATACAATTATGCAAAACTGCTATTATATCTCTGACAAAAATTAGATTCCATTGCCACTGCTATAGTCAGTGATGGCATAGTTGTTGTTGGTTGTTGTTGTTTTTAAAAAAGACTCATGACCTAAGATTTCTGTTGCTATGGCAATAGGACTGTTATGGAGGAAGAACTAAAGGTAAGTATGAGTACACATGTGGATCAATGGGAGTGGGTAGATGTTGGCTGCCTGTCACAAGTCCGTAGTGCAGTTCTCTTTCCTCTGCCTATTAGCAAACAATATGATCCTCCATTTTCCAGGACTGAAATAATCCACTCTCACCACCAGCTTCTTTATGTAAACAGAACAATGCTGGTGAAAGATGCCAAACTGACACCTTCACCAGAAAACTGAGGGCTATTGCAAGCACCTCAAAGCACTTCTAAGGAGGAATGGTGTAAAAACTGGATGTGCTGATTGTCACATTAGACACAATCACAGTGTGTCTGTTTCACAGCAGAGAGTGAGAGATGTGGTCACATTTTATTAGCTACAGATAAATTCCATGCTTTTTCCTGTACAGACATTTCTGTGTATGAAGCTTGTAACATTTGAAGAGACCTCACCACCTTTGATTTATTCACAGAACCAATTCTTCATCTTTTCCAGATAGTGTCAAAACCAGCTTGTGGGAAGGGGGATTTGGAGACTCAAAACAGGAGGAGGAAAGTGGGTTAAGATGCTTATTCTCCACACTGGACTCCCATTGGAGCCTGCAGCCTGGGCATCTGCTTGGGGTAAAAAGCATGTTTTTTTGCTGTTGTTGGGACGATTAACATATGTCATTTGAGCAGGAAAACTAGGTTCCACTGTAGATTACTAGTGGTGCCTCCAGATTATCACTATTTTCCGGGAGGGATGCAGGTGCATACCGGAAATTTAGGTTTATGAAATTAACGTGAATTAAAGCACTCTGTCACCCTAGCACAACAATTCTGTTTAAAAAATTGGACTTTTCTCCATTAGGAAAGCGATGGGGAAATGCACTGAAAAGTGTGAGATGAAAGAGTGATTAAAGGGAAGATGTGTACACGCCCCACAAACAAACCAGGATGAATGCTCATTGTCATATAACCACCCCACAAACAAATCAGAACAAATTCTCAATTAAGACAGGATATAGTCTATCCTCCCTGTAAGCTTTGTGCAAACAAATCAAGATGAATACTCAATAAACAGGCCAATGGCATCATTCTGGTTTCAAGCCAGTGCCACTGAATCCACTCTTTAATGTTTCCCTTAACATATGGGAGAGTTTTATTACCTATTTATTTATTTCATTTTGTTGACTACAAATAGTTACAAGTGTTTCCAACTAGTGTGTGTGTGTGTGTGTGTGTGTGAGAGAGAGAGAGAGAGAGAGAGAGAGAGAGAGAGAGAGAGAGATCTCCCTGCTGTCCTGTATATATCATTCTCTGAGATTGTTTGTCTTCATATACCGCATAAACAGAGAAATTGTTCAAATGAAAGTAGACAGGAAATGTATGTGTGTGTAAGAGAGAGAGACAATATAAATGACTGAGCTGGGCAAGCTAAATGCCAGCTTCCTGCAGCTCTATTGGCATTTCTTTCTGAGAAAACCACCTGTAAATGAACCACTGACCCTCCAAAGGGGACCAGTCAGTGAGTCATAGATAGATGCTGTCTGCATGATTTTTGATCCAGGAGGAGAAATAGCAAACCGGTGGTAGTTATAGTAGCATGATTGACTTAGCTGGGAGTTTTAAAAAAACTAGTTCAGAAATTATGGCAGGGCATACCCAAGAAGGCCACATGCTTTCTTAAATGACTCTCATAAAGCTGCTGCCACAGCCTAATTGGAGAAAGCAGGTCCTGGGAGATTATTCCCTGCAAGGCAGAAGCTCGTGCCTAGCTATCAAGCTACCTGCATCACTGGCTCATCCAGTAACTAGTCCATCTTTCCTTTGTAGATCATAAATAAAATAGAATGGTTCGACAGAAAGCAGCGCAGTTTAATCCTTCCATTTGGACAGCCTACAGAGCTTGACCTATGTGGATTGCCATAATTCTCCTTGAGAAAGGGATTGGAAAGTTTTCTAAGGCTAAGCAGACAGAAGAGGAGGATGCCAAATGAAAAGCAAGAGAAGCAAAGGGCAGGATTTGCCACAATACAGCCACATCCAACACAGATTTAGGTGTGCTTCTACAACCTTTTGGTTTAATTGGTTGCATGAAGTGTCCATGGCCATCATTGCTGGCCATTGATCATGCCTTCTGGGCATGATGGGAGTTGTAGTTCAGCAACATCTGGAGGACCAAAGATTCTCTTTCCAATCCGTTTCTCTCAGAACTGTCCACCAATTGTGTGGCTTTCATTGTGTGCCTTTGCAAAAGTCCCATTACAGTGGCATCCTCAGGAGCCCATCCGTATAGGTGGCAGCTAGAGCCCCTGTATCTTACACGTAGCGCTGTACCCTCCAGACTATCATAGAGTGGTGACCCTAAAACAGGCATTTTCTACTGTTGCCCCTGTACTGTGGAATGCCCTTCCCTCTACCATATGTGAAGTAACCACCAGGTGCTTCAGACATCTTGTGAAGACTTCTCTGTTTGCCTAGGCTTTCTCTGATCCATAAGATTGGACCCTGTTTTATGTATTTGAATATCCTGCATTTCTGTTTTATTTGTCTTTATATTGCTATTTTACTGGTTTTAGGTTGTGTTTTTGTTTTGATGTTTTAATGATATAGTGTTTTTGAGACTGTACACTGCTTGGAGAGTTTTGAAATATTAAATGGCATGTAAATGCTTTTAAATAAAGCAAGCAACCGTCCAAAGGATGCTTGGCTGCCTCAGGCACCTGGTTGGCCACTGTGAGAACAGGATGCTGAACTAGATGGGCCACTGGCCTGATCCAACAGGCTCTTCTTATGTTCTTATGTTCTCACAACAACCCTGTGATGTACCAGGTTAGTCAGAGAGAGAGTGACTGACTCAGGTCACCTACTAAGAATCATGGCTGAGCAGAGAGTTAAACCCAGATCTCCCTTGCCAAAGTCCAACCCTCCAACCATTACACTACACTCTCACTCTCTCTTGAGTCTGTGCCTAAATTGGTATTGGATTGTGGCCCAAGAATTCTAGGCCTGCTAAAGTCCAATTCTTCAGAGCCAAATAATATGTTCAAAACAGCACAGATTTTTCTGATTGCAGTAGGAAGGGATGGCACTGCAGAATTTAAAAACATTTGAGAAACAATAAAAAGTTGATAAGAGAGTTGTATGCACTTTGATGGAGAAGGGTAAAAATGGCTTAGAATAGGGAGTGGGAGTCCTGAGATGCCTTTGGGGCACAGTGAAACTGCTGGTACTGAGAAATTTTTTTGTTTGAATGGTATGCTCCAAGCAACTGTGATTGATGCTTAATGTATCAAGCTTAATGACATCACTAGGGCCCACCCCTGTGACATCACTAGGGCCTGCTCTGTGACATCACTAGGGCCCACTCCCAAAATATCAAGGTTTGGGATGCTTCTGACCTGGCAATACTAGTGACATTGGAAGTGTAGATCCTGCTTCTTTTCATGTAGGCTCCCCATGTGATGTGGAACTTTAGAAATTCACATGAAAGCTAGCAATACATCTGTACATCCATTTGTCTGATGGCCAAACGACAATTAAAAAAAAAAATCCTTTCATGTTTTAAACAGAAACAGAGAGAATATATATTCTATGTCATACTTAACTAGATTTGACCAGCTTGTTTATTCATACGTCTGCCCTATTCTAATTAAGTCTAAATTTTACAACAAAATGCAGGCAAGGAAAGAAGAACCCCCCTCCCCATCCCCTGGCATTATCTCACCATGCTTTGTCACTTATTTTGCTCCCAAGTAGGGATGGAAAGATCATTTCGATTTTCTCAGTTTCTCATTTTTCCAATCAGTTCTCCACATTTCTGCAGCAATTTGCAAATTTTAAAAAATAAAACCTAATGAAACTTCTCCAGCATTTTAGTGTGAATTTCTCTTAACCCATTTTTGTAGGCAGTTTTGACTAAACTACACATTTTTGCAAGCAATTTATTATCATACAATGCATTTTTGTATGTTATTTTCACTCATATGTTCATTTTTATGCATACTTTCCCTTAACATATGCATTTGTATGAACATTGGATGGTTGGCAAACTGCACTACAAAATTCAGAGAAGTGCAAATTTCAAAGTATGGCTGTGTTTTGGTCCTCATATTGTTTTGGAAAGTGTGGATTGATTCAGCGTGAAATGCGAACTGAATCGAATTTTTTGCCCATCCCTACCCCCAAGTCCGGCTCAATTTGGTGGTGGTGGTGCATGGCTGGAAGAGAAATGCAACAAAGTGAAAGGAAGGGTTGGAGACGGGAATTCCTTTCCCCTGACCCACTTGCACCTTTTGTTGTAAAAATTAGAAACACACACATACACACACACACAGCTGACATTATAGATCAACCTGAACGACAAATCTGGGTGAGCCTATCCTGTCTAATTTGACCCTAACTGTCGAAGGGAGGCTCAAAATTGTGTTATCACAAGCGACATCTTCTTGAAATAGCTTTCTTGTTAGGTTATGAGGAAAACATGCCCTTGGCAATACTCATCCTTTATCGCAGGAGCAATAGCAAGAGTTCCAGGTTCCCAAGTGACCTGTGCTTTTTTCGGCCCTCCTGATTGTAGCTGCTGAGATATACTGCAGAGGAAAGGGCAGTTTATTTTGGAAATACAGTCTGTTGCTTCCCTTCCCAATCAAAGAATGTTGAAAAAATGAAATGAACTGCCTTCAAGTCGATTCTGACTTAAGGGCAACCCTATGAATAGGGTTTTCTTTTTTTTTTTTTCAATAATTTTTATTCAGATTTTCATAAAACATACAAGACGAAATCATAAAACATTCAAAGACAAAAAACAAAATCAAAAATAGTTAAACAAAAAGAAAAAAAAGAAAAAAAAAACAAAAATAAAAAATAAAGAGTAAAATATTGACTTCCCATTTGTCAAAGATCAAATCAGTTATAAATCTATAATATATAACAATCCTGTCTCTTAAGTCATATTATAAAATCACTTTCCTCCAGTAGTTATCTTACTTAATCATCAAATCTCATAAACATTACTTTATTCTTTCCACAAAAAGTCAAAGAGAGGTTTCAATTCTTTAAGAAATATATCTATCAATTTTTTTTTCCAGATAAGCATATCGATTAATCCATCTCATTACTAATTATGATAATCTTATTGTCATAACCATAGTCAAAATAAACATTTCAATTAATCCATCACATCAGAATCTGTTAGGTTCAGTAATTTCAGTAGCCATTGTTCTATTATCCCTATTAGTTCCATTTTCCATCTTCCATCTTCAGTAGTCTTGTTAAGTCCAGTAATTTCAGTATCCAATCTTCCATTATCAGTATTCCATAATAATCTTGCTGTCAAAGCCATAGTCATATAGTAAGAGTCTGATGGGAATTACCTCTATCCCAAATATTTTCTTGCCATCCATTCCGAATAGGTTGCTGAAATACTGCTGTAAAATCATATCTCTGTTCTTTTTTTCAAAATACACTGGGTCATCTCTTGAAAGTTTTTCCATTGTCACATGGCTGCAGTTAATTCCATAGATTTTCTCTATATTGGGCTCCATCACATCATTCCAGTCCAGAAGATTATCCATGCCATTGATAACTTTATCTCTAGAATCTTCATTAATTTCTTCAGAGATAACATTGAGTTCCAAACAATTGATTTTATTTCTAAAGTCCATAGACTCCAAATCTTGTTCCTGTTCCACGTTTGTTCCAATCTCCGGGATCTCCTCTCTCACAGGGACCCCTGTTCCAGTCTCCAGGGTCTCCTCTCTCACAGGGACCCCTGTTCCAGTCTCCAGGGTCTCCTCTCTCACAAGGACCCCTATGTCTTTAATCTCCTGTGTCTCCAAACAATAGATTTTGTTTCTAAAGTCCATAGACTCCAAATCTTTTTCCTGTTCCACGTTTGTTCCAATCTCCGGGGTCTCCTCTCTCACAGGGACCCCTTCCAGGGTCACCTCTCTCACAGGGACCCCTATATCTTTAATCTCCTGCTTCATTTTACTCAATTCAATTTTCAGCTCCTTACAACCCTGTCGCAGGTTTTGTTTCGTTATCTCAATCTCATCCATTATTTTCTGAAACATAGTTATTTCCAGATTCTCAGCCACTTTCTTAATTGCCATTTTAAAAGAAAAATATAGGAAAACCACTTCTTATTTCAGCAACAATTGGGTTAATACTCCAAACTTGGTGACATCACAGTATAAACAGAGCAGACAGCCTTATCTCTTCATAGTTAAGTAAACAAAATGCAGTTCCCAGGATCGAAACAATTAATGGCAGTCGTCAGAAAACAGATTCGTCAAAATAAAATAGACCAAAAAGAGAGTAGTCTCAGACAATATAATATTCTTCAAAATAAAAATCTGGAATAGAAATCCCTCTTCTGTGTATATCTTTAGAATGCAAATCCAGGACAGCTTTTTGCAACAAAAACAGAGATAAGCTATTAATTAGTGCGTAGCAGAGAGAAGTTATGGCTCCCCAGTGAGGTGTCAAAAACCGATCAATCTGGCAAATCTCTTTTAAACAGCAACAATTTAAGTCAAGTAAAAGAAAAATATAGAAAGAAGGGTGCTTGCCTGTTAGTGCGTTCTCTCTTAGAAGATAAGGTGAACGTTCGCTTTATCAGATAGAGCTTGCTGTTGAAAATCCGTCCCACCTTCGTCGGCTGGACCTCGTCCCATAAATTAATGAGATCTGGTCGCCCCAACAAAAATAGGCTTTGAGGTTAATCTCTTCGTTTCTCCCTACCCGGGAGAAGTTTAATCAGTCAAAAAAAAAGAAAAAACTGACTGATATATCTGAATAAGCTTCTTTTGAGGCAGGAGCCCGTCTCAAAAGCAGGCACAGGCTAAGTCACCCTTCCCGGAAGTCCCCTATGAATAGGGTTTTCATGGTAAGCGGTATTCAGAGGTGGTTTTACCATTGCCTTCCTCTGAGGCTGAGACGCAGTGACTGGCCCAAGGTCACCCAGTGCGCTTCATGGCTGTGTGGGGATTCGAACCCTGGTCTCCCAGGTCATAGTCCAACACCTTAACCACTACACCATAGGGGCAAAAGATATGAGTTACCAGCACTAGAATTAGCAATAAATACGCTGTGAGAAAGGAGCATCATCATCATCATCATCATAGTAGTAGTAGCAGGTTTGTACTAGAAGCAGCTAAACAGAATGTCATGCTGATGTGCAGATTATAAATTCAAGTCCATCTTTTTCATTTGTTTATACCTGCAGTTGTACCACTCTTCCTTCCTGTATCTGCTTGGTGGTGAATGGTATGCTCATGCTAACATTAATCCTATAGGTCTTTCCAGATGCATTTTTACTTCAGTTGTTAGCACTCAACATGCTATAACTCTAATCCAGCCTCATATCTTTTGGGGACGGGCTGTAGCTCAGTAGTGTAGCATTGGCTTTGCACGCAGAAGGTCCCAGATTCAATCCCCAGTGTCTCCAGGTAGGGCTGGAAGAGACCTCTGTCTAAAACCCTGGAGAGCTTCTGCCAGTCAGCGTAGACAATACTGAGCTAGATGGACCAATGGTCTGACTCAGTATAAGGCAGCGTCCTCTGTTCCTACCCTGCCTTCATGTAATCACTGAGGGGAGTGCAGGAAAGATAGAGATGTGGTTGTAAGAGCTAGTTGTGAACTCCAGCACAGGCACGGTTCTGCAAGGGAGTGCACAGCCAGCAAGGATTTTTTTAAAAATATATAAAAAATAAAGTAGAAGTTCTTGAAATGGGGTAGCAGTGCAAATCAGTTCTGTGTAGGTAGCCTTGCTGCTGTTCAAACAACAGCTGGATGAGCTGCTATTTAAACTAGTGCTGGGTGAGCTCACCAGCACTGGAGCTGCAGACCAGGCAAGTTTGACTGTGATTGTAATTGAAAATGAATCATGCAGCGGTGTAAAGGCATATGACAACCTTCGCCGACCTGGCACCCTCCAGCTGTTTTGGACTACATCTCTCATCACCTTCAGCCAGCACAGCACCAGTTGTAGTCCAAAACATCTGAAGGGTGCCAGGTTGGCAAAGGCTTGCATAAAATAATCCAATGAAGAAATGCTAGACAGAGACAAGCCCTTTGAAATTTATCAGATGGAGCAGTCACTTTCAATGACTGAAACTTACCATTCTATTGAATTGGTAAACTTTTTATTTTATTTTTATGTTAATTTTCCTTAAGTGGCTAGAAGTATAATTAACTTATGTGAACAAAAAAAGGTCACAGCAACTCAGATCAAGCACACATACCTTCTTCATGAAGTGAAAACCAAAGACTACATAAATATAACTAGCCAATAAAAAAATTACAAGTAAGAATCACACCACCCCTTAAATAACAAAACAAGAAAGCATAGAACTGTCAGCCCATGTTTCCCATAACTTCAATAATGACTCAGACTTAATTATGTGATAATAATAATAAAACACGTTGCACTTATTCAGAATTTGTTAAGGCTAGTACATATCTGTACCCCTCTAGAAAACTAGTGCAAAATGCGGCGGCCAGATTGCTGACAAGGACCAAGCGGTCCGAGCATATAACACCTGTTCTGGCCAGCTTGCACTGGTTGCCAATATGTTTCCGGGCTAGATTCAAAGTGTTGGTATTAACCTATAAAGCCTTATACGTTGCGGGACCACGATACCTTGCGGAACGCCTCTTCCGATATGAACCGGCCCGTGCACTACGTTCTGCTACGAAGGCCCTCCTCCGGGTTCCAACTCACAGGGAGGCCCGGAGGGTGATGACAAGATCTAGGGCCTTCTCAGTGGTGGCCCCCGAACTATGGAACAGTGTCCCCGAGGAAGTACGCCTGGCGCCGACTCTGCTCTCCTTCCGGCGCCAGGTCAAAACCTTCCTATTCTCTGAAGCATTTTAAGTTACACTGATTTACTTTTAAAAATGTTTATTGTATTGGATTGTTGATTGTATTTTAGTATTATTTTGTTATTCATTGTATTTTTATGCTATTTTATGTTCACCACCCAGAGAGCTATTGCTAGTCGGGCGGTATATAAATTTAATAAATAAATAAAATAAATAAATAAATATACACAATTTTGATTGGACAAAGCCGTATTTTTTCCAATACCATGCAAATAAATTTGTTCTGAGTACACCCATTGAAATTAATGGACCTAATTTAGTCATAGCATTGAACACAACTCTTGGATCTAAAGTGCTAGCTTACTGAGCCTTGCAAGTCCTAGAAAACTTGTTAGATCTGGTTCTAAGGCAAGAATGTTGGTTTTCAACAAGCCAAATAGCCTTAGGCAACTGAATAAGGAAGCTAAGAGGTTACTTGAAGTGCCAATATTTTTAGGGACATCAGTACTGAAGTAGTGTATAATCCTATGGATGTACAACAATGTCACAGAGAATCGTGCTCGCATAAAAGTCTCGAATCAAGCACAAATTCTACAGCCAAACAATTTTCAGGAGTCTTGAATAGTTTATTTGGTTTGGTTTCTTTCTAGTATTCCTTCCCTACCTTTTTACAAAATAAACAAGACAACAGTACAATATCTGAGTCAGCCTCAGTTCCAGGATATACTGCCTACGTATACACCATACATAGCACACTATACACCATACATTTGAAGCACATTATTTTCCCTAAAGAATCCTGGAGAGGGAACTGTAGGTTATCCCTTATAAACCTACAATTCCCAGCACCTGTAACAATTCCCAGGATTCTTCCAGGGAAAATAATGTACTTTAAATGTAAGGTGTATAACCAACATGTTCCTAGTGAAAAAACTGGTATTATAGAAGGCATGTCCAGGCAGCAGTTTGTTATGTTTTTTGTTGGGTCCCATAGCCTTGGAAAAGCAAGTATCATCATCCATCTCCCACATACACACACTGCAGCCAGTCCACCTTGTAGCGTGTGCCATTTGCGTCAGTCCCAGGTAAAGATGTGGGAGAAATTTGATTCAGTTCACATTTAAAGGTGAAACGGCCAAATTTGCACTTCTTGGGGAAAAAATACAAACTGAAACACAGCCATCCTTCAAAATTCACACTTCTCCAAATTTTGTAATGCAGTTCTTCAGCCAAGTAATGTTTATACTAAAGGAATATACTACAGTAAAGTATATATATTCATGAAAATAGCACACAAAATGCATTATATTAGGAAAAATTGCATGCAAAAATATGTATATTAGTCAAATCTACATACAAAAATATGTTTATTAGGAGAAATTTGCACTGTGCTGACATTTTCATGAGGATTTTTTAAAAATTCACATATTCCTGCAGAAATGTGAAGAACTGAATTTAAGATTAGAAAAATGAAAAACGTGGAGGACCAAAATCAACAGATTTGTCCATCCTTAGTTCCCAGGTGAGGTCAATGGATAATCAGCATAGATTGGGACAACCCACACACCAGGGCTATGGGGTATTGAATGGGGCCATTGCCCCATTGCCCCATTGACACATTGCCTCAACTACCAAAATTAGAGGCATCTCCATGTGTCCTCTGAAGAAGTGCAGGCATTGTTACCTGCACATAGGCATCATGAGTCGTTTTAAGATGAAATCACAATGTGCTTCAGGTCAGTGAGTGGGTGATGATGGCCTTGTGGGAGTGGCAGGTCCCAGCTACGACTCTAACAAAAATGGATGTAGAAAACTGTCCTGAGCTGGTCTTCCCAAGTGTGGCTTTCATTTTATGTTGTACGTAGTGGCTGGTGTTCAGTTAAACTCTTTGTGTCCTGACATTTGAGATTTATAATATGCTGGGCTGATTAGGATTTTCTGTTTGAACCTTGCTTGCCTACTTAAAATATTGCTTTCATCTGCTAAACTGCTTGTATGTACATGTGTGTGTGCAGACACATGCACCCACTCTCTCCAGAGTACCCAATGAGCTCACACTAATTATGGGGGGGGGACCAGCAACATACATGCATCTCCTCTGGAGAAACCTGCACTCGTGCCATGTCAACAACATGAGGAACAAATGCTTTATTGCAAAGTCTTCTGCACCTTTTATACTTTCTGTTTTCACACTTGAAAGCAGGGTCAGGAGAAAGAAAAATCTATGCATGTTTGAGCATTTTAGAGAAAGTTTTCATTTCTAAATAACATTGCCGCAAAAGAAAAATGGAAATTATGATCTGTTTCCAGGAAAAGCTCTGGTTATTCTGTGCTTAGGTTTTAGTGACCCCTAACAGGCAACTGAAAACAGAAAGGCAAGTATATAGTGGAGAATATGCCTACCCTATCTTTGCTCTCCATTAGATTATGTATTGTGATGTGGAGGGACGACAAGGTAAGCTTTATCAGCATATGTTTGAGGTTAACGCATCATTTGAATGTATGTGGGCCCTCGGGTGCACCTGGCTGTTTGTCCCTAGCTTAGAATAACCTATTTGAAGTCAAGTCACATTCCATCCCGTTGTCTTCTGGAAACTGGGACATGGACAGGAAGGAGCAACAGCATTTCAATAAGACATAATAACGCAAAGTGGAAGAGGGCTGGAAGCTATTGCTGAGGTTATGTTGTTAGATGAAGAGTATAGCAAGCTATGGGGAGAACATCCCTACCCCCTGAAAATCTTTCTCTCTTCCAAACATAGGAGGAAATTGGCCCAACTCACCACTGGTTACCCAATTTTCATGGGGTAGGCTTTGCAGCAGGTCTCCCTCTAGGTCCAGAGTCTAGAGAGTTTTTTATATTATTCTTAATAGGAAAGAATGGGAATCTAGGATTTATTTCATTTCATTTCCTACCCCACTCCTCCACCATAAGGTCCCAGAGCACATTAAAACAATATCATTATACAGTTATAAAAACAAGTAAAACAGTTTATACAATCATAAACACAAGTAAAAGATTTTTTTAAAAGCAGCACAGTAGAGATGAAACAAAACCGAAGAGATATCTCCCACCAAAATACCTTAACTGTCAAAGGCGAGAGTAATGAGCTGCATGCATCAGCATATGACAGAAGCAATACAACAATGAGGATGCTGTTGCAAGTCCCTTACCCATATTTTGGAAAGGTATGTTTTCTCATCTGCCATATTTATCTATCTTATCTATCTGTCTATGTGGGAAGGGCCATAGCTCAGTGGTAGAGCATCTGCCTTGCATGCAGATGGTCCCCAGTTCAATTCCCAGCATCAGATAGGACTTGGAGAGACTCCTGCCTTAAACCCTGGAGTGCTGCTGCCAGTCAGTGTAGACAATACTGAGCTAGATCAACCAGTGGACCATTGTAAGGCAGTATCTTATGTTCCTATCGATGTCATTTGTATCCTGCCATTCCTCCAAGGAGCTATGTGTAGACTTGGCTCAGCAGGTTCAGCTAGCAGATATACTTGCAGTAGCATAGCTACTGGTTCACTCTGCAGATGACTTCAGCTGAATTTCGGATTAATGGCGAAGCTTTTCTCATTGGGATAGGGTTTAAAGGTTCACACTTCTTACCTTATATGAGCCCTCAAACCACTTTTTTCCATTAAAGGGTTAATCTTGTAGCTTCCTAATGACCACACCCTCTTACGGTCAAAGTATCTCTTCCTTTGCAGCATGCTTACAGAAGGGGAGCCAGCAGGAAAAGGTAAACAAAGGGGGGGGAGGGACTCGGCGGGGACTCACCAACGCATCGGAACTAAGCGTCTACATGCCCTTAGAGATGCGAAGCACAAAAAAAGTTTCCTTCCCTTTTCGGATTTAAAGTGGATTTATTTGCTTTGGATTTAAAGGGGAAAGCAGCGGGACACCTCCCCTTTGCCTCCTATGTCATGTGATCACTGCGAATTTCACAGGTATGCGGGAAGGCTCTATCTCAAATTAAACTGCCATGTGAATGAGCCCTTATACATATGGCAGTGCTCATTTTAACCATGAATTGAAATAAGATATTTAGAAATACATGGCATGGTTTAGTTAAGAGTTAGTCCTGATCCAGATTTGGGGCCCCACACCTGCTATTTACATTTAAAAAGCCATTCATGCAATCACTAATTGCATGAATGGTGTCACATCTAGTTTGGCCCTCAGACAGCTGTACGCCTATGGAAGTCGCTGAATCATCTACCTTAGAGGTTTTGAACAAGAAAAGGAAGAGACATCTCTCTTGGGTGGGGGTGGGGATTTTATATCTTCTTGTTTTAAGGGCTTGTGTTTAGAACAGATCATCTATTGGTACCCACCCATCTCTAATTGTTCTGTGGATTTATAAGGGTGCAGGCAAATGCAAAATAAGAGCTTAAGCAGGGATGACCCTCCTGACAGATAAGTAACAAATGGAGGGGGGTTACAATTTTCCTTGGTTAAATGTTTTAAGGAAAGTAGCAGTCTAGTCATTGTAATTCAGAAACACCATGTGCCATGATTTCGCAAGGGCTTCTCCCAACAAACAGTAACACACCCAAACTACAATTCCAAGAATGACTTGAAGGAAAGCTTTAAAGCAGGAATGGTGAACCCTGTGGCCTTCCAGATGTTGTTGGACTACAGCTCCCATCATCCCTGAACATTGGCCATACTGGCTGGGACTGATGAAAGATGAAGTCCAAAAACAACTGGAGGGTCACAGACTCCCCATCTCTGCTTTAATGTTTGTAATAATTGTATTACATAATCGTATCATCTCCATTTAAAAATAAATCCTAGAACAGGGTCCAATAAAAGCATCATAAACAATAAGATCAAACCATATTATTTAAACACTCAACATCAATACAACACATTAACAAGAGCAGGCCACTTGCTTGTGGGCTGTTTGCCAAAGGGTTTTTTCCCTTCCCTGAGGCAAGAAAGTTCGAGATCAGTATGACCATGAAACACATTTGTGAAGAAGGAAAATTTAGTCCTTTATTGAAGCTAAGCTGTTGGTTTGCAGGCAAAAGCTAGCACTTAAAGCAACTAAAGAGCACAGAGCTTATTTTACATTCTCTCTTTTCCCCTGCCGGAAGCCCCCAGACAGCAGACAGAGAGATCCCTTATGGCCCTATTTAGATTTACACCGCACCGCTCTTTCCCTGCAGGCTGGTGCAAAGGCTTCTAGCCGGTGTTGAGGCTTATCTACCCAGATCAAGGGTCCTTTATTTATACCCAAAAAGACCCTCTGGGAGGGGCACAGGTGGCACCTTTACCTGTGAGATTTATATCTTTCCCAAAGGCAAGTGTCATTGCTCTCACACTTCTGACTTTTGTTTATCTCCCAGTCACCTTGGAGCTGTTCTCGCTAGCTGAGAATACAGCTGTGAGGACTTCCCCTGCCCCTGCAATGAGTTCATTGTTTTGACCAATTAAACAGTCTTTCCCAGCCTGTCCTAGGCAGAGTGAAGAACTTCAGGCAGCCTGCAAATTTGAGCTCACTGTTCTAAACAGAGCTTTCTTAGATTCCATGTACTATGCAAGAAGTTTGCAAAAGCCATAAGCACCCCATAAATCAGGGGTATGAGACAAGAATTATGGGACAGGGGGAATGGGGCATGCCACACTGAAGTTCCTCAGTTACATCTAGATGGCTTCCAGAATTTTTTTTTTTTTGCCCCTACATAGGCTTCCCATGGGCATCTGGTTGGCCGCTGTGAGAATGGGATTCTAGACTAGATGGACCACTGGCCTGATCTGGCAGGCTCTTTTTATATTACTGTATTCTTGTATGCTCATGAACCAAAAGCCTGGGTGAATAGTCATCTTTCTAGTTGGCACTAAAAAGCAATCAAGATCATCAGCACCAGTCAAATCTGTGAGCAGAGGACATTCCATAGTTTAGTGTTTATGTTCGTTCATAGTCTAGGCACACACTTGCAACCATTTTCTTTAACACAACATCATGTCCAGCTCTCAAAATTCTCTGGTATAGTACAACAAATCTATAAACACTTTATTTTTTTTCCTTTGCCAACATGGTCTGTCTCCAGAGAGCTATGTGCAGGGTTATGTGAATAACATGAGCAAGTCAAGCCGGCATGCTCTCAGCCTGTCCTGGATATCGCAATGGAAGAGACGTGAGGAAGTTCATAGAACCTGGAACTTGATCAGTGAAAAACAGTCCCTTAAATTGCATGTTGTTATTTTTGTTTGTTATGTACTATCCATTTGTTAATACCCTCACATTTTGCTCACAGGGGAGTGCCTGTGAAGCTGGACACATTATAATCTGGACACAAATGTGTGATTTTAAAAGCCAGAGAGACTTTCTGTAACAAAACCTCCTGGATTTATACAAGACAGCCTTTGCCAACAATTATTATGTGTATTTCATTACATTTATATCTCGCCTGCCCTCCAAGTCAACATATATAGTTTTCTCCCTCCCCATTTTATCCTAACAGCGACCCTATGAAGCAGTGTAGGCTAAGAGATAGTGAATGGCCCAAGGTCACCCAGTGAGCTTCCTGGCTGAGCTGGTATTTGAACCTCGGACTCCTAAGTCCTAGGTCAATTCTCTAACAGTACCACTGTAGCACACTTGCTTTTAGTTGCCTTTACTAATCACAACATATTCTGAAATCAAGCCACATATTCAGTCCCATCATACTATGGAATAGAAGGACCCACTGCTCTGATGCAGATGACTGCTAGTAGAAAAGTAAGTGCTGATTGGTTGGGACCTTTCCCGATGATCCAAACCTTGCATCTTGAACCAAAGAGTGAGAAACACTCAGCTGACATCCAATGTGAACTCTTTCTTCAGCTTGTTTTCCAAATTGAAAGCCAAATCTTGCTGTTTACATGCTCCTTGCTCTTTTCCTCCTTTCCTACCTAATGTTGTCAGCCACATCCATGGGAAGATTAAGTGAAACGGAAGGTCAATTGATCTGTGGCACAATTTAAGACTTTCCTGTTCCAGAAGAATAAGCTGCTGACAGGATAAACAGGGCCTGTCATGTTCTAACTGGGAACTCCTGTTCGCTCATTTGTCTGCTCCCATGTTCTGAGTACTGGAAACAGTAGGAAACAGTGGGGGTATGAAGGCCATGGATGGGTGAGCACTGTTGTTTTTCTCTCTGAATCAGTATGAGTTGCTTACTGCTGGTACTTGGGGGCTTTCTAAGAATCCTGCATACAATGGTGCAGGCTATCGGGATGCTCTGGAGGATAGTCAGAGAACAACAGAAAAGTGCAAAAGGGTTGATTTATTGGGCAAGATTAGAATCACCAAGAGAAAGATCCATTAATCGCTCATGCATACCTAGACCTCAAGTTCCATTTATATGAGAAGCAGAGAATGGTTGAAATGATGCATTCTGTGGGGTCAGTAGTTCGTTTAAAATCAGGGGTGTAGTCATCCAGGGTTGCAGGTGGTCATAGGCCCATTACATTTTTGTGAGCAGGGTCCCAGCCAGGTCCCTATGTATGAGCCAATCAGCATGAAATGGGAATATGTTAGCCGCTGAGAAGAGTCCTTATCCTTTAATGCTGGTTGGAACCAATCAGAATGAAAGCAGGTGAGTCAGTGACTGAGAAGACTCTTCTGAGTAGCTGTGTACCTTCAGGGTTGTTTTGGATTACCAGAGATGAGATGCAGACAAGAGGTTTGCTTACAAAGAGTTAAAATTTATTGAGTAACTTACAGCATTCAGCCAAGTATTCCCAATAAAAGTGGATCAGCCACACGGCTCTGCAGTAGCTCGTGTCAGACTGAACACCCAAACTGGGCACAGGTCATGTTTATATAGCATAAATCTTGGCACATAACATTGGCATACACATGAGGTTACATATATGATTAATGAGAGTATACACTTTGAAGTAACATATAATGACATCTGTTGCATATAATTGGCTGTTCTGACCTTTTCACAGAACATCTTCAAAGCAGACTAATTATTAGAAAACTATAGTATCTTTCCAGGTGCACCTTGGCATCCTCCCTTGGCAAACTACATAGCTACCATTTTTATCTTCATCTTCACTAACAAGCATAGTTTATCATTGACCGTTACTTGACTTGTGCACTAACAAGCCACAGCTGCACTATCTGCCCATTGACCGTCCTTCGACCCATCCATTGAATCTATGCCTATCAGGGCTCTCTGAAGTTTAACAAGGTACTTTCCAGCATCATACTGGGCAAACCAACTATGAAATACCTACTGATAAACATATACTTGAACATATGCCTAATTGGGCTCTTTAACAAGATACATTCCCAACATCATACTGGGCAAGCCATCATATCCTCATTAAAACACCTAGATTAGACTGCAGGTGGCTATGAGGTGATCTGACATACCCAAGGATGCTGGGGCCTGAAAGGGGAATACAAGCCTCCAGGCTAGCTAACAAATACATACTGAATTCTGACTATATTGATCAGCTTTAAGGCTATTCTAGCTTGCTAATACAATATACTGGCACAGGGTATACAGTAGCTAACACAAAGCCTATTTCATGTTCATTAGCTCCCAGGGATATCTGTTATAGTGGAGCGTGGACTCGCAAATGACAGGGAGGAGATGTGGGGAAGTGGAAAATGGGGCATGGTTGTGATGGGGCATGGTGTGACTATCACGAAGAGACCTTGCACTTCTGAATTTGCCACCATACTACTATTTAAAATGCTGGACCCTTATGAGCTACAGCCAGCTCTTTATCAAAAGAGGGCTCCTACTGAGAGAAAGGGCAGGATGTAAATCGAATGAATGAATGAATGAATGAATGAATGAAGATGGAATGTGCATTGATGATGCTCTGCAAATAATAAAAATGGGTATTTAGAGCAAAAATAAAACTAAAATGGGTTTTGTGGTTGATGATTACTGATTGAGTTTGCTATTCTTTGGAGTTAGAAGAGGAGGACCAGGGCCCTAACTTTGAACTTGCTCTCTCGCTCACTGTCTGCCCATGGTCAAATTATCACAGATCCTATTCCTCTGCAGCCCCTTTTGCCTTTAGGGCTGCAGTTCTATGCACGTTTACTAGGAACTAGGGCATATATCCTATTGAAAACACCTTCAGTCTGTTAGCTTTCATCCATTCCACCACTGCTCTCAAACACTACTCAAGACTGACACCGTTGCTCCTAGGTTGCTAATAGATATAGGCTCCCTCCAAGACTGTAACATATGCACTATCACAGGGGTGGCAAACTTTTTTTTGGTTTAAGAGGCAGATCTTCATCTCCCCAACACCTGGTGGGTCAAAATTGACAGGGGCCACCCACCTGTCAGTCACCTGACATCATAATAGCATCAGGTGATGCTTCCCCTTGAAGCGCCAATTTTACTGCATGCCTTCAAATGTCCTCCCTCCGCACTTCTCCTTCAGACCACAGAGGTATGAATGAGACCTACAGAGGGGTTTTTTTTTTTTTTTTTTTTTTCAATAATTTTTATTCAGATTTTCATAAAACATACAAGACGAAATCATAAAACATTCAAAGACAAAAAACAAAATCAAAAATAGTTAAACAAAAAAAAAAAAAAGAAAAAAAAAAACAAAAATAAAAAATAAAGAGTAAAATATTGACTTCCCATTTGTCAAAGATCAAATCAGTTATAAATCTATAATATATAACAATCCTGTCTCTTAAGTCATATTATAAAATCACTTTCCTCCAGTAGTTATCTTACTTAATCATCAAATCTCATAAACATTACTTTATTCTTTCCACAAAAAGTCAAAGAGAGGTTTCAATTCTTTAAGAAATATATCTATCAATTTTTTTTTCCAGATAAGCATATCGATTAATCCATCTCATTACTAATTATGATAATCTTATTGTCATAACCATAGTCAAAATAAACATTTCAATTAATCCATCACATCAGAATCTGTTAGGTTCAGTAATTTCAGTAGCCATTGTTCTATTATCCCTATTAGTTCCATTTTCCATCTTCCATCTTCAGTAGTCTTGTTAAGTCCAGTAATTTCAGTATCCAATCTTCCATTATCAGTATTCCATAATAATCTTGCTGTCAAAGCCATAGTCATATAGTAAGAGTCTGATGGGAATTACCTCTATCCCAAATATTTTCTTGCCATCCATTCCGAATAGGTTGCTGAAATACTGCTGTAAAATCATATCTCTGTTCTTTTTTTCAAAATACACTGGGTCATCTCTTGAAAGTTTTTCCATTGTCACATGGCTGCAGTTAATTCCATAGATTTTCTCTATATTGGGCTCCATCACATCATTCCAGTCCAGAAGATTATCCATGCCATTGATAACTTTATCTCTAGAATCTTCATTAATTTCTTCAGAGATAACATTGAGTTCCAAACAATTGATTTTATTTCTAAAGTCCATAGACTCCAAATCTTGTTCCTGTTCCACGTTTGTTCCAATCTCCGGGATCTCCTCTCTCACAGGGACCCCTGTTCCAGTCTCCAGGGTCTCCTCTCTCACAGGGACCCCTGTTCCAGTCTCCAGGGTCTCCTCTCTCACAAGGACCCCTATGTCTTTAATCTCCTGTGTCTCCAAACAATAGATTTTGTTTCTAAAGTCCATAGACTCCAAATCTTTTTCCTGTTCCACGTTTGTTCCAATCTCCGGGGTCTCCTCTCTCACAGGGACCCCTTCCAGGGTCACCTCTCTCACAGGGACCCCTATATCTTTAATCTCCTGCTTCATTTTACTCAATTCAATTTTCAGCTCCTTACAACCCTGTCGCAGGTTTTGTTTCGTTATCTCAATCTCATCCATTATTTTCTGAAACATAGTTATTTCCAGATTCTCAGCCACTTTCTTAATTGCCATTTTAAAAGAAAAATATAGGAAAACCACTTCTTATTTCAGCAACAATTGGGTTAATACTCCAAACTTGGTGACATCACAGTATAAACAGAGCAGACAGCCTTATCTCTTCATAGTTAAGTAAACAAAATGCAGTTCCCAGGATCGAAACAATTAATGGCAGTCGTCAGAAAACAGATTCGTCAAAATAAAATAGACCAAAAAGAGAGTAGTCTCAGACAATATAATATTCTTCAAAATAAAAATCTGGAATAGAAATCCCTCTTCTGTGTATATCTTTAGAATGCAAATCCAGGACAGCTTTTTGCAACAAAAACAGAGATAAGCTATTAATTAGTGCGTAGCAGAGAGAAGTTATGGCTCCCCAGTGAGATGTCAAAAACCGATCAATCTGGCAAATCTCTTTTAAACAGCAACAATTTAAGTCAAGTAAAAGAAAAATATAGAAAGAAGGGTGCTTGCCTGTTAGAGACCTACAGAGGGGGTTGAAGGCACGCTCTGATCTGCCCATCGGCTGAAGGGCAGGTGGAAGTATGCCTTCAAACATCCACCTTCACTAGTGTCATCAGCTGGTGGTTGGGCAGGTATGGTTTAGGAAAAATGGCCTCAAGGACCAAATTGAACCCCTTGGGGGCCATAATTGGCCCGGAGGCCAGAGAGTCCCCATCCCTGCACTATCAACTAAGTATCTGACATGTGGCCCCTTTAAGAGAATCAGCAATGATCCTGGATGCCAGCTCCTGGAGAGCTGACTCAGAGGTGCGGCCTGGCTGGAGAAGTTAATTAAGTTATAGGATTTCAGTAGGAAGTTATATGACATGCACTGACTGGAAATGAAGCAGTGTGTCTACCCCAAAACATTTGCAGGTACAAACAGTACTGAAAGCAGGATTGCATATAACCAGCCCGATACCACCATGAGCACAAATCATCATGAATGCACAATAAAAAGGACATCTGGCTGGGCCAATAGTAAGGCATGGAACTGGTGGTGGTTGTTAGATCAGAGGCCCAGAGGATCTCACCCAGCAGTGGCATAGTAAAATAGGGTGAGTTGTGGGTGGAGCACAGGATAAAACATTGTTATTATACCATGTTAGAGGTATAATAGTACCTATTATAAGGTATAAGCGTCCTCTATTTGAAGGACTGTCCAGTCCAAACCCATTTGAAGATAAAGAACCATAAGAAAGGAGAGCAAGAAGAGCCTCCAAGTTGCTCACCAGTAGTTAGCACCTCGACAAACTGAGGTCACCTGGTCACAGTCTGCGTCACTATGGTGAGATGTAGTTCTATGCAAACTGTAGTAATTATTTCTAAACTTGGAGGATAATTATCATATGCACATTTCATACAAATACGTGTCCCCTTTGGGTGATACATTTCCTCTTTCTTTAGCAATGTACAGGTAGCCACCCCACAACCTGCATGATCCCCATAGCAATGTGATCTTAGAGTTAGCTTTACAGGACTGAGTTAGAAATAGAAGGGTCAGACTAGTGTGATCTGTGATACATCCTCCAGCTGTGTCCTCGTCTGATTTTTCAGCAGGAGGAGAGGCTAAATCAAACCTTGGTAAACAGACTGTAGCAACTCCACAATTTAAAACAAAATGTGAAAGGCATTGGTTCCGAACATCTGAGATAGAAAGGGCTCCTACTACCTGCTTAATACCTTTTTCCTTCCTTTAATTGGCCAGGACCTATTATCTCTAGATCAGCTCTGTCAAGGAATGACTGGGGATTTATAGTCTTTGATCCCAGATGCTTTGATTCTAACAGCTTTTAACTTCCTTTATTTATTCTGTAAAAGTGAATTCAAGCCCAACATTATCTGCCCTGGGTTAAATCATAGCAAATGTGGAAATATGATACATAAGAATGTAAGAAAGGAAAAAGCAGGTGCAGAAACACAAAACAGGAAATAATTGGTGGGAGGTAGGCCTGTGCATGACTGGCAGGTGAAGAGGGCTTATAATGTTTTATTTTACTGATTTATTTTACAGCTTTATAAGATGCTTCTCAAAAAACAAATTTTCCCAAGGCAGTGGACCAAAGGGATAATAAAATAAATTAAAACTCATATGAACATTAAAATTACAAAACAGACAAGAACATTAATAAACAAAAAGCTGCAAAGGGAAATAAAATCATTTCAGTTGAGCTAGTCAATGTAGCATTAAAAAATATAAGCAGAGCCATGAAAGCAGCGCAGTGAAACCCTAAACCAGGCCTTTCTATCTGGCCCTTGGAACTCTCCCCAGGCCATGCACCTCACTGGCCGTGCTTCACACCCTGAGTGTTTTTACCTGGCTGGACTTTAAACTTTGATCATGCCCCTTGCTTGCCTGAATGGAGGACAGAGAGGGGTGTGTGTGGAAACAATCCTACTGCAAAACTTACATTCATTGCCCTGGCCCCATTCAACACTGCCACGGGGCCCCTGGAGGGCTGTCCACAAGGGCATGTGACCCCCAGGCAGAAAAAAGGTTTCCCACGAATACCCTAACCTACCATCTTAATTAAAAGCAGTTTGAAACAGAATCATTTTCAAGGCCTGCCTCGAAAATGCATTGTGAACTAGGAGAGTCCTGGTCCTGGATAGCTGTAAACAAGGTATAATGAACCTTGCCACGAAGCAGAAAAATGATAGTGCTCACTTTGGATAATAATTGTTCAGCTGGTGGCTTTCTTCAGAGTGCATCCATGCCTTGTTGTGATGCTTCATAAGAACGTAATCAGAGTCTGCTGGATCAGGCCAACGGCCCATCTAGTCCAGCATCCCATCCTCACAGTGGCCAGCCAGATGTTTAGAGCAGCTGGGAACTAATAGAGTCAATGTTCTTGATAAAGTGTAGACCTGAGTTTATGGCAGTTTATGGCCATGCTCAAACTGTACATTTATTCTACTATTATTCCACTTTAAACAGTCATGGCTTCCACCAAAGAATCATGGGAAGGGTCGTTTGTGAAGGGTGCTGAGGGTTGTTAGAAGACTCCTGTTCTCCTCACAGAGCTACAGTTGCCAGAGTGGTTTAACCAGGAGTGTAGTCGTACAGAGTCTCAGGGGGTCTCAGACCCTTTACATTTTTGGGAGCAGGGTCCCAGCAGGGTGCCTATGTCTTCAGCATCCTATGAGACAATCAGCATGAAAGGGGAACGTGTTAGTCACTAAGAAGAGTCTTCCAACATGCTTCCTTGTCCTTTCCTGCTGATTGGAGCCAATAAGAGTGCTGGTCTTTGACCGTAATAAACTTACTACTGCTACTACTATAAGAGTGAAAGGAGGTGAGTCATCTACTGAGAAGACTCTTGCCACACAGAGGAGGGTCAGGATCTCTTCCTGATTGTCCCAGAGTGCAGGACACAGAATAATGGACACAAGTTGCAGGAAGCTAGATTTCAACAGAACATCAGGAAAAATGCCCTAACTGTTAGAGCAATATAACAATGAAACAAATTACCTAGGGAGGTGGTGGGTTCTCCAACACGGGAGACATTCAAGAGGCAGCTGGACAGCCACCTGTTGGGTATGCTTTAAAGAACAGGGGGTTGGACTCGATGGCCTTTTAGGCACCTTCCAATTCTACTATTCTATCATCCTATGTAGTATGCCCAATTGGTCAGAATGTTTAGAATTTTCACGAGAGATTCTCTGGAGCAATTTTGTTGTGATAAGGGCACCCCAAGTACTTCTCATGATGGAGTTGCGTTGAAGGGGAGGTGGGCACTCCAACACTGGAGACATTCAAGAGGCAGCTGGACAACCACCTGTCAGGTATGCCTTAATTTGGATTCCTGCATTGAGCAGGGGGTTGGACTCGATGGCCTTATAGGCCTCTTCCAACTCTGCAGTTCTATGATTCTCAGCAGCTAACACTTTCCCCTTTCAGGCTTATTGGCTCCTAGGCATGGATGTGTTGTTGTGGGAGAAGGAATTAACAAGGATCTGGTTCTCATCCCAGCAGCAAAAAGGGGGGAGTGTGAGTGTGACTAACATGAAGGGACCCTGCACTTCTGAATTTGCCACTACACTATTGGGTTTAACAGTCAGTCCCTCTTCCCAGAGAGGGGACGGCTTGAACTAGATGGATGCAAGAGATTGCATAGGACGCCTGGTTTCTTTTAAGAATAAGGGACAAATTAGAGTCAAACTGCACATCTGCTTTGCATGCAGAAGTTCCCAAGATCAGTCCACAGCATTTCCAGGTAGGACTGGGAGAAACTCCTATCTGAAATCCTGGACAGCTGCTGCAAGTCAGTGGAATTAATAGATGGATCAATGATCTGACTCAGTATAAAGCAGCTTCCTATGTAAATATGGAGTTAACAATCATGATGGAGTTTCTAAACACTGGCGCCAATGGGAGCTTTTATTCAAATGCCATTTGCAGCATGGGGTGAGTGATTTTCATGAGGATCATGGTTGGGGAGTTCCCTGAATGTTGTGGTCTCAGAGAAAATTGCCCCATTTGCACCTATATCCCTTGATTGCTATTTCTATATGAAGAAGAAGATTGTTATTATTATTATTATTTATTTATTGAATTTATTAGTCGCTCATCTGGCTGGCTGTCCAGCCACTCTGGGTGACATACAAAATAGGCATACAATACCTAGACATTAAAAATCTAAAAACAATGAAGATAAAATCTAGCCAACCCCAAAAGTCTGCCTGAAGAGCCAGGTCTTCAAGGCCTGACAGAAACTCATCATGGAAGGGGCATGACGGAGATCATTTGGGAGGGAGTTCCACAGGGTGGGGGCCACAACTGAAAAAGCCCTCTCTCTAGTCCTCACCAGTTTGGCTGTTTGGACTGATGGGATGGAGGGAAGGTCTTTTGAGGCTGATCTTGTTGGGTGGCATAGCTGATGATGCTGGGGGCGCTCCTTTAGATAGACTGGGCTGAGACCGTATAGGGATTTAAAGGTCAAAACCAACACCTTGAATTGGGCCCGGTAAGCAACTGGTTTGTCTCTTGCTTTTGACCTGGAGAGGGTTTTTTATTTTTCTAAATAGCAAACCCACAAGGCTATTTTGAAGATCAGTGAAGTGGCATTCCAGGCATGGCTGTATGACCCCTTTCTCCTGGGCCCTTTCCTCAACCTAACTTCCCTTCCCCCAACTGCTATTAGCTGGGGGGGGGAGTAAAGAAAGATACAGTACCTATTTTTTCCCTCTCAAAGTAACAGCAGCTGAAGGGGTCAGGACTGAGGTTAGGGAATGGGCATGTGAGGAAAGGGATAAATGGTACTTTCGGACAGCAGTTTAATCTGTTTCCCTGATGATTCCTTACCTCATAATTTTTGCCTTTTTTTTTTTTTTTTGGTCTTTCACACAACATTGAAGCCAGTTCCAGAAATCTAGCATAAAGTACTGGCAGTTTAGCACTTGTTTCCATGATAAACGATTCCAGAAATATTTCATTTGCAAGCCCTAAAATCCAGAGAATCGCCAGAGTTTTGTGCTGTCATTTTGCTGCCCTCTTTTTTTTTAACCTCATGAAAATTATAGTGGTATTCCAGCATGTTCCAGCATAGGCACGGGTAGCAGTTCCCCACATACTCCCCACAAAAATGTCAGAAACGAAAGGAGGAGGGTCACATGCAGATGTGTCAAGATACACTCATGCAGTGAATTCTGGGGGAACTATAGCACCCATGTGTATAACGGCTGAATGATGGAAACAAGTCATTCGTTGCAGCGGTGTGAAAGACACGTAGCCATGATTCCTGGTACTGCAGTGTGAAAGAAATTTTAGAAATCAGGACAGAAGCGCTACCATTATAATCCGTAAAACTAACGCAATAAGCCCCTTGTCTGAGTGTGGTCAGACTTCCTGCCAAGAGCACCATTTCCCTGTGGGGATACTATTTAGTAATCCCAGGTCTCCTGCATTGCATCTAGTTTGGTTATAAGATAGGGATGGGGAACCTGTGGCCCTCAAGAAGTTGTTGGACACCAACTCCCATCAGCTCCAGTCAGCATGGCCAATGGGTCAGGGAGGATCTAGTTGTAGTCCAATGACATCTAGAGGGCTGCAGGTTCCACTAATCCACTAATTTGGGGGGTTTATCAAATTCATGGAGGATAAGGCAATCCATGGCTACTAGTCATGATGGCTGGATGCTGCCTCCGGTGTTGGAGTTAGGATGCTTCTGAACATTAGCAGCTGGAGGGGCTGTGCAGGTGAGGCTGCATTGCTCTCCCACCTTACCAACAGCTCACATTGCTAATGGTTACCAAGAGGGAGAGGAGGAGGGGCAAGGCAGCGGGAAGCTCAACACAGTGCAAGCACAGTGCCAGAAGCATGGGGTTGGCTCCACCACTGTGCTGCACCACACCATCCCAAGCTTCCTGCTGTCTTGCCTCTTCCCCTCTTGTTAATCAGCAGCAGCGTGCAGCGCTGGGAAGCCAGGAGAGCAGTGAACCCCCACTGCCTGCTACTGCCTCTGCCACTTGCTGGGAATCACAAGCGGGGAGAGAGCTGTTGCCCTCATGTGCTGCTTGCAGGCTTCCCATGGGCATTTGGATGGCCACAGTAAGAACAGGATGCTGGGCTAGATGGATCTTTGGTCTGATCCAGCAGGGCTCTTCTTAAAGTTATTTTTTGGGAGGAGGGCTTTTTAGTAGTGGGTACATTCACTGAGGGCAAACCGGTCCCCTGAAGCTTCATACACTGAGCCTCTTTATGATCTTGATTGAATGAGACTGTATGCCTAACAGTAACATGAATGATGCAGAAAATCACCCAATAGGTAACCCTTCCCCCAATAAATGCATTCTAAAATGTGCCATAGCAGCCATCACAGCAGCATTTGAAAGCCAGTTCACAGGACCCTTGTGCCTATAACAAAGGAGTGTAATTTCAGTTGTGTGAGTGGTTAGTCGCACAAATCCTTCCTAAAATGCTGCGCAAGGCAGTGACATACAAAAATATGACTATAGGATTCATGAATTTCATAAAAAAAAAGTGCAGTTCGATGATTATATTGAAAACAGGCCATCTTCAAGCAAATGTGTCTCTAGCACATGGGTAATGATATCAATTGTCTGTTTTCATATACCATGGATTAAATGTCCTCTAGAATCATTGGACAGTTATCTCAGAAAGTATTATTTTCCCCTCTTTGAATTCTTGATTTTTGTCAAATGCTGTTTTACAGCAGCTTGGTGGCTTTATTTCTGTCTCAACACCTGGTTGAATCAGGCATTGAGAACATAGATTCGAAAAGGTTGGCTTTTTCTTGTTAATTGCATTTTATATTTTATTTCTCCCTTTTGGAATGTTGCGCATCTCAGATGCCAGAGGCAGGGAAACATATTAAGCAAAAGGTCAAACAACAGAATTTGTAACAACAAAAACCAAACAAAACATTTGGCCACATTCCATGGCACACTTTACTGCCAACATGACTCGAGGGGTTGGTAGATGCATGTTTGTGTGATTTAAAAAGGAATAACTTTTTTCATTTGCAAAGAAACACTTACAATATACTTCACAGCACTTCAGAAATTCAAAACTGGAATCTGATGGCTTCACGGGGACGATTTTTTTTTTTAAATTTTGAGGTTCTAACAAGAAGTCAGTTAAGGCTGTAGATCCTTAGAAGGGTGTCCCAAGGGCCATAGAATTATTCAGATCTCCCTCTCCAAAGATGGGTGTGTTGTGTTTGAGCCACATCTTGGCAACATAATATTTGAGCTATTATCTTTGGTTACCTGCTGCCAGACACTTACAAATTGCATTTCAAAACTTTGAGAATATACTCATTGATTTTAACATCTAATATGTCAAAGAGCTGAACAGATGTATATAGGGATGGAAAGATTGGTCAGTTTCGGTCCTCTCCATTTCTCATTTTTCCAATCTGAAATTCAGTTCTCCACAGTTCTGTAGTAATTTGTGACTTTAAATCCTCATTAAAATTCTTCAGCATATTAGTGTGAATTTCTCCTAACAAATACATCTTATGCAGTTTTGACTAACGTGCACATTTTGCAAGCAATTTCTCTTAAAACTCTATAATGCATTTTGTATGTTATTTTCATGAATATATTCATTTTGTCACATTTCTCCCTAATACATGCATTTTTGGAAACATTGATTGGAGAACTGCATTGCAAAATTTGGGTAAGTGTAAATTTTGAAAGATGGCTGTGTTTTGGTTCTCATATTGTTTCAGAAAGTGCAAGTTTGATAGATTCAACTTTAAATGCAGACTGAATTGAATTTATCCCCCATCCGTAGGTGTAAAACTACAAGTTGATATTGGCCATCAGTATGGTTGCTTTTGACTGTCACTTTGTCTCCATAGTTTATGGATGAAATATGTGGATAAAGGATCTGAAGTGCAAGTGGCTCACAACTCAGATTATGCACAAGCCAGTTGCCTATCAGACCTCTTAAAAGAGCATGTTATGTTTGTGGAAGAATGAAGAAATTATTGTTGATATGCTCAAAGTGTTCAACAAAGTAATTAAGGCTGGTCTCGAATAATCTTTGAGACTTGCCAGTTTGAATAAAGAGGCAGCTTGGATGCGTTGGAGACTTTTGCCAATGTTCTGGGGTCAGAATCAGTTAGTTTGTCTGACTGATCTATTTTGATATTCACTAATAGGCAAAAAACCTTGTGGTTTAAGAACATACCTATAGCCCATGGATATTTCTATCAAACTTTAAAAGCAGGGAAATTAGGCAGGTATAGTGAATGCACCAGGGGAGCAGGAGCCCTGACCTCCTCTCTGAGATATTGTACTGCCATACAAATTTGTCAAAATGCAAAACCAATTTGGGTTGGTCTTTCACAGTCCAACCCACTTCCTGTGTAGCTTGGAAGAATTTGGTGACATGTGCCTCTGTTTTGTGTATCGCCATGAAAATTTAGATGGTTGTTAAGCAAGAGTTTAAGCAAGTTTTGTAAGGTTTTGTTTTGAAATGAGCTTATGGGAAGCATCAGAATGGCATGGGGGGAATTTTCAATTTACCATTGCGGAATGTGAAAAATCCACGCTGGCTATAGTATACAGCCACTCTTGTGGCTGTATAATAAGCAAGCAACACTGCTTGTTCTTTGGGAGTCTGTGAGCAAGCAGACTCATGGCAAAAGGAGTCTATACCTACCTTGGTTAAGTTTACTCAATGAAAGCTAAATCCATTTCTGGCTTGGAACATCTGTATTCCTGGACAAATGTGAGTGTGAATATGCATGATCTGGTAAGCTGATTGCTCCATCTTTCACCCAGGTGACAGTACACCAAACCACCACACAGTTTTGGAACACTTGCAGAGATGTGATTAGTTGCACAGGGTGTGTGGTAGAGCAATTGAATGATCACGTTACATGTTCAGCACTTGCGACTTTCACAGTAACACACATCACCATTATAATATGATTGTGTCAATTAACACTGAACATATTTTGGAGCCTCTCCAAGACCTTTGGGTTTTCTCCAACTTGTAGTGGTTGAGGTTAAGATTAGGTTTCCAGGGACTCAGATCCTGCACTATATTCTACAATGCCTAACAAGAGTGTGGATGTGGGTGCTAAATGTGAATAACCTTGACATATTTTATTTCATAACTTAAAAATCACTCTATATTCAAGAATACTTGAAATAAATATACAGAGATGATTCCTGCATCCATTATATCTTTGTATTCTCCTCCTATAAAAAGGTGCCTTTCAAATGATGTTAGTAAATATCTCCTTTTTCTTACGTGGAAATTGATGTAGTGGAAATGTTTCTTACGTGGAATTTTTCTTCCCTTCAGCCTTCCTTGCACTGAGCAGAGTAAGCAATTCCATTTCATAACACAGTCTGCACATGTCCCCTTCTATAATGTCTTTACCTTTACAGGGAAATTGCTGAGCATTCTCAGTGGATTCTCCCCACTTTTCAGGGCCACACGGCTTCTGCAGCCAGCATTAGGGAGCTGTTTTCAAAGCTCAATTAGTCTAGATGTTTGCCTCAAGACATAAGTGGTAGTTGTTTGACATGAATGCTCGAATGAGTTCAAGACATACACAGTATATATACATAATAAACTTCTCCCTTTAATCCCTGTGGCACCACTGTGTTCTTTCGATTCTCCTTACTCCAAAAGTAGATCACCGAATATAAACACTTTAAAGCATGTAGGGGATAGCTTGCTTCCCCTAGGGATTTTCTCACTTTCTTTTTGTCAGTTAATTAAGCACACATGCAAACAATTGTGAAATATCTTCCAGTTACCAATACAATTCATCACACACTTTGTACTGTCTCTGAAATGTTAATGAGAAGTCATGTTTTGCACATTGGTGGCAGGTTCTGCTGAATCAGAGGAGTATATATATATTTTCAGGGCCGTAGTGTGTTGTTGTTGTTGCTACTGCTGAAGCTTTTGAAAGAGAAACTCTAAAGACAACAATACAATTTATGCAATTTATTTGAACTGAAGGATACAAGTTACTGCTTTCATTTTATGAAGTAGGCTCTTGCCTGCAAAAGCTTACATGACAATTAATGTATTAGTCTTTTTATTTATTTATTTATTTATTTATTATATCCCGCCCTTCCTCACAGCAGGAGCCCAGGATGGCAAGCAGGCATGCCACAAGACTGTTATTTCAATGTACTCCATGACATTATAAGCCTCATGAGCTCAGCTGCTAAACTGAGAATTATTGGAGGGGGGGATGTCACACCAAGATCATCTCTACTTTTAGTGCTCAGCATATGTAAGGGCTAGTTTTGTGACAGTTGGGTGGTTCTTTTTGTAAAGGTATTAATCACTGCTGACTTCATTCAAATGTTATTTGTATGTCATCTTCTGTCCCAAAGGACTGTATAATGCCTCCAAAAGTCTGACAGAGTCTAGGTACTCTAATAGTGTATGACTGCTCATTGAAATTTTTTCTCATCTGAACCTCTCAGAGCAGCAGAGCTGTCAAATGATTTGATCTGAATGTTTTAATAAGCCAATTAAGCATATACAATGTGTTTCATATTAAGATAGATAGATAGATAGATAGATAGATAGATAGATAGATAGATAGATAGATAGATAGATAGATAGATAGATAGATAGATAGATAGATAGATAGATAGATAGATAGATAGATAGATAGATAGATAGATAGATAGATAGATAGATAGATAGATAGATAGATAGATAGATAGATAGATAGATAGATAGATAGATAGATAGATAGATAGATAGATAGATAGATAGATAGATAGATAGATAGATAGATAGATAGATAGATAGATAGATAGATAGATAGATAGATAGATAGATAGAACTGCAGTGATGAGTCAAATTGCCTGGTGTAAATTGGAGGTGGTTTGTGGGATACAGAACAAAGTGGAAGATACAGGATGTGAATGTGAACTGCCTTGGGAAAAGCTGTAGTTCAGTGGTGGAAAATCTGCTTTGTATGGAGAAGTTCCCAGTTTCAGTCCCCAGAATCTTCAGGTAGAGCTGGGAAAGCTCTGAAATCTCAGATGTCAGAAGCCAGGGTAAAGAGATGCATCTTCAGTATTCACCAGAAACTGTATGATGAAGATGCCAAATGCACCTGTGGGGGGAGGGAATTCCACAATTTACAGGATGCCTCAGAGAATGCCCTTGAATGCCCCAAAATTCTAGGATGGTGGAAATACCAAGAGGGCGCCCTGTGCTGATCTCAACACCTGAGAGGGTCTGTAGGGAAGGAGGCAGTCTCTCAGATATTTGGGGCCCAAGGCTGCAATCCAGTACAAGTCTACTCAGAAGTAAGCTCTATTGGGTTTAATGAGACTTACTCCCACATAAGTGTGTATTGCATTGCAGCCTAAATCACTTAGGGTTTTAAACACTAGCGTGAGCAATTTAGAATAAACCCAGAAATGAACTAGCAACCAAAGCAGATGTTTTAGAATAGAGGTTATAAAAAGCTGCCCCAGTCAGTTATCTGGCTGCTGCATTTTGGGCCAGTTGAGTTTCCAAGTCATCTTCAAGGGGCAGCCCTATGTAGAGCCCATTGCTTTAATCCAATCTAGAAATTGCCAGAGTGTGGAGTACTATGGCAAAGTCATCTCTGTCCAAAAGGGGCTGTAGCTGGCAAACCAGTGGGAGCTGGAAATAAGCACTCCTAGCCACTGAGGCCACTTGGGCCAATTGAAAATGCTGGATCCAGGAGTATCCCCAAGCCAGAGCTTGGAAAAGTTCCTTTTTTGAACTACAACTCCCATCAGCCCAATCCAGTGGCCATGCTGGCTGGGGCTGATGGGAGTTGTAGTTTTAAAAAAGTAACTTTTCCAAGCTCTGCCCCAGGCAGAGTGTCCTTCAGGGTGGCACTCCCCCCCATCTCTCTCTTGATAAATGTCAGCAACCAGGATGACCATGGCAGTTTCAATGCATGACCAGACCTAGAGCCAGACTGAAATAGATCCAGATATTAAGTCTCCTGCATGCACACCTGAAGCTGGACTACCACCACCCTCTCAAGCACCTGACCCAAAAAGGGAATATTATGTGGTTAAACATTGACTGTATCCATGGTTAAGTGATATAAGAACAAGCCTAGCCTTCCCCAAGTACACACACTTCCCCTCACCTCTGCTCCTCTGGTATGGCTGTGAAGAGATCTGCTTCCAGTTTAGACTACTCATAGTTTCATGTGTCATCCAAACCCTAAATTAACGTTGATCTTAACTATGGTTAGTGAAAACAAACCAGCTTCATACACTATGGTTTGAAGTTGGCTTGTTTCCATTAACCATAGTTAAGAATGACCATAGTTTGTCCACGTTTAGATGATTCAGCAAGCTGCAATTAAGTAAAAACACAATCAAAAGCTTCCAAACTCCTTTTCATAGACATGCCAGCAGGGGAAGAGAAGCACATGGGCTTGTGGTAATGCTAGACTCCTAACTATTGCTTAAGACAGGGGTCCCCAAACTTTGGTCTTGGGTGCATTTTTGGAACTCTGGGAAACTGTCATGGTCACTACAAAATATCCATTTGCACAGAAGAAACCCTCCACTCCACCTGAAAAAAACCAAACACTGCACTCCCCCAACAAATAAAACACAGGCAAAAAAAGCAGGCAACACACCCTCAGAAACAGGCAAACTACAGAAAAGCAACAATTTGTTTTCTTAAAAAAACATTGGATGGCCTTTGGTTGGTTCCAAGGTAGCATCTGAAGGCACCACATTGTAGACTTTAGCTTTCAAATTACATCCAAACCATCACGTTCAGTCCCTGTCCATAGAATTCTGATCACAAAGGTTAAATGGAGTTGTCATATGAAAACCAAAGGTTTTCCTGTCACATGTCCATAAAGCATTTTTCTATCCATTGGTCATATTTGGCCCTGTAGTATACAACTTGAAGTACAGTAAAGGTAAAGGTGTCCCCGCATTTATAGTGCGAGTCGTTTCCAACTCTTTAGGGTGACGTCTTGTGACGTTTACTAGGCAGACCATATATATGGGGTGGGATTGCCAGTTCCTTTCCCGGCCTTTCTTTACATTAGGGCCCCACTTTTTGGTGGCCCGCTTTTCAGCGTTCTGCTAATACAGCAGCTTTCAATTAGAGTAAGGCTCCACTCTTACGGCGCTTGTTCCACTTTACGGCATTTTTCGGGCATAGGGCGCCATTCTATTGCATGGCCAATGTAACTGGTACAGAATAGGAGTAATATGGTCAGAATGCCTAGCTTCTAGGACTTCCGGGAAGGGTGACTTCGCTTGTGCCTGCTTTTGGGACGGGCTCCCGCCTCAAAAGAAGCTTATTCAGATATAAATCAGTCAGAACATTTTTTTTTTTGACTGATGAAATTTCTCCCGGGCAGGGAGAAACGTAGAGATCAACCTCAAAGCCTGTTTTTGTTGGGAGGACTGGATTTCATTAATTTATGAGATAAGGTCCAGCCAACAATGCCGGACGGACTTCCTAACAAGCTCTATCTGCTTAAGCGATACGTTTATCTTTTCTTTAAAGAGAGAACGGACTAACAGGCAAGCACCCTTCTTTCTATTATTTTTTTTACTTGGTTTAAATTGTTGCAGCAAAAGGAGATTTGTCAGATTGATCGGCTTTGGACAACTTCTGGGTGAGATATAGCTCTTCTCTGTTATTCACGAAATTAACAGCTTATCTCTGTTTCTGTCGCAAAAAGCTGTCCTGGAAGTGCATTCTAAAGATAATAAACAGAAGAGGGATTTCTATTCCTGATTTCTATTCCGAGGAATATTATATTGTCTGGGACTATTCTCTTTTTGGTCTATTTTATTTTGACGAATCTGCTTCTTCACGACGCCACTAACTGTTTTGATGCTGGGAACTAAATTTGTTTTGCATTCTTGAACATAGAGAGATAAGGCAGGTTGCTCTGTTTATACTGTGATGTCATCAAGCCTGGAATATTAACCCAATTGTTGCTGAAATAAGAAGTGGTTCTTCTTTATTTTTGTTTTGCTTTGTTTTCGTGGTTTTAAAAATGGCAATCAAGAAAGTGGCTGAGAATCTGGAAGTAATTATGTTTCAGAAAATAATGGATGAGATTGAGATAACGAAACAAACCCTGCGACAGGGTAGTAAGGAGCTGAAAATTGAACTGAGCAAAATGACGCAGGAGCTTAAAGAAATAGGGGATCCTGTGAGAGAGGAGAATGAGATCAGAGATGAGAAAAGAAAAAATAAAGGGAAGATACAAGCCCTGGAGATTGGAACAAATGTGGAATTGGAAAAAGATCTGGAGTTTATGGATTTTAGAAATAAAATCTACTGTTTGGAATTTAACGTTATCTCTGAAGAAATTAATGAAGATATTAGAGATAAAGTTATCAATGGCTTGGATAATCTTCTGGACTGGAATGATGTGATGGAGCTTGATATAGAGAAAATCTATGGAATTAACTGCAGCCATGTGACAATGGAAAAACTCTTAAGAGATGAGCCAGTGCATTTTGTAAAAAAGAAGAACACAGATATGACTTTACAACAGTATTTCAGCAACTTATTCAGAATGGATGGCAAGAAAATATTTGGGATAGAGGAAATTCCCATCAGACTCTTATTATATGACTATGGCTACAACAGCAAGATTATTATGGAATACTGATAATGGAAGATTGGACACTGAAATTACTGGACTTAACAGGACTATTGAAGATGGAAGATGGAACTAATAGGGATAATGGAATAATGGCTATTGAAATTATTGGACCTAACAGATTCTGATGAGATGGATTAATCGAAATGTTTATTTGGACTATGGTTATGACAATAAGATTATTATAATTATTAACGAGATGGATTAATTGACATGTTTATTTGGAGAAAAATTGATAGATATATTTCTTAAAGAATTGAAACCTCTCTTTGACTTTTTGTGGAAAGAATAAAGTAATGTTTATGAGATTTGATGATTAATTAAGATAACTACTGGAGGAAAGTGATTTTATAATATGATTTAAGAGACAGGATTGTTATATATTGTAGACCTATAACTGATTTGATATGTGACAAATGGGAAGTCAACATTTTATTTTTTTTTGTTTAATCATTTTTGTTTTGTTTTGTTTTTTGTCTTTGAATGTTTTATGATTTTGTTTTCTATGTTTTATGAAAATTTGAATAAAAATTATTGTAAAAAAAAAAAAGAATGCCTAGCTTCTACAAGAACCCTTGCTGCTGCATTCTGCACCAAGTGAAGCTTCCAGACCATCTTTAAAGGCAGCCCTACACCTACACAGAGTACATTACAGTAATCCAGCCTGGATGTAACCAGTGCATATATCACTGAGACAAGATCTGCTTTCTCTAGGTAAGGTTACAGTTGGCAAACCAGCCAAAGCTGGTAAAAAAGCATTCCTGACCACCAATGAAACCTGCACTTTCATTGAAAATACTGAATCCAGGAGCACTTCCAAAGGGCATACTTGGCCCTTTAGGGGGAGTGCGACTTTGTCCAAGACTAGTTGTATGCCGCCATCCAGAACAAAAGTGCCCCAGACACTGATTCAGGGTTGCCACCATCTCCTGGAGGTTATAAGAGGTGGGGAGAGGTAAGTCCTCCATGTCATCATGACTTCACAGCCCAAATCTCTAGATGACTTTACCCAGAGGTTTTATATAGATGCTGCTTATAGGGGCTGGCCTCTCCCTGGCCACCATCCCCTGAACTTCTGTGGCAGAATTACCAAGAGGGATCCCTCTGCTGATCTTAACACCTGAAATGGTCTGTAGTAGGGATGGGATCTGTTGGCCATTGCCAGTTCGAAAGCATTCCATCGACCTAACAAGCTGGCATCGATTCAAGTTTCGATAGCCACTGCTTTTACCAATCCATGTGATTTTTTTGCTCAGAAAAAATATCAATATTAGTATCAATATTTTTAAAGGAAATATACATTTTTCCTTAAAAATATTGATATTTTGAAGGAAATATCATTTTTAAAAGAACTATAGACAAATCAGCATTCTTACAATATTTTAGAGGTAGATTTTTTTTAAAAAAATTGCTACATTAAAATCCAATCCTCAACTATAGAGAATAAGTAAATTAATGGAAAATTTGGTACCAAATCCGAATTGGGTGGAGTTCTAACACATCCCTAGTCTGTAGGGAAGAAGGTGGTCCCTCAGATATTTGAGGCCTAAATCTTTTAGGGCTTTAAACACTTGCATGGGGCTGTATGTTTTTGTCTTGCAATCCTTTAATGCAATGTGATAAGTGGATTAACCAGAAGATAACTAGATCTTCTGTGAATTTAGTAGCTGATGCCTTCTTCTACCATGAATAAGGCAAGAAAAAATAAACTGGCAACAATAAAAGAAAAAGCAGAAATTATAAAAAGTGAGAGGTAACGTACTGTTATGGGTTTGGGGTTGAGAAGGATGATTTCTATGAGTCCCTTTCCAGCCTCTGATTTGGAACGCAGCACCTGGAGGTGAGAAACCCGCTCTGCTGGCCAGTTGAGTCCCCTTTGTTAGTCAATAGAGTGGCCAGGTGAATTAATGGGTCTATCAAGTGCCCAATAACTGGTGCATGAGCCAGGGAGATTCTATTGTTATTGAAACTCTTCAGGAGAGCCCCCCCCCTTCCTGAGCCCAAGGAGAGGCTTGTGTTAGTTGAGTCTGAGGAAAGGCTGGGAACTAAAGGAAGGCAGAGAAACTGGCTCTCTGCACCATGGCTTTAGGGTACCTCCTGTAAGCCTGGTAGAAAATGCAAGATCCAATAGACTGCTGATACTTTGAACCCCTCCATCTTAAGCGCTGGTTGGAATGTGTGTAAATAAATAAAACATATTTCATAAAGACACCACAGACTCCACTGACCTTCTTTCCAAGGAAACCAAGCCCTGGGCAAGTGCAGGGACCCCTGGAGATCTCTCAGCGCTTAGAGATTGGGGTGGCGCAAAACAGTATCATAACATATTATAGGAGGAGAGGGGAGTGCCATCTGCCTTGAAGGAGGCAATGGTACATCCCCTCCTTAAGAAGACTTCCCTGGAACTAGAAGTGTTAAAAAACTATCTTCCGGTGACAAATATCCCCTTTTTCTGTCAGGTACTTGAGAGGGTGGTGACAGTCCAGCTTCAGGGATGCTTGCAGGAGACTTAATATCTGGATCCATTTCAGTCTGGTTGTAGGTCTGGTCATGGCACTGAAACTGCCATGGTGCCACTCTGGGCTCCCACTGGGAGGAAGGGCAGGATAATAATAATGATGATGATAATAATGATGATGATGATGATGATGGTCATCCTGTTTGCTAACAGAAGAGATGGGGGGGAGTGGCACCCTGCACATTCTCCTTGATCTCTCAGCATGTCATGATGACATCACAGTCCAAACTCCCAGATAATTTCATCCAGAGGTTTTATATAGATGTTGAAAAATGTGGGGAACATAGAAACTTGGGGCACCCCAAAGGCCAAGAGGTTGAACAGAAGTCTCCGCAGCACAGCCTTCTGGACTCAGTCCCATCCCAGATACATGGTCCAGAAAGACACCATGGTTGGTACTGAAAACTAAGAGGTCCAGTAAAACAGTTCATATTTCCACCCATCTTGCATCTATTCTTCAGTACAAGTCACATAGGAATTCAGGCATATTATAATTGTTAAAACTGGAATTTGCCAGGACATGAGGAAGATGTGACTCACATTTAGGCCTTACACATTATTTTACACAATTGTGTTCCCTAAGAAGAATCCAGATGATTACCAGAAGATTTTTTTCTATGAGCCTTTGACTGGGAAATTAAGGAAAGATTTGAAATCAAGGAGTCAAACTGCTTCATTTAGTTAAACTGCTGGCCAACAGTTCCTTCTTCCTCCCATAGTAGCAATCTGCCAACTATGTGTGTGTATTTTTAAATGGTGACATGGCTACCTGCTGGCCATTTCTTTGTCAGACAGATTGCTTGTTAATGGCCCAGAATGGTTAGGTGATATTTCTTGGTTGTGATGGTATAATTTATAGATGATTCCTTGATGCAAAAATCATCTTAGAGTATTGTAACAAAATGACGTGTTGGGAACTGTTACTAAATGTGTTACAGGTTTAAAGGAGTTAATGGAGTGCCTGGGAGTATAAGTGATGTAAGACTGCCAGGTGGGAGGGTGGGTGGAAGTCAGAGTTCTAGGGTTGGTTTTGACAATTAGGAGCTTTTTGTTGTTGGGATTTGGAATGGAAGAAGGGAGGTTGTGTTATGGGAGTGAGCTGGATGGAAAAGGGTGGATTATATATATATATATATATATATATTATATTATATTATATTATATTATATTATATTATATTATATTATATTATATTATATTATATTATATTATATTATATTATATTATATTATATTATATTATATTATA
The DNA here is from genome assembly GCF_030035675.1 of Rhineura floridana. Classification (NCBI taxonomy): domain Eukaryota; kingdom Metazoa; phylum Chordata; class Lepidosauria; order Squamata; family Rhineuridae; genus Rhineura; species Rhineura floridana. Next base: position 45,819,047 of record NC_084487.1, read on the forward strand.
TTATATTATGCATCAATGTAATGGATCAATATACTTACTAGGGACTATACATCAATATACTATTTAGCATCTTATATTTAGCATCTTATATTTTAATAACGTTATTTGGTTCATTTCACTTCCTGTGTGCCTGCCTGGTCACGTGTGCTACCTTATGAGGGTCCTATTCATTTCCTGTGAAAAATGGAAATGGATTGCCTTCAAGTCGATTCCGACTTATGGCGACCCTATGAATAGGGTTTTCATGGTAAGCGGTATTCAGAGGTGGTTTACCATTGCCTTCCTCTGCGGCTGAGAGGCAGTGACTGGCCCAAGGTCACCCAGTGAGCTTCATGGCTGTGTGGGGATTCAAACCCTGGTCTCCCAGGTCCTAGTCCAACACTCTAACCACTACGCCACACTGGCTCCACATCCAGTTGTGCTAACAGGGCACACCAGTGGTCACCTTTTGGGTGGGACAAAAGGTGGAAGGGCTGAAACTTATGGTGCAGAGAGCATATCTGATCCAGGCTGGGTGGGGATTTCCTGAACCAAGCGTGGGGTTTCAGAAGGGATAGTCCCTGGTGAAGGGCGGCTTCACAACAAGTATCTTGAATGGAGAAGTCATCAGAGCTTGGGGAATATGACATACCCCACTCCAGCTGAGGAGAAGAGAATTAGGGTATGCTTGTATGTATGCAGAAACTAGTGATAAACCCCCCAAAAACGCTCAGAGGGATAGGGGAAATCACAATATATGGGGGACAACAGGACTTACAGTGAAAAATGGTGAGGCTAGTTTTCCCCTTTTTCTCCGCTCCCCTTTAACATAGTTTTTGCCAATGTGGCAAACCGCCCAGAAGCGAGTCCCTTCCCCTGCTCCACTTGTTGGAAAGATGCTATGTAGCATCATCCAGGATCATTGTTGCAGAAGAATAGCTGGCCTTGTTTAGGCAGATCCACAAGGATCTGCTGTCTTGTAAGAATGAGGTGCTTGCTAGCTGCCTCCATTTATATATTTATAAATTTATTGCAAAAACACCATAAGACTCCAGTGCTCTCTCCTTTTTTTTTTTCTCAATTAATTTTTATTCTAATTTTCAAAACCAAAATAATACAAAAAGAAAACAACACAAATCAATAACTAATACAATACAAAAAAAATACATATATATAAAAATATTGACTTCCGATTTGTCATAGTTCAGCTATAAATCTATAATATATAACAAACCTATCTCTTAATAGATTATAAAATCACCTTCCTCCAGCGGTTATCTTAGTTGGTTTCAAATCTCATTAACATCATATCATTTTAATATTCCACAAAAAGTCAAAGAGAAGTTTCCAATCCTTGAGATATATATCAATCAATTTTTTTTCTAAATAAACATGCCAATTAATCCAGCTCATCAAATCTACTAAATCCAGTAATTTCAAAACACTATAATTCAACTATAAATCTATAATATATAACAGACCTATCTCTTAATAGATTATAAAATCACCTTCCTCCAGCAGTTATCTTAGTTGGTTTCAAATCTCATTAACATCATATCATTTTAATCTTCCACAAAAAGTCAAAGAGAAGTTTCCAATCCTTGAGATATATGTCAATCAATTTTTTTTCTAAATAAACATGTCAATTAATCCAACTCATCAAATCTACTGAGTCCAGTAGTTTCAAATCGCTCTTCTGTCATTATCCATATTGGGTCCATCTTCCATCTTTACGCATCCAAAAATCTTGCTGTCATAGTCATATAATAAAAGTCTGATAGGAATTTCCTCCATCACAGATATTTTCTTACCATCAAATCCAAACGTAACACTGAAGTATTGTTTCAAAGCCGCATCTCTGCTCCTCTTTTCCGCATGATACACTAGTACATTTCTTGAAGGTTTTTCCATTGACACAAAACAGGGATTAATTCTATTAACTTTCTCCATTTCAAGTTCCATGAAATCCTTCCAGTCCAGGAATTTTTTTGAACCAATAATATCTTTATCTCCAATCTCTTCAATTCCTTCAGAGACAGCGCTGTATTCCAAACTGTAATATTTATCTCCAGGATCCGTCACAACCAGGAAATCCAAATCTTTTTTCATGTCCATATTTAAGCCAATCTCCATAGATTGAACCTTGCCTTTAATTTCTCTTTCATCCTTTATTTGTTTTCCAGAGCTATCTTTATTCTCCTTTCTCATAGAATCCTGAGTTTCTTTCAGCTCCTGTCTCATTTCATGAAATTCAGTTCTCCACGCTTGTCTATTATTTCTCAGTTCTTGTTTTATTGAGTTAATCCCATCCATTATTTTCTGAAGCATGTCTAGAAATAAAGTCCCTTCTTGTACATCCATGATCTTCTTAATTGCCATTCTTAAAACCAAAAGAACAAAACTCCTTCAATTTTCAATGTCCCAAGCAAAGAGCAGTTTATTTCTTTATCCAGTTACAAAGGAGTTAATCTTTCCAACCAACTAACGTCACACACTAGACAGTCCTTATCTCTTAAATGTCCAGAAGTGCAAAAACAGCTTTTAGTTCACAGCGTTCAAATAACTAGTAGCAGAGAGAATGAGCAGATTCGTCAACAACAACAACAAAAAAGTAGATCAGAAAAAATAGTCCCTTATATATATTACACAAAAGTCTTGTAAATCAAAAAGATTTCTTATCTCTCCCAATCAGAAAGCTCTCATCCATTGTAATCTTTAAAACGCAATTTTCCATGTCAGCTTTTTGCAATAAAAAAAAAGATAAGCTATTTATATTTTCTTCCCCCTTAGTTCCGTAAATAAAGAAGGAAAGTCTTACCTCATCTAGGTTATCTTAATTGCTGTTACTTTGACAAATCTCTTTAGCTATATAGATAAGAAAATGATAAATGTAGACAGGAGGTTTGCCTGCTAGTCCGTTAAAAAAAACGGGTCACTTATCCAGCTGAGCTAGCATAAAATCCTCGCTCTGTCTGAACTGCTGGAAGACAGACAATTCTGACGAATTCCAGGCTCCAACAATCAAAACAAAACTATGTGGCAGATCTCACGCTTCTTCCTTATCCGGAAGAAATCATCCCCAGTCAGAAAAAACCCTTCTGACTGAATTTAAAACTGGATAAGTTTCATCCAAGACGGGAGCCCGTCTCAGAGGCAGCACAGGTGGAGGGATCCTCCTGGGAAGTCCAAGACTCCAGTGCTCTCTCCTCAAAAGAAACCCAAAACCTCACTAGCACTGTTCCTGGAACTTCTCACCATGTAGGGAAGTGTGGAGCATGCAGCAATGTATTATCAACTCGCAGACAACTGGTGATTAATCATGTCTCCGTTTTCCACTAGGGTGTGACCATCAGTATTATTCTCACTTGTGAGCAAAACTCACTAGTCTCTTATTGTCCTGTTAAGTTCTTTATCAGATGTTATATATATAAGCTGTCACTTGAAATCAAGACAATTTAGTTTTCTTATTGGCATTTCTGCTACTGTTTCCCATTGCAGAGGCTCTCAAGAAAGTGAGGGGGCGGAGCTATCATTTAGTGTACTTTTTTCATGTGACCTCAAAGCAGCCAGGTAGTTCTCATGTACATGTGTTCGTCCCAAAGAGGCCCTGTGCACAGATCTATTTCAGACCCTTTTATTGCACAAAATGGTGAATTCTATCCTCATATCGTTCTGTGGGTAGCATGGAATATTATGTACGTAAAGGTACACAGGAATAGAAGGACATATGGCCTGGTTTTCCAACCACTAATTAATTACTCTTTGATATTTCCCGGACTAATGCTTTGTTTCTGGTGTTTAATTCAGAGATATGTGGGTTTCAAATATTCAACAAATAAAGAGATGTTAAATAATGACAATATTAAACCTCAATAAAAAACAAAATGTAAACAATTTATTTTCCATAACAGGAATAACAGATACACATCTGTGTATGCACATATATAAAAACATCAATCTAAAGTAAAACATTACTTCAACTCTAAACTACAAGATCTGGTGAGCTATATAAAGCAGATTAGCAAGGAAAGATACTTAAAAGATCCATATAGCCATAAAAGTGGCTATTGCGAGTGCTACATTTGGTCAGGGTCAGCTTCAGCAGTCTGGGGAGCTGCCAAGAATTTGTTCATATTTTGAATGGAAGCCACCATATTTGTCAACTCACTACTGATAGTACGCAGCTCCTGTGCCACACTGCAGAAGTCCCCTCTAAGTCCACAAACTGCATTTTTAATCTCTTCCAAAATGGTCATGCCTTTTTGTTCAGTGCTCATACAAAGGAGGTCTGCAGCAGGAAGATCAGCTGCAGGAGGCACACTAGGGTCAGGCACAGAAGTTGTATCAGGCACTAAACTGTTTACCCAACTCTCACCTGAAGCACGACAAGTTCTACTCCTAAAACCATCAAAATTTTTGATCGAACATTTTGAATTATCTGGAAGAAGGCTTAAGATGCTAGCATTGTCAAATACATCAGACACTGGGTAAGGAGAAAAGGAATTTGCAATCCTGTCTTTGAGATCTTTAAAGAAAAGAGAAGACAGTCCATGTGGTGGTGTGAGCAAATAGGACGGTCCATGGGAAGGAAAACAATGAGGCTGTGGGGTGTTGTTTGGAACAGCTGACTCAGGGGATGACATGGAGAAAGTAGAAAAAGAGGATGTTGTTCCCAATGAGCTGGCAGAATCTGAAATGTACATAAAAGAAAAATACACTGTGTTACACATTATTTGCCAAAAGCGTGCATTCCTTTTTAAGACTCCTGGACAGTGCTCAAATCAAATTAAATATCTTAACTTACAATGTCCCATATTCAAAGAAACAACAAAATGAAAGCAAACCATGGCATCCAATACACAATGGAATCTGGCACTTAAGATAGTGAGATTTATTTATTTATTACCTGGTCAGATGTTCATCCGGGTGGGGCTTGACCATTTACATTATTGGTGCTGGGAACTTTTCCATAGGAAGTGGGCCATCACTGTGGGAAATAGTTCCACCTATCGTGCGAAGGCAAGAATGTTTTTGAAGTCAAGACTAGGGACGTCATGCCCCTCCCACTCTCCAGTTCATTCTTGCCTTCGTACGAACAAGATTGGAATTTCACGTAGCATTTAGCTAAGTCTCGTATTTGTTTCTCTTTTTCTCTTCAAAACCTTTTTTCTGTTTTTTGTGTCTAGCCTACTGAGGATCCCCTCAGAGACCGCGGCTGCGACTCTCTTCCCCCTTTCCTCAGGGCTATTTAATTTCTTTTATTCCCTTGATTGGGGTGCTCCCTCTGAGACCGCGGCTGCGGCTCTCTTTATTTTTGCAGTTTCAAGCCCCCTCCCCCCCCCCCGTAGCCAGGGGGCTCCCTCGGTGACCGCGGCTGCGGTTCTTTTTTTTTTTTAAGATCGCTTTTGATCGCTTGTGAGGGAAGGGGAATCCCTCTCCCTCCCCCCCCGATCGTTGCCGCGGCTGCGGCTGATCCGATCTCTGCGGGAGCTTGCAGCTGCGGCTCCCGCTGTTACTACCTTACCGCAGATCGCCCTCGCTACGTGGCTTAAATCCCACTGCAAAGGGCTTTACAGACCGCGACGGCGGCTCTCTCTGCGGCGGCTGCCGTGTGTTCCTCTACCTGCTCTTCCAGAGTTTTTTCTAACCGCTACTGCGGCTTTCGGCGAGTCCGTGCTGGCCAGCCCTTCCCCCAGTTCGCTTGCGACGGCCGCCATTGCTCCTTCTCCCTCAGCCCCGTTTTGATCGTTTTTTCCCGCCCGTTTTTTTTTCTGGGCGCCATTTTTTGAAATTCAAAATTCCCGCCTTTTTTGTTCCCATCTATTTAGCTTCGGATACCTCCCCTGCAGGCTATCTATCTGTATGTTTGTGTATATGTGCTGCTGACAAACTTACACAAGGCTGATTTACACACATTTTTACTGTGGCTGTAATCATAGTGGCTGAATTGTATTATTAAGGCTGGAGCTCCAATCCTAGTGGGCTGGATTGTATTATCAAGGCTGGAGCTTTAATCCTAGTGGCTGGATTACATTATCAAGGCTGGAGTTTTAATCCTAGTGGCTGGATTACATTATCAAGGCTGGAGCTTTAATCCTAGTGGCTGGATTACATTATCAAGGCTGGAACTTTAATATCAGTGGCTGACTTGTATTAAATCTGATTTACATTACATATCCTGCCCCCTATGGGGCCGTGAACAAGCCAAAAACCCAGCCCACAGCACTAATCTGAGTGTGCCAACTCTAAAACAGCCTATATTATATTAACGCGGATACCTCTGTGCATTCTGCCCCCTCTGTGGCAGTGCATTCGCCATCTGCCAGTGTATCCTACCCCCTCCGTGGTAGTACGCTGTGCCAGTTCGGGTCTTTACATTCTGCCCCCTCCGTGGCAGTGTACTGCACCCAGGTTCATATAAGATGGCAGAACAGCCAGGCATGTCACCATCAACACACATGGTGCCAGATCAGCCAGACATGCCACAATCAGCCAAGCCACAACATACTAACACGTCTAAGACCAGACATGCCAAAGCACTGGCTAAGACAAAACATCTTTCCAGCCATAGTAAACCAAAGCGTCCTCGTTATGTCTCTGTGCCAACAACCACCACAGCACAGACACACATAAGTGATATTTTCCATTCTCCTGCTACTGCCTCTGACGAGGAAGAGTTTGTTGGCTTTCCCCCTCACGGTTCGCCTAACGAACCTACCTCTGGCTTACCGCCTCAGACATCTGTTCCAACAGCCCACCAGGCACATACATCTCACACATCTGGTCTGCAGCTGTCTCCTGATTTCCTCTCCCAACTCCAAGCCATGCTGGCTTATTTCACACAAATGCAGTCACTACCACAGGTTCCTGCCATACCCCCACTCAACATGGACCAACGCGCGTTCCATGCTGCTCATCCTTCCTGCTCGCCAGATCCCTTCGATGTAGCCAGAGGCAGATGTACGGACGAAGCCTCGTATGCGGAGGAGTTAACTTTCACTGACCATGTTGAAGGAGACGACTGGAGCGACTATTCAGATCATGAGGAGGATACATCGTATCGCTTGTTCAATACCTCAGATTACCAACCGCTCGCACGTAGGGTACTTCATACCCTTGGTCTCCAGACTGCGCCCTCAACTTCGTCCGCTCCAACTCTCAAAGGGGCCAAGGTCCTCAAATCCCCTGCACCTACTGAACACTACATCCCGGTGCCGGACCCAATTGCCAAATTAGCTTCCGATGAATGGGCCCACCCGCTCAAAGCTCGACGCTTCAAGAACGTGGCTGACAGACTTTACGCCCTAGCCCCAGACTTCACCACCAAGTTAGAGGTCCCTGGCATAGATGAACCGATCGCTCGCCTCGTTTCACGATCTATCTTGCCCAGGGAAGGGGAATCCCACCTAAAAGATACTACTGAACGTCGAATAGACTTCGCCCTCCGCAAGAACCACGAGGCCACTGCCCTAGCCATGCGTGCCTCCGCCTCAGCCTCCATCTTCTCCAGAGCATCTATGATGTGGCTGGATGACCTTCTAGAGGATGATAACCCTGATCCTGTCGCCTTCAAAAGAGCACTATTGAAATTACGTAAGACAGCAGCTTTTGTGGCCGATGCCACTTTGGATGCCACCCAATTAGGGGCACGAGCCATGACGACTCAAATAGTCGCTCGTCGTACCCTCTGGCTTCGCCACTGGCAAGCTGATTCAGCGGCCAGATTGAACCTGTCCAAGGCCCCTTACTCCGGATCTCTACTCTTCGGCGAGGAAGCTCTAAAGGCAGTTCTGGTTGATCCAAAAGACGCCCATAAACCGGTTCTAGCCACAGTCAAGAACATCGACCACAGGCCCTTCAGGCGATTTCCCTCCTTTCGTTCTAACCAGCCTTTTCGAGGAACGCGGCCAGGAGGACGAGGCCGCGATTTCAGACCCTATGATTCCAACGCATTCAGGGTTTCCTGGAACCGACGCTTCCAGGGCAGAGGTCAGTACCAAGGGCGCAGGGGCAACTCATCGTCCTCATATAGGGGAGGTCCTCGCCTACACAAGTAGTATTAACGCCATCCCCATAGGTGGCAGATTACTTAATTTTGGAGATCGATGGCTGCGCCTTACTAAGGTCTCCTGGATCAGGGACCTCTTCACTTATGGCTATACCATAGAGTTCTGGGCAACCCCATCAGACAGATTCCACCCATCTCCTTGCCCAAGGGCACCAGCCAGGCACAACATCATGCAGACAGCTATACATCACCTCTTGCACATAGCGGCAATAGAGCCAGTTCCCACAACTGAGAGATCGGAAGGGGTGTACTCCCTCCTATTTGCTGTGCCAAAACGAGATTTATCTTGGAGGGCGGTATTGGATCTCAAGTTTGTCAACCGTTTTGTAACATACCGCAAGTTTAAAATGGAATCTCTCCATTCCATTACCGAGAGTCTGCATGAAGGAGACTTCCTGGCTTCTATCGACCTTAAGGAAGCGTATCTCCATGTACCCATTTGCATAGCCCACAGAAAGTTTCTTCGGTTTGCTTTTGGCCACCAACATTTTCAATATAGAGCGATGCCTTTTGGCCTCTCCTCTGCTCCAAGAGTATTTTCCAAGGTGCTACTCATCCTAGTGGCTTACCTTCGGACCCAAGGGGTTCATATCTACCCATATTTGGATGATCTGCTCATACGGGCCAAATCTGAAGAGCTGGCTCATCATCATTTAATGATCACCCTCAATGTTTTGCAGACCTACGGCTGGCTTGTCAACTTCGACAAAAGCCATCTCCAGCCAACCCAACGCCTACTACATCTTGGGGCAATGTTGGACACCCTGCAGGCAATGGTCTTCCTGGCTCCAGATCGCATCACTGCCATCACAAGCATCGCAAGGTCCCTGATGCAACAAACATCCGCAGATGTCATGCTTCTCGCCAGAGCGCTTGGGATGTTTATCTCCACAATCCACATTGTGCCCTGGGCTCGGGCTCACACTCGGCCCCTTCAGTGGACTCTGTTGCCTTTTCAAAAAGACATTGCCAGCTCCAACCATCGCAAAGTTCGTTTGAGCCCCGCTCTGCGCCTCTCCTTCCGCTGGTGGACCAAGGTTCAACACCTCTCCAAGGGCACGTCGTTCAGAGAACCCCGCAGAACCGTCGTGACCACAGACGCCAGCCTCATAGGTTGGGGAGCCCACTGCAACTCCCAGTACGTTCAAGGGGTTTGGCCCAACGCAGAGCAATCTCGAAGCATCAACTGGCTGGAACTAAAGGCTGTCCACTTGGCTCTATGTCATTTTCAATCTCTGTTCCCTTTGCATCATGTGCTCATTCGAACAGACAACACGTGTGTAAAATCACATTTGAACAGACAGGGGGGCACCAGGTCTCGTCCTCTGCAGGACTTAGCCTCCCTCATCTTTGTCTGGGCAGAACAACATCTACAATCCCTGAAAGCAGAGCACCTCAGAGGGATTTGGAATGTGACAGCAGACTGGCTCAGCAGACAACAGGTCTTCCCAGGAGAATGGAAACTTCATCCAGCCATTTTCCATCGTCTCCAGTGTCGGTTCGGCGCCCTCTCAGTCGACCTGTTTGCTTCCAGTCACAATTGCCAGCTTCCAAGGTACTTTGCTCGATACCTGGACTCAACAGCAGAAGCAGTGGATGCTCTGACAACACCGTGGCCAGACGGTCTATTGTACGCCTTTCCTCCCATACCATTGTTAGCCAAAACCTTGAGGAAGGCGCGAACCGAAAGGGCACAGCTGGTTCTGATAGCACCATTTTGGCCACGCCGACCGTGGTTCTCAGATCTTCTGGCAATGTCAATGATGGATCCTTGGACACTTCCAGTAACGCCAGACCTCCTATCCCAGGGCCCAGTACTGCACCAGGACCCTACTTGGCTCAATCTAACAGCGTGGCGTTTGAACGGAGACACTTGAGGTCAGCTGGACTGTCTGACGCTGTGATTGATATTATTTTGGCCTCGAGAAGACCATCTACCACTCGCATTTATCAACATACCTGGGTGGCTTTCTCCAAGTGGTGTCAGTCCCACCACCACGATCCATCCCAGGCCAATGTGCACCAGGTGCTCCAATTTCTCCACAGTGGCTTTATGATGGGACTTCGACCCAACACTCTACATCGACATGCGTCTACTCTGTCATCCATTCTCTCAGTGTCCTCTCCTGGAGATCATATCTCCTCACATCCGTTCATCAAACGTTTTTTGAGGGGAGTCGCCCTACGCTCTCCGGCTGTTGTCCATCGGTTCCCCTCATGGAGTTTGCCGAAAGTTCTGCAGGCTTTGCAACGCCCTCCGTTTGAACCCATCAGGACTGTGCCCCTACGTATACTGTCCTTCAAGGTCCTGTTTCTGATCGCAATCACATCTGCCAGACGCGTTTCGGAGTTGGGCGCATTGTCTTCTGCTAGACACCTCTGCATCTTCCATAAGGACTCTGTTGTGCTGAAGACTGACCCTTCCTTTCGTCCCAAGGTCGATTCAGTTTTTCATTGCAACCAGGACATTGTTTTGCCTTCCTTTTGCCCGAATCCTACCCATCCTCTCGAGAAGGCTTGGCATTCGTTGGATGTCCGGAGGGCTCTCAAGACCTACCTGTCTAGGACCCAAGAGATTCGACGAATGGAGTCTCTGTTTGTATCCTTTCATCCAGGGTCTATGGGGCATAAAGTATCCAATCCTACCTTATCCCGTTGGTTAAGGGCATGCATTACCTTAGCATATGAGTCCCTGAAGCTGCCAGTTCCTGCTAGTATAACAGCTCATTCTACTAGGTCAGCTGCCACTTCGGCTGCTTTTGCTACTAATGCTCCTGTTGCCGATATTTGTAGGGCCGCAGTCTGGTCTTCCCCACACTCGTTTATAAGTCATTATAAAATTGATCGTTATGCCTCTGCTGATGCTTCTTTTGGCAGACGAGTGTTGCAACAGGTTCTTAATAAGGATTAACATGTGGGTGGTCCCTCCCTATATGGGTTGCTTTGGTACATCCCACAGTGATGGCCCACTTCCTATGGAAAATGTACCATTGGTCTCACCTGAAAGGTGATTTTCATAGGAAGGGGCCATCACGACCCTCCCAGTTGGAGGATGACTAGCGATTTTATCAATGGGTTACATGTTATTGTTTCCATATTATATTTAAATGTAAGGGTGAAGTCAAGACTTTTAGTTCTGTTATGTTATGAAGTTATGTTAGAGTCATGTTGTTATGCATGTGACTATTATGTTATTTTCCTGGCGGGCCTGTTGGCCTTGTTCTTGTATTTTTAGATATCTCTTTTAGACTCGCTACGAATGAACTGGAGAGTGGGAGGGGCATGACGTCCCTAGTCTTGACTTCAAAAACATTCTTGCCTTCGCACGATAGGTGGAACTATTTCCCACAGTGATGGCCCCTTCCTATGAAAATCACCTTTCAGGTGAGACCAATGGTACATTCCCCTGAAACAGCAGAACTCTGGCAATGGATATGCCTTGAAGTGATCAGACCTTGCACCACTATCTAATCAATGCAGGGAAGGGGGGGGTCTTTTCCTTCACCTCAGGCAGCATTACAACCAGCAAAAACTGCTCACATCTGTACTGTGCATAGAAAATGTGAGTCTGCTCAATAGCGTGGAACTTGTGGCAACTGACATGAGAGATGTTCCATGTGACAAAGCTGTGATGTCAAATCACTTGCTAGAGAATGAGAATGAACTCAGTAACGCAGTAAAGTTTGCAGACTGTTCTGTTGAGCTGGCATTCAATATGTTCTGCCGTCCTCCTGTGTTCTCCTGCCTGTCATTTTTTGCATCCCCTTTCATTTTTTCCCACATAACCTCAGCTTTCCTTTCTTCCTTGTATCCTTTTTATTTTATTTTTCTCACACTAAAGAAGAGAATTTTGCATTTTATTTTTGAGACTCGTGAATAGGGCTGGCCCAAGACATTTTGCTGCCAGAGGTGAAGGACTAGAAGGTCTCCCCCTTCCTGATCCACATAAAGAAGCTAAGTGAAAAGTGCATCATCACTGGGGATGGGACAGTGTCCTTCACCGTAACCAAGGTCAACAGACTAGCTTAGGAGGTGCAGGGCAGGCCATATGGCACACATATTCTGTCCTCCAGCATCTTGCCTCTACTCCCCACCCACTGGATCTGCCACCTAAGGCTGCCATCTCCCTCTGCTTAATGGTAGAGCCAGCTCTGCTCATGAACATGAACTGCTTTGTGTGTAATAATTCAGCTTTTTTCACTGTTTCAACACTTGAACCTTCCAAACATTTCACTGAATAGTAAAAAAAAAAAATGCTTGCAAACTTTAATTCCTTGTTTACAACTCTTCACTTTAGGATATCCAGTAATTCTCAAAATCTGAACAGACAATTACTGACATATGGCATTTTCTCTACATAGACATTTTTTCATTTGTGAAGAAAGCAAATGGATATAATCTGTTCATATGTCACACTTTATAAAGTTGCATGGTATAAAGGTCAAAATGTTAAGAGACTAGGGAAATGGATGTGGGTATTGCAATGAAAGACCACTAGTTTCAAATTAACAGCTTAGGCATGACTGTGTATTCATTTAACATGCCTCGTTTATAATGGCAGGAGGCTTTCATGATCACACAGCGGGATGGGGGGTCAACCTTTTCCACTTGTACCATAACAGTGAAAATTGTTGGGCCAAATTAGAACATATGGCATCTTCCTTCTTGGGAGAAATGGCAGCTTTGGAGGATGATTTTAACCCAAATTGCATCACAAGTGGAAAGAGTTCACCACCATCATGCTACACTCCCATTCTTGATAGGATACCCTGCATCTGTTGTTAAAACAAAACATATTAAATGCATACACACATTTTGTGTATTGTCTGGTCTGGCCCAAAATTTGACATCATACAGACAAGGCTGAATTCTTCCTTGACCTATGTATGAATTCTGCATGCAAGAAAGGATAGTTATCCAACTTTTTCTAATGCCACTAAACTCATTAAGTTTCACTTTGGCTGCTGTTATTTAATATTCACTCTGAAGCTTCAGAAAGGCCACTTAACCTCTCCAAAATAATGTTCACCTGACCTCCCTTTAAATATTGTAAGAGTTTTATCAGCTATAAAAGTAATTATTAGAGTCACAGATAGTTGGTAACAGTATCTTAACATCTAGAATCAATGGAAGCCAGCTACCTGGATATTATCACAAAAGTGTTATTGTTTTGCATAAGCTACAGAGCATGAATTTGGATGGAGAAACAACAGACATGTTTCTGTGATAGACATGGAGACCACAAGCTCACCTGGCCTTGGGGTGGGCTGACTGCTTAACCCAGCTGGCTGTACTGTGCTTGGTATTAAGAAGTGGAGGTTTTGTAGGCTATCTTCGCTAGGCCCACAGAACTGCTTAGAAGAAGCTGGAGTTGAATTCATGGTGTTTGTTACACTGTTTCCCAAAGGATCAAAGGTTTGAAAAGTTGGAGATTTGTAGATGGTTTCAACAGAAGCTCCAGTGCGACAGCAAACATAGTCTGGTTTTGAGACCTGTTTGTTAATGGTAGTGATAAACTCTTCTGGGCCTGATGACCGAAGATCAAGCAAAGTTCCTGCAGTTTTGTGGGTGTAGACACTGGACTGTGTCCTTGGAGGAGATTTAGCCATAACTCTGGAAACAATGGAACTCCTTGATTTCCTCTCTGAATCCCATTTTTGAAAAGATAACTGATTTCTTTCTGAGGGACTCAAAGAAGTACCTGCAAGGTAACAAAAGCTATGTCACCAAAAACAACTTTATTTTTAGAATGGAGTGTGCTGTTGGTTCCATTCCTTTATTATATTTATATCCCACCTGATTGTCATGTGGCCTCAAGATGATTTACACAGCTAAAAAACAGAAATACAACAATAGAAATAGAATAGAAACAATAGAAAGCAACAGTAAGATCAGCAGATAAAAATCCAGATAAAATATCCATAAAACAGCAGAAAGGGTCTCCAAAACCATTAAAAGCCATTACAGTGAGAGTACTTTAAATACATAAGGAGAATGTAAGGGGGAAGTATAATGTCTAGATTTTAAACACACTCTTTGAGAGCCAGTGTGGTATATGTTATACAAATCTAGGCCTCAGGAGACTTTGAGTTCAAATCAATAGATTTTATCGTCTTCTTTTTACCATGATGCAGTTTAGTCAGTATGAGTTCTGAAAGGTAAAAGGGCACCTGCTAACCATGTTAAAGAATTTCTATATCAGCGATTTCTATATCTTCTATATCAGTGGTTCCCAAACATTTTTCCCCACAGACCACTGACACAGAGAGCCAGTGTGGTGCAGTGGTTAAGGTGCTGGACTATGACCTGGGAGACCAGGGTTTGAATCCCCACACAGCCATGAAGCTCACTGGGTGACCTTGGGCCAGTCACTGCCTCTCAGCCTCAGAGGGGGGCAATGGTAAACCCCCTCTGACTACCGCTTACCATGAAAACCCTATTCATAGGGTTGCCATAAGTCGGAATCGACTTGAAGGCAGTCCATTTCCATTTATTTACATGACATAAAACCCAGTTCTGGAAATGTTTACTGATTCCAGCAAAAATCCATTTACAATTCCAAACTATCTTTCTCTAGAAACTGGAATAGAATATGGCTGACAGTATTATCCGTAAACAGGTTCTGCATTCTGCATTTTCCCAAAGGGTCTGACAATTTGTTCTAGAAGTATAATGTATACATATGTACTCAAGAGCAACAGGGATTTAGTTTGTGGAGACCACCCTTTTGATAGGATCATCATAAATATACGCCATATATCAAACACTTTTTAAAAATAACTTTCTAGAACATTTCCCTGTTTGTAACAATATATGGTTAAATATACATATACTTTTAATGTATATGTTGAAGACAACAATTCCATTACAATACTGAGAGATGTTCTGCAGCCATTTCAGATACAATCAGCCTTAAATCTTTTGTCACTACAACTTGAATCTGATCTGAAGAAATCTTGTTATTTCAACCCTGGCTTCATGTAACCCATCTGTTTTATTGCACTTAAATATCTGTAATTATGAGCTATAATAATATTGTATTCAAATTTGTCTTTCTCAAGCTGAACACTGATTTAGTGCATATAATATAGCCTTTAATGGCTATCTGTCCTATTTATATGCTAATCACCTAGAATAGGTTTTCTTCCCAGGAATCACCATACCAGTTTCATTCAATAGCTTATTATACTGTACAAATTTCAGTAAAGCAAAAGATTTATCAAAAGTGATAAGGAACTAGGCTATGTGCAGGCACAGCAGGGAGGGGAGGACAGAGAGCTGGAAATATCTGACATTAAAGATCCATAAACCTGACCTCCCACATGAGCATCAAGCTCAGAAAAATGCTTCAAACCAAATGCTTAGTTTGGAAGGCAAAGTAAAAGACTGGGTTCAGGGAAAAGATAAGTCATTCCCCACCAGCTTCCTGACTGTAGGATCAGGGGAGAAATGTTCACCTCCTTCCAGTGAAAATGTCACCTTCAGTCTTCCCTGAAGCCATCTACTTTGACATGGCCCAAGCAATGGGCAGTTTGAGGAAGTACGTAAATAGGGAGTGCATTTCTCAGCTTTCCCTTTTCCCAATGTCAGGCTGCAAACACACTAGTCGCCAGATCAAAGGGTTTCTGTAAGCCACACTTGGAGGGGAATGAGTTGATCTGCTGATCAATTGTGAAATCTCTTTGAAGTTTTTTAAAAAAAACCCACACTCAAGCTGCTCCCACCAGGTTTTACAGGAAAAAGGGGTGGGGTTTGACTGGCGTTGTGTGCCCGTTTTCAGAAGAGAGAGGTGGAGGCGCACTGGAACCAACAGAGCAGTGAATGTGTTTTTACCCTCAGATACAAAACTCCACATCCATCTACAGCTCTCCTATCTTCCCTGAAAACTCCCATGTTAAGACACAATGCAAATGTTATGTGTGCAAAATGAAAACCTAATTTTCTTAAGCTGTGAGCACACTAGTTGCCTACAGCAAAGCGTTTACATTGACCACACTTGGAGGGGCAGCAGGGTGATCTGATCATTTGCGAAATCTCTTTGAAGCTGAATTTTTAAAAAACGCACTCGAGGTGATCCTGGCAGGTTTTACAGTAAAAAGGGGTGGGGTTTGACTAGTGTCATGTGCCCCGTTTTCAGAAAAGAGAGGTGGAGATGAACTGGAACTGGCAGAACACTAAGTGTGTCTCTACCCTCAGTATGGGTGGGACAGGAAAGGAGGGTCAGGAATGATTGTGTCTGTGTATCTTTCCCTTTCTGGTTATAACTGGCCCAGGGCCGCTGACAGATGGGTAGAAAAGGTCGGTTTCTAGGGGGCCCGGAATCTTAGCTTTCATTTTAAAAAAAGAGTAACTTTCTATGTGCTCTAAGAAAAAAAATTAGACACAAGAATGTAAGCAGCTCCAAGTCCCTGCCTCTTCAGGTTTTTAGCCAGTGAGTAAAATCAAAGCTGTGATTGATAAGTGAACTCCACCAGGAATCGAAAGCTGTTTTATAGCACACACACAGCTGAGAAGTTCAAACTTCAGTGGAGTTGTATAAGTAGGGTTGAAGCAAGTAAGAGTTTGGGAAGGGTTTTTGTGGGGAGAAAAGCTTTCCTTGGAGCAATGTGAAAAGCTGATTTTCTAGCAAATAACCATACCCAGGAAGTTGAGAATTCTCTCTCTCTCTCTCTCTCACTCACTCACTCACTCTCTCTCTCTCACACACACACACACACACATCACCATCCCATTTGCATCAATGCAAAATGTCCATTATTTTAAGTGATTTGGAACAGCGCTCGCAATATCTAATAGCAGGGCTGGTAATCAGGGTATAGGGAGTACATTTGTACAAGCACCACCACACTGCTAAACAACTGCATGAGTTGCATGAGGCAAGCAAGCTGATCCAGCAGCACAGCAGCAACAAGTATCCCTTGCCTTGAGCCCAGCAGCTGAAGGGACGAGCAGAGGAATGAGCAAGAGACCCTCTCTCAGTCCACCTCCACCCCTACCATCTCAGCTGCCAGACACTGAAGAAAGAGTGAGAGTGGATGAGGTATCAATCTCTGGGTGAGGGGCCGTTCTGCATTCCTCCTGCAAGTGACTGACCTGCTTCATAGCTTGCATGCCACGCATTAGGCTTTAATTCTAACTCACTTTTCTGAAAGTCAATGGGACTTTTTGAGTAGACATACGAAGATTGTGGTGTTAATCTGTCTCTCTGTCTATATCCCCAATCCTTTTTTTAAAAGCCATTAGGCAGGGCTTACTTAGGTGGCACTGCTATTATTTGGCAGGAAATTATTACTGTTTTTTTAAAAAAAATTCTGCAATGATCAACTGGTTTTGACAATCTGCTATTATACGTAGATGAGTGGGGAGAGGAAAGGAACAAGATGGAAGGGAATTTAAGGGGTTATTACCACAGAGATTAAAAGGCAAGCCTAGAGAGTCTTGCCCACGTTAAGGAGATTTTCTAGGCTTGCCTTTTTAATAGCTGTAGTATTAACCCTTTGAATGCTGTACTTCCAGACAGGTTGGTGATTTTTTTCCCCCTAGCAGACACAGAGAGGCTAGCCTTGGCTTGCTGCCTCTCAGCTTGCAGTTTAGATTATTTGACTATAGGTAAAGGCAGCAGAGGGAGAGTGAAGGAAAGAGAAACCTGTATAAGTTACTGCTGTGCTGTGCCATGCCGTGCTGCACTGTGCCATGTTGTGCTGTGTGTAAAATCAGTATAAGAACAATATTGTTACATTCAAGAGATTTTTTTAAAAATCTGGTGTCAGGAAAAGTCGTTGAAGTTTGGAGTAAGCATGATTGTGCCACAATTACAGTGAATATGAGAACTGTTGGAAAATCCAGTGCTGAATCTGACTTCAATGGAATTCTCTCCCATCCTTAGTGAAGATCCATCTTTTTGCTCAGGCATTTGCTGGATATTAGTGCCTATTTGTTATTAGTTTAAACTGCTTTGGATCACTACCTCAGTAAAGAGCATGTAATAAATATCCTAAATAAATGAAATCATACAGGGCAGAAAATGAAAGCAAGGCAAATTTAAATTCTATCCAGGTATGAGAAATGCCAAAAACACTTTCATGTGTGAAAATGCCCTTTGGGTATAATACTCCCCTTTGTGACTGCAATGCCTGCATGTGGAGAGATCCCCATAAGGCACTACACCAAGACAACCCAAATAATGAGACGTCTGTGTGCACCTCCCCTATCTCCAAACAGCCCACTTTCCACTCGGTCAAGTTATGCCTACTGTCTCCATGCACACGGGAGGAGGCAAAGCAGGGCTCTATGGGGATCCCTCCTTGTAGAAGTGTTGCACCTACATGGGACAGGATTGCACTCTCCCATGTTTGTACTTATTTATTATTTTTATTTATTTATTTATTTGATTTATATCCTGCCCTTCCTCCCAGCAGGAGCCCAGGGTGGCAAACAGAAGCACAAAAAACACATCAAAACATCATAAAAACAGACCTTAAAATACACCAAAGCAACTTTAAAAACATTTTTTTTAAAAAGCTTTTAAAACATCTTTTAAAAAGGGTTAAAAAACATATTGTTTTTAAAAGAACATATTAAAAAGCAATTCCAAAACAGGCGCAGACTGGGATAGGTCTCAACTTAAAAGGCTTGCTGAAAGAGGAAAGTCTTCAAAAGGCACCGAAAAGATAACAGAGATACTTCCCTTCCTCTCAAGAGGTTAGAAAACAATTCCACCCTGATGCACAACCTTGTACAAATTTCTAGAAGTCATTAGCCTTTCCTTGAAGGGAGATGACATTCTGTGTCCTGCTCTAAATATATGACAGAAATAAGAAGAAAATGTTCAAAGGTAGTGTAGATTTGTTTTATTTTTTAGAAAAAGGCCTGAAGCAATTAGAGCTCTACCGTTCTTTTTCAAGGATAATTTTTTGTGTGTGCAATTCTTTTTTCTTGTGCAATTCTTTCTAAAATTTACTTTTAGAGACAACATAAAAAGAGAACCTGCTATTTCTGGAATACCCTTGAAAAAGTACTGTAAAGCTCAGCAAGTCTTCTACAGCAGAGTCCTTCAACCTTGGGACTCTAGATGTTGTTGGACTACAACTCCTATCATGCCCAGCCCTATTTGTACCCTTACAAGAAAGATGCAACTTCACTGAAGTTATCACTTGCAATGGTTTAAAACTGGTTGGCCACTGTGAGAACAGGATGCTGGACTAGATGGGCCACTGGCCTGATCCAGCAGGCTCTTCTTATGTTCTTATGTTCTTATTTCATTTTTTAAAAAACCAGCAGATGGATTGTGGTTTATACTTACTACAAATCTGCATTTACTCTACTTCTCTGTTCTACTATCTGTCAGTCTACCTAACCTTTCAAAAAGATATTCCTGCTGACAAAATCACAGTTTGAAACCTAATGAATCTGAAAGTCTCTAGAGAGCAAACTGATAACCATCTTTGTATATATATAATGCCATAGTTCTTAAACTATGAATGATATCTGACTTGTGCACATTCTCTGTTGAAAGAAGCCACACAGGAACAAAAAACCAGGGAAGTGCTTTAGATTAAATCCATGGCGTCTTAAGAAAATAAAAGCTGTGCCACTGGCATTAAGTGAAGGCACAAGTTAAGTTCTCTCCAAAACAAATTCATGGAGATACAACAGATTTGGCTATAACCCATGTACAATTTGTTATAATGAGGGGTAATGCTGAAATTTGACTGCAGACAGTCTGTTCTTCACAGTGAATCCCCCCACCTCCTGAACGTTAGTGAAAATAGAATATTTCATTATTTTTCAAAAATGAATTCATTTTTCAATTTAAATTAACTTAATTTTAAATGGCCCTGTGTCTCCAAATATCCCAACTTTATTTTAGGCTACAAGATGACAAAATAAGCTGTAAAACTCCTTTATTGTTTAATCATTGTTACTGTAGGACACTTTGACTTGCAGGTCTTATAGGAGTGGTGTAATGACCTCTCTTGGTTCTCCTCGGTCAGAATTAAGAATGGGTTTTAGAGAGATACATTTATGCCCTATTCTGTATACACAAATATGTGTATAGATGTCTCCCCATCTACACATTTGTAAAGGCAAAAATGGGTAGGATAAGAAAGAAAATAATAAAAAATAAATGAAGGTTCTAATGTCATCCCCCCCAACTTATTACTAAGGATTAGGTTGGCATGAAAACAGAACCCTGTTTTTTTGAGTTCATCAGCTCCAACTGCTTATTTTTCTATCAATATCATCTGGCACCTGAGAACCCTTCTGTGTTCTTGTATGACATTGATTGTCTCCATGGCAACAGTTGATGAGGTCACAGAGAATGTACTAAGCCACCTAAGTCTTCAGTATAAATGCCATTAGCTAAATATATATTCTGTAAAGAAATACTTCCTTTTGTTAGTCCTGAACCAACTGTCAGCCCATGTACTTGGATGACCCCTAGTTCTAGAAGTGTATGAAAGAAGCCTTCAAATAAGTCTTCTTTCACCTGGTTGCATTCTGCTTTTTGTTTTCTACTTACTTGCA